>NC_060149.1:86982443-87624229 GCF_021461385.2 Schistocerca piceifrons | reverse complement strand
TATGGTACGGGTGCAATCGACGTTGATGTAGCATTCTTAACACCGACGTTTTTGAGATTCCCGATTCTCGCGCAATTTGTCTGCTACTGATGTGCGGATTAGCCGCGACAGTAGCTCAAACACCTACTTGGGCATCATCATTTGTTGCAGGTCGTGGTTGACTTTTCACATGTGGCTGAACACTTTCTGTTTCCTTAAATAAGGTAACTATCCGGCGAACGGTCCGGTAACTTGGATGATGTCGTCCAGGATACCGAGCAGCATACATAGCACACGACCGTTTGGCATTTTGATCACAATAGCCATACAGCAACACGATAGCGACCTTTTCCGCAATTGGTAAACAGTCCATTTTAACACGGGTAATGTATCACGAAGCAAATACCGTCCGCACTGGCGGAATGTTACGTGATACCACATACTTATACGTTTGTGACTATAACAGCACCATCTATCATAAAGCAAAAAAAGTGTTCCAACTGAAACATTCATATTTCTTTATGTACTACACGAATATGCAATAAAAATGGGGGTCCCTATTTTAAAAAACGCAGTTGATATCAGTTTGACCAATGGCAGCGCCATCTAGCGGGCCAACCATAGCGCCATCCGGTTTCCCCCTTCAAGCTAGACGAGTTTCGTTCTTTGTAGTTTTTTCATTTGATGCTTATTTCGTGAGATATTTGGCCCAGTCACTATCAATGGACCACCATATATATATATATATATATATATATATATATATATATATATATATATATATATATATATACACGAGTATATCTCGTATATGCATGACGTAGAGATTACTTCCAGCAGATAGTTAAAGAAAAGACTTGTCAGAGCAATGTCTTAGAATTTCTACTAAGTATGAGCCCAAGTGTTTCGAGTCAGATAACTTAGAGGAGGGCATCAGTAACCATAAAGCAGTTACAGCTTCAGTGGCTAGCGATGATACAAAGGATGTTATGAAAGTTCGGAAAAAAAATTTGCTTTCAAATACACTCTAAGACGAAAAGAACAAACGGCACACTACTAATAAATTATCCGAATAGGACGGAAATCGCTAGATGTAACGTCCACTGTTCAAAGTGCCGTCGATGCGAACAAGAGGTGACCGAGACGTGTAGCCAGTGGCACCCCATACTATCACTCCGGGTGATACGCCAGTATGGCGATGACGAATACACGCTTCCAATGTGCGTTCACCGCGATGTCGCCAAACACGGATGCGACCAACATGATGCTGTAAACAGAAGCCGGCCGGAGTGACCGTGCCGTTCTAGGCACTACAGTCTGGAGCCGAGCGACCACTAGGGTCGCAGGTTCGAATCCTTCCTCGGGCATGGATGCGTGTGATGTCCTTAGCTTAGTTAGGTTTAATTAGTTCGTAGTTCTAGGCGACTGATGACCTCAGAAGTTAAGTCGCATAGTGCTCAGAGCCATTTGCACCATTTTTTTGTAAACAGAATCTGGATTCATCCGAAAAAATGACGTTTTGCCATTCGTGCACTCAGGTTCGTCGTTGAGTACACAGCATATGGCTGTTGTCTTGCAAACGTCCCCATCTGTTTATTCGAGACGTGGCTGCACGATCCGTTACAGCAATGCGGATAAGATGCCTGTCATCTCGACTGCTAGTAATACGAGGCCGTTGGGATCCAGCACGGCGTTCCGTATTACCTTCCTGGACCCACCGATTCCATATTCTGCTAACAGTCATTGGATCTCGGCCAACGCGAGCAGCAACGTCGCGATACGATAAACCGTAATCGCGATAAGCTACAATCCGACCTTTATCAAAGTCGGAAACGTGATGGTACGCATTTCTCCTCCTTACACGAGGCATCACAACAGCGTTTCACCAGGCAACGCCGGTCAATTGCAGTTTGTGTATGAGAAATCGGTTGGAAACTTTCCTCATGTCAACACGTTGTAAGTGTCGCCACCTGCGCCAACTTTGTGTGAATGCTCTGAAAAGCTAACCATTTGCATATCACATCATCTTCTTCCTGTCGGTTAAATTTCGCGTCTGTAGCACGTCATCTTCGTGGTGTAGCAATTTTAATGGCCAGTAGTGTACAAGCGTCCGTTGCTCGTGGCCTCGCGGTAGCGTTCTCGCTTGCCGGGCACGTGGTCCCGGGTTCGATTCCCGGCAGCGTCAGGAATTTTTCCTGCCTTGAGATGACTGAGTGTTGTTGTGACGTCATCATCATCATCATTCATCCCCATTACGGTCGGGCGAAGGCAATGGCAAACCACCTCCACTAGGACCTTGCCTAGTACGGTGGTGTGGGTCTCCCACATCGTCCTCCTAAGCTCTGTAACAGAGTATGGGGGGGACAACATCAGCATCAGCATCGTGGTCCCCACGAATTCGCAGCAGTTTTACTCGAGACTGTTTTCACACAACAAGGCCTAAAATTTTAATTACTTAATTGTCCACGTCGTTTGAGAAATTCCTTATTGACTTACTTACCTTACTAACCCTCCTATGCGGTACGGAAAAAATACAAATAAAAAAACCGCAGAATGCACTTGGAATTCGAACACAGCTCTTATGCTTGCCAGCCGGATTTTGTGGTCGTTACGCCAGCGGCGGTTTCGTTTACCTTATGGATACATAAACGGCAAGCGTAACAGTTTCTTTCCTCGATTTCTAGGAAGATATGCGTTTGTGGATCCCATAGATGATTATAAAGAAAAGTGCTCGGTTTTCAGTTATCTATAGATCTCGTAAATATTGAGTCTATTGCTCCTCGTGAACTTTAGGAGTGGTTTCCTCAAAAACGTATGTTGGAGGGAAAGGGGGGGGGGCAGAGGGTATTGAGTAAAAATATCTTCGAGTCTTTCATTTTAGATTGTACACAAGCGACCTGCCAAATACGAGCCGAATCGGTTGGCAGTGTCTGCGGCTCTCCTCTTGTCAATATCATATATTACAGTCGTAAGACTGAAGTTATACGGCTGTGATATATCACAAATCCCGCATGATTTGCGATGTGCCTTTTTTTATCTTTGTTATCGATCGCAGACGCACTACGAGTGCAAAAAATTAAATTCTCTGTCGTCTTTCTGTTCCGCTCACTGACTACTAGAGGTTATAAAAAAACATTACGGCTATTTTTAAATCACATTTCGCTTCTGTTTTTCTATTTGGGTGACTATCGTTAGAAGGTACTTGTATTGTGACAAAAGAAATAAATGAGATACTTAACTGACACTGAGAATATTGTCTTAATCACTGAAATTCCTACTGACTATGCAAAATATTTTTCCACTTTGTGAGGAAGAATTTAATACTGGTAAAGTATTTAAGTGTGTGATGCATTTAACTTTCTATCTGGAATGTCCGCTAATTGAGACCGCATACGCTCACTTTTCTTACGGTGAAAATTCGAACCTGCATTTCTGTGTGATACTTCATATTAAATTCATTTTTGGCTTCCTTTGCCCATTGATAGGACATTTTATAAACTATTAATTAATTTTGTAACTGAAAGTATACATAATTGTTCTGTTCCAAAAAATTCATAATAACCACAAACGAATGGAGGACACAGACGAGAGAAAGTAAAAAGCGTGGCACAGCGAGGGAAGAAGAATTTTCGACGGTGGAGCGCGATCGCAAGTACGAAATTTGCGTATTCTCATACTGGATTGCTACAAAATGCTCTCTTAGAATAACTCAAAGTTCAGCCGGGTACTTTTAAGCAGTTCCTAAATTTTACGTAAAAAAGAATTGCACATTGTACACTTAATTTCCGTCTCCTCAAATCCATTCTGTAGCTCCTCATTAGTTATTCGATCTTCCCACCTATTCTTCTTCATTCTACCGTAGCACTACGTTTAAAAATGTTACATTTTCTAGGCGCTCCAGTCCGGAGCCGCGCTGCTGCTACGGTCGCAGGTTCGAATCCTGCCTCGGGCATGGATGTGTGTGATGTCCTTAGGTTAGTTAGGTTTAATTAGTTCTAAGTTCTAGGGGACTGATGACCACAGCAGTTGAGTCCCATAGTGCTCAGAGCCATTTGAACCATTTTTTGTTACATTTTCTTTTTGTCCGGACTACATCTACATCTACATTGATACTCCGCAAGCCAGCCAACGGTGTGTGGCGGAGGGCACTTTACGTGCCACTGTCATTACCTCCCTTTCCTGTTCCAGTCGCGTATGGTTCGCGGGAAGAACGACTGTCTGAAAGCCTCCGTGCGCGCTCTAATCTCTCTAATTTTACATTCGTGATCTCCTCGGGAGGTATAAGTAGGGGGAAGCAATATATTCGATACCTCATCCAGAAACGCACCATCTCGAAACCTGGACAGCAAGCTACACCGCGATGCAGAGCGCCTCTCTTGCAGAGTCTGCCACTTGAGTTTATTAAACATCTCCGTAACGCTATCACGGTTACCAAATAACCCGGTGACGAAACGCGCCGCTCTTCTTTGGATCTTTTCTATCTCCTCCGTCAACCCGACCTTTCTGTTCAAGGATAAACTCGAGACAAATACCTCCAGCAAAGACTTTCTCAGAGTTAAGCCTCTCACTTCTCCAGACGTATATATACGCTAACCGTTCAATGCTCCAGGCGCATATATACGACTTGCTATGAAAAATATTTACAGCGGTTCCCTGCTACAATCATATAGATACCTATTACTTCTACTACCCAACCAGCGAGTGGGAGATGATTTTTGCACAAGTATGGGGTCTAATTCCTGGAGTATTGGGAACTAAACGAACGACTTAGTAAATGGTTCAAATGGCTCTGAGCACTATGGGACTTAACATCTGTGGCATCAGTCCCCTAGAATTTAGAACAACGTAAACCTAACTAACCTAAGGACATCACACACATCCATGCCCGAGGCAGGATTCGAACCTGCGACCGTAGCGGCCACGCAGTTCCAGACTGAAGCGCCTAGAACCGCACGGCCACCCCGGCCGGCTAAACGAACGACTTACTGAATGCTGAATTCTCTTTATAGGTCATTGTTATCGTAATATTACCCAGTTTGTGTACCGCGCTTTCCGTTATCACCGAATAAAATGACACGACGGTACCGTCCGTTTACAAAATACGATCCGCTGATTCTTCCAAATCAAAGCGACGACATACAAAATGATGTTTTTGCTCTCGCCGAGTGTGGTCGTTCAGCGACGTTTGTGTGGATCCCGGGCCACATCAGCATTCCAGGAAACGAACGTGTCGATCGGTTGGCCAAGCAGGCCACCACTTCGCCACCCCTGGAGCTTGGTCTCGTGGAAAGAGACCTCCGGTCAGCCCTACATCGCAAGGTCCGCGAAGTCTGGAGCTCTGAATGGTCTGTCTTGAACACCCCAAATATGCTCCGCCGTATGGAACTCATCCTTGAGGAGCACACGTAGGGACTCAGCTGTTCTCTGCCGTCTCCGACTTGGACATACGCGGTTGACCCATAGCTATCTCCTTCGCCGTGAGAAGCCGCCCAAGTGTCGCTGTGATGCAGGGCTGACAGTGGTCCATCTTCTGGTGGACTGCCCCCTTTTAGCCCCCTTGCGGCAGTCCTTTAATTTACCAGCTACACTTCCTTTAATTCTAGGTGAGGATGCCTCTATAGTTGACTCGGCCGGCCGGAGTGGCCGTGCAGTTCTAGGCGCTACAGTCTGGAACCGAGCGACCGCTACGGTCGCAGGTTCGAATCCTGCCTCGGGCATGGATGTCTGTGATGTCCTTAGGTTAGTTAGGTTTAATTAGCTCTAAGTTCTAGGCGACTGATGACCTTAGAAGTTAAGTCGCATAGTGCTCAGAGCCATTTGAACCATTTTTTTTTTTTTACTCAGTTTTACGTTTTATCCGTGCAGCTGGGTTTTATCACTCACTCTAGTGTGGGCGCTCACGCATGATTTCTCAGGCTACACCCACTCCAGCGACTTTTAATTGTGACGTGGATACCAAAATAGTGTCTTTTATGGTAACAAGTTGTGTTGGTACCTCTATCAACGCTTTCCAGCTGGAGGTTCTTCGTTTTTACTTGAGTGGTTGACCTTTTAACCACTGTAGTCTGTTTTACTCTAGTCAACTATTTGCTCTGCTCCTTTTAAGTGTCCTCTATTTTGTGTTATTGCGGTGTTCATTTTAGCTCTGTACCCCTTGGTGTTCCCTCCCTCCAGGTGCAGAGGTTATGCTTTTACTGTATAGGCCTTTTATAAGTAAGTATGTTTGGAATAGGGGCTGATGACCTCGATGTTTAGCCCCCATCAAACCCCAAAACCAACCAACCAAAGCGATGACGAGGACTTATTCATGCCCAGTCCAACTGATTGGTTGGACAGAAAATGATGCAGATGAGCCAACTGGGCGATTCCGTCACTTCGAATACTCAAAGTATTAGCCAACCACTAAATGCAGATCCAGATATTGATGTTACCATCACTTCTTCTTCCACTTCCGAAGAAGAGCCTGAACATATGCCTGATAGATCTGCTAAAGAGATGATTTTGGACGGAAAGACTGGCCCCAAAAGGGTTTAATTTCGATAACAGTCATTCCGGTACAAAATCGTCAATTTAGATGATTCATCTACTGTATATGACTACTTCAAAGACTTTTTTTCTCAAGAAATTGTAAACTACATAGCTGAGCAATGTAATTTATATTACGAGCCCCTTTGCAACGACGCCAGTGAAAAATCAAGACTGCGACGTTGGAGAAACACAAACACTGATGAAACTTACTGTTCGCTGCTGTAAATCTTTTAATGGTTCAGGTGAGAAAAAAATGAAATATACTGTTATTGGGCCAACGATCCATTGCTGTCTTCTCCCATGTTTACGAAGATCATGCCAAGAGATGGGTATCTTCTGTTACTAAGAATGTTAGACTTTGTTTATAACATTAAGGACTCTGGAGATGAAAAAATCTGGAAAACATCCTTTTAAAAATTTGTGCGTGGACGAAAGCCTTGTTCTCTACGAAGGTCGAGTCTTCTTCACACAGTACTTTCCATCCAAACGCCATAGATTTGGCATAAAGTTTCTAGTGTTGTGTGACTGTGAAACTCGACATATTCTTTACTTTTATACACTCCTGGAAATTGAAATAAGAACACCGTGAATTCATTGTCCCAGGAAGGGGAAACTTTATTGACACATTCCTGGGGTCAGATACATCACATGATCACACTGACAGAACCACAGGCACATAGACACAGGCAACAGAGCATGCACAATGTCGGCACTAGTACAGTGTATATCCACCTTTCGCAGCAATGCAGGCTGCTATTCTCCCATGGAGACGATCGTAGAGATGCTGGATGTAGTCCTGTGGAACGGCTTGCCATGCCATTTCCACCTGGCGCCTCAGTTGGACCAGCGTTCGTGCTGGACGTGCAGACCGCGTGAGACGACGCTTCATCCAGTCCCAAACATGCTCAATGGGGGACAGATCCGGAGATCTTGCTGGCCAGGGTAGTTGACTTACACCTTCTAGAGCACGTTGGGTGGCACGGGATACATGCGGACGTGCATTGTCCTGTTGGAACAGCAAGTTCCCTTGCCGGTCTAGGAATGGTAGAACGATGGGTTCGATGACGGTTTGGATGTACCATGCACTATTCAGTGTCCCCTCGACGATCACCAGTGGTGTACGGCCAGTGTAGGAGATCGCTCCCCAGACCATGATGCCGGGTGTTGGCCCTGTGTGCCTCGGTCGTATGCAGTCCTGATTGTGGCGCTCACCTGCACGGCGCCAAACACGCATACGACCATCATTGGCACCAAGGCAGAAGCGACTCTCATCGCTGAAGACGACACGTCTCCATTCGTCCCTCCATTCACGCCTGTCGCGACACCCACTGGAGGCGGGCTGCACGATGTTGGGGCGTGAGCGGAAGACGGCCTAACGGTGTGCGGGACCGTAGCCCAGCTTCATGGAGACGGTTGCGAATGGTCCTCGCCGATACCCCAGGAGCAACAGTGTCCCTAATTTGCTGGGAAGTGGCGGTGCGGTCCCCTACGGCACTGCGTAGGATCCTACGGTCTTGGCGTGCATCCGTGCGTCGCTGCGGTCCGGTCCCACGTCGACGGGCACGTGCACCTTCCGCCGACCACTGGCGACAACATCGATGTACTGTGGAGACCTCACGCCCCACGTGTTGAGCAATTCGGCGGTACGTCCGCCCGGCCTCCCGCATGCCCACTATACGCCCTCGCTCAAAGTCCGTCAACTGCACATACGGTTCACGTCCACGCTGTAGCGGCATGCTACCAGTGTTAAAGACTGCGATGGAGCTCCGTATGCCACGGCAAACTGGCTGACACTGACGGCGGCGGTGCACAAATGCTGCGCAGCTAGCGCCATTCGACGGCCAACACCGCGGTTCCTGGTGTGTCCGCTGTGCCGTGCGTGTGATCATTGCTTGCACAGCCCTCTCGCAGTGTCCGGAGCAAGTATAGTGGGTCTGACACACCGGTGTCAATGTGTTCTTTTTTCCATTTCCAGGAGTGTATTTATGTGAGTGCAGCAACGGAAGTAAAAAAAGAAACTGATTTTTGTGTAAATGTTGGAATACGTGGACACGTTGTTCTTACTTTACTAGAACGCTACGTTGGTGAAGGTCATACACTGTATGTCGCCAATTGGCACACTAGCGCGACTTTACTTTCTTATCTGCGTGGCAGAGTGACTAATACTTGTGGAACTGTAAGAAAAAACGGTAAAGGCACGCCTACTTTATCTAAAAAAACTTAAAACAGGTGAGACTGAGTTTATGTCAACAGATAAACTTCTTGCTCTCAAGTGGCAGGACAAGCAGGAAGTGAGGATGCTTTCAACGCTACATAAAATCGAAATCGTAGTGACTGACAAAATTTACAGAAGCACATATGAAGCAAAAAGGAATCCAGCTTGCATACTAAGCTACACTGAAAATATAGGAGCCGTCTACAGGAGTAACATGATGCTAAGTTCAGTAGAATATGCACGAAAAACTGGAAAATTGTATAAAAAAAGTATTTTTTTCAGTTGGTGGATACGTCTGTGCTAAACGCGCATGCATTATATAAACCTCAAACGGGAATAAATATTTCAGTACCTGATTTTCAACGGAAACTCACAAGGAGACCCCAAAGATTCAGCACCGACCGCAAACAGAGGGCTGTCGTCATAGGCGATTGGCTGATGGTGATAATCCTTTACGCCTGAACGAGCACCACTTTACCTCGCTAATCCCAGGAACTTCAAAGAAGAAGACCGCCAGGAGAACGCGTATTGTATGTGCAACACATAACAGGCTCAATAACACTATATTCATTTGTATAAAATGTAACGCACCTTTATGTTTGAACTTTCGTTTCGAAAGATACATTTTTTAGTTTTACTGGTATTACTTGTATATTTTTTCTCCTAATAAAATTCCTTTTTAAAAAAATGAGTATTTCTCTATAAATATTAAGAAAGAAACAATTCAACACGATAATACTACAGAATTTGCAATAATATCCATATAACCTACATAGGCCAGAACCTGCACCAATCCATTGTATATCGTATCTGATGAGTTGATCTGAGCTCTCCTTATTACCTTCTCTAGTGTTATGTTAGCAAGCATACGTAAGAGTGCATCCGCTTGCCTCAGTCCACAGTAACTTTTAAAACTTTACATAATACTTTTCTCATATTCAAACTTATTAGGCGTATTACCTGTAGTAGTATGCTGAGTCCATTCATGGCTTTAATAAACTTATTTCTTTTAATGGTGTCAATGATGCTTTAAAATCAACTAATATATGATGTGTTTCTATATTTTATTCTCTTATTTTTTTCTCTAATATCTGTCTCAGGATGGATATTTGGTCAATAGTTGATTTGGCAGATCTCATATCTGCCTCATATCTCCCAACTGGTTTCCCTGCCAAAGGTTTTACACGGGTACAAAGCAGGGAAGTGGATATTTTACATGCGGTGTTTAACAATGTAATTCCATTATAGTTTGTATATTGTAGGATGTCCCGTTTCATGTGTATAACACATATTATTCCCATTTTCCAATCATCTGGGATGACTTTTTGCATCCATGTATCTGAGGTCAGGGCACGCATGCGTCTAACTAGATGTTCTCCACCACGATTAACAAGCTCTGTCGACTGGTTGTCATTGCAAGGTGATTTATTTTTGGCTAGTTTTTTTACTGATAACCAAATCTCTCGCATCGAGTACATCCAACTTTTCTCTTCTTCCTTCTGCTGGTTTTCAGTTAGTTCTCATGCTTCAACATTCTCGAATGGAATAATTCCTTAAAGCACTCTGCCCAACAATGTAACACTCCTCCCCGTGAGGCTATTAGATCACCATTTTTCCTATACATTGTTTTGTTTTTCGTTGAAATCCCTTGTAAGGTTATTGACATTTTTGTGTAGAATTTCCTGCTTTCATAGCGTTATTTAGTGATTCATTATACTGCAACTGCCTTTCGAAAAAGTTTCTCGTCTTTACTTTCAAGATATGCTTTTCTTCACGCCTTTTTTTCTGTATAGTCATCTACTAGCATCGTTGTTCTTCTGACCTGCATGTTTTTGTATGCTTCATTCTTCGCTCTTGTTGCCTGCTATTCATTCCTTCTGGTCTGTTGTTCCATACCAATCACTTCCTCTGACGCAGCTTTTATTTCATTTCCGATTTTATTGCACTGCTCGTATACTTCTGTAGGTTTCTTGTCAATATATTTTCCAAATTAATAGCTAGGTGTTCAGCCTTCCTTGGGTCCCTAAGTTCTGAGATGTTATACTTCTTTTTTCTTTCTCCTTTAACTTGATGTTCGTCTGAAATTCTTCCTCCAATTTTTGCTATGTGGATTTAATGATCAGTGTCCATATTAGCACATCTGAAAGTATGACAGTCTAGTATATCAAAGTCACACCTGGTATTTATTACTATATGATCCGTTTGGTTCCTAGTGTCATTGTCTGGTGACACCCGGGCTATTTCATGTAGGTAGGCTATATTCTTATTCTGCAGCCACCTGATAGTAACTGTCATGTTAAGTTATGCTGCAGAATTTATCAGGTGGAGTCCATTTTATTACTCTCTTTATGGAGGCTGTATTTACAGATGGTAAAGAAGACGACCCGCCTCTGCCCTACCTTAGTTTTCATACCTCCTATTACCATCTTATCATTTTTTGACACTTAGGATAAGCTTACTCCAGTTCCTCATAGAAAGTATCCTTCTCGTCTGCTGTCTTCTCAGTAGGGGCTTATGTGTTTAGGAGACTGTGGTCAGAGAATTTCCCCTTTATTCGCGTATAACATATCCTTGGACTTATTGTTTTAAATCCTATCACTAGTCGTTCAGTGCTTTGTTTGACTATAAATCCCACACCAAATATGTGCTCAGGTGCTGTGGCACATAGTACACTGCTGTTTCTGGAAGGTATCCTATCCAGTCCATCTTATCTCTTGCAAGGTTATTACATCCATCTTGTATGTTTTCATTAGTGCAGTCAGACATCCAAGGGCTGTGTCTTTGCCTTAGCAACGGTCCGTTTGAATGTTCTTGAGCTATCGCAGTAAGACTTTTTCCGGGTAAGAGTTATCAACCCAGAGACCAACCTCCTATTTTTAGGAGGACCGTTTCTCCCGCTCTCGTCTGCCCTGATGCTGTTTCCCACTGGGGTTGGAAACCTAATCTTCCACATAGTTGCTCAGGTTCCCAGAGTTCACCAACTTCTATGTGAGGGACGAAATTGAGTAAGAGAGGCTAAGTGACCTTCACTTACTCAATGTCACTACCGCAGTTGCCTGTCACCTGGAGGAGAGAACCAATATTGTTCGATTACACAATTGGAGATGAACCACTGAAAACAACCACAGCCATTGAAACTGTAGGATAATGCTTCCAGGGAGGTCTGAAGTGGAACTATCACATAAAAATAGATGTTGAAAAGTAGGTTCCACATTGACTTAGACAAAATTTCTAGTTGATGTGATGAATGGCAGCTAGCTCTAAACGTAGAAATATGTATGTTAATGCCAAGAGCGAGAAAACCAAACCCACAATGTTCAACTACAGCATTATTAGTGAGCTGCTTGACAGGATCACGTCGATTAAATATCTAGTCTTAACGTTGCAAAGCGATATGAAATTGAACGAAAATGTGAAGCAAGTGGTAGGGGAGGCGAATGTTCGACTTCGATTTCTTTCGAGACTTTTAGGAAAGTGTGGTTCATCTCTAAAGGAGACCGCATATAGGACTCCAGTACGACTAGTTCATGGAGTACTGCTGGAGTGTTTTGATCCGCACCAGGCTGTATTAAACGACGACAACGAAGCAGTTTAGAGGCTGGCTGTTAGATTTGTTAGCGACAAGTTCGATCACTACACAGGTGTTCCGGAGATGCTTCGGGAACTCATACAGGAATCCCTGGAGGGAGGGTGACATTCTTTTCAAGAACACTCAGAAAATTTAGAGAACCGGCATTTGAAGCTGACTGCAGAAGGATTCTAGTGCCACCAACATACATTTCGCTTAAGGATCGCTAAGATAAGATACGAGAAATTTGGGCTCATACGGTGGCATATAGACAATATGTTCTTCCTCGCTGTATTTGCGAATCGAACAGGAAACAAATGTCTAGTAGTGCTGCAGGGTACTCTCCACCACGCACAGTGTGTAGATGCAGATGTAGAGCTTCACGCAAAAATCCTGACAAAATGTGATTGACCAACAAATAAAGTAGCTTACAATACGCATTCCCACAGCCGCTTGCACGGTATATGTGTAGATGTAGATGTAGAATATACGAATGAGACGAGCAAGAGTCATACGTTTGTATTGTAGATTGTGGAGACACGAGATAGTGTGGGCGGATGCTAGCAAACAGACCGCCTTTCGATGATAAGCGCAGTGCCGCGGGGATTAACCTACTTATCCGATGGTGAGATCACCGTTAAGCCTCGACACAGACGAGAACACGCGAAGAAGTTTTGGATTTAGCTGTGGACACTAGTACCACCTTTCCTCTCTTTGGTGTCTGCATTTCGGTGATTAAAATTCAACTCGTACCTGGGCGTCGAACTGGCAGCATCTGTGCTGAGAGACGGGGCATCACAGTGTTCGCCCTGGACATTTCTACTCAAAGGTCATTTGCCGTAGCCGAGCAGGTTTTCCTAGTCTTAGCATTTTTTATGTATGAGCACCACAAAAATAACACAGAGTTCGTCACCTTCGTCTGTGCTAGTACTCTTTCTTCGGTTTTATAACCTCAGTAAGCCGTAACCAGGGAGATGTGTAACTGTCATCACTTCCCCATCTTAAGGTTTTTTTCGGGCAGTGTTACGTAGAACGGGCATTTGAACACCGTTCCAGCCGGAAGTGAGTCAAGAGCCTTTACTACTACCGAGCGAGGTGGCGCTGTGGGCCGGCCGGTGTGGCCGTGCGGTTCTAAGCGCTGCAGTCCGGAACCGCGGGACTGCTACGGTCGCAGGTTCGAATCCTGCCTCGGGCATGGATGTGTGTGGTGTACTTAGGTTAGTTAGGTTTAAGTAGTTCTAAGTTCTAGGGAACTGATGACCTCAGATGTTAAGTCCCATAGTGCTCAGAGCCATTTGAACCATTTTGGCGCTGTAGTTAACACACTGGACTCGCTTACTCGAGGGGACGACGGTTCAAATCATCTTCCGACCATCCCGATTTAGGTTTCCAGTGATTTCCCTAAAGCGTTCCCGGCCAATAACTGGATGGTTCCTTTGAACGGGCACGGCCGGTTTCCTCCCCCATCCTTAAGACAATCCGGGCTTGTGTTCCGTCTCTAATGACCTCGTTGTCAATTGGTTTAAAAGCAAATGTTCCTTCCTTCCTGCATGAGATACGTACAGCTACTGTTCACTGTATAATGGAGGGTGCTTCTGATTTCCTATCCTATGTGAGGCGTTCAATGAGTAATGCAGCACCTTTTTCTCTCGGCCAGTTTCGGTTGAAAAAATGCGGAATTTATTGTGGGGAAACTGTGAAACATTGCCTCTTCAGTCCTTATAGTTCCATGAAGTTCGGGTAGGTGGCGGCACTATACATTGCCTTCAAAACGGCGTCTGTGACGAAGGTGTGCTCCAAGCAGAAAGCTGTCATTGAGTTTTTTGTTTGGCGGAATACCAGAGCATCGTAGATATTCATAGGTGCTTGCAGAATATATACGGAGACATGTCAGTGAACAAAAGCACGACGAGTCGTTGGGCGAAGCGTCTGTCATCATTGCAACAAGATAGCGCAAACCTGTCGGAGCTTCCGGGTGCCGACCGGCTGCGCACAGTTGTGACTTCTGGAATGTTGGAATGCGCGGACACTTTCACTTGAGATGATCGACGGATCACAACTAACACCACGCTGCACAGCTGGACGTTTCTGTTGATAGTGTTGACACATTCATCCACCATTGGGGTTCTCAAAGGTGTGTGCCTGTTGGGTTCCTCACCGCCTAATAGTAAAGAGCAAAGAGTTTGGCCCAACGAAGGTTGCGCTCCACAGGGAGTTCAGATGGTTCAAATGGCTCTGAGCACTATGGGACTTAATATCTGAGGTCATCAGTCCCCTAGAACTTAGAACTACTTAAACCTAACTAACCTAAGGACATCACACACATCCATGCCCGAGGCAGGATTCGAACCTGCGACCGTGGCGGTCACGCGGTTCCAGACTGAAGCGCCTAGAACCGCTCGGCCACACCGGCCGGATCACGGGGAGTACTATGTGGATAATGGGGAGGCTACTGATGCAAGACCTTGGCTCCAACATCGCCCAGTAGGGTGGTACCATGCGGGCATACAGGCCCTCCCAGTAAGGTGGCGTAAGGCCGTCGTATTTAACGGAGATTATGTTGAAAAATAAGCTCTTGTAGCCACAAGAGTGGGAAATAATATGGTGTATTGGAATCGCGAATAAAACCAACCTACTTTCAGAAAAAAAAAATGTGTTGCCTTAATTGTTGAACGCACCTCTTACTTCATTCGCGTATTGACTGAGGAGAAGATAACTGTTTATATCTGGCCTAATCTCTTTTGTCGTATTCTCGTTTTCCATAGTCGAGATATACGATAGCAGCAGCACACGTCACACAGTCTTTCTCGGATAGCCGGCCGGTGTGGCCGTGAGGTTCTAGGCGCTTCAGTCTGGAACCGCGCGACCGCTACGGTCGCAGGTTCGAATCCTGCCTCGGGCATGGATGTGTGTGATGTCCTTAGGTTAGTTAGGTTTAAGTAGTTCTAAGCTCTAGGCGACTGATGACCTCAGATGTTAAGTCCCATAGTCCTCAGAGCCATTTGAAACATTTTTTTCTTTCTCGGATACCGGTTCTCTGAATTTCTCGAACAAGGTTTCGCGATAACATCGTAGCCTTTCTTACAAATTATCGAATTTACATTTTGTGAATACTACATAAAGGTTGTACCGACCCATTACAGTGCTCCCAGCACGTGTGTGCTGTCATGGATATTTAATATCAACTCCCAAGCTGGAACAGCAGTCGCAGTAGCGTCGTGTAAGTGATTTCCTTTACAGATACACTGGATTTTTTCAGAGAACTTACAACTAACCTAAGTCTCCCAATTGCCTTCCCTACAACTGATTTCACTTTTTCATCAATTTGCTATTGCTTTTTATTATTAACTCCAAATATTTAACATTATGTCAGCCTCGAGATGATTACCAAAAATTTTTCACTCGGACTCTATCGGATCTTTGTCTCTGTAATAGTCGTTATCTTGAATTTATACACGTATAAAGAAAGCTGCCATTCATTATAATAAATAGAAATTCTGTACAAGTTGCTGTGCATTCCCTTACGATATCCAAAGGCCAAGATTTTGTTGATAGATCGTCAGTGACAAATGTGATAATACTACTGAACTCGTCTGTGAAATCGTTTGTCTTCTCGCAAAATTAGCGCTTCTGTTACACTTCATTAGTAAAAAGTTTGTCGAACAATTTGTGTATCTGTGAAGATACCCCGTATGATCATGTCTTATTAGCGAACAATTTGCAACGTGTTTCGTAAATCTAGGAAGACGGCATCTGATTTGCTTGCAGGATATCATATACGAATAAAGCAAGCTGTGTTTCACACAAGTGGTTTTTCTTGAACTCGTGTTGATTCTCTGAGAGCAGCTTCTGTTCCACTAGGACCGACATGTTTGATATTAAAATATACTATTGGGCTGACATCAGATACATTTGTCTGTGATCCTCGCGCCGTTTTGTATTCTGGAGTGACCTGCATTTCTCCATGCACGAAGGAGTATTCACGACAGGACACGTATGTGAGATGAGCTTCTAGCTAGTTTCAGATGATCCATGGTTCCTCATCCTCCTACGGGCAACACCTTCCCTTATCCTCCAAGTAAGCTAATAGCCATTTTCTAACAACGTCAGTATCCACGAGACGTAAAACTTTTGCTAATTTTTTTGATACAAAATGTTGCTACATGCATGAGTACAAGTTCGAATATATTTCGACAGACTATTCCCTGGCATAAGAAAATTTTCGTACATTTGTACGTCGAAGTTGTTATTCAGTGATGGATTAAAGACCACTATAGTCCTAAGAATTTCTCTGCATGAGATGCAGTTGTTCATAGGAAATGTACCCTTCCACAACTTCGAAAAGTCCCTTGGGTGTTCCGTTGAGAAATAATGACCAAAACCGCAACGAGTCCCCTCGGCGAAATCCAGCTGGCAGTAGATTTACAAGTAGTAGGCCGTGTGGGCCGAGGAGCCGATGCCGCAGCCAACATCTTCAGGCTTAAGGAGCACAAATCACCAGCAAATAGGACGTAACTAGACCAGAAGGACACTGATCCATGTGCAACCTTCTGCTCACTGGTGGCGCCTCTGTACCAGCTACTCGGGTAATTCTATTAGAATTTGCTTTATGCGACAAATTCCAGGAATATTTGTCATTTCCACCTCGACAGCCGGTCTTCAAATTTTACAAACAGGTTTTCGTAATATATACGGCCCCTATTTTCGAATATCTGCTAATTACGAGTTTTAAGCATGTCTGATACACACTCTAGACAGTCAGACAATCGGGTTGCCACTCATATCTCCCTTCTTAGTACACCTACATCTATACTTCGTAAGCCAAATGACGGTGTGTGGCGGAGGGTGCTTTTGTTATAGTGTGTCTTCTCCTAATTTCCTTGTTGCATAAGGGAATAATGTATGGTATACCTCCATTCCCACATTACAGACTAGCATTCCAGTGCGCACAATGTATGTGTTTTATAAACAATTTCATTTGTAGACAACCAACAGTTTCCCTGTTTTAGCACAAAATATTGAAGCCTGACATTTGCATTATGTACAACTAAATTTATGTGATCGTTCCACATCGTCTCTATACACATTTTAACTACTAGGTATTTACACGGAAGAACTCAATCTGTGACACATTCGTCTTGTAGTGAAAAGATGCGGAATGTTTACGTTTCATGAAGTATACAACTTAACATTAAGAGCCAGCGGTCAGTCTTTGCACCAAGCTGATAATTTATCAAGATCTAACTGGATGTTAGATTTCCTCATAGATAAACACCGTAATCTACGAGATGTCTTAGATTGCAAATAATATTATCCGATTCATTATGAATACATAGCTTAAGATAAAAATATCTTGTGGAAGTTATTGTTTGTTGTGGTCTTCGGTCCAAAGACTGGTTTGATGCAGTTCTTCACCCCTGTCTGTTCTTTGCAAGCCCCTCCGCCTCTGCGTAACTACTGCAACCTATATCCATTTGCGCCTGCTTATTGCAGCCAGCAATTGGTCCCCCTCTACAATTTTCAACCTGACACACTTCCCTCTAATGCCCAATTGACGAATCCTCGATACCTCATAATGTGTCCTATCAATCGATACATATTTTGCTTAGCCTGAGCCAAAAATATCTTTTCTCCCTATTCCGTTACACTCCTCGTTATTTACCCGATCTATCCATCTGTAACACTAAATTTCAAAAGCGTCGTGCTGTAACTGTTTATCATGCACGCTTCGCTCTCATAAGTGACTACCTTCTAGACAAATACCTTCAGAAAAGACTTCCAAACACTTAAATATATATTCAATGTAAAAAAATTGCTCTTTTTCAAAAAGGCTTTTATTTCTACCACCATCCTGCCTTTTATATTTCTCTCTACATCAGCTATTTTGCTGTCCAAATACGAAAACTCCGATAGTACTCTTAGTGCCACATTTCCTAATCTAATTCCTTCAGCACAGCCTGATTTAATTCAACTACAGTCTGTTACTTTTGTTGATGTTTAGCTTATAGCCTCGTTTCGAGACACTGTCCATTCCGTTCAACTGTTTTGCCAAATCCTTTGCTGCCTCTGCTAAAATCATCAGTAAACCCCATACTTTTCATTTCTTCTAACTGAACTTAAATTCACTTTCCAAATATCACCTTGTTTTCCTTCACAGCTTGCTCAATGTACAGAGTGAATAACATCGGGGATAGGCTACAAACCCTTCTGATTCCATTGTCAACTGTCGCTTCCCTTTCATGTCTTTCAACTCTTATAATTGAAGTCAGGTTTCTTTACAAGTTTCGGATAACTTTTCGCTCCCTGTGTATTATCGCTACTACCTCCAGAATTTTAAAGAGAGTGATCCAGACAACATCGTCAAAACCTCTCTCTAAATGTACAAATGCTATAGACATCGGTTTGCCTTTCCTTATTCTATATTCTGAGATAAGTCTAAGGGTCAATGTTGCCTCAAGTGTTCCCATGTTTCTCCTGAATCCAAACTGATCTTCCCCGAGGTTGGCCGCTATTAGAGATTCCATTATTCTGTAAATAATTCGTTGTTAGTATTTTGTGATCATGACTTACTAAGCTGATATTTTGATAATATTTCACACGTGTCAGCACCTGCCTTCTTTTGAACTGAAATTATTAGGTTCTTTTTGAAGTCTAAGGGTATCTGACGTATCTCATACCGAGTGGTTGTAATTAAAGTATAGCTACTCACAGAGATCCAGTGTGGACTGTAAGGCAACGAAACTTGGTAAATACGCTAATGCGTTAATGTGCAACCGATTTACGCTGGAAAAAAAGTTATTTCAAATTTTGACCACCAGGTGCAAATATGGCGCTCTGAGTGCAAGAAAGACGTATAGAAATGTTTCCATATGTAATGGATTAGGAGAAAGGTATGGATTATGAGAAAGGCATAATATTGATTTTATTATTAGCTGCCGCTTACATAATTTGTTCAATATGAGCGCCAGAGACGTCGATGAGATGCTGCATTCGTAAAACGACGTGATCAACAGCTGCTCATAGCAGTAGCGCTGGAATCTGAGCAACGTGTCCCTGTATACTGGCCTTCAGATCAGGCAGGTTTAGATATCCCCAGAGCCAAAAGTCACACGGATTCAGATCACATGATCTTGCAGGCCATGCATCTGGAAATCTCTGGAGATGACATGTTCACGGAAGGTTGCATTAAGCATCTTTCACTGGGGAAAGACATGAGGTGTTGTCCCAGTTGGAATGAAAACAGTGGTTTACGCACAGTTACGCTTCTCCTCAGACCATTCAGTCAGCGACACTTTCTCACTGCAACTCTGTAATTGGTAATGTTCTCATAAAACACTTTCACTAACAATGTACGGTCTCTCTTCCAAATAGCCATACTGTTCACTCACGTTATGGATTGTCAAATGACAACGTGGATGTCATACAGTAGTACAATCGATGTACTGCGCCAGATTAGCAGCTGGTGGCCAAAATTGTAACAAATTTCTTTCCCATGTCAGTCGATTCCATATTAGCGCTTTAGCACATCTATCAAGTTTCGCTGCGATACGATAATTACAGCCCACACGAGACATCCGTGAGTAGCTGCACTTTCATTATAACCATCCGGTATATCTTGCACACCAAGTGGATTATTTTTGTCATTTGTGGCTCTTCCAAGGACGTAAATGATTCTTAGGGACTGTTGTCTACTACAGGGGCATTGTTTCCATTTACGTCTTTCACTGCTCTAAGTGGTTCTTCTCGCAGTATCATATCCCCTATCTCATCTTCATTTTGTACAGCGCTTAATGATAAACTGGAATGCCTACGCTAATTTAACGACCATCTCAGGACAACCTCTGGAAACAAAAAAGTAGCGCCGTTGCATGGCGGTAGCAGAAAGTTTGGGACCGAACGACACGTGAGTGACAGCTGGAGTTCTGATTATTCTTCCTGTTTTACTTTCCTGTTAATACATATCGATAAAACAAATATCGCACTAAACTAATCTGGGACCACTCTATCGAATGAGTATGCAAAACTCCACTTTTTAAAATACTTTTGCTTGTAAAGGGAAACGACCTGACGCTTTCCGTTGACAATGGTCGTCCCATGAAATATTTGATGTGTAGTGTTTGTTTGGGCTGACTACAGTTACACATTGCAAAAACTAAATTGCAGATATCTGCCTAAACACTTGAAAATGCGACTGACGATTCTTAGGAGCAACAGCTGATATAAGAAATAGTAACAGTCGTATCTGATTCCCCAAAAAGTATCATTACTCGCTGGAACTAATATTATTGTTATCCACTATTCCCCTTTACGACAGCGTATGAACCTGAGCCAATCATAGCTTGGTTTCCTTTTCCTCTTTTCTTTTCTTCTCAAAATGTCTTCATTAATACACTGTGTGTTTTCTTCCTTTCCTCTGTCCATTTTGCCCGTATTGTTTCTCTGCTTGAGAGTTGCTCAATTTTCTTGTTTCTGATGATATTTCTGAACGGTTTTCTGTCCTTAATTTCTTCTTCTGTGATTTTCAATGGTTCCAGGTCTTCTTGTGCGTCTTCCATCCACCTGCTTTTTAACATAGTTTCATCAACGATGTTAAACATTTTCTTAGTGAGGCTGTTTTCATCCATTCTACATAGCAGCCCATAGAATTGAAGGCACTTTTTATTCAATTTATCTGGGTTGTGTGTGTTTATGTAGAGTTGCTCTGTCGGTCGTCTGATACTCCGAATCAAGGTCCGTCTCTCTCGCCGCGCGTGATTAGCCGAGCGGTCTGAGGCGCTGCAGTCATGGACTGTGCGGCTGGTCCCGGCAGAGATTCGAGTCCTCCCTCGGGCATGGGTGTGTGTGTGTGTGTTTGTCCATAGGACAATTTAGGTTAAGTAGTGTGTAAGCATAGGGACTGATGACCTTAGCAGTTAAGTCCCATAAGATTTCACACACATTTTTTGAACATGGTCCGTCTCGAAGAACAGCGCTGTGTATTTTCTAAGGATTGCCTGTTCTTGTTTTTCTATGTCCTGAATTTTCGTCATCCCTCTAATTGCCGTGCTTTCTGCCGCATAGATGGTTTTTGGTAAAACAACCCTGTTGAAGTGTCGCTGTTTTGCAATAACAAATGGTTCATACGGCTCTGAGCACTATGGGACTTAACATCTGTGGTCATCAGTCCCTTAGAACTCAGAACTACTTAAACCTAAATAACCTAAGGACATCACACACATTCATGCCCGAGGCAGGATTCGAACTTGCAACCGTAGCGGTCACGCGGTTCCAGACTGAAGGGCCTACAACCGCACGGCCCCATACCGGCCGGCTTGCAATAACAGATATTGCTCTTTTGTTGTAGTAATTCCGTGTCTGTACGCCTTTTGCTGTTGAATATTCTTTCTGTGTTGTAAATTGTGTTCAGTACGGTGTGTTCGATGCTTTCTCCAAAGTATTTGAAGTGAGTGACCTGTGAGATTTTTTCCGTACTGCGTTTTCAGTGGGAGTTTTCCTGTTGGTTTCATGTCCACATACTGGGCCTTTTCATAGGAAATTTGGGACTCAGTTTTTATGTGCACTGAGATGATGAATGCCATGGGGCAGTGATGAGCACATATAAAGATGGCGGTAGTATAGCGTACAGTGCATTGACGGAGCTGTCATTTGTAGTCGGGTGGCTCGTGTGAAAAGGATTCCGACGTGATTATGGCCGCAAGATGGCAATTAACAGACGTCGAACGCGGAGTGGTAGTTGGAACTAGACCCATACGACATTTCATTTCAGAAGGTGTTACGGAATTCAGTACTCCGAGATCCACAGTGTCAAGAGTGTGCCGAGAATATTTCAGGCATTACCTCTCACCACGGACAACGCAGCGGCCGACGGCCTACGTAACGACCGAAAGCAGCGGCGTTTTCGTGGGGTTGTGAGTACTAACAGACAAGCAACACTGAATGAAATAACCGCAGAAAGCAATGTGGGACGTACGACGAAGAATCCGTTAGGACAATGCGGCGAAATTTGGTGTTAAAGGGCTATGGCAGCAGACGACCGACGCGAGTGCCTTTGCTAACAGCACGACATCGCCTGCAGCGCCTCTCCTGGTCTAGTGACGATATCGGTCGGACCCTAGACACCCAGAAAACTGTGGCCTGGTCAGACGAGTCACGATTTCAGTTGGTAAGAGCTGATGGTAGGGTTCAAGTGCGGCGCAGACCCCACGAATCCATGGACCCAAGCTGTCAAAAAGGCACTGTGCAAACCCGTGGTGACTCCGTAATGGTGTAGACTGTGTTTACGTGGAATGGACTGGGTCCTCTGGTCCAACTGAACCGATCATTGAGTGGAAATGGTTATGTTCGGCTACTTGGAGACTATTTGCAGCCATTCACCGACTTAATGTCCCAAACAACGATGGAATTTTTATGGATGATAATGCGCCATGTCATCAGGCCACGTTTGTTCGCGATTGTTTTGAAGAATATTCTGGAAAGTTCGAGCGAATGATTTGGCCATGCAGGTCGCTCGACATGAATCCTATCGAACATTTATGGAACGTAATCGAGAGGTCAGTTTGTGCAAAAAATCCTGCACCAGCAACACTATCGCAATAATGGACGGCTAGAGAGGCAGCACGGCTCAATATTTCTGCAGGGGACGTCCATTGACTTGTTGAGTCCACGCCACGTCTAGCCGCTGCACTAGGCCGGGCAAAAGGAGGTCCGACACGATATTGGGACGGATCCCACGACTGTGTATATAGAAGCATTCGTAGCTTGTAAAGCTTAATGATAATAATAACTTCTGTGCCATAAAATACCCTTACATACAGAGTGACAGTAGATTACAAACTCCAGATCGTGATTTGCTTATGCTGAGAGCACACGAGCAGGTGGAGTATGGCAGTGGCTATTCGCGTGACTGCCAGGTCCTCTTCCGGTCGTCTCTCTCCATCCTGGCTCACCGAGCTCGAGGATGTTTACTGGTTAATACGCTGCACAAAACACGCCAGCAGAAGCGGAGCTGCTACCAGGCAAAAACGAAACCACGCCGACGCTAAATGCAACAATCGCAGCTGAACCGTCTGTCATTTACTATAGCAAAGGGATTATAGGTTGGAAGAAATACTAAGCAGTTCTATTCCACACTTTTCGCTCGAGCATCCGTAGAGCTGCGTTTCGTCAGAGACCGCTTTCCGACAGGGATATCTGTTTTACGAAAGTTGCCCAGCCACAAACAAATAACGAGAACTTCGTCTGATAAAAGTCAGGCGTATTAGTAATGCGGAAAAGGAGTAGCTTTCTATGAGTTATTAACTTTATATCTAGAGCAGTTTTCCGACAATTCCAGCGAGTTATGGTACTTTCGGACATATCACGCTTGTAAGCTGCCGACCATAATAAGACACAGAAGAATAGAAAGAAAAACTAAAGACGCCCTGGAAGAAATCATATTTGTTTCAGGGAGGGGAAGGATGACAGAGAAACGACTGAATTTGTACACTGAAGAGGCAAAGAAACTGGTGCACCTGCCTAATATCGTGTAGGGCCCCCACGAGCACGTAGAAGTGCCGCAACACGACGTGGCGTGGAGTCGACTAATATCTAAAGTAGTGCTGGAAGAAACTGACAACATGAATCCTGCAGGGCTGTCCATAAATCCGTAAGAGTACGAGGCGGTGGAGATTTCTTGTGAACAGCACGTTGCATGGCATACCACATATGCTGAATAATGTTCACGTCTGGCGAGTTTGGTGGCCAGCGGAAGTATTAAAACTCAGAAGAGTGTTCCTAGAGCCACTCTGCGGAAATTCTGGAAATGTGGAGTGTCGCATTGTCCCGCTGGAATTTCTCATGCCCGTCGGAATGCACAATGGACGAGAATGGTGCAGGTGATCAGACAGGATGCCTACGTACATGTCGCCTGTCAGAGTTGTATCCAGATATATCAGCGGTCCCAAATCATTCCAACTGCACATGCCCCATACGATTACAGAGCCTCCACCAGCTTGAACACTCCCTGCTGACATGCACGGTCCATAGATTCATGAGGTTGTGTCCATGCCCGTACACTTCCATCCTCTCTACAAATTTTGAAACGGGACTCGTGCGACCAGGCAACATGTTTTCATTCAGCAACAGTCCTATGGTGGTGTTGACGGGCCCAGCTGAAGCGTAAAGCTTAGTGTCATGCAGTCATCAAAGTTACACAAGTGTGGTTTCGGCTCCGAAAGCCCATATCGATGATGTTTCTGTGAATGGTTCGCACCCTGACACTTGTTGATGGCCCAGCACTGAAATCTGCAGTAATTTGAACGATTCTCTTCATTCCTCATTGGTCCCGTCCTTGCAGGATCCTTTTCCAGCCGCAGAGATGTCGGAGATTTGATACTTTATCGGATTCCTGAAATTGACGGTACGCTCGTGAAATGATCGTACGGTAAAGTCCCCATTTCAGCGCTACCTCCGAGATGCTGTGACCCATCACTCGCGCGTCGACTATAACACCACGTTCAAACTCACTAAAACTTCATAACTTGCCATTGTAGCAGCAGTAACCGATCTAACAACTGCACTAGACAGGTATTGTCTTACATAGGCGTTGCCGACCGCATCGCCGTATTCTGCCTGTTTACATATCTCTGTATTTGAATACGCATGCCTATACCAGTTTCTTTGGCGCTTCACTGTATTTAGTAATGGAAGGTAGACTGAAGAAAAATCAGGATATCTTCCAAGTATCTGTGCAAGTAGAGGAAGCTTTCGGTAATGTAAGGTGGAATAAGATTTTTATAAAAAAATGGTTCAAATGGCTGTAAGCACTATGGGACTTAACATCTGAGGTCATCAGTCCCCTAGACTTAGAACTACTTAAACCTAACTAACCTAAGGACATCACACACATCCATGCCCGAGGCAGGATTCGAACCTGCGACCGCAGCAACCGCGTGGTTCCGGACTGAAGCGCCTAGAAGCACTCGGCCACAGAGGCCGGCAATAAGATTTTTACAATCCTTAGAAGACTGTGGATGAGGTACAGAGACAGACTGATAATCCACGATTTCAAAACCTAAGTGGTTATAAAAACGTTAATAATAATTTTGTGTGGCTCGGTGTCTAGGTGCAAGTCTTTCCATTCGACGCCGCTTTGGCAACTTGCTTGTCCATAATCTACCCCAGTTATCCGGATCTACAGTTTAACGTGGAATCCGAAACATGTGTTGTTCCTGGCTACTCCTCAGTTCGCTGACAGGTGAAGATTAGATTGCTCATTTTGACTCCCGGACAAAAACGACGCCTGGACGACAGCCGCGACTTGATTGAAATGCAAAACGCGGACAGTTCTCTTCTGAAAAAAAATATTACGCGTGACGAGACTTGGTTTTACCAATACGAACTTACGACGAAACGATAAAATGCGGAAATTTACCTGGCGGTTCAACGCTTTGACTCCATAACCAACATTCAAGCCAATATGACGCGCGAGTTGTACACGGCAAAGAGGGACTTTTATGACAGTTTCACATGGTTCTGTGCGTTGTATTCATGTTGTGGGAGACTATGTACAACATCTGAAGCATTAAAGTCGTCATTATAACGTTTCTTTATTTTTGATTAATCCAGTCTGAAAACTTTTTGGAGTGACGGGGTGGACTGGCGAAGGCAATGAGAGCTTTACTGGTATCAGATATTGTAATGCGAATGAGGAAGACGTCCCTGAAGATGTACGACTGGAACTACGAAGTATATGGAAGTGAAATGTGGACCATCGGAAATCCGGAGAAGAAACTGGCAGCATTTCAAAAGTGATGTTATCAAACGATCTTACAAATAGAGCACGGAATGAAGACGTGATAAAAAGATTGATGAGGAAAGAACTCTATGGAAGACTTATCAGAAGAAGGGACAATGGGACATTTGCCACGACATCTAGGAGAAGTTAACTTGACGTTGAAAGGTACTGTAGAGGGAAAAAAATAGCAGGAAACGATCCCTGAGAGAATAAGCAGCAAAAAAGGCCACGTGGACATATGGTTGGAACATGTTCTAAGGGATGTACACCCACCTTAAGGTAGAGATATCTTTCACAGTATAGGTTTCAACGTATGAAAACACACATGAGAACACAACAGGCTTGTAGGAACGTTCTATCTGCATTAGCGGTTTAGCTCTACGTTCCAGAGGGCAGTAATGTTGTCTATGACGGCGGCGCGCTCACACATCGGTAATAGGGGGCATCCGTTTCACTGCTGTTGCCGACTCACTCTGGTGTGCACGTGTGTCGTGCACTGCAGCGCTGAGAGACGATGGCCCGCATATCAACCAGGAACAGGCGACATGGTCTTTAGACACGGGCAGGCAAAAAGCAATGGGCGGGCGGCAGCAGGACTGTACCGGGAACAGTGTTCCAACCGACCAACGGACAGCAACCGCACCGTGAGCTGCAACTGTCGTTTGTGTGAAACAGGCTCTTTAACAGGAAACGATAACCGCGAAAGGCGGGTGCGCTAGATACGAAGACAGACCTTGGAGAAACAGGTACTGAACACTATAGGATATCACCCCAGTATCTGCACTAAGCAAGTATACCACTGGCATGGGGTAAGCCAGAACATTCTCAACGACAACTGCCACTATCTGCATGACTTACAATGCGTGCAGGCTTTATTAGCTATGGACTTGCCTGTGGCCGGCCGGTGTGGCCGAGTTGTTCTAGGCGCTTCAGTCTGGAACCGCGCGACCGCTGCGGTCGCAGGTTCGAATCCTGCCTCGGGCATGGATGTGTGTGATGTCCTTAGGTTAGTTAGATTTAAGTAGTTCTAAGTTCTAGGGGACTGATGAGCTCAGAAGTTAAGTCCCATAGTGCTCAGAGCCATTTGAACTTGCCTGTGTGGCGACGATATTGTCGCTGGTTCATCGCACATGCCATCACGGTGCTGGAATTTCTGTCATCCATTCTATTCACAGATGAGACAACCTTTACGAAGTGCAGTTCCGGCTACCTTCACGACATCGACCTGTGGCGTACGGAGAATCCCTATGGTATGTTAACGGCGAACCACCAGCATCGGTTCAGCCTCAATGTGTGGGCTGGGATTATTGGCGACCGCATCATGGAAACGATCATCCTTCCACAACGCCTCACAGCGGGGTATATCTGCACTTCCTGTGGATGATCCTGCCTCCCCCGCAGGAAGACGTGCGTTTGGTGGTACTAAGGGTAACGTGCCCACTACATGATGGTGCTCCAGTTCACTTCCGCATTTCCGTACGTGGTCTTCCCAACGACATCTAACCTGGCCGATGAACTGGGATGAAGTGGTCCAATTGCATGGCTCACCCAGTCGCTGGACCTCACCCCTTTATATTTCTATCTGTGGTGACACCTAAATGAAGTCGTGTATGCGGAGCCCATTCCGGACATACAGACCCGGAACAATGCGTTCATGCTGCCTATGACGTCATTCGGCTGCAAACTGGTACATGTGGACGTGTGCGTTAGTCACTGATGTTTCGTATTCGTGTGTGCTTAGAGACCGATGGACCACAGCAACACCTTGTCTAATTGTGGTCTCATCATTGCATGTCGCATACTGAATTGTACTGTACAGGTGCAATGAACAATAAATGCTTCGTAGCACGCCATGCATTTCTGGCCATATTTCCATACGACCTTTTTTCTTTTTATCATTTCAGCCATCGTTACCTGCAGTTTGTCCCCATTTAGTAAAATCACCCATTAGTGGTTGGGAGTAGTAGGCACATATAGAGCCAAAAAAAAATGTTCAAATGTGTGTGAAAGCTTATGGGACTTAACTGCTGAAGTCATCAGGCCCTAAGCTTACACACTACTTAACCCAAATTATCCTAAGGACAACCACACACACTCATGCCCGAGGGAGGGCTCGAACCTCCGCCGGGACCAGCCGCACAGTCCATGAATGCAGCGCCCCAGACCGCTCGGCTAATACCGCGAGGCTACAGATCAAAAGATTAGCATAAAACTACAAGAGATTTAGGTCAGCATCAAAGCAATTTCAAAGAGTGATGAGAGTTAATGAGGTAGCTCGATACTGCTGTCAGGAATTTGAAGACTTGCATGTTTTCCATCAGCTGTACAAATTTATTATTAAGAGTGGCCGGATACCATTCCTGTCGCCACCCCGTTACGAATATGAACCACCTCCAGTTATATAATGGAATGACGGCAGTGAAAATTTGTGCCGGACCGGACTCCCGCCCTACTTGAGCGGTCGCCTTCACCGCTTCAGGTATCCAGGCACCACTCACGGCCAGACCCAAACTTCCATATGTGGTCGTCCATGTGTCATACCTGTACTCGTAAATCCCATTCATCTACATCTACATCTACATCCATACTCCGAAAGCCACCTGACGGTGTGTGGTGGAGGGTACTTTGAGTGCCTCTATCGGTTCTCCCTTATATTCCAGTCTCGTATTGTTCGTTAATGTTATTCCCTTACAGAGGAGATATTTTATTTGTACATCACAGACCCGGTGTCAGCCGATAAATACGAAACTGTAGTGCCTGCGATGTGATGAAGTGCGATGCAATATTCCTTCGGACATGTATCGACAGCACAGGCGCTGCAATTTCGTATTCGACACTAAATGAGTGAATAAGCAATATTTGGCACAATGGTTGTATGCATAATGCTTTTTTTACCCATGTCATCCATCGTGTGAAAGGCTCTCAAGCAAGGTCCGTCTGGTTGATGTCTGTAGAAAGCAAAGGTTGTTCCATTCAGTTGATTCCTGCGTCCTCCGGTAAGGTTTTCACTAGCCAGGCGCAATGTGCATGAGCATTATCGCCATGCATCACTTAAATGTTAATTGTAGCGCTAGATAAGATGTTGGAGGATCCTATCCCGATACTGTGCAGCTCTTAAATTACTACAGATAGTGTTGAGAGGCGTCAGACATCTGTCCGTGATAATGCCACGAATTATGACCGAGCCACCTCTATGAAGGATCCGCAGTTCTACATGCCACAGACCTGCACTGGTTCCTACCCTCGTCGATCTAGCGAACACGCCGCCACTGATCCATGTAGCAGTCCAGGTGTTTTCTCGAAAATCTTAATAGCCCACGGCGCCAGGGAGTTAGAATCTATTTTCGTAAAGGACGCCTAGACAATCAATTCATCGTGCGCAAATAGTTGCGCAATGTATGCGTCGACACAGCTCTCCAGGTGCACTCGTCAGTGAAGAGTATGGTGCAGGAGTAAATATGCAGCTAGCTTTTTTCCGGACATGATCGACTCAGCCACCTCCCGACATATGAAATGTTAGAAATTTCAGTGAATTCAAATGCACACACACAGCACACACACACACACACACACACACACACACAAGCGCGCGCGCTACACGCACACGCGTACACACGCACACACGACTCGCATTCCAATCATATTATGATAGAATATTTACATTGGTTGTAAACATATTAACAAAATCATAACGTGCTCAGCCATTAAGAAGTTATATATGTACCCTTAAGTGCCAAAGAAACTGGTATAGGGGTGGCCGAGCGGTTCTAGGCGCTACAGTCTGGAACCGCGCGACCGCTACGGTCGCAGGTTCGAATCCTGCCTCGGGCATGGATGTGTGTGATGTCGTTAAGTTAGTTAGGTTTAAGTAGTTCTAAGTTCTAGGGGACTGATGACCTCAGAAGTTAAGTCCCATAGTGCTCAGAGCCATTTGAACCATTTGAAACTGGTACAGGCATTCGTATTCAAATACAGAGATATGTAAATACGGCACTGCAGTTGGCAACACCTATGTAAGATATCACGTGTCTGGCGCAGCTGTTAGATCGGTTACTGCTGCTACAATGGCAGGTTATCAAGGTTTTAGTGAGTTTGAACGTGGTGTTATTGCCGGCGCACGAGCGATGGGACACAGCATCTCCGAGGTAGGGCTGAAGTGGAGATTTTCCCGTACCATCATTTCAATAGTGTACCGTGAATTTCAGGAATCCGGTAAAACATCAAATCTCCGACATCACTGCAGGCGGTAAAAGATCCTGCAGGAATGGGACCAATCAACGTGACAGAAATGTAATCCTTCCTCAAATTGCTGCAGATTTCATTGCTGGGCCATCAACAAGTGTCAGCGTGCGAGCCATTCAACGAAACATCATCGATATGGGCTTTCGGAGTCGAAGCCACACTCGTGCACCCTTGATGACTGCACGGCACAAAGCTTTACACCTCGCCTGGGCCCGAAAACACCGACATAGGGCTGTTGCTGACTGGGCATATGTTGCCTGGTCGGACGAGTCTCGTTTCAAATTGTATCGAGCGGATGGACGTGAACGGGTATGGAGACAACCTCATGAATCCATGGACCGTGCATATCAGCAGCGGAGTGTTCAAGCTGGTGGAGGCTTTGTAATGGTATGGGGCGTATGCAGCTGGAGTAATATGGGACCCCTGATACGTCTAGATACGCCTCTGACAGCTGACACGTACGTGAGCATCCTGTCTGATAACTTGCATCCATTCACGTCCATTGTGCATTCCGTCGGACTTGGACAATTCCAGCAGGACAATGCAACATTCCACACGTCCATAATTTCTGCAGAGTTGTTCCAGGAACACTCTTCTGAGTTCAAACACTTCCGCTGGCCACCAAACTCCCCAGACATGAACATTATTCAGCATATCTGGGATGCCATGCAACGTGCTGTTCACAAGAGATCTCCACCCCCTCGTACTCTTACGGATTTATGGACAGCCCTGCAGGATTCATGGTGTCATTTCCCTCCAGAACTACTTTAGACATTAGTCGAGTCTATGCCACGTCGTGTTGCGGCACTTATGTGTGCTCGTGGGGGCCCCACACGATATTAGGCAGGTGTACCAGTTTCTTTGGCTCTTCAGTGTATTTATATAGTAGCTAATCATTCGTCGTAAGTAAAGTCTTTATCTTGGTGGGAAGTTGTTGTCCACAAATCACTAAGCTCTGTTGTAAAGTGGTTATCGCTTGGTATCACAGTGGGGAGTCTAAAATGATGTGGTCGAGACCTTCCGTGCCACATCACATGGGGAAGTCGGCCAATTGTAGTTGATAGTGGTGCAGTCGGAACAGCCCGTGGTTAAAGGGGAGGGGGAACGTGGTGGCCAGGAATATCTTGTGTTACATACCAAGGGAGTACAACGGTCGTGCAGGGATTCTTTGTAGTACAGCTGCATAATGTCTTCCCTTATGTAGGTTCAATAGGCGCCACTTACTGTTCCACGTTCCACGTTCTTGCAGAAGGTATGCGTAAAGAACATGTTCGTGCGTCTTTGGCCCATGGTGGATGGCACTCCCAGCGAGAGCGTCGATAATTTCATTTCCTCTGATATCATGGTGCCCCTTTATCCACACCATTGTGATTTTCTTGTAACGGCGCTGTAATTCTGCACTATGGTTTATAATCTGGTACATCAAGTAATTACGGGTATTAGTCACAACATGATTCGTATCAGCAGCAAAGCTGATCGTAAGTCTGTCAGAGTAATTATTGCACCTTTATCTGAGCCGTCAGCATATTTCAGTTCCCCTAGTACTTCAGCGAGCTTCGCTTTTAAGTACCGAGGCTTCTGGAGGAAGTTGTAATTGACCGCTATGGAGTGTCTGTTCGTCATAATATCAGATGCCAACACCTTTTGAAGTACGTGATTCATTTATGAGGAGACGTTGCACATGTTCTCATCTACTTAAAAAGTCATTTAACACTTGCGGGCTCATATTAGCTTCCATGTATGGTGCATTCGTGCTAATGTCTAAATCCGTTGTCGTATTCCTGTAATGTCATGAAACAGTTGTAGTGTGACTCTGTTGTAATTCGGTGACACAGTAGTGACATATCATAAAAGATATATGCTAGTAATAGAAGTTTCTTTATAAACACCTACCTCCTAGCGAAGCATTTCTCTGTCACTACCAGAATCATCGAAAAGCATAGGGGCTTGTCCAAATTGTGCAGTTTCGAGTAGATATTTGCAGCCAGTGTACTGTTTTCTGAGCTCGAGTTGATACTCATTAGCTTAGAAATGAAGTACATTCGTAGGGGTTGACCTCAGAGCGCTCAAGCAGCACCGAAACGTTTTATACTGGCAGCTATCAAGCGGTTGTAGGGCAGAATCGGTGACCGAGCAATAGGAAAGGCAACCGTAGTCCATTTATGGTCAGATTAGCGTAAGATATACGTACTCTTGTAACTGCATCCCACCAACCTCTCGTTATCAGATTTATAATAGAAATTGTCATTTCACTTTTTTGTAGAATGTGTTTTATATGCGGGGACCAAGTGAGTTTCCGATCGATATAGACCAATAGAGAGACGAAGGTATTTGACAACCTGTATGGTTGGTTGGTTCGTTGGTTTAAAAGAGGGGGAAGGGACGAAACTGCTGGTCATCGGCCTCTTGTTCCGAATAAAAGAATGCCACAAGGGGGAGAACAAAACAAACGAGATGTACAATACAAAACGGAAAGAAAGGAAAAATCACAAGCATGAAGGAAAGGTAACAAACGCTAAAAGGAACAAAAGAGGACAAGAAAGCAACAGAGAGACGCAAGAAGCAGTTAGAAGAGAGTAAGACCAGAAAGCAGATTATAGTCGCTGGCCGACCACGAGAGTAAAAAGGAGAAGCCAGCCACTCTGCAACACGTTAAAACCTCCACCCTAAAAGCGCTAGGGTGGAGGACACAGAGGGACAAAGGACATGCGTGAAAACTTAGATCAAATGATAAAACCCACCCTCACGAATAAAACGTAAACTAAAGCTGCTGTTGAAGCATTGTCGTCCAACACCGAAGGTAGGGTGCTGTGAAAGTTAGCCGGCCGCTGTGGCCGAGCGGTTCTAGGCGCTTCAGTCCAGAACCGCGCTGCTGCTACGGCCGCAGGTTCGAATCCTGCTTCGAGCATGGATGTGTGTGCTGTCATTAGGTTAGTTAGGTTTAAGTAGTTCTAAGTCTAGGGGACTAATGACCTCAGATGTTAAGTTCCATAGTGCTTAGAGCCATTTGAACCATTTTTTTGGGAAAGTTAAAAGTCCGCCGCAGTGCGGCTAAAAGTGGGCAGTCCAGCATAAGATGGACAACAGTCATTTGTGGCCCACAGCGACACCAAGGTGGGTCCTCGTGACGGAGGAGGTAACCATGCGTTAGCCACGTATGGCCAATGCGGAGCCGGCAGAGGACAACTTATTCCCTGCGAGAGGCCCGCGTGGAAGACTTCCACACATTCGTAATCTCCTTAATGACACGCAGTTTGTTGTGCTTATTGTTATGCCATTCCATCTCTCAAAGCCGAAAAACCCTGCAGTGTAAGACAGAACGCAACTCAGCTTCAGAGAAGCCGATCTCCATAAGCGGTTTCCGCGTAGCCTGCTTAGCCAACCTGTCGGCAAGTTCGTTGCCTGGGATTTCGACGTGACCTGGGGTCTAGACAAACACCACTGAATGATCGGACCATTCCATTCCTGGATGATCGCTACAAAAGGATGACGAGAGTAGCACTGGTCGATAGCTTGTAGGCTACTCAAGGAGTCAGTACACGGAAGAAACGACTCCCTAGGGCATGACGGATGTGCTCAAGAGCACGAGATATAGCCACCACCTCTGCAATGAAAACACTGCAGCCATCGGGCAATGAATTCTGTTCAATATGCCCTCCATGGACATACGCGAAGCCGACGTGACCATTAGCCATTGAGCCGACGGTGTAAACCACTTCATGGCCTCTGGGCATGTCAAGAATCGACACGAAGTGGCAGCGGAGAGCCACGGGGTTAACTGAGTCCTTAGGGCCATGTGGTAGGTCCATGCAAAGCCCCGGCCTAGGTGTACACCATGAAGGTGTACGTGAATTGACCCCAAGTATAGTTGGTAAAGGCAAGGACTCCAGTTCGGGTAGAAGGGATCGGACGCGAACTGCAATTGTAAGCCTTGACCTGGGCCGCCGATGCGGGAGATGAACAACCGTGGGTGGGAAAAGAAGACGGTAATTCGGATGCGCAGGAGAACTACGAACGTGTGCAACATAACTGGCGAGCAGTTGTGCACGCCTAACCTTCAATGAAGGGACCCCAGCCTCCACCAGGACGCTGGTCACATTCTCGTCCTAAAAGCTCCCGTCGCTAGTCGAACGCCACAGTGGTGCACTGGGTCGAGTAAACGCAAGGGCGAGGGCGCCACCGAACCATAAACCACGTTCCCATAGTCAAGGTAGGATTGAACAAGGGCTTTGTAGAGCTGCAGCAGCGTAAAGCGATCTGTACCCTAGTTGATGATGCTCAGGCAACGGAGGGCATTGAGGTGCTGTCAGCACTTCCGCTTAAGCTGACGAAGGTGAGGAAGCTAAGTCAATCGGGCGTCGAAAACCAGTCCTAAGAAACGATATGCCTCCACTACAGTGAGTGGATCGTCATTAAGGTAAAATTATGGTTGCGGATGAAAGGGTACGACACCGACAGAAATGCATAACCCACGACTTTGCGGCCGAAAACTGGAAACGGTGGGCTAGAGCCCATGACTGCGCCTTGTGGATGGCTCCCTGTAGACGCCGCTCAGCAACACCAGTACTGGTGGGGCAGTACAAAATGCAGAAGTCGTCTGCATACAAAGAAGGTGCGACGGTCGGCCCTACAGCTGCTGCTAGACCGTTAATGGCCACTAAAAATAGAGGTACACTCAATATAGAGCCCTGAGGGACCCCATTCTCCTAGATATGGGGGGAACTATGGGAGGCACCAACTTGGGCACGGAAAGTACAAAGCGATAGGAAATTTTCTATAAAAATCGGGAGTGGGCCTCGGAGACCCCATTCGTATAATGTGGCAAGGATACGATGTCGTCAGGTGGTGTCATACGCTTTTCGTAAATCAAAAAACACGACAACAAGGTGCTGGCGCCTGGAGAAGTCTGTTCGGATGGCAGACTCGGGGGACACAAGATTATCAGTGGTAGAGCGACCCTAGCGGAAACCACCCTGGCATGGAGCCAGTAGGCGACGTGACTCCAGGACCCAACCTAACTGCCGAAACATCATACGTTCTAGCAGCTTACAAAGAATGCTGGTGAGGCTGATGGGCCGATAGCTATCCACATCAAGTGGGTTTTTGCCAGGTTTGAGCACTGGTATGATGGTGCATCCCGCCAATGCGATGGAAAGGCGCCATCGCACCAGGTCCGGTTGAATATGACGAGGAGATGTCGCTTGTAGTCAGATGAGAGATGTTTAAGCATCTGACTGTGAATCCGATCTGGCCCAGGAGCTGTGTCTGGCAATGTGCAAGGGCACTGAGGATCTCCCATTCTGTAGATGGGGCGTTATAGGGTTCACTGTGGCGTCTAATGAACGAGAGTATTTTCCCTTCCATCCACCATTTGAGAATGCCAAAGGCAGGGGGGTAACTCTCTGACGTAGAGGCTCGAGCATAGTGCACAGCAAAGTGCTCGGCAATCGTGTTTGAGCTGGTAGATAACGCGCCATCGAAGGTATCTCCAGGGACACCGGTTGGAGTATGGTACCTAAAAACACATCTGATCTTCATCCAGACTTGGGAAGGTGACGTATGGCACCCAGTTGTCGAGACGTACCTCTCCCAACACTCCTGTTTCCACCTTTTGATAAGTCCTAGGGAAGGGTGCCTCTTATGTCGCTGTAGAGCTCGCCGACGCTCTTTGATTGCCTCAGCGACTTCCGGCAACCACCAAGGTACAGACTTTCGCTGGGAGCCCCGCAAAGAACGAGGGATAGCATTTTCTGTCGCAGAAACGATCGTTGTAGTTACCTGCTCAACCACAACATCGATAGCACCATGTGGGGGAGATTCAACGGTGACAGCAGAGGTGAAGGCTTCCCAGTCTTCCTTGTTGAGAGCCCATCTGGTAGGCGTCTGTGGGCATGGTGCCAGGGGAGTGACAGGAAGATGGGATATGGTCACTACCACATAGGTCGTCATGTGCTCTCCAGTGGATAGATGGGAGAAGTCCTGGGTTACAAAGTGATAAATCAATGGCCAAGTAACTACCATGAGCCACACTGAAATGTGTGGCGGCCCCAGTATCTAAGAGACAGAGGTCGAACTGAGACAATAAAGTTTCGACATATTTGCCTCGGCCAGTAAGCATGGTGCCACCTCCAATGGGTTATGAGCGTTAAAATCTCCCAAAACTAGGAAAGGTTTAGGGAGTTGAGCATGCAGCCAATGGGTTCAGGGGAACTGCACCATCTGGACGAAGATATATGGTGCAGACAGTTATTTCCTGTGTCGTCCATATCCTGACAGCTACAACTCCAAGAGGGGTTTGAAGGGTCACAGGCTTACTACATACCGAGTTCAGGACATAGACGCAAACTCCATCTGACACTCTATTATATTCGCTACAGTTCTTGAAATATCCCCTGTAGCCGCGAAGGGCAGGGGTCCGCATTGCCGGAAACCAGGTTTCCTGGAGGGCAACGTAGAAAGCAGGTGAAAAGCTTAACAACTGCCGTAGCTCAGCCAGGTGGTGGAAAAAAACGCCACAATTCCACTGGAGGGTAATGTGATCGTGAGGCTGGGAAGGCATGGAACATTCAGTGAGGCAGTTCACGCCTCAGGGTCACGTGCTGCTACCGACTTATTTCCTGAGCAGTCTATATCCATTGTGTCTGAGGGTCCAGCGAGATCTAGGTCCTCAGCAGGCGGCAGAATCTCCACCACATCCTCAGATGCAGAACTTGTATGTAGTGGTGGTATGGCTGCCACCTCAATTCCCTTGGACTTGGGGTTCTTCTATTGGTTTTCTCTCGCTGCTCATTGGGTTTCTCTGGCTGGGAGGGCTTCACCAATTCAGTCTCAGGGACTGAGAATGATCGTGAGATCCTACAACCAGCTGCTTTTGGGCACTTCAGCAACTGGCAGGTGTCATCTTTCCCACTAGCAGAAACCTGGGAAGGGAGCGACCCAAGCGACACCTTCCTAGCGAAAGGAGCCCAATAAGACTTACGCTTCTCTGACTGAGAATTGGGGACTAGTGGCCCCGATGGTTGGAGGGCAGTGCTCCCGAGGTAGGTTGTGTGGGAGCAACAATGAGGGGAGTGCCCCCACCCCACCATCAAGGGGGCAGGTGTAGTCTTCTGGCTCTGAAAGCCGACTGGAATTCATGGAACTGATGGGGCGACAACTGTTCTCGTAGCGGCAGTGAAAGAGGAGGTCATAGCCACAGGGTGGAGGCACTCAAATTTCCTCTTGGCCTAAGTGTAGGTCAGTCGGTTCAGGGTCTTATATTCCATGATTTTCCTTTCTTGTTGTAAAATCCTGCTGTCTGGCGAGCAAGGGGATGATGCTCTCCGCAGTTGACACAGATGGGAGGCAGGGCACAAGGAGTATTGGGATGCAGACATCCACAATCTCGACATGTTACGCTGGAAGTACAGGGGCATGACATATGGCTGAACTTCCAGCACTTAAAGCACTGCATTGGGGGAGGGATACATGGCTTGACATCACAGTGGTGGACCATCACCTTGACCTTCTCGGGCAATGTTTCACCCTCGAAGGCCAAGATGAAGGCACCAGTGGCAACCTCATTATCCCTATAGGACCCCTATGGTCGCGCTGGACGAAATGAACCCCTTGGCGACCTAAGTTGGCGCGCAGCTCGTCGTCAGACTGAAAAAGAAGGTTCCTGTGGAATATAATACCGTGGACCATATTTCAGCTCATATGCAGCGTGATGATAACAGAAACATCCCACAACATGCCACAAGCGAGTAATGCCTGTGACTGGGCAGAGGATGCCGTTTTTATCAAGACTGACCCTGACCACATTTTGGACAAGCCCTCCACTTCCCCAAACTTGTCCTCTAAATGCTCAGCAAAAAACTGAGATTTCATTGAAACAAAGAAGTCCCCATCAGCTCTTGTACATACGAGGTACCGGGGCGAATAAAGTTCGCTGCCATCCTTACCCTGGCATTCCTCCCATGGTGTAGCCAGGGGGGGGGGGGCGGGGGGAATGATTTAGGGTCATACTTCCTTGCGTTGTACTGAGACTTGGAACGCTTAGAGACTGCTGATGTGTGATCATCAGCAAGTGATGACATGGTATGCTTCATCACGCATCATCCACCCTGATACCACCCACTCCAACCAGGGGTCCTCCCCACAGGCGCTACCGAGCGAGGTGGCGCAGTGGTTAGCACACTGGACTCGCATTTGGGAGGATGACGGTTCAATCCCGCATCCGGCCATCCTGATTTATGTTTTCCATGATATCTCTAAATCGCTCCAGACAAATGCCAGGGTGGTTCCTTTGAAAGGGCACAGCTGACTTCCTTCCCTAATCCGATGAGACCAATGACCTCGCTGTCTGGTCTCCTCCCCCACCACAACACAACCCCACAGGCGCCACCCAGCCACAGCAAAGGCAATCTGGCAGGATGGCTATTGCCAGGAGTCCTGGTGCCCCAGGGTGGCGAGCATCTACTCCTTGGCATATGTGGGGAGTTAATGGCGCATGCATCAACAGAGCAATCCCTTTGAGATCAGAGGGCTACAACCAACAGGGTACATGGCAGCCCCACCACAATGGACTGGTTACCGTGCTGGATATCAGGTGCAACTAAGCAAACAGGTCCACTATCATCGTCAGCCAGAAAACGATACTGCATAGTGGGTGGAGGAAAACGCACCCAGGAGGGTGACCTCGCCCAACAGCTGGAGAATGAGTGGAAGTGCAGATCCACATCGACGAAAGATGCAAGAGGTCTGAGCGCATGATGGACATGACGCACCATGTAAGGCGCCCTTCCTCAACTGGCTAGCTCTTCGGGAAAATTAGGAAAAATGGAGGTCAAACCTGACAGGGGACCATCACATAAAGGCCGAAACGTGTGAGACTCCTTTTAGTCGCCTGTTACGACAAGCAGGAATACCTCGACCCTATTCTAACCCCTGGACCCATAGGAGAAGATAACCTGTGTGACTGGAGTACGAAAAAATCCCAATAATATCGTCCTTGGTTCTTGCCATCTATGTCATATGTACATGTAAGCAGCAGTTTTGGCTGGCGATATATCTAAGAAATTTCGATGCAGCCAATCCTGAGACTTCTCCAAAGCGAGAGACATCTGAAGTTGATAGTCGGCGAGGCTCTCGTTTATAATATATAGGTATAGGTCGTCTGTGTATTGTATCGCCTTGACATTGTTCTGCAGAAGTGAACGTACAACCGCCGTGTGCATATTAAATTATAGCGGCGGTAAGGTCGAACCTAGCGACAAACCTTTCTATGTATATTGGGGCCCTATATACACACATGATTAAAAGTTTTGCATCACTTCGGTTCCGAGAGTTCCGCAACCTGTACAGAAAATTGGAATAGAGATCAACATAAGCATCATTTCCGCCCTTTTTATTGCTCATGAAAACCACACATTGCAGTTGTACCACCATACAGCGAGACCTTCAGAGGTGGTGGTCCAGATTTCTGTACACACCGGTACCTCTAGTACCCAGTAGCACGTCGTCTTGCATTGATGCATGCCTGCATTTGTTGTGGCATACTATCCTCAAGTTCATCAAGACACTGTTGGTCCAGATTGTCCCACTCCTCAACGGCGATTCGGCGTAGATGCCTCAGAGTGACTGGTGGGTCACGTCGTCAATAAACAGCCCTTTTCAACCTATCCCAAGCATGTGCGATAGGGTTCATGTCTGGAGAACATGCTGGCCAATCTAGTCGAGCGACGTCGTTATTATGAAGGAAGTCATTCACAACATGTGCACGATGGGGGTACGAATTGTCGTCCATGAAGACGAATGCCTCGCCGCCAAGTCTTTTTGTAGGATCGTGGAAGAAACATCCAGCTTCTCGTGGCCTTGTTACACGACCTCTTCCAAACTCAGTGAGGTGCTGATAATAGCTTCTTCTTCGTCTTAAAGGCATTCTTGACTGACATCAACTCACTAAGTCCAGTCTCAAAGGTAAATAACTCTCACGACCGTTACAGCGCGTTCCTAAAACAAACTTGGTATGCATCCCTATAGTGACGCTACTAGCGCTACTCTTAGGCAACTGCCGCGAAATTTGAATAGACGTCATCATTCAGATGTAGAAACTCGCCTACCAACTTTCGTGTTTTTCGTTCAGCTCCTTCTTGGTGCTGATTTTTACCTGTCTGTGTAGGTATAATGCATCAAGTTTTCAGCTCCGGGCTATCAATATGTATGAACCGCACGGCATGAAACATTTAGAGCAATAATTGTTTTCCTACTTCCAGTAACAGCCTAATCATTTTGTATGATATGCTGTTGAGTCCAGTAGCCGTATTTGTATCCAATGGCAATGCCCTAAGTGGTTCCTTTCCACAGAATGGTTCATTGAAAATATGATGCAGGTCATTCTCCGGTTGAATGCCTTGCAGATCACGTTCCACTGAATACGGCGTGATGGAACGTAAAATTGCTGTCAGACAGGTACCCAAGCACGTTTCATGACCTATCCTCACAGCTTTACTCCCGCGAGTATCACATCTCCTGCCTTCTCGTTCTGGAAAAATCCCCCAGGAGTGCTAGTCCTGCAAGTTCCGCAGGAGTACTTCTGTGAAGGCTGGAAGGTAGGAGATGAGGTACTGCTGGGCTCCTAAGTCAGGTTTGGGTAGCTGAGTAGGTAGAACACTCGACCGCGAAAGGCAAAGGTACTGAGCTCGAGTCTCGGGTCGGTACACAGTTTTATTTTGCCAGGCAGTTCCTCTTTCCTGGTGTTTGTTTTTCATTTTTTCTCTGTAACAGCTGAATGACAACTGGCATGGTACATTACAATGATCGACTTCGAAGCAAGGTATGGCAAGAATTGTTCAGTGAACCACTTCTTGAAACTGAAATCGTTCATTTCCGAATAGTTGTCAGTACTGATTTTCTTACATCGAAATACAAGTTTGCTGTCAGGAACAAAATGAGAAGAAGAGCCAGCATGCAGAATAATTATCCGAGAACCTTTTCATATGTCGATCGGTTCTAGGCGCTTCAGTCTGGAACCGCGGGACCGCTACGGTCGCAGGTTCGAATCCTGCCTCGGGCATGGATGTGTGTGATGTCCTTAGGTTAGATAGGTTTTAGGTAGTTCTAAGTTCTAAGGGACTGATGACCTCAGATGTTAAGTCCCATAGTGCTCAGAGCCATTTGAACCATTTGACCCTTTCCATATGGGAACTTTAAAAGTGCCAGTACCATCGCTTATTTTCCAGCAGGTTTTCCTGGACTGATTCTCATTCACCCATGTTCCTTGAAGGTAATATTCTGTTGAACTATCTCCTTCTCCTATGTAGTGCTTCTTTATAAATAATGTGTTCCGTGTTCCAGCTACGTCACTTCTTTCAATTAAAAACTCTCTTCTTAACATATTTGAAATCTTTGCGTTGACGAAGCGCTTTCTTTTAAGGCAATTTTTCATGCGTGATTGTGACAAGTTTTTGTGATGTCAGTTATTCATCGTTTATATACGTTTCAAACATGGAGAGCTTTAAAATATGCTAGTCAACACCATCCATTTGTGTTACAGTTTTCTTGCGATTTCGATGCTTTCCAGGAGATACGAAAACAACTTTTCCTGACGTTCCTGCAGCTCTGATACTTTCGTTTGCATTTATCTGTATCCCTTTCTTCCCGACACAACATGCTTCTGGAGTCCATACTTGTCTTGAAAATGTCAACAATTGGAGTCCCACTTTCGATTCACATTTGAAAAATTTATCAATGCGGTAAATAATCCCCTTCGCTTTCTTGTGGAGCACTTCACTTTTATTGGCGTCACCTGATATATTTATATCGAAATAGCACGAACACCATTATAGACACGCATTCAAAGCTATACTATTACAAACAATAACATCGACAGTTGAATGAATAATTCGGTTGCTCTGTAAATGAAACTGCATGGGCGTAAAGCACGGCAGCAACGCAGAATAAATCAGAGAGATTGTCGCCGTCTAACTGTAACTCGCAGCTAGCCACTCGGAAAGAGAATGAACCTTATTGGGTGCCAGCAGTTAATAGAGGGGGATGCGCGAAACGGCCGAAAGCTTGGCCGCCTTTATACATGACGCGGACTATAAAAGAAGCATAAAAATGACGCCAAGGTCATATGTATTGATTTGAAAGTCAAAGATATTTACGTATGCATACGGATCTCTGACATAACACACACAATACACACATACACACACACACACACACACACACGCACACGCACACACACCTGCAACCAGAGCCTAGCATTTTAGCCGCCATTAAAATGAGAGCCCGTTGAATAGTTGTGAGATTCTATAAATAATTTGCAGCTGAGTTAGCCCCTTTGTCAGACATAATATACCGTCGGTATCTCGAACTAAAACCTGTTCACAGTCATTGGAAGAAAGCACAGATCACAACTGTCTATAAGAAGGGTAGCAGAAGTGATCCAAAAAACTATCGTCCAGTATCATTGACATTCATCTGCTGTAGAATCGTAGAACATATTCTGAGCTCAAATGTAATGAGGTATCGAGAACAGAATGATGTCGTCTACACCAACCGGAACGGGCTTCAAAAACACCAGCCACTCAACATCTAATTTGTGTTTCTCTCACACGATATCCTGAAAATCGGGGATCAAGGAAATCAGGTTGACGCAGCACTTACAAAAGCTATTTAGCTTAAAACCACATCAATGTTTCTTGTACATCTTCATGACTACTTCGCAATTCACACTTAAGTGCTTACCGGGGGGTCCATCGAACTACTTTCACACTATCTCTCTATCGTCCGCTCTCTAACAGTGCGCGGGAAAAACGAATACTTAAATCTTTACCTATTACTGTCGAAAGTACTAACATATTGCGGATCAAGCGAAATTTGTGAAGCCAATACCGATTTCTTGGTATGGAGGACGTAGCATATTATCCCAAATACAGAGTCACCGCCTGAAGTAGAGGTAGGTTCCGGCGTGTCCGAGGAAAGGTATTGAGGCCCTTGCTGTTCATATCGAATATCAAATACTTGGCAGACAACAATAATAATATCCTCATACTTTTAGCAGATGATTTAGTTATCTATCCAGGCATAGCTCGATAAGATTAAAAGTGGTGCAAAGATTGCAAACTTGCTGTACATTTCCAGAAATTTAGAATTATGCACTTCACAAAACCCAGAAAGGTAGTATCCTATGACTACAGTATTAATGAATTATAACTAGGATCCGTTAACTCATACAAATAAATGAGTGTAGTATTTTGTAAAGTCATGAAATGAAATGGTCACATAGGCTCAATAGTAGCTAAAGCATGTGGCAGACTTTGGTTCGTTGTTAGGATACTAGGAAAATTCAGCCAGTCTACAAAGGACACTGCTTACAAAACGCTCTTCCGTCCCATCTAAGAATGTTGCTCAGATGTGTGGGATCCTTACCGTATACGATTGGTGAGAATGAAGGTATGCAAAGAAGGGCAGCACAAATGACCACAGGTTTGTTTCATTCACGAGAGAGGTTGACAGCAATGCTGAAAAGCCTAAATTCGAAGACACTTGAAGGAATATGTTAGTTATAATAATTCTACTGCTTACACCATTCATTTCACGTAAGAATAAAATAAGGGAGCCGGCCGAGGTGGCCGAGCGGTTCTAGTCGCCACAGGCTGGAACCGCGCGACCGCTACGTCGCAGGTTCTAATCCTGCCTCGGGCATGGATGTGTGTGGTGTCCTTAGGTTAGTTAGGTTTAAGTAGTTCTAAGTTCTAGGGGACTGATGACCTCAGAAGTTAAGTCCCGTAGTGCTCAGAGCCAAAATAAGGGACATTAGGACTCGAGAAGAGACATATGCACAGTCGTTCTTTCCTCACTCAGTTTACGAATGGAATAGGAAGGGAATGACTAGCAATGGTATAAAGTATTCTCCTCCATGCTCTGAACGATACCTTGTGGAGTGTCTATGTAGGTGCACATGCACCTAAGGTTAATTTGAGGAACGCTGCCTCTCTGAAAAAGTATATACAGCGGTGAATGACCTCGTCTTCTCTCCAGTTTATCGCCTGAGACACACTTCCTTATCTCAGGTATTAGCGACATGAGGCCTCTCCGGATTGTGCTCGCTCATTGTTGTGAGACATGTTTACTTCGCTAATCTGCCAAGTAGGCGTCACTTAACACCAAGTCTTCCGTACACATACTGTTATCAAATCGGATATTTTCGCTAGATCCACCTCGTGCCTACTAGCCATCGCCTTGTGAAATCTTTTTACAGAAACAGTTGCACAATACTAAAAATTCTGCGAAACTCCAAAGCTCACCAAGGACAAATCGTCCTCTGCGACATCTACAGTTCACAACTACATGTGGCAAAACGAGGCAGATGACAATAGGGTCCAAACTGATTACTAGTATTTATTTATTTAGTTAGCCGCCCATCTAAGAACCAAAGCTTACAACTATTGTCACCGTTATTCACATTTATTGTTATTTTATTTAAGCTGTTTTTCATCAATTCAGTGTCTAGCATGACGTTTCTTCCGACCGTTTGGTATCAGTTCCCCATTGCTCGTCTCGGAAAGTCCCAAATGTCACTAAGTTGTTCTGAAGATATTTCGGTTTTATATCTCTTCTCATTGTGTGCTCATTTCATTTTCGAGTGAAAGGTAATGCAGATGAGTTACGTCCACATGAAGTAATTTATTCTTTTATATGTAGTCATGAAACTGAACTTAGCATTTGGAGGGTCAAGGTAAAAAAACCAGGTAACTCACTTTTTTTTCGAAACTGAGTTATTGCTATTACTCGATTCAGACTGGTCATAGGGCATCTGCTTAGAGGTTAAAACTGGAAAAGACAAAGTCAGTCCAGAAACAACAGCTTTCAAAGTTTTGCTGTAAGGGGAAAGAACCAGCTAAGTCAATTTTTATATAAACCCAAACACGTTTTAGCATCTTTGTGCCATAGTCAGTGGGTACTCTTCATTCAGTTCTGTAAAATGTAAACATGTTTTAAGTAACAACTATTCAATAGAAATTAGACCTAAAAACAATTTTGTCTGTTGTTGTCGTTACCTTATTTTTTCTACATTGTTGGGCTATGTACGACCCTCTGAACATTACTGTATATTGGGTGCTTGTTATATGCAATTAAACGATAATACTGCAGTTTGGTTGGCGAGTTTATCTGTAAACGTGTTTTACTGTTCGAAAGTATTTCCGGAAAATACGAGTATTTTGCGATCACTTACAGTTTGTTTCGAAATATCGCTTCTCATCTCCATTCTCATCTGTTGCTGAAATACACGCAGGGACGCCACATATGTTTTTGCTGAACTTCACTCGTAAGTAACACTTTTTTACTATTTTCACTTTACAAAACGTAATGTCTACGTTACTGCTTTGTTTCCATTCGATGCTGATCTTCACTTATTGTCATATCAGTTGTGTGTGTGTTTTCTGTACAGCTCCTTTAATGTGGTAAATAGGGTGGTCTTGCATGGTCTAGTGTTGTCGTAGTCTATAATTTATAAAATGTTCCCCTCTGCTAATGGGTTCTGTATTTGAATTTTTCTTCTACTCTAAGTTTACGGTACAAGCTGTAGCTGGACTTTAGTATTTTTAAATCTGTTTTTATTTTAGTTAGTTGGGCTATTAAGTGGCCAGCAAATCTGATGAGATACCATTTACTTTTTAAAACTCTTGAGGTGTTGTGTATGTTTGCGCTATGTCATGGAATGGACAATAGCTAGCGAAAATTTAAAGCTTATAATGAAATCAGTTGCGGTAATGCTTAACATACCCGTATGAATTCTTTATTCGGGTAGATTTAACCAGTTATTACACTTGTGCACTTCTTCTTCTCAGCAATATGTTATTCGCTATTGTGGTTTGTAAAGTGAATATAACGTATCCGAAACGGCTGCCAAGAAGCTTCTTAACATTTACCATTTTCATATGTTATAAAAAAGGTTTCTCCAGCCACTAATTTAGACATTTTTTGTTTAACACATTTTATTGTCCATTGCGATTACTGGTTAAGAATTTTTCGTCGCCAGATAGCTGTATTAGAGGACGAACTGCTAATCAGATGTTGGTTGTTTTGCATGTCATAGTTCCAGTGAACGTGTCTTGATAGCTTTGAATCTCATAATACAATCACGGAGCCCTTACAGTCCCAATTACTGACAAAATAGCTATTAGCTATATAACTATCCCTTTTCCTTTTTCAGAAATTCTTTTCTTTTCTAGCATTTATTAAACAGTCTAATAGAATCAAGTTACCCTCTACAGTTCCCAGTACTTTCTTTACTTTTATGAAAGTATTCCCCAATATTGTTTTCCGTAAACTTCGTCCTTTTATACGCATTAAAGTGTTCCTATGGGGAAAAATAACTCATCCGCCAAGTCGCATGAAATTTTGTGGCATCAAGATCTTGTGTAAGAATTAAGAGAATATCCAATAGAAGAAAATGAATTAAATTTTAGTTACCAAGAGACGGAACAGGAAATTATCACAACAGTGACCTCGAACAATCAAAACAGAAAATGCAAAGAATTTTTCATAAGAAACAACAACGCATAGATGATTGTCATTCTTATATAAAAATGATATAGGAACGATTTGGTGCGTGAAACATAATTCTGAAACTCAATAATGCTGGACAGAAGACAACTTTTTTGTTATTTGTAGTTGACCAAGAGGAAGAAAAGTTGAAACAACAAGCGTTACTTAAAACATATCCAGAGAACATTAATGCCTTCTTGAAAAGGTATAGGTACAAAGAAGTGCAAGCAGACGAAGCAGATAAACCTGGAATTGTCACGTATGTGGAAGGTACGGGAACAACAGAACGAAAACAGTATGTGTGTAGCTCAAAAGAAATGTTTGCAACAAACACAATGTCATCGTAACCAGATGGGTTCAGTGTAAAATAGTACAGCCGAAGGATATTGACAAATTAATTCATTATTTCTCTCACTTCGTTCATGGACATTATATTTTTATTTATTTTAATACATGTAAATAACCTTTATTTATTTACACTATAGGAAATACTGCAACCAGCCACAAGTTTCCTTGAAATGATTTTATTGTACCATCACTAGTTTCAGGCCTAAGCCCATCGTCAGACGGTGACGTTGACTTCTTTGCAGGTTTTACATTCATGTCTTTCTGAGAAGCTCTCCTTTGCATATTATAGCACAGAGGTTTGATTTTTTATTTTTTATTTAATTTTTATTTTGTATTTTATTTTTGGCTCATCAAATCAGCAGCCGCTGTAAACAAATGTATCCGGCATTTAGTTCAGTTCATTGATGAGAATGGATTTTAAAATAAAATAAAATCTCTGTCGTATAATACGTAAAGGGAAGCTTTTCAGCAAGAGACAAATATAAAACTTTCAAAAAAGTCAATTCTACCTTCTGACGATGGGCTCAGGCCCGAAATTAGTAATGGTATAACATCATTTCATTGAATTTTCTGATTTTGTGAGAACTGAAGGGCGATCTGTTTAATTGTTAAAAACCATTCAACAACCAAGATCGCATAAACTATTTTTTTTATTATTTAAGACAACCGGTTTCAACAGACTATGCTGTTATCTCCAGCTCTTGTTATCGCTAAACTATTTTGGCGATGACAAACCTTTTATAATGTGCTATTTTTATCCACTTGATATCTTGTGCGTGAGGTCAGCGTAAAGTGAACATGTTTTACAACAAAAGATTTTAAGACCTGAAGATGACAGAATAGTCTGTTGAAACCGATTGTCTTAAATAACCGATTGTCTTAAATACAAAAAAATATTTAATGCGATCTTGGCTGTTGAATGATGCAATATTTCCTGCAGCGCAATTTACGAAAACAGCTGCGGTATTCTCCAACAAAAATGAATAAAATAATGGCGTTTATTCATTTGTAAGATAAAAGATTTATCCATGTAAATGACAAATTATATAAACCACAAATTGCAGTGTAATAGCTGCAAAGCGTCCAGTCACAGATATTTAAAAGGCGGACCCACGAAGACTTAATGAAGTATATGAGCGATAGAAACGACCCTCTCCTGATAGCATAGTGAAAGAGGCATCCAGAATTACATCATTTATGCTGAAGATGCTCGCTTATAAATACTATGAGCTTAGGACCACTACAGCAGATGGATAGGCCCAGCTATAGACAATGTCAAGTGTGGAGTCAACAAGCAATTGTAGCCGCGTTCTCCGCTCTCGCATTTCCAATGGAGCTAGACAGTACCTTAACTCTCCCACCTCTCGTTCATCGAACGCCTTTGCAATACAGACCTACATTTTTTTCTATTTCGTGTGTTTTCTTCCTAAGTATGGTTGCCATAAAAGTTTATTTTGATTTGATGCTACATACGGCAGTTTATCTAGCGCGGAAACCCTGTTGTTGGTCTTGGTGGTGGTGTGGTGGTGATGATGATGATGATGATGAAAATATCGTCAGCAGTCTGAATACTGGTTTAACGCTGCTCTCAACGCTAATTTATCCTGTGTAAGTCTCTTCATTTCTGAATAGCTGCCGCAAACTACATCCATTTGAAACTGTTGTTAATCAGCCTATGTCTCAACAACTTTTTCATTCCTCCATAATTTTACGAATTTTTCCACATATTTCGTATTTTTCCACTTTTTCCACGATTTTATGTATTTTTTCCACATTTTCTCTTATTTTTTCAAAATTTTATCCAATTACGCGACTTCTGTCCACCTGCTCTTGACGTCATACCAACATCGCGTCACGTTATGTCGACATCATAATGGTCTCAGCTTAGAGGGGTGGGCTACTCTGCAGGTGACATGCTTTTCACTGAGGTGGTTGCAAATACTGGACAGGCCTCTACCTAGGGGCGTGTTTTGTAGTGCTGTTCTAATTCTTTTACACACAGTCTCTTTGGCTGGAAACATCAGAATTTTGCTATGACGTCATTATTTCCAATAACACCCTTGTTTTAACACATAAACTATGACATCACTCAATCTAATAATGTTGTGGTGACTTAGCAAGGGTTTATATATCACTGTGTGGTATTTATTATACATATTGGTTTGAAATTGGTAAAATTCCAGTGCTTATAGAATTTGCTACGACGTCATTATTTCTGCCAATGTGTTCATTTCTTAAACACACACACACACACACACACACACACACACACACACGTTATCATGTGGCGTCACTGACGTGTTACTGTCCAGCGCCACCTGCTGGCCGGTTTTTGTACTCGTTTTTGGTTTCGACGAAACTCCTTGTTATTTCAAGCATGAGTCTCAAATTTTACCCCCCTTCCGCGAATTAGTGTATTTCCATATGTTAACAGATTTTTGGGCCACCCTGTACATACTGTTATGTGTATCAGACAGGTAATTTGCAACGATGGGTCGGTAATATTGCTCGTCTTCACATTCCCTGTGCTCTAACTCCCCAATAGTATCATCTCACATCTTAAAGCCGCAAGACACAACCATTCTGTTTTGGAAGGGGTGATCTTTTTACAGCAGAAACGTCTGACAATCCGAAACACATTACGTAAATGAGTATAGGTCTGATGCATAATTATAGGTATTTATTTACAACACAATACTGACATTAACAGTGCTTAATGGACCGGCAACACACCTGGCAAAGTGCAAAGTGATGTTTCTGCCAGCCATAGCTGCAAATGCATAATAAAGCATATCCCCCAGTCTTGGTTCTATAGGAAGTGGCTGACTCCAGTAACGTAATAGATGAACTGATTTCAGTGAAGCGGCGGAATAACTTTGAATTCCACCATAGATCGAGTACTAGCAAGCAGTCAGTATTGCTCTTTCGTGTAATCGATTTACACATTAAAATTATAGGCATATAATGCATAGTTTTATAACCCATTGTAGGTCCAGATGGTCTTTTTTTAAAGTAGAGTATCGAGGTGTGGATCCTCCCCCGTAGTCCTTCAGAAGAAGAAGGACGGCACATGACGTTTCTGCGTCGACTACAGAGGACTGAACAAAACCACAAACAATGATTTTTATCCATTGCCATGCATTGATGACACCCTGGATTGCTTGAAAAGAACGAATTATTTCTCAAATATGGACACGAAGACAGGTTACCGGCAAATCGACGCTGACGAGACGGACCGGGAAAAGACTGCCTTCTTAACTCCTGATGGGCTCTAGAAGTTCAATGTTATGCCGTTTGGACTATTTAGCGCTCCCCAGCCACCTTCGAACGTATGACGGACAAGCTGCGTCGACACCTTACATGGACAACATGAATCTGTTATCTAGATGGAATTTTAGTTCTTTCGAAGACATTTGAAGTAAACCTAGGGCACGCGATAACTGTATTCAAATGCCTAAATCCGAAATTGTGACTCTTCATCGCCCACGAGATAAAAATTTTTGGGCACATAATGAATGGCGATGGAATCCGTGTGATAATCTCTGATTGTGAAAACTTTTCCTATCGAGACTAGTGTCAGAAATCATTTCACGGTGCGACGTCATTTACAGGATGACAACTGCCTACCTTCAACGGATGAATGTCCTCACAGAACGCTTTAATAAGACGTTGGCAGGTATGCTCTCGGTGTAAGTTGATTCCTTAAAATTAATTTTAATGCTTCTTTCGAAATTGATCATGAGTAGGAAATGTGGGAGCTGTTATAGGGTAGTGAGAACAGAGATTTGTTCCCAGTCTTATAGGAAAATATGGGGGCGGGGGGAGGGGGGGATGTAGCGATAACGTTGGGAAAACAAAAGGGGCTCTCTTCTGGAACTGTAGGGTACGTAGCAGGAACATTTTGATTGAGGAACAAGAAAGGAAAACATGTGCCCTTCAGGTACAGTTGGAGGAAGCAACGAAGGAACTGATCGGAATCAAGGGAGATAGAGGAGAGTAGGGTGGTTGGGAAATGGCAGTTGTTACGCAAACAGAGAGAAAGAGAGCATGATCTGATAGTTTTACTATCAACGCTAGAATCAGGTATTAACCCTACCAGGGTTAAGTGGAGAAGAGCCTCCGGTAGGACTAGGAGCAGGAAATGTGCAGCACACTTCAGCCAAGTTCAGGAAGCCTAGGAATGTGCAAATTGTTCGAAAGAAGTAAGTGTTGCTGCTAGATAGTAGCCATGGGCAGGGTATAGGCATTAAGCTATAGGAAAGATTGTTGTTGTTGTTGTTGTGGTCTTCAGTCCTGAGACTGGTTTGATGCAGCTCTCCATGCTACTCTATCCTGTGCAAGCTTTTTCATCTCTCAGTACCTACTGCAACCTACATCCTTCTGAATCTGTTTAGTGTATTCATCTCTTGGTCTCCCTCTACGATTTTTACCCTCCATGCTGCCCTCCAATACTAAATTGGTGATCCCTTGATGCCTCAGAACATGTCCTACCAACCGATCCCTTCTTCTGGTCAAGTTGTGCCACAAACTTCTCTTCTCCCCAATCCTATTCAATGCTTCCTCATTAGTTATGTGATCTACCCATCTAATATTCAGCATTCTTCTGTAGCACCACATTTGGAAAGCTTCTATTCTCTTCTTGTCCAAACTATTTATCGTCCATGTTTCACTTCCATACATGGCTACACTCCATACAAATACTTTCAGAAATGACTTCCTGACACTTAAATCTATACTCGATGTTAATAAATTTCTCTTCTTCAGAAACGCTTTCCTTGCCATTGCCAGTCTACATTTTATATCCTCTCTACTTGGACCATCATCATTTATTTTGCTCCCCAAATAGCAAAACTCCTTTACTACTTTAAGTGTCTCATTTCCTAATCTAATTCCCTCAGCTTCACCCGACTTAATTAGACTACATTCCATTATCCTTGTTTTGCTTTTGTTGATGTTCATCTTATATCCTCCTTTCAAGACACTGTCCATTCCATTCAACTGCTCTTCCAAGTCCTTTGCTGTCTCTGACAGAATTACAATGTCATCAGCGAACCTCAAAGTTTTTATTTTTTCTCCATGAATTTTAATACCTACTCCGAATTTTTCTTTTGTTTCCTTTACTGTTTGCTCAATATACAGATTGAACAACATCGGGGAGAGGCTACAACCCTGTCTTACTCCCTTCCCAACCACTGCTTCCCTTTCATGTCCCTCTACTGTTATAACTGCCATCTGGTTTCTGTACAAATTGTAAATAGCCTTTCGCTCCCTGTATTTTACCCCTGCCACCTTTAGAATTTGAAAGAGAGTATTCCAGTCAACATTGTCAAAAGCTTTCTCTAAGTCTACAAATGCTAGAAACGTAGGTTTGCCTTTCCTTAATCTTTCTTCTAAGATAAGTTGTAAGGTCAGTATTGCCACACGTGTTCCAGTGTTTCTACGGATTCCAAACTGACCTGCCCGAGGTTGGCTTCTACTAGTTTTTCCATTCGTCTGTAAAGAATTCGTGTTAGTATTTTGCAGCTGTGACTTATTAAACTGATAGTTCGGTAATTTTCACATCTGTCAACACCTGCTTTCTTTGGGATTGGAATTATTATATTCTTCTTGAAGTCTGAGGGTATTGCGCCTGTTTCATACATCTTGCTCACCAGATGGTAGAGTTTTGTCAGGACTGGCTCTCCCAAGGCCGTCAGTAGTTCCAATGGAATGTTGTCTTTTCCGGGGGCCTTGTTTCGACTCATGTCTTTCAGTGCTCTGTCAAACTCTTCACGCAGTATCATATCTCCCATTTCATCTTCATCTACATCCTCTTCCATTTCCATAATATTGTCCTCAAGTACATCGCCCTTGTATAGACCCTCTATACACTCCTTCCACTTTTCTGCTTTCCCTTCTTTGCTTAGAACTGGGTTTCCAACTGAGCTCTTGATATTCGTACAAGTCGTTCTCTTATCTCCAAAATAGGAAAGATTAGGGGCAGCATACCACCCCAACGACCTTTTAAATCCAACTTCAGGGCTATCTTAAGTGGTAGAGGACTTAAGGTCTTTATGTAAGGATTTTTCAGAAGATAACCTTATACTGATAGTGGGTGGGGTGGGAAACTGTTTGGACAGGGATGGGGCATATGACACAGGTGGTGAGCTGGACAGGATGGCTTCCGCGACATTCGGCACCAATGTACATTTTGATTAGCTGTTCCAGCGTCATGATCAGTCACACTTTAATGGAGCCATGAGGTGGATTAATGTGTGATTAATTCGAGAAGTCAGTAATGGGAGCCGACTTTGCGCATGTTGCTTTGGTGCCTGTCGGGAGTCGCAACAGATGAGAATCATTAAGCATGGTCTTCACCTAAAGAGGCCTGGAAAGGGAAAACTGGTACAGATAATTCACGAAAGTATAAAGTTCTGGACACGAATGGTCAAATACGTGTTGTCACAAGTAGGGTAAGTAGGTCTTCATTAGGTAAATCCGACAACAGGTTCTCCTGCCTAAATAGTATCTCCAGCAGTTTAAAAATTTCTGAAACAATCACTCACAAGATATGTTCTAAGACACCATATGACACTCATAGTACATGTCATAAAGAAAAAGAAAACATTAGAAAAAGTAACATGGAACATTTTACAGACTTGACAACTCTAAACATGAAATCAAATAAATATAATATTTTGAGGTGAGCACCAATCTTGTTTTTCAAGGAGTCCTTGCGGGGTGGGGGAGTAGCTATGTATTTAAAAACAGTATTCCATTTGAGTCCATAGACGTATTGCGGCACTGCACTGAACAAGTATTTGAATTTTGTGCAGGGGCAGTTGAATTTAGTGAAATTAAACTTCTAATGGTTGTTGTTTATAGGTCCCCTAACTTGACTTCAGAGCATTCGTGCTCAAGCTAGAGAGGGTTTTTGATTCACTTTGTAGGAAGTACGAGAAATTAATTATATGTGGTGACTACAATATAAATATGATGGTGCAAGAAAAAGTATGTTGGTAGATCTATTCATTTCATATGATCTGATGCAGATTGTGTTTTTTCCAACTAGTGTGCAGCGGACAGTAGCACAGCCATACACAATATTTTTAGTAAAAGGGCGAATGGCCTTTCAGACCATGATGCTCAAATTTTAACACTAAAAGGCTTTAGCACTCAAACAAATGTCACATTTAATTACAAACTACGTAGGAAAGTTAATCCAACAGCAATAGAGAGTTTTTTAAACCTTGTCAAGGAACAAGATTGGCAGGATGTTTGTAGTGCCGATAAAATAGATGGTAAATATAATGCTTGCCTTGACACATTTCTCATGTTCTTTCAGCGTTCCTTCCATTAGAAATTTCTAAACGGGGTACTAGCAGTAATAGGCAGCCCGGGTAGCTGACTAGTGGGATAAGGATATCATGTAGAACAAAGCGGGAATTATATAAAAATGTTAGAAGTAGTCACAATCAAGCTACAGTAGCCCATTACAAACAATATTGTAAGGTGCTTCAAAATGTTATTAGGAAGGCAAAGAGTATGTGGTATGCAAATAGAATACCTAATTCACAGGATAAAATTAAAACCATGCTGGTACTGCGAACGGCTGAAAGCAAGGGGAAACTACAGCCGTAATTTTTCCCGAGGGCATGCAGCTTTACTGTATGATTAAATGATGATGGCGTCCTCTTGGGTAAAATATTCCGGAGGTAAAATAGTCCCCCATTCGGATCTCCGGGCGGGGACTACTCAAGAGGATGTCGTTATCAGGAGAAAGAAAACTGGCGTTCTACGGATCGGAGCGTGGAATGTCAGATCCCTTAATCGGGCAGGTAGGTTAGAAAATTTAAAAAGGGAAATGGATAGGTTGAAGTTAGATATAGTGGGAATTAGTGAAGTTCGGTGGCAGGAGGAACAAGACTTCTGGTCAGGAGACTACAGGGTTATAAACACAAAATCAAATAGGGGTAATGCAGGAGTAGGTTTAATAATGAATAGGAAAATAGGAATGCGGGTAAGCTACTACAAACAGCATAGTGAACGCATTATTGTGGCCAAGATAGATACGAAGCCCACACCTACTACAGTAGTACAAGTTTATATGCCAACTAGCTCTGCAGATGACGAAGAAATTGAAGAAATGTATGATGAAATAAAAGAAATTATTCAGATTGTGAAGGGAGACGAAAATTTAATAGTCATGGGTGACTGGAATTCGAGTGTAGGAAAAGGGAGAGAAAGAAACATAGTAGGTGAATATGGATTGGGGCTAAGAAATGAAAGAGGAAGCCGCCTGGTAGAATTTTGCACAGAGCACAACATAATCATAGCTAACACTTGGTTTAAGAATCATGAAAGAAGGTTGTATACATGGAAGAACCCTGGAGATACCAGAAGGTATTAGATAGATTATATAATGGTAAGACAGAGATTTAGGAACCAGGTTTTAAATTGTAAGACATTTCCAGGGGCAGATGTGGACTCTGACCACAATCTATTGGTTATGACCTGTAGATTAAAACTGAAGAAACTGCAAAAAGGTGGGAATTTAAGGAGATGGGACCTGGATAAACTGAAAGAACCAGAGGTTGTAGAGAGTTTCAGGGAGAGCATAAGGGAACAATTGACAGGAATGGGGGAAAGAAATACAGTAGAAGAAGAATGGGTAGCTCTGAGGGATGAAGTAGTGAAGGCAGCAGAGGATCAAGTAGGTAAAAAGACGAGGGCTAGTAGAAATCCTTGGTAACAGAAGAAATATTGAATTTAATTGATGAAAGGAGAAAATATAAAAATGCGGTAAATGAAGCAGGCAAAAAGAAATACAAACGTCTCAAAAATGAGATCGACAGAACGTGCAAAATGGCTAAGCAGGGATGGCTAGAGGACAAATGTAAGGATGTAGAGGCCTACCTCACTAGGGGTAAGATAGATACTGCCTACAGGAAAATTAAAGCGACCTTTGGAGATAAGAGAACGACTTGTATGAATATCAAGAGCTCAGATGGAAACCCAGTTCTAAGCAAAGAAGGGAAAGCAGAAAGCAGAAAGGTGGAAGGAGTGTATAGAGGGTCTATACAAGGGCGATGTACTTGAGGACAATATTATGGAAATGGAAGAGGATGTAGATGAAGATGAAATGGGAGATATGATACTGCGTGAAGAATTTGACAGAGCACTGAAAGACCTGAGTCGAAACAAGGCCCCCGGAAAAGACAACATTCCATTGGAACTACTGACGGCCTTGGGAGAGCCAGTCCTGACAAAACTCTACCATCTGGTGAGCAAGATGTATGAAACAGGCGAAATACCCTCAGACTTCAAGAAGAATATAATAATTCCAATCCCAAAGAAAGCAGGTGTTGACAGATGTGAAAATTACCGAACTATCAGTTTAATAAGGCACAGCTACAAAATACTAACACGAATTCTTTACAGACGAATGGAAAAACTAATAGAAGCCAACCTCGGGGAAGATCAGTTTGGATTCCGTAGAAACACTGGAACACGTGAGGCAATACTGACCTTACGACTTATCTTAGAAGAAAGATTAAGGAAAGGCAAACTTACGTTTCTAGCATTTGTAGACTTAGAGAAAGCTTTTGACAATGTTGACTGGAATACTCTCTTTCAAATTCTAAAGGTGGCAGGGGTAAAATACAGGGAGCGAAAGGCTATTTACAATTTGTACAGAAACCAGATGGCAGTTATAAGAGTCGAGGGACATGAAAAGGAAGCAGTGGTTGGGAAGGGAGTAAGACAGGGTTGTAGCCTCTCCCCGATGTTGTTCAATCTGTATATTGAGCAAACAGTAAAGGAAACAAAAGAAAAATTCGGAGTAGGTATTAAAATTCATGGAGAAGAAATAAAAACTTTGAGGTTCGCTGATGACATTGTAATTCTGTCAGAGACAGCAAAGGACTTGGAAGAGCAGTTGAACGGAATGGACAGTGTCTTGAAAGGAGGATATAAGATGATCATCAACAAAAACAAAACGAGGATAATGGAATGCAGTCTAATTAAGTCGGGTGATGCTGAGGGAATTAGATTAGGAAATGAGACACTTAAAGTAGTAAAGGAGTTTTGCTATTTGGGGAGCAAAATAACTGATGATGGTCGAAGTAGAGAGGATATAAAATGTAGACTGGCAATGGCAAGGAAAGCATTTCTGAAGAAGAAAAATTTGTTAACATCGAGTATAGATTTAAGTGTCAGGAAGTCATTTCTGAAAGTATTTGTATGGAGTGTAGCCATGTATGGAAGTGAAACATGGACGATAAATAGTTTGGACAAGAAGAGAATAGATGCTTTCGAAATGTGGTGCTACAGAAGAATGCTGAAGATTAGATGGGTAGATTACATAACTAATGACGAAGTGTTGAAGAGGATTGGGGAGAAGAGAAGTTTGTGGCACAACTTGACCAGAAGAAGGGATCGGTTGGTAGGACATGTTCTGAGGCATCAAGGGATCACCAATTTAGTATTGGAGGGCAGCGTGGAGGGTAAAAATCGTAGAGGGAGACCAAGAGATGAATACACTAAGCAGATTCAGAAGGATGTAGGTTGCAGTAGGTACTGGGAGATGAAAAAGCTTGCACAGGATAGAGTAGCATGGAGAGCTGCATCAAACCAGTCTCAGGACTGAAGACCACAATAACAACAACATGGTAAATTGTGAAGGAAGTGTCTGGTCAGCAGCGCAAGGTCGAGGATATAAAGTCAATTCGTAGTAAAAATATTTCTGTAACTGATAAATCAGATATATGTACCGTTCTTAACAATCATTTTCTCAGCATTGCTGGTGAATTAAATAAACATTTAGTTTCTATAGGGAATCATATAACTCTGTTGGCAAATGCCTTTCCGAGATTGGTGTCTGAAATATACCTCTGTGATACAGACAAGAGGGAGATTGAGTCAATAATTAAGATTCCCATGGTTATGAAGGGATCAGTAGAAGAATATTAAAGTACTGTGCTGCACATGTTAGCCCAGTATTTAGCCATATTTTCAGTTTCCTGAACGCTTAAAGTACTCAGTAGTAAAGTCGCTTTATAAAATGGGAGAAAGGGATAATGTAGATAATTTTAGACCTATTTCTACGCCATCAATGTTTGCTAAAGTTATTGAATAGGCTGTGTATGTAAGGCTAATTGATCATTTTATATCAGACGATTTGCTATCAAATGCACAGTTCGGCTTTAGAAGTCGTTTAACAACTGAAAATGTTATATTCTCTTTTCTCGGTGAGGCACTGGATGGGTTAAACAAAAGGTTTCGACTGCTAGGCATATTGTTTTTATTTAACTAAGACCTTTGATTATGTTGATCACAAAATATTGCTCCAGAAGTTAGACCATTACGGAATACGGGGAGTAGCTCACAATTGGTTCACCTCTTACGTTAGCAACGGACAGCAGAAGGTCATCGTTCACAATGTTGAGGATGGCTGTGATGTGGGGTATGAGTAGGGTATGGCCCAGTGGGGGGTGCTCCAGGGATCATGTTGGGGCCACTCCTGTTCCTTGTTTATCTAAATGATATGCCCTCTAATATTACAGGCAACTCTAAAATATTTGTTTGCTGTTGACACTAGCTTGATAGTAAAGGATGTTGTGTGCAACACTGGCTCGGTTTCAAATAGTGCAGTTCATGACCTAAGTTCATGGCTTGTAGAAAATAAACTAATGCTAAATCACAGTAAGACTCAGTTTTTACATTTTCTATCACACAATTCAACAAAACCTGTCGTTTTAATTTGACAGAATTGGCATGTGATTAGTAAAACTGAACAGTTCAAATTTCTATGTGTTCAGATAGATAGTAAACTGTCGTGGAAAGCCCACGTTCAGGATCTTGTTAAAAGACTTAATTCTGATTTTTTTACTATTCGAACGGCATCTGAAGTGAGAGATCGTTCGACACGAAAATTAGTCTACTTTGCTTATTTTCATTCGCTTATGTCGTATGGTATTATATTTTGGGGCAACTCTTCCCATTCTAAAAGGATATTTTTGGCACAGAAACGGGCGGTTCACAAACCTCTTGTCGACCCCTGCTCACGAGTCTGGGTATTTTGACATTGACCTCTCAATATATATATATTCCTTACTGTCATTTCTCACTAACAATATTGGCTTATTCCCAAGAATAAGCAGCTTTCATTCAGTTAATACTCGGCAGAAAACAAGTCTGCATTTGGATCGGACTTCCTTAACTCTTGTGCAGAAAGATGTGCAGCATACTGCTGCATCCATTTTCACTAAGCTACTGCTCGAATTCAAAAATCTTAGCAGTAATCCACGCGCTTTCAAATCGAAACTGAGTTTCCTCATGGGTCACTCCTTCTACTCTGTAGAGGAGTTCCTTTGAAAATTAAGCTGATTCTTGTTGTATTGTTGATTGCGTTTTCCTGAACTTATGGACTGACCTTTTTTCTGATCCATAAACATTTTTTATCTGTTATTACTTTTGTGTTTTAATTTCATGTACTGACACGTTATATGACCTTGGAGATTTGATCCTCAATTTGGTGCTACGGAACTTGACGTGTAAATAAAATAAAATCAACTGCACAGTAGTTTGTGTGACTGAGTACTGGTGTAGAGCCACAGAAATATGTTGAATGAAAGGACAGACTCTTATTGTAGGACTATTTCAAATGGCAAAACGCAAAATTGCGTTTATACCAGAAAAGGAACACAGATCAAATCAAGACATGACCTTAGTACACTAAATCAAAATAAACAGAATGATATTTTCACTCTGCAGCGGAGTGTGCACTGATATGAAAGTTTGGAAAGTAGGAGACGAGGTACTGGCGGAAGTAAAGCTCTGAGGACGGGCCGTGAGTCGCGCTTTTGTAGCTCAGATGGTGGAGCACTTGCCCGCGAAAGGCAAAGGTCCCGAGTTGGAGTCTCGGTCCGGCACACAGTTCTACTCTGCCAGGAAGTTTCAAGATAAACACTTTGATATATTAGTTATTGAATTAACAGGGCTTAGTAACACCAAGAAATTAATCATTTTGTGTGTATATTGATCTCCCGATGGTACACTGGATACTTTTCAATAAATTAACGGAAGTTCTATATAAAGTCTCAAGTACAAAAGTTAACAAAACCTCGTATGGAGACTTAAACATAAATACACACTGAGGTGACAAAAGTCATGGGATTGCGATATGCACATATAGAGATGGAGGGAGTGTCATGTACACGAGGAATAAAAGGACAGGGCATTGGCAGAGTTGTTTTTGTACTCAAGTGTCTCATATGGATAGGTTTCCGACGTCTCTACGACCACACGCCGGAAACTGACATACTTTGAACGCAGGATGGTAGTTGGAGCTAGATGCATGGCACATTCTATTTCGGAAGTCATTCGGCAATTCAATATTCCGACATCCGGTGTCAAGACTATGCCTAAAATACCAATTTTCAGGCATTACCTCTCACAAGGACAACACAGTGACCGACGGCTTTCACTTAACAACCGAGAGCAGCGGCGTTTGCATAGAGTTGTCAGTGTTTGCAGACAAGCAACATTGCGTGAAACAACCGCAGAAATCAATGAGAGGTGTACGAAGAACGTTTCCGTTAGGACAGTGCGGCGAATGCCTTTCCAACAGCACTATATCGCCTGCTGCGCATAAATTCAGTAAACTGTACAAAACCTAAAGTACAGGGCGAACATTAAAAAAACTGACAAACTGCAGAGACGGATTCCTGACTGGAAATAGAGAAAAAAAGGTACTTGCGCATGTGTCCAGAAATGCATCGTTGGCACGGTAGATGGCGTTGATGAATGCCAGTTCCTCTGACCATGTGCCGTGTGCTCCTTGTGTGTTGCAGGCTGTGTGATTTATGCAGCGTTCGGCAAGCAGCAGAATGGCCCGGTATTCATGTCGGGAACAAGTCGAGATAGTGTTTGTGTATGGCCAAGCAGATGGAAACGGTCGAGAGGCAGCTCAGCTGTACCAAAACAAATACCCTCACAGACACCTACAACATCACACATTTCAGCCCTTTTTGGGCTTTTGTGTGATCGTGGGTCCTTTCAGACAGACGAACGCGCAGGATTGTGGTCGACTGTGTGTACACAGTGTTTGATGAACCGGGCTCTACAGGATATTGAGGCGAACCCAACTACAAGCTCCAGGCAAGTGGCTTGCCAACATGGTATAAGCCAAAGTACGATTATCTGTACCTCGCATGACAACCGCTACCATCTCTATCATCTGCAGTCCCATGGAGGCTACTCTGAACATCTGTTATGACTTGGATACAATGCAGCTCTGCACTTTGTTCCCGGACGATCTGTTGTCGCTGCACGCAAGCCGTCCATTTCCGGACACGTGTTCATAGGACCTTGTTTCCTCCACTTCCAGTCAGAAATCCATCCCTGCACTTTGTCAATTTTACTAACGTTCACTCTGTATACAGTGAATAGAAAATGTGTGAATTCCTAAGGGACCAAACTGCTGAGGTCATCGATCCCTAGACTTACACACTACTTAAACTAACTTACGCTAAGGACAACACACACACCCATGCCCGAGGGAGGACTCGAACCTCCGGCGGGAGGGGCTGCGGAATTCGTGACATGGCGCCTATAACCACGTGGCTCAAGTCCATAGAGTTAGATGAAGTAGCAACATGTGTACTGAAACAATTCATACAGAGGATGAAAGCTCCCTTAACAAACGTAATAAACGTATCCTTCAAATCAGGTAAATTTCCAGACAATTAAAACACGCAAGAGTTGTACCTCTGCTAAAGATAGGAAATACAGAAGACAAAGAAAATCAGCGCCACATTTCCCTGCTGTCACAATTCTCAAAATACACTTTCAGACAAAAGAAAAATAATCAGAAGGTGTGATTTATACGTACAGGCAAACAAACGATTACAGTTTCAGAAAAATTGGATGACTTATTCAAAAATAGCCGGCCGAGGTGGCCGAGAGGTTCTAGGGGCTTCAGTCTGGAACAACGCGGCTGCTACGGTCGCAGGTTCGAATCCTGCATCGGGCATGGACGTTTGTGGTGTCCTTAGTTAAGTTTAAGTAGTTCTAAGTTTAGGGGACTGATGACCTCATCTGTTAAGTCCCATAGTGCTTAGAGCCACTTATTCAAAAGAAAGACATTCACAAATTGAACATGTCAATAACGCGTTGGTCCACTTCTAGTCCTTATGCAAGCAGTTATTCGGCTTGGCATTGATTAAGAGAGTTGTTGGATGTCCTCCTGAGGGATATCGTGACAATTTCTGTCCACTTGGCGCATTAGATTGCCAAAATCCAGAGGTGATTGGAGGGCTCTGTCCGTAATGCTCCAAACGTTTTTAATTTGGAGAGATCCGGCGACCCTGCTGGCCAAGGTAGGGCTTGGTGAGTACTAAGACAAGCAGTAGAAACCATCGCCATGTGCGGACAGGCACTATCTTGCTGAAATGTAAGCCCAGCATAGCTTGCCATGAGCCGGCCATAGTGGCCGAGCGGTTCTAGGCGCTACAGTCTGGAACCGCGCGATCGCTACGGTCGCAGGCTCGAATCCTGCCTCGGGCATGGATGTCTATGATGTCCTTAGGTTAGTTAGGTTTAAGTAGTTCTAAGTTCTAGGGGACTGATGGCCTCAGAAGTTAAGTCCCATAGTGCTCAGAGCCATTTGAACCATTAGCTTGCCATGAAGGAAAACGGGGTGTAGAATACCGTCGACGTACCGCTGTGTTGTAATGGTTCTGCGGATGACAATCAACGGTGTCCTCCTATGAAAAGAAATGGCACCCCAGATCATCACTCCTGGTTGTAGGGTCGTATGGCTGGCGACAGTCTGTTATCCGACCAAAGGGGGGCATCTCCAGAAACGACTTCGGTAGTCATGCTGGCAGAGTTCGAAAAAAAATCGTTCAAATGGCTCTAAGCACTATGGGACAACATCTGAGGTCCTCAGTCCCCTAGACCTAGAACTACTTAAACCAAACTAACTAAGGATATCACACACATCCATGCCCGAGGCAGGATTCGAACCTGCGACCGTAGCAGCAGGCGCAGTTCGAAATGCGACTCATCACTGAAGACAATTACACTGCATTCAATGAGATTTCAGGTCACAGATGTATTTGGAGACTCCCTGGATAGCGATGGGATATCATCCAGACTCGCCCACTACTCGATTCGACAGCCAGTAGAGATAGTTTAGGGTGCCATTTCTTTTCATAGCAGGACCTCTTTGGTTGTCATCCGTAGCACCCATACAGCACAGCGGTACGCCAAAGATATTCTAGGCCCTTTTTGTTTACCTTCATGGCAAGTCACCCTGGGCTTACATTTCAACAAGATACTGCCAGCCCGTACACGTCGAGTGAGTCTACTGGCTGTCTTCGTGCTTGTCAAATCTTACTTTGGCCAGCAAGGTCGCCGGATCGATCCCAAATTAAGAGCGTTTGGAACATTATGAGCAGAGCCCTCCAACCATTTCGGGATTTTGACGACATAACTACAAGTTCGACAGAATTTGGCACATTATCCCCCAGGAGGACATCCAAAAACTCTATTAATCAATGACAAGCCGAATAAATGCTTGCATAGTGGCTAGAGGTCGACCAACGCGTTACTGACTTCCTCAATTTGTGAAGCCCCTTCTCTTGAATAAATCATCCAATTTTTCTGAAATTGTAATCATTTGTTTGTCTGTACATGTGCACCACATGTACCGTTTTCCGTCACATTCGGATTATTCCTTTTTGGGGCGTCTCTTTTTTCTTAAAATGTAATAGAATCAATTATGAAACACAGATTAATGAATTACTTGATAAAACACAACCTTTTAACTGAATCACGGATTGGGTTCCGAAGTGGTAGAAGTAAGGAATCAGCCATAGTATAATTCGCAAAAGGGGAACTTGATGCTGTTGAGAAAGATGAGTGTATCATAAGCATATTTTCAGATCTTTATAAAGGTTTTGGTACTGTTGACCGAAAGATTCTATCAGCTATGCTAGAAACATTAGGAATAAGAGAGGTAACTAATGACTGGTTCCGATCATACCTAGCAGACAGGGTACAAAGAGTACAGTACATTAACTTCATGTTCGTTTCCAGTAGGTACAGCGTGTTCCACAATCGTATTAATGAGATCCACGATAAGAGGAAGGACAGCATCGGTCCTAATTTTTAATCTGTTTATTGTAGATCGACTTCAGCTACTTAAACTGATTTTTGTTATCTGTAATGTCAAGTGGTACCATTTGCTATTATATTTACGATAATTCATTATGATTTAGATATTATTACACTGAAGATAGCTACACAGTAGCTGAAATCGATATGCAAGAAACATATTAAAAATTTACGGCCTATGTTGCCTTTCCTCCTATCGGGAAAATACATTAATATAGGAGTTCTTGAAGGCAGAATTTTAAGACCAGTACTGTTCCTGATGTACATTAATGACTTTCTCAATAGTGTCAGTCATCGCGAACAATTCTGATGACAGCAGTATTATAGTCACTGAGAAAGCAAGAGAACCCCTTGCAGAGAAAGAAAATGGAACACTCAATAAAGTTTATAATTGGTCAATAAGCAATAAAGTAACAGTGAACACAAAGAAAACAAATGCTATGAGTTTCAGTTTGAAGAAAGAAAACGATACCGTTAAATTAAATGTAGATGGGACCTCTGTATAACAAATACAAAATTTCTAGGAATGAATATTGAGTCTCAGTTGAATTGGTGTGAAGACACAAAGATAGCTGCAAACAAAATGTCATCAGCATGTTGTGCCCTTACAGTTCTGTCATCAGTGTGTAACAGCCACTGTCTTTTACTTACACGCTATTCTTACGTACACACAAATCTTAACTATTGTATTCTTTTCTGCGGAACAAATGCATAAAATGTGAACACAGTTTTCAAACTGCAGAAGCGGGTCACAAGAATAATAACGAAAAATGGAAGTCGAGCTCATTGTAAAGATCTGTTCAAAACACTGGGAATTTTAATGGCACTGTGTCAGTTGATTTACCAATAAGTCGTACACATCAAAAATAACATTGATAATTACTGCTCAAACAGCTCTGTCAATAACCATGGAACAAGATCTAGATCGAAATTACATTTACCAAGAAAGAATAAACATAAAAGAGCATTTCCTACGAAGTCATAAATTAACAAAGGAGATTAAAGAAATTGCTAAAACAAAATTATTTAAAAAGGCAATTAAAAATACCCATCAAGCAATACCGTACATTCAATACAATGAGGGATTACTTAGACAAAACAGATTAGCGGTTTGGTACGACATGTAACACACATAAATTATAATAACGATAATAAAACATTTAACATGCCACATAACACAATTTTTCATTCATTTTTCCTTCTCTGGAGAAACTTACTCCCAAAGTTATGCAATGTGTGATACTAACGCCGTATCCTCTTTCTCACTCGTTGTAGTGAGATGCTGGCTCAGTTTTTCAATCTAGCAAATTTGGAAGTTGCGTTGCTCAAAATGATCCTGTTATATGTGCAGCGACTGGCAGTGAGAAATGATTGAACAGTGTGGCATTAGCCTTTTCACTATTAGATAACTTATATGTAAAACAGATTGTACGCTAGGAACAAACCGAATAAGCTACCTCTGTTTTAAACAGAGTGACCTTACATTCGCCAGAGTGAAGGCTCTAACCTTCACTCAAACATCCTCATTTATGTTTTTCGTGGTTTCCCCAAATTACTTTAGGTTAATGCCCGGATGGTTCCTACTATAAGACCACGATCGACTGCCTGTCCTATCTTTGTCAAAGTAGATCCGAAAGTCTGTAAATGCCTGTAGATGTGATTTACTTTATTTTTGTTGTTCTTTCATTGCAATACCAAGGCATGGCCAATATCATTGTAAGAGACATCTACGGATGAATAAAGCTACTACTACTATTACTGCTTCTACTGATGTCGAACAGATAGATTGGGCCAGAAAACTGCCCGTCGTGACATTTGCATACAACACAACGAAGCAACACACTATAGGCTTTACACGGTTTTTCCTGCTCTATGGATGAGAGGCCAAAAAGACAATGGATACACTGCTCCAGTTTCAACTGAAGGATGCTCAGACTGTCTATGTGAAATACCTCTTCGGCTGGACCGAAGAAGCAAGGTAGATGGCTCGCATATGTATCCTGGACGCCCAGGAGAAAGACCAAGAGCGCTATAACGCCAAGCACAGCCAGTGAGATACGTTCCGGGAGACTAGGTATAGACTTTTACACCTGTACGCCAAGTGCGACTATCGGAAAAGTTACTAAAGCGATACTTTGAACGATATGGTATCCTTCGTCGCTTCTCGGACGTCACATATGAAGTCGAGGATTATCAAGAAGAAGGAAGCACAGAGACATCGTCCATGTCATCTGTATGAAGACCTACTGTAATCGAAAATTAGAGATTCAAGGAAACTAAAGATCGACAAGACAATCGCGAAGCTTCGACGAGAGCGGTTACCTTCGAAGCTCATCGTAATCAAGAGGATACAACAACACTACCAGAAGGCGAGGATCCGCCCCCGCCGCCGTTCAGAGGACCATTGAGAATATCGTGCTGCAGTCAGGTCCAATGAGAAATTCTAAAACAGCGAGTCGCTATTTCTCCATGAGGGGCCACAATGCCTCAACTTGTGGTGCATGCAGTGTAGCATGGTCATCAGTGTAGCTACGGTTCAACAGTTCAGATCAGAAATTATTTGCTATTTAGTATTTATCGTTTCTGGAACGTTCTTTAACTATTTAACGTTCTTAATGTTATACGTTCTGGAATATTCGACGTTTGTATAAATACCAGCATTCTGGAATATTCAGTGTTTGTCAAAGAGCTGTACTCCCCATCCAGGGGGTCAGTTGTGTTCTGACTGTACGTTGGTGTCAGAAATACATGTGCGTTCAGTTCTAAGTGTTGCAGTGTCTTCGGATTTCGACCTGATTGTGGGTTCTACGTGACAGGATCTTCTAGACAACTCTTTCTAATCCACAGACGAATATTTAAAAAAAATAGCTTGTAGTGCCTGTGGCTAGAAAGTTTGAAACTAGTGTAAATTACATTTTCTTGAAATTACTTTTATTTGTTAAGCGAAATGTAATGAATAAACTGGTAGCATGTATGACTAAAAAACTAAATTTGTGTGTATCACTAGTTACGTATGTGGTATTGAAGACTAATATGTTCATTCTTATTAAATTTAACTATATGTGCTCTTTATTAATCTATAAATGGATGGTACATAGTAATGCTCGCTAAGAAATCATGTTTATGTAACCTGGAAACGCACTAGTTCCACATTATTTCCGTAAAAGTTGTAAAAATTATCTACGGAACATGTAGCTGTCAAACTTTGAAATGGGACGTGTCATTGGTGTACTGCTGACGTCGGAGATAAATCGTGTAACGCCATATATGGATGGCTATTGATTATTCATTTATTAGGTAACTATAACAGTGCAGAAATCTACAGAAATGAAAATTATTCCCGCGGGTGGAACGGAATGCAAGCAAAGGAACATTGAACAATTATAACGAAAACAACGGCGGAGTTCACTGAGCATTTTTAAAATGCTGTTACCGACAATGCTTTCCGACAAAATTCTTGTCATCTTAATATCAAAATTAAAGATACGGTGTGTCCAAGCTCTCACTAGAGAGGAACCCAGTGGCCGTCGTGTATATGCGGTAGGAAAACGATAATCCGATATCACTCGCGGTTCTTTAGTGTGTATGTTTACGCCTGGCGCAGGCTCCAGTTTCGATCAAGGACGCTGAATTCGTTGTATGAAAGTCGTGAGCATATTTGTGACGATCTACGGAAGGCTGAGTATTCTACATTGATATTGCGACGTTGCTACTACCTGCGTGATTGCGTCAGAACCATGAAACCAGAATCGTTAAATGTCGTGCCTCAACTTGTCGATTCCGGTTAAATGTGTTCGTGGAGTGAAATGACCTCGGATGAGTACATCGTAACCCGTTTCCAAACACTATTTTCTACCTGTGTAGCTAAAACGACTTTTTGAAAATTGTTAAACCTTTTCGGTATCAATTGCTCATCACAGTGGCCACTGAAACAAATATTAGCTGTTGCTAAATTTTATCGATATGAAATGCCACTCCGAGGTTACTAGTGAAATCTCCACCTGCAATATTTTGTGAAATTCTCCGCGACCGTAGAAATTATTTATCGAATGCGACATAGTTCAGAGCCTAAATGTGTGGTAGTCCACTGTAAATCTAGTCGTTCGACACATCCTTACTTGCAACACGTATATAAAGTAGTGGTTTGTAACTTAGTCCAGCGCCACATTGCTGAAAGCCAAACAGTCAAAAGCCGTAAGAAATACATTTCTCGAACTGCAGATGGACGACTACTTTCACATTGGATGCCACCTACATCCGTCACGTGCGAAGGTAATATTAAAATAATTACATTCCATTATTCTTCTGGTAAGGGGTAATACAATTTTAAAGTTGACGCAGAGAAAATTTGCCGTGGGAATTCGTAGTTGTCTTCAGATTTGGATACGTGGAAAAGATGATGATAGCTGCATGACCGACAATACCTATATGAAAAATACTCCATACTTCACGCAATCACTTACGATTCAAATCTGTCGCACAGGTATCCTTCGTTTCTAAGAACACCACAATGACTACATTACAGTACATGGGTGGTATTCTACGGATCCGGCAGAGACTGTTCCCTTGGACGTGAAAAGATGAACTTGTTATTCAAATGCAGTACGGTGAAATGACTTAACGTTATGAAATATTATTGTTTTACAATGCTAACATTAACTATATTGTAATCTAACAAATCAGCTTACGTGTTTCTGTCTTCAGCAGGGTAGAAGGATTTACCGAGTAAATACTCTTTAATTCAGTCATTACATTGCATTACCTACAAGACATTTAATGTTCCATGGCAGGTTCTTGAATACATGTGTACCTACATTTCTGATTCCTTTCTACACTAACGTTAAACCTTACAACTTGAAGTTCTTTTTGGTTCAAAAATTATCTTCATACTTTGCACTATATTTTGAGGAAAGAGAAATACTCGTAAAGATAAAGGACATTAATCAATTAATTTATTGTGAGAGCTACCCTAGCACGACTCACGCCACGTCCTCAGAGCTTTACTTCCGCCAGTACCTCGTCTCCTACCTTCCAAACTTTACAGAAGCTCTCCTGCGAACCATGCAGGACTTTCCAATATAATAATTTCGAAAATTCTTAACTTCTTGGTGAATAGAAAGAAGCAGAATAAACAGGCTTTCTGTTTTTTAAATCACCTACAGCTGCAATTGAAACTGAAGAAATTGCAAGAAGGTAGGAAATTAAGGAAGCAGGATCTGGGTGTCTTAAAATAACCACTGGTCAGTGAGAATTTTAAAATGAACGTTAGGCAACGATTGACTGAAATGGAGGAAAGTATAACAGGAGTTGAACGAGTAGCTTGGAGGGATGAAATAGTGAAATCAGCAGAGGAACAAACAGGCAAACAGACAAAGCCTAGTAGATACCCATGGATAACACATAAGATATTGTCTTTAATTAGCGAAGGGATTAAAATATAAAAATACAGCCGATGAGGCAGGCAGAAAGGTGATAAAAACGTGCAAAAAGTGTACTGACTGAAAGTGCAAAATAGCAACACAGAAATGACTAGAGGAGAACCATAAAGCTGTGAAAACGTGCAGGACTGTGGAAAAGTTATATGTCACCTATAGGAAAACTGAAGAAGCTATTTGAGAAAAAAGAAACAGTTATGTGAACACCACGTGCTCAGACGGAAAGTCTGTATTAATGAAAGAAGGGAAGTGTAAAAGACAGAAGGAATATATGGAGCAGCTGTAGTAAGAAAATGAACTTGAAGAAAGTAATATGGAAAGAGAAGACGAAGTAGATGAGATAGGAGACAGAAAGAAAAGAATTTGATAGAGAATAGAAATACGTTAGTCACAGCAACGGAGGTGGTGTAGACGACGTTCCCTCAGAATTATGGAGATATTGGGAGAACATACCACGACAAAACTAATGCTCTTGGAATGCAAAATATATTAGACAGGCGACATACCTTCAGACTTTAAGAAGAACGTAGTAATCCCAATTCAAAAGAACGCAGATGACGGCAGAAATGTATATTACAGTACCATCAGTTTAATGAGACATGGTTACAAAAAAATTGACACAAATTATTTCTAATAAAAGGAAAGACTGGTAGAAACAGACCTTGGGGAACGTCTGTTTGAGTTCAGGAGAAACGTAGGAACACGTGAGGCAGTACTGACCCTACGACATATCTTAGAATATAGAATGAAGATACGAAAGCCTACGTTTATAATACTTGTAGATTTAGAGATAGCTTTTGACAGTGTTCACTGGAATACATTATTTGAAATTTTTAAGGTAGCAGGGATAAATTACAGAGAGCGAATGTTTATCTGCAACTTGTACAGAAGCCAGACTGCAGTTATGAGAATCGAAGGGCAGAAAAGGGTTCAAATGGCTCTGAGCACTATGGGACTCAACTGCTGAGGTCATTAGTCCCCTAGAACTTAGAACTATTTAAACCTAACTAACCTAAGGACATCACAAACATCCATGCCCGAGGCAGGATTCGAACCTGCGACCGTAGCGGTCTTGCGGTTCCAGACTGCAGCGCCTTTAACCGCACGGCCACTTCGGCCGGCAGGCAGGAAAGGGAAGCAGAAGTTGAGAAGGGAGTGAGACAGTGTTGTATCACCAATGTTATTCAATCTCTACATTGGGGAAGCTGTAAAGTAAACCAACGACAAATTTGGAAGGGTAAGTAAAAATCAAAGACAATAAATTAAAACTTTGAGGTTTGTCACGACATTGTAATTGTGTCAGAGACGACAAAGAACTCGGAAGAACAGTTTAACGAAATGGATAATGCCTTGAAAAGAGGTGATACGATGAACATCATCAAATTTAAAACTAGGGTAATAGAATGTAGTCGACTTAAATCAAACCATGCTGAAGGAAATAGATTAGGAAATGAGACACTAAAAGTATTGGACGTGTTTACTATTTGAGTGAGTGATTATGGTCAAAGTAGAGAGGATATTTAGTTCAGACTGGGAATAGCAAGAAAATGAGTCTGGAAAAGGCAAGTTTGTTAACATCGTATTACTTCTTTTTTTTTTTTTGCTGAAGGTATTTGTCTGGAGTTTAACCTTTTGCAGAAGTAAAACAGTTCGGAAAAAAGAAAATATAAACTTTTTAAATGTAGAATGCAGATGATCAGATTAGAGGATGTAATAATTAATGAGGAGCTACAGAATCGATTTGAGAAAAAAAATGGCTCTGAGCACTATGGGACTTAACATCTATGGTCATTAGTCCCCTAGAACTTAGAACTAGTTAAACCTAACTAACCTAAGGACACCATAAACATCCATGCCCGAGGCAGGATTCGAACCTGCGACCGTAGCGGTCTTGCGGTTCCAGACTGCAGCGCCTTTAACCGCACGGCCACTTCGGCCGGCTTTCGATTTGAGAAGACAGAAGTTTATTGCACAACCTGACTAAAAGAAGGTATCGGTGGATAGAACATCATGAGACATCGAGGAATCGTCATTTTTTAATAGAGAACCGTAAGGAGAGCATGGAGCAAACCTTGAATAGTGAGACAGACGCTTGCCTACCCTAAACAGGTCAAACTGCATGTAGGCTGCAGTAGTAATGCAGTGATGGAGAGACATTCACAGGATAGGCTAGCGTGAAGAATTCCATTATAGTTCTACAGCTATACTCCGCAAACCTTTGTGAACTGCATGACATAGCGTATGTCCCTCTGTACCAGTTATTACGGCTTTTCCCCTCTCTATTCATGTATGGAGCGTGGTAAGAAGAACTGCTTAAACGCTGCTTTATTTAGTGTAATCTTGTCTTCACGATCCATATGGAAGAGATATGTTGGGGGTTGTAGTACCAGGTGATTAAAGAGTCAGTATAAATTTGAAAACTTAATAAACCACGGAATAATGTAGATAGAGAGGTAATAATTGACACACATACTTGGAATGACATGGGGTTTTATTACAACCAAAACAAAACACCCCATTTTGCTACACGCGTGAAAGATCTCTTGCGCGCGTCGTTTGGCGATGATGGTGTGCTCAGTCGCCACTTTCGTCACGCTTGGCCTCCCAGGTCCCCAGACCTCAGTCCGTGCGATTATTGGCTTTGGGGTTACCTGAAGTCGCAAGTGTATCGTGATCGACCGACATGTCTAGGGATGCTGAAAGACAGCATCCGACGCCAATGCCTCACCATAACTCCGGACATGCTTTACAGTGCTGTTCACAACATTATTCCTCGACTACAGCTATAGTTGAGGAATGATGGTCGACATATTGAGCATTTCCTGTAAAGAACATCATCTTTGCCTTACTTTGTTATGTTAATTATTGCTATTCTGATCAGATGAAGCGCCATGTGCCATCTGTCGGACATTTTTTGAACGTTTGTATTTTTTTGGTTACAATAAAACCCCGTATTATTCCAAGCATGTGAGTCAATTTGTACCTCTCTGTAGTCATAGGATAGTAGGTTTTTGCGTTTTGTGAAGTGCACAGTTTGACATGTAATGCGAGTTGCCATGCTGTCGGGCCTGGTGGTCCAGCGGAAAAAAACGTGCCTGGAAACCGAGAAGTCGCAGGATCGAATACCGGTCGGATCAAACCATATTTCAGGTTGTCTTTAACCTAGCCGTCACCTCTCAACGAAGTGATGATGCGGCAGGTACATCAAGTGGTTTGGATTCCACGTTAAACTGCACGTCCCCTTACCTCGACAGGTTCACTGGGGTAAGTTAGAGACACGCAAATCGCTAGAATGGCATCCAATTATAAACTTCGCACCACAACGTTGAGCGCATTATTATCAGTGCTGCTTTTGCCTGCAAGGGGAGGTTGTTGCCAGCGGTTTTGTGGTCATTTTAAGCAATAATTGTCTTCGGTGCCAAACACGTTTCACCTGAGAAGTATAAAGCTGTTCCAGTAACAACAAATCGTTATTGCTCAACGCTGTCGTGAAGATGAAGTTGGACAGAAACACGGTGAAGTCAGTCGTGCAACTTAATTACTGAAAACCTGCATCTGTCCCAGAGATTAAAGATTCAAATAAGAAACGCTTTTACCTCTGAGACACTTACAAGGGAACCTCCCCATCGCACCCCCCTCAGATTTAGTTATAAGTTGGCACAGTGGATAGGCCTTGAAAAACTGAACACAGATAAATCGAGAAAACAGGAAGAAGTTGTGTGGAACTATGAAAAAAATATGAAAAATATACAAACTGAGTAGTCCATGGGCAAAATAGGCAAAATTGAGGACCATGTTAGCACAGGAGCGCCGTGGTCCCGTGGTTAGAGTGAGTAGCTGCGAAACGAGGGGTCTTTGGTTCAAGTCTTCCCTCAAGTGGAAATTTTAATTTTTTTTATTTTCGCGAAGTTATGATCTGTCCGTTCGTTCATTGACGTCTCTGTTCACTGTAATAAGTTTAGTGTCTGTGTTTTGCGACCGCACCGCAAAACCGTGCGATTAGTAGACGAAAGGACGTGCCTCTCCAATGGGAACCGAAAACATTTGATCGCAAGGTCATAGGTCAACCGATTCCTCCACAGGAAAACACGTCTGATATATTCTGTACGACACTGGTGACGGCATGTGCATCACATGACAGGAATATGTTGTCGACCCAGCTAGCTTGCACACTTGGCGAATGGGTAAAAAGATTCTTCTACCTTGCCTGATTTAGGTTTTCTTGTGTATGTGATAATCACTACCAAAAAGTGATGAAAACATAAGAGTTAGTCAGATAATAATTGTCTGAAAATAAAAAATTAAACTTTTCTCTCGAGGGAAGACTTGAACCAAGGACATCTCGCTTTGTAGCTGCTCACGCTAACCACGGGACCACGGCACTCCTGAGCTCATACTGTCGTTAAAGTTGCCTATCTTGCCATGGACTACTCAGTATGTATATTTTGCTTATTTTTTTCATAGTTCCACACAACTTCTTCCTGTTTTCTCGATTTATCTGTGTTCAGTTTTTCAAGGCCTATCCACTGTGCCAAGTTATAACTAAATCTGAGGGGGGTGCGATGGGGAGGTTCCCTTGTTAGTACCTCATTTCGTGAGTAATTATACAAACTGCAATGCAGCACCGTGAGCTAGCGCTGTGTTTGAAACAAGCGAAGACTGCTCATGCGCTCATCCTCATTTCTGTATGTCGACATTGTTTAGATGATTGCATCAACAGATCCGTAGCCTTGTTTAATCTGAGCCAGTGCGCCGTCTACATTTACGTCTAGATCCGTACTCTGCGAATCACTGCTAACTGCGCGACAGAGGATATTTTTATTGCACCATGTATTACTTCGACTCACAGATGGAGCGAGGAAAGGACGACAGCTTGTATCTGTGTGTGCTAGTTGTGCTTGATCCCTATGATGCTTCTTGGAGTTTACTAACAAGGGAACCTCCCCATCGCACCCCCCTCAGATTTAGTTATAAGTTGGCACAGTGGATAGGCCTTGAAAAACTGAACACAGATCAATTGAGAAAACAGGAAGAAGTTGTGTGGAACTGTGAAAAAATAAGCAAAATATACAAACTGAGTAGTTCATGCGAACATATGCAACATCAAGGACAATAGGATCGCAGGAGCGCCATGGTCTCGTGGTAACGTGAGCAGCTGCGGAACGAAAGGTCCTTGGTTGAAATCTTCCATTAAGTGAAAATTTTTATTTTTTATTTTCAGTTTATGTGACAAACTCTTATGTTTTCATCACTTTTTTGGGAGTGATTATCACATCCATAAGAAAACCTAAATCGGGCAAGGTAGAAGAATCGCCAAGTGTACAAGTTAGGTGGGTCGACAACATATTCCTGTCATGTGGTGCACATGCCGTCACCAGTGTCGTATAGAATATATCAGATGTGTTTTCTTGTGGAGGAATCGGTTGACCTATGACCTTGCGATCAAATGTTTTTGGTTCCCATTGGAGAGGCACGTCCTTTCGTCTACTAATCGCACGGTTTTGCGATGCGGTCGCAAAACACAGACACTAAACTTATTACAGTGAACAGAGACGTCAATGAACGAACGGACAGATAATAACTATGCAAAAATAAATAAAGTAAAATTTTCACTCCAGGGAAGACTTGAACCAATGACCCCTCGCTCTGCAGCTGCTCACGCTACCACGGGACCACGGCGCTCCTGAGCTTATATTGTGCATGATGTTGCCTATGTGCCCCATGGACTACTCACTTTGTATATTTTGCTTATTTTTTCACAGTTCCACACAACTTCTTCCTGTTTTCTCAATTGATCTGTGTTCAGTTTATCAAGGCCTATCCACTGTGCCAACTTATAACTAAATCTGAGGGGGGTGCGATGGGGAGGTTCCCTTGTAAGCACGTTCTCGTGAGATATACGGCGTCCTTCGAGTGTCTACCAGTTATGATTTTTCAACAACTCCATTACATTCCCTCGCCAGCCAAACAAGCCCATGAACTACGTGAAATGTATTCGCAAGTGCAAATAGGAACAATCGTCAGCCGTATAAAGGAATGACGACAGTGAAAATTTGTGCCGGACAAGGACTCGAAACCAGATTTCCCGCTGTACACGAGCGGTCGCCTTAATCACTTTGGCTATCCGTGCAGCACCCACTGCCAGACCCAAACTTCCATATGTCGTCGTTCCTGCATCACAACCTGTACTCGTACACACATTACGTAATTCGCGTACAGGGGAGGACATTTTAACTGAAAGTCACTGCCTGGTATCGGCATGGCCTACCTCCATGAGGTAGTGCGGTGATGTTTGGAATTATCCAGCACGTTGGCGCAGAGACTAGTCATTAGGAACTTTATGGCACCATCTCTCGTCCTCTCTCCAGCCGAATACTGGCGGTGCAAGTTCCATCTACCACCAAATATCGAACCGGCTTACCTCGGAATCGAGCGCCACGAGACAAGCGTGCGTTAGCGACCGCTGCTACGGAGGCGGATGGTATTTACCTTAAGACTTTTACCGAAACTACGGAAATTCAAGTCTGGATTGGCGGACGGGGATCTGAATTGACGTATGGTGATTTGAATCATCGTCCTTCCAAGGAGAGTCCAGTGTGACAGGCACTGTGCCATCTCGCTCTGTGTGTTCTGTACGCAGTCTCTTTTGTAGACGAATTGAAGTTGCCAGTATGACACCGATATCTCCTGGCCTGTCATTTGCTTTACCTCCAACTCTAGTCATGACTCAGTAATCCGGTACTCAAATGGCATAACATGTTCAGCCTTGTCTTGCTGAATACGCCGGTCCTCGTCAGCTCTCCAAAATTAAGCTAGTTTGAGCGAAGTCAGTACTTGGATGAGTAACCGCCTGAATACGTAATGTTAGCTTCTTTCCCTTCGTCTTTACGGCGAAGGAGAGGAGGGGTGATGGCGTATGGTTCCTGACCACCAGACTATGGGGCAATGTCCTGGGTTAAATTCCAAATCTCTCAGCACCGTCTGACGATGTAATGCCATGTGGCACTGTTAATCGTGAATCGTCTGTCGGATTGGGACGTTCAGCTCAGCGACGCCCTAGGAGCTACTCGAGAGCAACGGACTATGTGCCGCCACTGAGGTTCACTCGCCCCCTTCCTTCAGTATCATCCAAGATAGACAAGAGACCACACTACACATACTCATTGCAATCACTTACACTTATAAATTTAAAAACACCACACTCACACTTCGCGAAGGAAAGGTGCCATTGTGCACGAATGACAATTAGGCAGCTGAACCTGTCCTTCAGGGTCTCCCTGCGAACAGTGTCATACAACTTAATATTTTTAGCACTCTTTTACATTTCGAGAATTGTACAGTTTTATATTACTCTAGTTTGCGAGCTGTATGCCAGTCTTTAAATAGTCTGAGATTATGTCGAAGCCCAAATGGATATACTGCAAATTTTACTGGACAAATGGTTCAAATGGCTCTGAGCATTATGGGACTTAACTTCTGAGGTCATCAGTCCCTTATAACTCAGAACTACTTAAACCTAACTAACCTAAGGACATCACACACATCCACGCCCGAGGCAGGATTCGAACCTGCGACCGTAGCGGTAGCGCAGTTCCAGACTGTAGCGCTTAGAACCGCTCGGCCACTTCGGCCGGCTTTACTGGACAGGATTTCCTCATAGGTTATTGAATAATCTGCGAAAAACCTGAGATTACAAATAAAACTTCCCGCTAAAGCTTTATGAAGATAAGATGTTGCAGAACTACTTAAACCTAACTAACCTAAGGACATCACACACATCCATGCCCGAGGCAGGATTAGAACCAGCGACCGTAGCGGTTCCAGACTGCTTTATGAAGATAAGATGTTGCAGAAAGAGGAAATTTAAAGTTAAACGTCCGTTTACTTTTTTCCTCGACGCTTGGCCACAATGGTGCCGTATTTCTAGTTCTGCGAATTTATAGAGTCCTTTCTTTTAGTGTTTGAAACCTCGCTTTTTCACCTCACGAAAGGGATCAGTCGTCTGATTTTGTGGCATCAAAATGGTTCAAATGGCTCTGAGCACTATGGTCATCAGTCCCCTAGAACTTAGAACTACTTAAACCTTAAACCTAACTAACCTAAGGACATCACACACATCCATGCCCGAGGCAGGATTCGAACTTGGGGCCGTAGCTGTCACGCGGTTCCAGACTGAAGCGCCTAGAACCGCACGGCCACACCGGCCGGCTTTGTGGCATCTCTGTCGGACATCCAAAACTAGAATGTAACTTTGCAACGCTGCGACACTATCATCACACTATGGCGGTTCTGAATGCGCTTATTTATGGTATAATTCTTGGAACTGCCGTCAAGTAAATCATTTCTGTTGTCAAGTACAACGCAACAACAGCCCGACAAATTATGTATAAAATAAGACTGCATCGCTTGTTGTCGATCAGCTGTTAATCCCGTGTCTGCAACTCTGCAGCTAAAACTAGTAAGGGAGCAGAGTATTCCGCCGCGTCACTGGAAGCTCAAGCAAAGGCTCAGTTTTAGGTTCCACGACTGCGCTAATCACTGTTCGTTAGAGCTCTCAGCAATTCACACCCAAGTCCGAAGCTGCTTAGAAGCATTCCGTGAAACGCCTACGCACCACCGGCAGCTCTACAAGAAACATTTTCCTTTGTGCCACCGTATCTTTCAATCTATAATCGGTACTTTAAACGGGAATTCTTAAATGTGTAATTGCTAGTTTTTAAGCGGTGCAATCTCGTTTCGTGCAAACTGACTCTGCGACTGGAGCCTCCTGGGTGTGATTCGGAGCTGTACGCTGCGCAGACGTCGGAAGCAGTTTGACAGACCCAAAATGCTATCTGCTTCTCTTTTTCCTGGAAAATTTCAGGTTTTAACTCAAATAGGAAATTGAAGGTTTTCAAAAATTTAGATTGTTGTAACTGAACTTCTTCGACAAGATCCTAGTCGTTTATTTCCTTCTGATTTAAAGATTACCTAAAAATTTACTATACCACTACTGTACTAATGAGAAAATTGTGTGACTCAGCTAAGAATTATGATTGAGTGAAACATGACATCCTCAAGCAAACATTAAAATACATTGAAGCGCCAAAGAAACTGGTATAGGCATGCGTATTCAAATGCAGAAATACGTAAACAGGCAGAATACGGCGCTGCGGTCGGCAACGCCTGTATGAAACAGTAAGTGTCTGACGCAGTTGTTAGATCGATTACTGCTGCTACAATGGCGGGTTATCAATATTTAAGTGAGTTTGAACGTGGCCATATAGCCGGCGCACGAGCGATGGGACACAGTATTTCCGAGGTAGCGATGGAGTGGGGATTTTCCCGTACGACCATTTCACGAGTGTACTGTGAATATCAGGAATCCGGTAAAACATCAAATCTCCGACATCGCTGCTGACGTAAAACGATCCTGCAAGAAAGGGACAAACGACGACTGAAGAGAATCGTTCAACGTGACAGGAGTGCAACCCTTCCGCAAATTGTTCCAGATTTCAGTGCTGGACCACCAACAAGTGTTAGCGTGCGAACCATTCAACGAAACATCATCGATATGGGCTTTCGGAGCCGAAGGCCCTCTGGTGTACCCTTTATGACTGCTCGACACAAAGCTTTATGCCTCTCTTGGGCCCGTCAACACCGACATTAGACTATTGATGACTGGAAACATGTTGCCTAGTCGGACGATTCTCGTTTCAAATTGTATCGAGCGGATGGACGTGTACGGATATGAAGACAACTTCATAAATCCACAGTCGTTTAATGAACAAAGTAAGAGCATATGGACTATCAGACCAATTGTGTGATTGGATTGAAGTGTTCCTAGATAACAGAACGCAGCATGTAATTCTCAATGGAGAGAAGTCTTCCGAAGTGAGAGGGATTTCAGGTGTGCCGCAGGGGAGTGTCGTGGGACCGTTGCTATTCACAATATACATAAATGACATTGTGGACGACATCGGAAGTTCACTGAGGCTTTTTGCGGACGATGCTGTGGTATATCGAGAGGTTGTAACAACGGAAAATTGTACTGAAATGCAGGAGGATCTGCAGCGAATTGACGCATGGTGCAGGGAATGGCAATTGAATCTCAATGTAGACAAGTGTAATGTGCTCAGAATACATAGAAAGAAATATTCCTTATCATTTAGCTACAATATAGCAGGTCAGGAACTTGAAGCAGTTAACTCCATAAATTATCTGGGAGTATGCATTAGGAGTGATTTAAAATGGAATGATCATATCAAGTTGATCGTCGGTAAAGCAGATGCCAGACTGAGACTCATTGGAAGAATCCTAAGGAAATGCAATCCGAAAACAAAGGAAGTAGGTTACAATACGCTTGTTCGCCCACTGCTCGAATACTGCTCAGCAGTGTGGGATCCGTACCAGATAGGGTTGATAGAAGTGATAGAGAAGATCCAACGGAGAGCAGCGCGCTTCGTTACAGAAGCATTTAGTAATCGCGAAAGCGTTACGGAGGTGATAGATAAACTCCAGTGGAAGACTCTGCAGGAGAGACGCTCAGTAGCTCGGTACGGGCTTTTGTTTAGGTTTCGAGAACATACCTTCACCGAGGAGTCAAGCAGTATATTGCTCCCTCCTGCGTATATCTCGCGAAGAGACCATGAGGATAAAATCAGAGAGATTAGAGCCCACACAGAGGCATACAGACAATCCTTCTTTCCACGAACAATACGAGACTAGGATAGAAGGGAGAACCGATAGAGGTACTCAAGGTACCCTCCGCCACACACGGTCAGGTGGCTTGCGAAGTATGGATGTAGATGTAGATGTAAACCCTACATGTCAGCAGGGGTCTGTTCAAGTTGGCTCTGTAATATTGTGGGGCATGTGCAGCTGGAGTGATATGGGAACCTTGATACGTCTAGATATGACTATGACAGGCGACACGTACGTAAGCATCCTCCCCGCGACACCCCACACGTCCAGAACTGCTGAAAAGCCGCTCCAGGAACACTGTTCGCAGTTTAAACACTTCCGCTGGTCACCAAACTCCCCAGATATGAACATTATTGAGCATACATGGGATGCCTTGCAACGTGCTGTTCAGAAGAGATCTCTGAACCCTCGTACTCTTACGGGTTTATGGACAGCCCTGCAGGATTCATGGTGTCAGTCCTTCAGCACTACTTCAGGCATTAGTCGAGTCCACACCACGTTATGTTGCGGCACTTCTGCCTCCTCACGGGGGCCCTACACGATATTAGGCAGGTGTAACAGTTCCTACTGCTCTTCAGTGTATTAAGGAAAAATAGACAAGCATGTTCACGATTTTTGTCTTACCTCCATGATACAAAGTAGACGGCATCCTTCAAAGACATCACATTGCAATAGGCACTCAGGATTTGAAGCAAGCAGACATGGAGTACTGCAGGGCTCTGTTTTTGGCGCTCTGTGTTCCTGATGTACATACATAATCTTCCAGTTTTATTGTCGTAACAAGCAAATTTGTTCCTTTTTGCAGATAGTTAAAGTGCACAACTAAAACTAGCGCCAGTGTTACTGAAATGGTAGCTAACGAAATATTTCAAAACATGAATAGATGCACTTTAGTAATACTTTTCCTGTTACATGATCTCATATTCATGCTGTTTTACAGAGCAGTATTGGTCTATACAAGGTCGTCAGAAGCAGTCTGAAAATCCTGTAAGTGTATTGCAGGCGAAATTGTGCTGATAAATAATTGTTACTAAAAAAAGAATTCTATACGTTGTACCTTTTCCGATTTATTTAGCATTGAAGGTAGCCATTCAGGTTGCCGCGCGCGCAGATTCAAGAAGCCTGCCAGAGCCAATGTCGCCAAACATGTTCGTTTGGTTTCCGCAAACCGAAGAAACGTATCTTTTGCTCACCTATCTTAAATTTATCGCTTCCGAAAAATGTGCATTTGATCAAGTGGCAAATCACGAACCCACAGACGACCGTGCATTACCGTATTTTAGCGTGTGCAAGTACTTGAATTTGCGCGCTCAACGACGTGATTCGCCAACTTCAATTCTGAATAATTCGGAAACGATGCAACGTATCGAGTTTTTTCTTAACAATTATTTTTCAGCACAGCCTTCACTGCAACACCCTTACTTTATTTTCAGACTCTTTCTGACCATCGTGTATAACATGATGACGCGTTCACGCACCCGAAAAAGTTTTATTAAAATTGACAATAGTAGTGGAAGCCCGTGTTCGCACGTAAAACAGATGTTCTCCTGCTAAATTTTTAGAAGGGTTAGTATTCACAATTCAATACCTCTCATAGAATTCCACAAGCTTCAAAATAATATTCGCAAGTAATGAAACACAAGATGAACAAAGTGGTAAGTTTTGGGATCGCCATCTCAATTGGAAAGCCCACTGCGTAGAATTAAATGCTTAGCTCAGATATATTTGTAGTAAGCATGACTACAGCTGCAAGTGATTAAAAAAGAAAGAATTAGTTTATTCTGCATGCATCCACTTAAAGATGAGTTGCGGAATCATTTTTTGGGGAAACTGAACATGTACAAACAGTAAGCACAACGGACAAAAAGTTTGCCACTCTCAGAAGACATGACGCTAACATCACCTTTAGGCTTGATAATGGCTTCTTTTCAGCGCGAAAGATAGTTCACAAGTTTCTTTAGGTATGTCATGCCAATCTGAAGTCATTCACTGATGATTAGATACCGTAAAGCTACCAAATCATGGGGCTGTTGGTCGATAACTTACACCTGCTGCTCCATACATTTTCTACGGGATTAATATTCTTAGATGGCAGTCTCCTTAAATTTCCTCTCCCCAGAACTCAGTATACCACAAAATATCCACACCTAAAAATTCTTTTTATAAGTGCCACTATCTTTATTGTTATTATTGTCATAATTATTATCATAATTAATGGCAGTAGCAGCAGCAGTGGAAGCGCTGCCACTATTAACTTTCATTAGTTCATAGTCAGTGTTACTTACTAATATTGTCACTACAGACACTCATATCATTTTAATAGTATCTGTCATATTACAATTGTAATTTGTTAGGAAACTATGATGTAGAACAAGTACTGTGTGTGGGAAACCCTGGTACGGTGTAATACATTTATCGCTCTGTGAGAGAAGACGGACAACGCCTTCACTTAAAAATGTTTGCTGTTGCCTAGGAACCATGAATCTCCCCAGGCTGTAATTCTTCGTCCGAAGCAAACCACATGGGGAGAGATCGGGAGTGTATGAGGGATGTGTAAGGGCTTCTCAGCGAAACTTCTGCAGCATAGTTGAAATAACTTTCGTAACATATGGACGGGCATTTTGTTGTCAGGTTGTTCAACTACACCACAGACGTTTCTCTGGGAAACCCTGAACATCTTCCACGCAGTCTCCATCTCTCCCCACACGATTTTGCGCATTTTTGGAGCCCTGAAGGAAAACATTCGTGGCCATCGATTTGCTTCGGACAAACTAGAACATGCATGGGCAAAATCGTGATTCCGTAGGCATCTCCAAACATGTTTCCATTAAGGCACCAACGGTCTTTTCTCACAGTAGCACAAATGTGTTAAAGGTTATAGCGATTACTTTTGAAATACTAAAAAGTTTACTTGCTTTTTTTCAATCTGCCCCGTTTCCAGTTGACTACCCTTATATGTCCTTTGGTGTTTGAAAACATGTAGCTTTATGTGTCGCTAGTTTCTACGAGGTACTCGACTCCAAATGTCCACTGCATGGAGCTCCCTTCACAATGTTCAGTCGGAAAGTTGTTGACATGGACCTGTGGCGACAGCAACTCCCACCGAATTTGTTCAAATGGCTCTAAGCACTACGGGACTTAACATCTGAGGTCATCAGATCCCTAGACTTAGAATTACACTACTGACCATTAAAATTGCTAAACCAAGAAGAAGTGCAGATGATAAACGTGCGTTCATTGGACAAATATAATATACTAGAACTGACATGTGATTAAATTTTCACGCAATTTGGGTGCATAGATCCTGAGAAATCAGTACCCAGAACAACCACCTCTGGCCGTAATAACGGCCTTGATACGCCTGGTCATTGAGTCAAACACTGCTTGGATGGCGTGTATAGGTACAGCTGCTCATGCAGTTTCAACACGATACCACAGTTCATCAAGAGTAGTGACTGGCGTATTGTGACGAGCCTGTTGCTCGGCCACCATTGACCAGACATTTTCAATTCGAGAGATATATGGAGAATGTGCTGGCCAGGACAGCAGTCGAACATTTTCTGTATCCAGAAAGGCCCGTACAGGACCTGCAAAATGCGGTCGTGCATTATCCTGCTGAAATGTAGGGTTCCGCAGGGATTGAATGAAGGTAGAGCGATGGGTCGTAACACATCTGAAAAGTAGCGTCCACTGTTCAAAGTGCCGTCAATGCGAACAAGAGGTGGCCGAGACTTGTAACCAATGGCACCCCATACCATAACGACGGGTGATACGCCTGTATGGCGATGACGAATACACACTTCCAATATGCGTTCACCGCGAGGAGGAGGAGGAGGAGGAGGAGATTAGTGTTTAACGTCCCGTCGACAACGAGGTCATTAGAGACGGAGCGCAAGCTCGGGTGAGGGAAGGATGGGGAAGGAAATCGGCCGTGCCCTTTCAAAGGAACCATCCCGGCATTTGCCTGAAGCGATTTAGGGAAATTACGGAAAACCTAAATCAGGATGGCCGGAGACGGGATTGAACCGTCGTCCTCCCGAATGCGAGTCCAATGTGCTAACCACTGCGCCACCTCGCTCGGTTTCACTGCGATGTCGCCAAACGCGGATGCGACCATCATGATGCTATAAACAGAACATGGATTCATCCGAAGAAATGACATTTGCCATTCGTGCAGCCAGATTCGTCATTGAGTACACCATCGCAGGAGCTCCTGTCTGTGATGCAGCGTCAAGGGTAACCGCAGCCATGGTCTCCGAGCTGATAGTCGATGCTGCTGCAAACGTCATCGAACTGTTCGTGCAGATGGTTGTTGTCTTGCAAACGTTCCCATCTGTTGACTCAGGGATCGACACATGGCTGCACGATCCGTTACAGCCATGTGGATAAGATGCCTGTCATCTCGACTGCTAGTGATACGAGGCCCTTCGGATTCAGCACGGCGTTCAGTATTACCCTCCTAAACCCACCGATTCCATATTCTGCTAACAGTCATTGGATCTCAACCAACGCGAGCAGCAATGTCGCGATACGATAAACCGCAATCGCGATAGGCTACAATGCGACCTTTATCAAAGTCGGAAACGTGATGCTACGCATCTCTCCTCCTTGCACGAGGCCTCACAAGAACGTTTCATTTCCTCATGTCAGCACGTTGTAGGTGTCGCCACAGGCGCCAACTTTGTGTGAATGGTCTGAAAAGCTAATCATTTGCATATCACAGCATCTTCTTCCTGTCGGTTAAATTTCGCGTCTGTGGCAATTCATCTTCGTGGTGCAGCAATTTTAATGGCCAGTAGTGTACTTAAACCTAACTAACCTAAGGACATCACACACAACCATGCCTGAGGCAGGATTCGAACCTGCGACCGTAGCAGCAGCGCGGTTCTGGACTGAGGCACCTATAACCGTTCGGCCACAAGGCCGGCTGCCGAGTTTGTAACCAGCTGTCACTGATAAGGCGTGACACTAGTTTCCGGTGCTTGTCGGTTAGGATATTTTTGCAACCACTGTTCTTACGCTGTGTGACATGTATGTGAGTGATATATCGTTCCTTGGAAACACATTTGACCTTGTACACTGACACACCGACGAAACGGGCAACGTTATTTCCGGTGTGGTTATGGGCACGTCATTCTGTCATGTCTGGACGTTGACCCCATCTTAATATGCTGATTTTTTATATTTGATTGGCGTATACACACCGGCAACTGCCTTGCCGCAGTGGATACACCGGTTCCCGTGAGATCACCGCAGTTAAGCGCTGTCGGGCGTGGTCGGCACTTGGATGGGTGACCATCCAGGCCACCATGCGCTGTTGCCATTTTTCGGGGTGCACTCAGCCTCATGGTGCCAATTGAGGAGCTACTCGACCGAATAGTAGCGGCTTCGGTCAAGAATACCATCATAACGACCGGGAGAGCGGTGTGCTGACGCCACGCCGCTCCTATCCGCATCCTCCTCTGAGGATGACACGGCGGTCGGATGGTCCCGATGGGCCACTTGTGGCCTGTAGACGGAGTGGTTTTTTTTTTTTTTTTATACACACACCACGCCATTGCGGTGGTGGGTCTCGTTACTACCTGCTACCACTTCCACACTGTCCCCTCAAAAGTGATCAGCGTGCTCCTTTATGGGTAACGACAAATATTTCGTACCTTGAGCGTATTTCCAGAATACAGAAGCGTGTTATAAGAATTATAACTGTTAATTATAGAACATCCTGCAGAGACCTTTTCAAAAAAGTTAAAATATTATCAAATACATCCATTATTGGTTAAAAACAGTCTTGGTTGCAATTTTAGTTTCTTATTTTTCAACGACGCGTTTCGCCTTATTTAGGCATCTTCAGGTTATCTTTTCTAGATGGACGCGAGAGGCACCAAGATCTGCATAACGCGTTCCCGTTCACAGGAGCGAGTAACAGAGTAAGATGGGGGCTCAGGCAGCATTATGCTTACTACCTGAGCCCCCATCTTACTCTGTTACTCGCTCCTGTGAACGGGAACGCGTTATGCAGATCTTGGTGCCTCTCGCGTCCATCTAGAAAAGATAAACTGAAGATGCCTAAATATGGCGAAACGCGTCGTTGAAAAATAAAAAAATAAAATTGCAACCAAGACTGTTTTTTACCAATACTGTTAAGCACTGGTTTGCTGTATGCCACGTATGGATTGGAAGCAATACATCCATTATTTGTCGGTAACGATAGGTTTCCTTCGTGAAAAAAATATTGCAAGGCATGAGCCGCCTGGACAGCCTAGCGGTTTAACGCGCCGCTTCCGGGATCCGGAGAGGCGAGCCTGTCCCGCCTCGCAGATTAACCACAAGGGCCGCGAGCTGGCCAGCCTGCACGTTTCTTTCCATCAGTGCTGACAGAAATCTTTCAACCTGTAAAAACACAAGGACCAGGAGGGAGAGGAAGCTGGATGAATACCGCGCTGGTACATTTAGAAATGGTTCTCGCACTTGAACATAGACGGAGGCAGATGGGGTACTCAAGATTCAGTCACGGGGCCGGTGGTGATACTAAGGACATACAGCCACCAGCTACCACTAACATTGCCTCAACCCACATAGCAATGCTTACCTTGTGGAAGAAACGAGAAAAGGCAAAGGAGGAGGAGAAGAAGACGGCTCACAAAGCATGAACATAAAACTAGGACCAATAGCAACCTCTTCGAAGATTCCAACATTAGAACAGAAAAGAGTCACTGTATTGTGTATCCAGTAATTCTAGAAAATAAAATGGAGTTTTTAAAACAATGTCCAACAGGGTAGCTTATGTGTCTTTGACGACAGATTAAGTTGTTCTCCTGTCGTATTAAATACTCGATGATGATTCGGGATTTCAGCTGGTCGTCGTTCGCCATCACGCTCGGAATTTGTTCTGGCCAAGTGTCATACTTCTTCAGGTGGGCCGGATTCGAAGGCATGTCAGGCTTAAGAACAAAATCATCAAGCGCGGTAAAACAGCTGCATAATCGTAGCCCACAGATATCTGAAACGCAGTCGTGTAATTGTGTACTGACCCAGCTGGACAGCTGGAGCCAAAATAAACTTTAAAAAAGAATCACTAATGCGTAACGGACTTACAAAATGACTCTGAGCACTATGCGACTTAACTTCTGAGGTCATCAGTCGGCTAAAACTTAGAACTAATTAAACCTAATTAACCTAAGGACATCACACACATCCATGCCCGAGGCAGGATTCGAACCTGCGACCGTAGCGATCACGCGGATCCAGACTGAAGCGCCAAGAACCGCACGGCCACACCGGTCGGCAACGGACTTACAGAACACTCGTAATTTCCAGAGCTAACTATTTAAAGCTTTGGAGCATATTTTTCAGGAACAGCTGACACACTACCTCAAAACGTGTAACGTCCAAACATTCGGAAACACCATATCACAGCTACAGTGTTAATCGAAAGGACTGACGACATCGAACATGTTATGAACAAACGCGAAGCGGCCACTTTAACACTGTATAAATTCGGCAAGATTTTGGATACCGTGGATTTTTATATATTATTTACCTGCATACACACCGATGTTATGCAAACGTCTGTGAAGCGCACGGAAAATGTTGCTTCCTGATTGTATCACGCGTTATGACTAATTCCCATTCCACTCACGTGTGAATGACTTTTTGAATGCCTTCGTGTGTGCTGTAACGACTCTAATCTGGTCATCGAGGTTCCTATGAGAACGACACGTAGGGTGCTGTAGAATATTACTAGATTCTTCAATTAATACTAGTTTTTGGATCTTTGTAAGCAGATCTTCGTAGCGTCTGCCAGTTCAAGTGTTTCAGAATTTCTGTGGTGTTCTCCCATGAGTCAAATAAACCTGTTTCCATTCGTGCTTCTCTTCGTTTTATATGAGTATATTTAATATCCGCTGTCGATCCAATCGGTCGCACTCACTTGAGGAATATTCTAGGACACGTCGCACAATTTTCTTGTAAGCATTCTATTGTGTAGGCTTCCGAGAATGAAGTTTTACTCCGCATCGGAGTGTCGCTGATTTGAAACTTCGTGGCAGATTAAAGCTATGTGTTGGACCGGGACTCGAACCTGGAAACTTTGCCTGTGGGTACTTGGACAGCTCAGTCGGTAGAGCACTTGCCGTGATGCACGAAGTTTCCAGGTTACAATCTCGGTCCGGCACACAGTTTTAATCTGTCAGGAAGTTGCTTTGTAGACTTATTGTAGTTTCTCAATTGGTAGGGGAATGAACCTGCTTTACTTAACACTAAACCTATGCGAAAATTCCAACTCAATAAACCCCCTTACGAAAATGAAACAGCTGAATTTCCCGAACAGTACGATACTGTGTTTCGACAGCTACCATAAGAACAGACATCAACGAGTGGACAACAGAAGTTATCACGGAAACTCTGAAGATTCCCACTGGTCGATCCTTGGTAAGTTCCTTTACTGGTTGAATAGCAAAATGCACTCGCTAATCAATTTTCGGTGTTTATATAAGGCTAACCTAAGGCTTCTTACGTTTTAGTTTAAGGGTATATCCTCTGTGGATAAGATCTTATACGTCTAGCATCTTGGTTGGGTTATCTGTGCCATATTCTTGTAACCATCACTTACATGCTGACGGCATCCAGCTGCATCGGAACGTCAGCTCTAAGTACATTGCTGCTGTCGTGTTAGGTATGAATGACCTTCGTTCAGTATCACGATGAGCGCAGTTTCCGGGTCTTAAAGTAAGCCCTAAGAAGCCATAGATCGTCCTCATACAAACGCTGAAAGTTGATTAATGAACTTTCTCGTGGAACATTACCTCCTATACTCCCTGATGGTATCCATTTACGCTATCAATAAGCATTAAAAGGTCGCGGCACAATCTTGGATGAGCACTTAAACTAGAATAAACAATCAAATAAGACTATATGGTTCCAGAGATCTTTCCAAGTCTCACACCTCTATGATGTGCAATACAGACAGAAGCGACGAATGGAAATTTGTACCAAGGCCAGGATTCGAACCCGGAGATGCGAGTTCGAAACCCAGCCTTGGTATAAATTTTCGTCCGTCGCTTCAGTCTGCATACATACATCATAGGAAGAACAAACTGACACAGAATGCAAGAAATCGCCCCCTTACCTGGATCCAATTCAAACATTTAGAAAAAATTCCGCTTAAAATAAAAACTAGCCTTGTACTTAGTCATACCGAAACTTTACTTCTGTGATGTAGTTGAACTCGGCACAAATTGCGAAAACTTCAGACGACTCGAGCTAGCAAAAGAACCTTGCGAAATATTTGTGCGTAAAATTCGGTGTTTGGACACAGCTCACCTTCTTATGCTGAGTTAGGGTGGCTGCTAGCGATTAGGCGACGTAATTTTGACACGATCTTTTTCTTCATCAGTTTCTTCGTCACTGCTCTACTCAACACCTCGCCTCGCATATCAGCATATCATTCCTTAATTGCAATATCAGATACGATACATCCCGCATTTTGGTTGTACCTATGCATAACACTAAATCTTTCAACATTTCGTTCTCCATTTTAGCAATATGACTCTGATAAAACTACCCTTTAAACTGCATCTTATTTAAAACTACTAAGCAGTGAAGATGAGATTAACGCTTATCTTTTTCCGTCGTCGTAGTTTCCCTCTTGGTATATCGCAGCTATCATCCTGTCCAACATGGAGCCAGTATTTCCGTCGCTCTGTCAACACTATCCCAGATTTCCTCTTCCCTATCTATTTCCATTTCCTTTCTTCCATCTCATCTGCTAACGTCACTCTATTATTTTTCGCTCTTTCCTGGACCAGCCAAGGTTTTCTCCAGATTTGATTCCTTCTGTACTACAGCCAAGCATCTGGTAGTACATTTCTTTCCCCAAAAATGTAATGACGCTATTACTTAACACAGTGTCAATGAGACTGACGTTTCTGAAATACTATATATTAAATAGTATAACTTATTGTTATTATTATTATTATTATTACTATGTACAGGTCGTGTAGTATGCGTATTGTAATGTTAACTCACTGGTAGTTGTAACAGCTGGCTTGAAATCCCAGATCTTGCCAGGTGAACAAATGCATACATAAATAAAGGAAATATATTAATTCTACTTTTACATCTGTACTCCGCAAGCTACCTTATGATGAGAAGCGGAGGGTACTTTGCGTACTTCTGTTACTTCCGCCCTTTCCCGTTCCTATCGCGAATGGTGCGCGGAAAGAACTATTGTTCGTAGACCTCCATATGGGCTCAAATATCTACAATTTTACCTACATGGCCTCTTCGCGAGATGTGCGAAGGAGGAATTGGTTGACCTTTCTAGGAACGATAGCTCTCGATATTTTAACAGTAGACTACACCTTGATGCGCAACACCTTTTTCTTAGCAACCGCTACTGGAGTTAGATGAGCATTTTCTTGACACTTTCGCGCCAAGTAAATGAAACTGTTGGATCTTTTCTATTTGTCCTGACTGATAAGAGTCCTAGACTGACGAGCAATACTCAAGTAACTATCGAACGAGTGTTTTGTAACCTACCTCCTTCGCTGGTGGACTGCACTTCCCGGCAATTCTTCCATTGAATCTGAGTCAGGTATCTGCCTTTCGTTCCACTTTAAATCGTCTCGTACGCATATTCCTAGGTATTTAATAGGTGCGATTACTTCCGGTGGTTGTTCGGCGATCGTGTAACCACACAATAACAGGGATTCCCTCCTATTTATGCGCGGTACATTTATGTTAAGGATCATCTGCAATACTTGCACCGAGCATCGATTCTCTACAGTCTTCCTGAATTTCGTTACAATTTTCTAGCGTTGCGATTTTTCTGTGTACACATAATGTGAACAGTAATGTTCATATAACACTCCATTGAGGTAAGTCCGAAGTTACCGTTACATCTTAATATTTCCCTCCGTTAAAAATGAGCTGTTACGCTAAGGACGCGTCAGTCCAATGACAAAGCTGGTCTGATATTCTGTATTTGGGTATAATATGTGCAGGTGGACTGTAGACGTTTGCGCCGAAAGTAAGTACGTGACAAATTATGAAGAAAGAAATTGCCTCAATTGTAGTTAAATAGTCCTCTTTTTATTATATCACGCTCGATTTCGAGGCTTCCAGCCTCATCATCAGTTGTACCAGTCTGAGACAAGTTCTTCTGTCTTTCCCTAACTAATCATTCGACTGCGTTCCCCATCAACGATGGAAAGCTAAAATGCAAGTACTGTACGTGACGGGCAGAGAGGGGTACTCACGTAGCTTGGAGCGCGTTCGTCCTCTCGCGTGCGCAGCGCACCGATCACTGATTGCGCGGTACGGCGCGTAGTCCGCCACGCCGCTAGCGCCACGGCCATCTGCACGGACAGCGCGCGCAACAGCGGAGTGAGACAGGTCGTCCACTTGACTCGACCGAGCGTTCAGGCGGCCTTGCGCGGCTGCTGGCGAAGTGACCTGGCCTTACCACCAGCTCGCGTCTGTGCTCCAGAGATCAGTAAGCTGTGTAATGTACCGATTGGACCAGTTCTCCAGTAATTTCCTGAAATGACTGGTGAGGACTTACTGTACTTTTTGGAGAGCATCTACTTCTTCAGGCGTCGTATACAAAAATGTAAAAGATGAAATCGATGTGAGTTAATATAAGACTGGAACGAAGGAAGTCAGTCGGAGAATTCCATCGTCTACACGGAGATCTACAGAGTGACGACCAAAACTTTTCGATTATTATAGGACAACCCATGGCATTTTACAACGTTTTGAACGTTGCAGAGCCATCACTCGCCAAAATATCGAATTACAAGAAAGACGTTATTACACCAGGCTATATTAAGATACTCTCTCAGAAAAAAAAGAAGTTATATACACTACTGGCCTTTAAAATTGCTACACCACGAAGATGACGTGCTACAGACGCGAAATTTAACCGACAGGAAGAAGATACTGTGATACGCAAATGATTAGCTTTTCAGAGCATTCACACAAGGTTGGCGCCGGTGGCGACACCTAAAACGTGCTGCCATGAGGAATGTTTCCAACCGATTTCTCATACACAAACAGCAGTTAACCGGCGTTGTCTGGTGAAACGTTGTTGTGATGCCTCGTGTAAGGAGGAGAAATGCGTACCATAACGTTTCCGACTTTGATAAAGGTCGGATTGTAGCCTATCGCGATTGCGGTTTATCGTATCGTGACGTTGCTGCTCGCGTTGGTCGAGATCCAATGACTGTTAGCAGAATATGGAATCGGTGGGTTCAGGAGGGTAAGACGGAACGCCGTGCTGGATCTCAACGGCCTCGTATCACTAGCAGTCGAGACGACAGCCATCTTATCCACATGGCTGTAACGGATCGTGCAGCCACGTCTCGATCCCTGACTCAACAGATGGGGACGTTTGCAAGACAACAACCATCATGATGGTCCCATCCATGTTTGGCGACATCGCGGGGTATCATCTTGTTCGCATTGACGGCACTTTGAACAGTGGACGTTACATTTCAGATGTGTTACGAGCCGTGGCTCTACCCTTCATTCGATCCCTGCGAAACCCTACATTTCAGCAGGATTATGTAAGACCGCATGCTGCAGGTCCTGTACTGGCCTTTCTGGATACAGAAAATGTTCGACTGCTGCCCTGGCCAGATCTCTCACCAATTGAAAACTTCTGGTGGCCGAGCAACTGGCTCGTCACAATACGCGAGTCACTACTCTTGATGAACTGTGGTGTCGTGTTGAAGCTGCATGGGCAGCTGTACCTCTACACGCTATCCAAGCTCTGTTTGACTCAATGCCTAGGCGTAGCAAGGCCGTTATTACGGCCAGAGGTGGTTGCTCTGGGTACTGACTTCTCAGGATCTATGTACCCGAATTGCGTGAAAATGTAATCAAATGTCAGTTCTAGTATAATAAATTTGTCCAATGAATACCAGTTTATCATCTGCATTTCTTCTTGGTGTACCAATTTTAATGGCCAGTAGTGTACATGAGCAAACAAGCAAATGATCAGAATTTCAGAAAAACTGGATTATTTATTGAAGAGTGTTTCACAAATTGAGCATGTCAATAATGTATTGGTCCACCTCTGGCCCTTATGCATGAACGTCTTCGGCTTGGCATTGATTATTATGTTGGATGTCTTCCTATGGGATATCATAGCAAATTATGTCTAGTTGACACATTATATGGTCAAAATCCCGAGATGGTTGGAAGGCTCTGCCCATAATGCTCCAAACGCTCTCAACTGGGGAAAGATCTAACGACCTTGCTGGCCTAGACACGGTGTGCGAGCAGCATTATCTTGCTGAAATGTAAGCCCAACACGGTTTGCCATGAAGAGCAACAAAACGGGACGTACAATATCGTCAGCGTACTGTTGTAGTTTAGGGGTGACACAGATGACAACCAAGGAGGTCCTGCTATGAAATGAAATCGCACACCAGACTACCACTGTAGGTTGTCGGGCTGTACGGCAGGCAGTAGTCAGGTTGGTACTCCACAGCTATCTGGGGCCTCTCCAGACAGGTCTTCGCTCGTCACTGGGACTTAATTCGAAGCGAGACTCCCCACTGAAGATATTTCTGTCACAGTCAATCAGATTCTAGGCCGAATGTGCCCGACACCACTGCAGACGGACATGTTGGTGTACAGAGGTCAATGGTAGTCGGCGCAAGGGACGCTACGAGCCCAGCCCCCTTTCTATGAGCCGCCTGTTAATGATACGTGTGGTCACTGAAGCACCAGCTGAACGTCGAGTGTATGACAATGATGAATCCGGGGCTCTGAGTGCCTCTCTGATGACTGTTCGATCCTCACTTTCCGTCGTCTTTCTACACGACCGCTTCCATCTGGCGCTGTGTTCGTCCATGGTTCACCCATTCCTGGCAACATCGTCGAATAGTGGCTTCACTCCTACTCAAATGTTGAGATCGCTTCGCCGATTACTTCAACTGGTTTCTTTGAGCCCAAGTTTACATCCTCTCACAAGTGCTGACATCTGCGTGTATTGCTCACGCTCTTGTCTGCGAGGCATAGTTACTGTCCGACTGAGTACACAGAATGAAATTCGCAAAGATTTTATGCTCTGGTATCTACACTACTGGCCATTAAAATTGCTACACCAAGAAGAAATGCAGGTGATAAACAGGTATTCATTGGACAAATATATTATACTAGAACTGACATCTGAGTACATTTTCACGCAATTTGGGTGCACAGATCCTGAAAAATCAGTACCCAGAAAGTACTGGCCGTAATAACGGTCTTGATACCCCTGGGCATTGAGCCAAACAGAGCTTGGATGACGTGTACAGGTACAGCTGCCCATGCAGCTTCAACACGATACCACAGTTCATCAAGTGTAGTGACTGGCGTATTGTGACGAGCCAGTTGCTCGGCCACCATTGACCAGACGTTTTCAATTGGTGAGAGATCTGGAGAATGTGCTGGCCAGGGCAGCAGTTGAACATTTTCTGTATCCAGAAAGGCCCGTACAGGACCTGCAACATGCGGTCTGAAATCTAGGGTTTCGCAGGGATCGGATGAAGGTTAGAGCCACGGGTCGTAACACATCTGAAATGTAACGTCCACTGTTCAAAGTGCCGTCAATGCGAACAAGAGGTGACCGGGACGCGTAATCAGTGGCACCCCATGCCATCATTCCGGGTGATACGCCAGTATGGCGATGACGAATACACGCTTTCAATGTGCATTCACCGCGATGTCGCCAAACACGGATGCGACCATCATGATGCTGTAAACAGAACCTGGATTCATGCGAAAAAATAACGTTTTGCCATTCGTGCACCTAGGTTCGTCGTTGAGTACACCATCGCAGGCGCTCCTGTCTGTGATGCAGCGTCAAGGTTCAAAATGGCTCTGAGCACTATGGGACTCAACTGCTGAGGTCATTAGTCCCCTAGAACTTAGAACTAGTTAAACCTAACTAACCTAAGGACATCACAAACATCCATGCCCGAGGCAGGATTCGAACCTGCGACCGTGGCGGTCTTGCGGTTCCAGACTGCAGCGCCTTTAACCGCACGGCCACTTCGGCCGGCCAGCGTCAAGGGTAACCGCAGCCATGGTCTCCGAGCTGATAATCGATGCTGCTGCAAACGTCGTCGAACTGTTCGTGCAGATGGTTGTTGTCTTGCAAACGTCCTCATCTGTTGACTTATGGATCTAGACGTGGCTGCACGATCCGTTACAGCCATGCGGATAAGATGCCTGTCATCTCGACTGCTAGTGATACGAGGCCGTTGGGATCCAGCACGGCGTTCCGTATTACCCTCCTGAACCCACAGATTCCATATTCTGCTAACAGTCATTGGATCTCGACCAACGCGAGCAGCAATGTCGCGATACGATAAACCGCAATCGCGATAGGCTACAATCCGACCTTTATCAAAGTCGGAAACGTTATGGTAGGCATTTCTCCTCCTTACACGAGGCATCACAACAACGTTTCACCAGACAACGCCGGTCAGCTGCTGTTTGTGTATGAGAAATCGGTTGGAAACTTTCCTCATGTCAGCACGTTGTAGTTGTCGCCACTGGCTCCAACCTTGTGTGAATGGTCTGAAAAGCTAATTATTTGCGTATCACAGCATCTGCTTCCTGTCGGCTAAATTTCGCGTCTGTAGCACGTCATCTTCGTGGTGTAGCAATTTCAATGGCCAGTAGTGTACGTGTCCCCTGTTTACTATTCTTGCCAGCCGCACTGCGAAACTGCCCTGCAGAGTCATACACAGTCTATCGGTCGCCAAAGTTTACAGTTTCACATTTTCCGTTGATACCTGTATGAATATCAATCTGCGATCAATTTGCATAACTCCTTGATGGTGCGCAGTTTTTTTTCCAGGTCTGTTACTATAAGTGCGCTTGAGAATGGGCACTAACCGACACTAGTGGTGAAAATAAAATAAACAGTTGTTATAATTAAACTTTTGCTAATTGAGAGGGCCCTTATGAAGCAAGAGTGATCGTAGGGCAACGAAACTCTGTAGAAACATTTGTAAGGACGTGTGGAAGAGAATTAACGAGTAAACCATTGAAAGAAGCACACTTCAATTTCCACATGAGAAGGTAACATTTGTTAATTGCGTCCCATGTTTAAGTTCCAGATTACAAACATTGCTCGTTGACACGACCATCTGCATCCAAGACAGCCTGGATACCTTTTCACAATTCTTCGCAGAACTTTTCGAAACGTGGTCCACGGATAATTCAGCTGTCGTGGCACAGTTCGTGCACTGCTTGAAGATCGCACACTGCATTCTGCATTCTCAGCCATGGAAACAGTGACTTCTTCAAAAATTTGTGGCGCAATTGGCCGTCGGCCTCTCCAGGAGCAATTCCCAAACCGCCAGTTAATTCGGACTTCCGAATCATGTCTTCAACCGCGGTGCGTAAAGAGGACCGCAACGTTTTCCTTTACTGCATCGATACTCGCGAAGAGAAGCAGCACTGTTGCTGTTGTTTTGATAAAACAGCTTTACGAGTAAAGACCTGTTCACCTCGTCCAGCCGGCCAGAGTGGCCGTGCGGTTCTAGGCGCTACAGTCTGGAACCGAGCGACCGCTACTTCGACCATCATCAGTTATTTTGCTTCCCAAATAGCAAAACTCATTTATTACTTCAAGCGTCTGATTTCCTAATCTAATTCCCGCAGCATCACCCGATTTAATTCGACTACATTCCATTATCCTCGTTTTGCTTTTGTTGATGTTCATCTTATATCCTACTTTCAAGACACTGTCCATTCCGTTCAGCTGCTCTTCCAAGTCCTTTGCTGTATCTGACAGAATTACTATGTCTTCGGCGAACCTCAAAGTTTTTATTTATTCTCCATGGATTTTAATTCCAACTCCGAATTTTTCTTTTGTTTCCTTTACTGCTTGCTCAATATACAGATCGAATAACATCGGGGATAGGCTATAACCCTGTCTCACTCCTTTCCCAACCACTGCTTCCCTTTCGTGCCCCTCGACTCTTATAACTGCCATCTGGTTTCTGTACAAATTGTAAATAGCCTTTCGCTCCCTGTAATTTACCCCTGCCACCTTCAGAATTTGAAAGAGAGTATTCTAGTCAAAGTTGTCAAAAGCTTTCTCTAAGTCTACAAATGCTGGAAACGTATTTTTGCCTTTCCTTAATCTATTTTCTAAGATACGTCGTAAGGTCAGTATTGCCTCACGTGTTCCAACATTTCTACGGAATCCACACTGATCTTCCCTGAGCTCGGCTTCTACCAGGTTTTCCATTCACCTGTAAAGAATTCGTGTTAATATTTTGCAGCCGTGACTTATTAAACTGATAGTTCGGTAATTTTCACATTTGACAACACCTGCTTTCTTTGGGCTTGGAATTGTTATATTCTTCTTGAAGTCTGAGGGTATTTCGCCTGTCTCATACATCTTGCTCAATAGATGGTAGAATTTTGTTAGGCCTGGCTCTCCCAAGGCTGTCAGTAGTTCTAATGGAATGTTGTCTATTCCCGGGGCCTTTTTTCGACTTAGGTCTTTTAGTGCTCTGTCAAACTCTTCACACAGTATCATATCTCTTATTTCATCTTCATCTATATTCTCTTCCATTTCTATAATATTTTCCTCAAGAATATCGCCCTTGTATAGACCCTCTATATACTCCTTCAACCTTTCTGCTTTCCCTTCTTTGCTTAGAACTGGGTTTCCATCTAAGCTCTTGATATTCGTGCAAGTGGTTCTCTTTTCTCCAAAGGTCTCTTTAATTTTCCTGTAGGCAGTATCTATCTTACCCCTAGTGATATGCGCCTCTACATCCTTACATTTGTCCTCTACCCATCCCTGCTTAGCCGTTTTGCACTTTCTCATTTTTGAGACGTTTGTATTCCTTTTTGCCTGCTTCATTTACTGCATTTTTATATTTTCTCCTTTCATCAATTAAATTCAATATCTTGTTACCCAAGGATTTCTATTAGCCCTCGTCTTTTTATCTACTTGATCCTCTGCTGCCTTCACTATTTCATCTCTCAAAGCTACCCATTCTTCTTCTACTGTATTTCTTTCCCCCATTCTTGCCAATTGTTCCCTAATGCTCTCCCTGAAGCTCTCTACAACCTCTGGTTCTTTCAGTTTATCCAGGTCACATCTCCTCAAATTCCCGCCTTTTTGCACTTTCTTCAGTTTTAATTTGCAGTTCATAACCAATAGCTTGTGATCAGAGTCCACATCTGCCCCTGGAAATGTCTTACAATTTAAAACCTTGTTCCTGAATCTCTGTATTACCATTATATAATCTATCTGAGACCTTCCAGTATCTCCAGGCTTCTTCCATGTATACAACCTTCTTTTATGATTCTTGAACCAAGTGTTAGCTATGATTAAATTATGCTCCGTGCAAAATTCTACCGGGCGACTTCCTCTTTCATTTCTTACTCCCATTCCGCATTCACCTACTACGTTTCCTTCTCTTCCTTTTCCTACTATCGAGTTCCAGTCACCCATGACTATTAAATTTTCGTCTCCCTTCACTATCTGAATAATTTCTTTTATCTCATCATACATTTCATCAATCTCTTCCGCATCTGTGGAGCTAGTTGGCATATAAACTTGTATTACTGTGGTAGGCGTGGGCTTCGTATCTATCTTGACCACAATAATGCGTTCACTAGGCTGTTTGTAGTAGCTAACCCGCATTCCTATTTTCCTATTCATTTTTAAACTTACTCCTGCATTACCCCTATTTGATTTTGTATTTATAACCCTGTATTCACCTGACCAGAAGTCTTGTTCCTCCTGCCACCGAACTTCACTAATTCCCACTAATCTAACTTTAACCTATCCATTTCCCTTTTTAAATTTTCTAACCTACCTGCCCGATTAAGAGATCTGACATTCCACTCTCCGATCCGTAGAACGCCAGTTTTCTTTCTCCTGATAGCAACGTCCTCCTGAGTAGTCCCCGCCCGCAATTCCGAATGGGGGACTAGCTTACCTCCGAAATATGTCACCCAAGAGGACGCCATCATCATTTAACCATATAGTAAAGCTGCATGCTCTCGGGAAAAATTACGGCTGTAGTTTCCCTTGCTGTCAGCCATTCGCAGTACCAGCACAGCAAGGCCGGTTTGGATAGTGTAACAAGGCCAGATCAGTCAATCATCCAGACTGTTGATCCTGCAACTACTGAAAAGGCTGCTGCCCCTCCTCAGGAACCACACGTTTGTCTGGCCTCTCCGTTGTGGTTGAACCTACGGTACGGCTATCTGCATCACTAAGGCACGCAAGCCTCCCCACCAACGGCAAGATCCATGGTTCATGGGAGGGGGGATTAATGAAATCAAAGCACAATAGAAATATATAGAGACAAGCATGGAACGAGGCTGATAGAGCTCCCGAAGGCTCAGCTTGGTGAGTTCTAAAACCGTTTATTGACATTTCAATCCGTGTGCAAAACATTCAAAATCTTCCCGATAATTTAAATTCTATGATACATTACGGGAAAATATATTTTCTCTATCTCTCCTGGTGGCTCCGTCTCAGAGCCTCTAAGTACGAGCGTAGTTTGTTATGGATAGAGATCTGCGCGGATGTGGATATCCGCGGATATATCCGCGGATATATCCGCGGATATCCGCGGTATTTGTTACTTGGCGGGTAAAATCGCAACCGGCGCGGATATCCGCGGGTCACCTGCGGATAATGAGCAAGGCATCTGCCCAGTACGTACGTTTGCAATGTTCGTTGAAAACTTCAAGTCTGTTGACATTCTTGGAATCTTGCAGGGCCCGGGTAGAGCGGATGTCTGTTGTCCTCAGCCCCTGGCTACGACAGACGTAGCTGTACCCAAGAGACCTGCGTCTAATCCGTTTCCGCGACCGTGTCTTTTGTGTGGCCTGTGAAGTGCTCTCTGGGTGGCAAACCTGCCCACTGTCTACCAGACAGGTGCCCGTTGCAATTTTCCGCTGCCTTCAGTTAGTGCTTTGTAGTGACCGAGTGACAACGTGCATCGTAGCAAATATCAGTGAGAGTTCTGTCTTCAAATGAACACCATATCGATGGATACAATTTCGTGTAAGGTGAAAAAAGGTGATTTTACATTAGTGAAGGAAAACAAATTCAAATCGCCAATTTGGAAAAAATTCGGATACGTATTTGATGGCAACGAAAAGATGAAAGATATAGTGGCTTGTTTTGCATATAAAAAAGTATATTCCTACACTGGACACAAAAGTGGAACTTCAAACTTGCTAAAACATTCGTGTGAGGCTGGACAAAGTATCATAATTACTTATTTAAATACCAAGAGAGGCGTGAAAGTTCCTGAAGTTCCGCCAAATTTGAAGACAACCGCGACAGAAAAACTTATCAATCTTGTCACCAAAGACATTTTACCATTCGAAGTTGCGTGTGGATCTGGGTTTCTCGAGAAGCACGGTTTCTTATTGATGTGGAGGTCAAGTACGGTGCAGTGAGCGCTAAGGAACTGCTACCTCATCCAACCACCATATCCAGAAATATGAAGGAAACGGCCGATCGTCTGCGTGAAACTGTCTCCGCAGAAGTGAAGAATATATTCAGAGATATAGGTGGAGCACTAACTGTCGATTTATGGACTGATTCGTACCGTAAAATAAACTATATGGGAGTGACTGCACGTTATGTTAATTATGAAGAAGTGAAACTTGAGGATCGAGTGTTGTGCACCAGAAATTTTGGGAGTGAGATTTAAAAAAAACAGGAGAAAACATTAAACTTGAATTAATTAAGATACTATGGTCGTTCGCTTTATTCAGTGCTGTGAATAACATCGTGGTCGTTACGGATAGAGGTCCAAATATTGTGGCAGCACTTCGCCAATACAAGAGGCTCTCGTGCCCAGCACACATTCTTAATACTGTGCTGGGGCACACGACTCGAGGAGACGCGAATGATGAGAAGAGTGACGTGCAGCGACTAATAAATTCCTGTCGAGCTATCACAACTTTCTTTAAAAGATCTGGTCTTCAGAATCGCCTTCAGATGGAACAGTAAATTGGATATGTTTGAGTCTATTAATTCACATTGGTTTGAAGTTCTGTCAATTTTGCCAGAGAAAAATCAAAATAATTTGATTGATTCTATAGACAAGAGGATGTTGGCAGATATAATAACCTTTCTGACACCATTTAAAATAGCTTCTTGTGATCTCGAAGTCTCCAAAACCCCTACCATTTATTTATGTGTGTTGTGGAAGTTAAAACTTCTCTCCTTCCTTGAAAAAAATGATGGCGACGGCCCATTTCTGATAGATTTAAAGAGTACAGCCAAATCTATTTTAATCAGCAAATGGGACATAACAGTAACCCATAAACTTGCAACGTTTTTGAATCCAAAATATAAAAACCTAAAATTTCTTAGCAGTGCCGAAAAAGATGAAGTTTTAAAGGAAGCGAAAAATTATGTTGCGAGAAATTGTCCACAGTTAAAAGATAAGGAGGAAACAACATCTTGAATTCCTTCCAAAAAACAGAAGTCTGACGTACTTTTTAATGAATTTGAAGATTCCACAGAAGATGAATCGACGAGAGATCTTGACTTTGCGTCAGACGGAATTCTCAGATATACGAATGATAAAGTCCAATTTTCGGAAGGCATCGACCTGATAGCTTGGTGGCATGGACGTGAAAACGTCTATCCGCGTCTTTCCAAACTCGCATACTTCGTGCACTGCATTCCAGCGTCCAGCGTGCCATCTGAGAGAAGCTTCTCTACTGCGGGACAAATAATGCAGGACCGACGCACGTCTTTGAAGCCACAGATGATTGATGACATCATGTTCCTGCATAGTAATCTTCCAAAGTAAAAAGGTACTTGTACAGCTTCTCTTACTTCACTGTATTTTTTGGGCTTATCTGAATTAGTTACAGTTTTTTTTTTCATCTGATTCTTTCTTTTCAGAATTTGAATCAGAAGCAAGCAGAAGATGAAAATATTTAATCTGAAGCCTGTGAGTTTTATTGTAATATTTATAGTAAAGAATTTCCTCGACACATTGTTAGTATTTTTACTACTCCCAACAAGAACATTTAAGTAGCATCAGGTAAAAGTAGGAAATATTTAACAAGCAATTTGTTTTGTTGTAATGTTCATATTAAAGAGCGCAATTTTAAGTTTTTACTCTTCGCAACAAGAACATTCAACAGCTAACTCGTCAATATTATTATGATGATCTCATAAGTGCCTACCTAAATTTTAGCGTGCACTACAGTAACATTTGCAGCCGCCGAGCATTGTCGCTCTTTGTGAACAGTGAAACAGCCCGGCCGGAGCGGTTACACGGCGGGCCTTGTAATTAATTACAAGTGGTACTTCAAACTACGGCTCACGACCACCAACATCATTTTAACTGTAACTCGGTATTGCTTAACAGGGAACAGTGCCTAACATTTGAAGTTATGGGGCAGTGGTTTTTATATTGACATCTTGAAATCGTTTGCAGTTCCATTAAACTCTGAAAAAAAATTATTTTTTAACATTGAAAGTATTAAATGCGAAATCTACTGCAAATTTTGTCTTAGTAATTTAGACCAATGTTGAGGATGTTTTAAAGTTTGAAAAACTTTGTTTAGTTGAGAATGAAACAGACATTTCATTTATCGCTAGGTCTTAATTCGATAAATCAGCCAAAAGGTGAGGTTCGAGATTTCAATCGTATTTTTAGCTAAAGCTGAATGGACTCCTAATTTCTATAATCACTGATTTTCTTGTCACTCTTCGGGAGACGAGCTATTTCTTCCAGACAACGTCAATTATTGCTGGCTGTTTAACTTTTGCACAGGTGCGCCAGCGTTTTGCAGTGTAGGCCTAATACTGTAAATATTTTCACCTGGAAATGACGAGGACTGAACGCGTAAGTTATAATATAATCATCAGCTGACATGAATGGCTTCAAAATTTGACACATCCAAGCAATGAGTACAAAAAAACTGTCGGTAAATGATGCAATGTGCTAGTAACAGTTTAAAACCATCGTCATTTTCAGCTGCCTTGGCACAAGATCAGCGAAATATAATTGTTTCTATACACGTATTTTCATCATTTAATACTATTACATTGAATTTTATTTTTTTAAATAGCGTTTCCAATCTCACGAGATCCGAGCCGCTACTGTGTGTGCTCCGGAGCGCCAATGCTTTCCTGTTTGGAATGGTCTGCTTTGGAGTAGGTATAGAGCATTTCCTGTGATTTAAGAAGTCAAAAGTAGTTAAGTTGCCGCAGAAATGGCGCCCTAACAATAACTATGTCATTACATACCATAATTCTAAGTACTACTGTCTATTACTATTAATTACTCATTCAAAACCTAAATATATGCGGATGCGGATAAGGAACTTGCGGATGCGGATTAATTGCTGCGGATGCGGATGTGGTGCGGATTAGGACCTTGCGGATGCGGTGCGGATGCAGATTGCACTTTTCTTATCCGCGCAGACCTCTAGTTATGGAAGTGTTTTTCTGCGCCGACTGTACTTCTTAGGAAAGTGACTTTGGCTAGCCATTGTACATGTTCACATCACATAAATAACGAATGTTTTGTTGTTTATCCAGGTAAGAAAGTGTGGTGTCACCGCCAGACACCACACTTGCTAGGTGGTAGCCTTTAAATCGGCCGCGGTCCATTAGTATACGCCGGACCCGCGTGTCGCAACTGTCAGTGATTGCAGACCGAGCGCCGCCACACGGCAGGTCTAGAGAGACTTACTAGCACTCGCCCCAGTTGTACAGCCGACTTAGCCAGAGATGGATCACTGACAATTATGCTCTCATTTGCCGAGACGATAGTTAGCATAGCCTTCAGCTACGTCATTTGCTACGACCTAGCAAGGCGCCATAGCATTTGATATTGATATTATAACATGTATCGTCAAGAGCGATGTACACCAATTGTGGATTAAAGTTAAGTATTATATCAACTACGTACTTTATTTGCTACTATTAATTCCCTTAACTGTTCCAGACCTCGCGCCAGTCAGCGTGTAATTAAACGCGTGCATTTCGGCCTGCTCTAGCAACACAGTGTTGGCTCTTCTGCCAACACTTCAGAAAGCGTTATTGTTAGGATCGAAAGTAACATACACACCTCGTAATTTAAGTAGTTTAAAACAGCCACTGCACTTTCATTTGTTGCATAAGCATTGCTGGTAAATTTATTCAAGATGGCGAATCCAAGATGGCACCGATAGATATTTCAATGTCGCAATGATGTCATGGCGGGAGGTAAAAATTTTTGCGGGAAAATAGAACAATTGGGCTACCTCCACTAGCCTAACCCCTTCCCCTCCCCCCAAGAAAATGGCGGGAATTTCAAATATTGGTAGAAAAAAGATCACTTGGGCTACCTCCAGTAACCTAAGAAAATGGCGGGAAAATAGGTCACTTGGGCTACATCCACTAGCTTAAGTCGTCCGACCGCCAGCTCTTCCTTGGAATTGGTGGGAAACAGACTCAGTCTGTGCTGGGCTACTAGATAGGATGGATGTAAATCTTTATTTTGCAGGCAGTCTTTATTTAAACAATTTGAGTTGTCATAGGTTGTAGCAGCATCCTGTGCATTCACCTTGAGGTACGGAGTCCAACTGACGTAGTGCACAGTACCGCCACCAGATGGCGATCTGTGGGAAAAATGGTGGGAAAAGGACTCAGCCTGTGCTGGGCTGCTGGACAGAGGAAGAAGTGTACTTTATTTATTTTGGAACAATTTATTTAGGAATAGATTCCACATAGTTTATTTATTACAATGATACAAAACACTCGCTGTGACGTGCTTGGGGTCACAATACACAGCCTACAGACCTGCAAACTACTTATAAATTATCGAAATAATGCAGTACACTGATCTACAGACACGCAAAGAACTCGTAAATTAGCGAAATAATGCAGTACACTGAAGTACAAACACGCAAACAACTCGTAAATTACCGAAATAATGCTGTACACTGATGTACAGACACGTAAACAACTCGCAAATTGTTAAAATAATGTATGTGAAAGGTTCTGCAAACACGCTCATGAGGCTTAAACAGCCGAAAATAATCCAGTATACAAACGCTCAGTGCATGGAAAAAACGCTTTCGAACAATCGTCAACCACAACGTATCAGCGAACTCTTCCTCATAAAGGTTCCTACGCGCGGACGCGCCGATGCCGCTGACTTTGGACGTGAGCTACCGCTGGAGAGACGAACTCAGGGGTGCGAGCTATTGCTCTCAGGCCGCGTGCCACCTACAGTCAGCGGTTGAAAGTCGCGTATATTTTCGGGTACGGTATACAGCTAGAATTCTTCGAGTGTTATATTGATGTCACATGTATATGTAAATAAAAGCCAGGTCACCCTCTGGACGCACACGTTTTGTGTTGGTGGCGCGATGCCTTTCTACCTGCAGTCCAGCGAAAACCTAATTGCCGAGCGACTCACCATTGTAGGCGCAGATAAAAGGTTGTTAGTGTTATACTGACGTCACAGGTCTATGTAAATAAGAGCCAAGTCTCCCCTATGAACGCACTATAGAAATCTGTTTCAATGCTTCCCAGAATTGCACAGGGTGCATTCCCCCTAGCGATGCTGACAGGACATGCGAGAAGCTTCTCGCTGTGTACGTGTTTACTCAGCCACCACGCATACCTGCCGGTCCAGCGTAGGCATAATTGCCAAGCGAGAGATGTCGTCGTAGCAACTCACCTGTGCAGGTGCAGCTAAAAGGCTGTCAGTGTTATACTGATGTCTCATGTCTATGTAAATAACAGCCATTGCCCTCCTCTGGAAGCACTATAGAAATCTTCTGCAGTGATTTCTGAAACTGTTAACGAAACTAGTCCAGAATAACACCGAATGCATTCCTCCTGATGGTCGTAACGTGGAATCCCGTCCATCACATGTTACCCTTCCTGGAAATCGTTAAGTCCTGATTTCAACAAACATCTCCGAAACGCAAACGTTCTCATCGCTATGAAGAGGCTCCTATGTCCCAACAAAAAGGATGTCTTGCAAATGAATGGAGCATTCTGATCAGCTCTTACTGAACTTACCTGCCAAATCACTGATTATGCCCGTGTGGAAGCACTGTCTGCCGTTTTCTTCCTTCAGACGAGACATTCAGCGGCAAAACTATTTTGTACAGATCGCCATATTGCACTGACAGTTAAACCCTGCAAAAGTGGCCTACAGATCGTCAAATATGTACAGACTCTTGCTCAATTACACTGCTCTGCCACTGAGGACGGAAGCTTGAATATTTCAGTGTGAAACCGATCTCCACGTACCGTATCGATGTAGTAAACATACAATTCTTATCCTGCGCCATACCAAATCGCCCCTTGTGCATCATGCATATTGCTATCGAGCACCAGACTGTTTCTGACCCCAACCTGCTTGCTTCCTACACCCATCTCCAGACTCTGGAATTACAAGAACATATGTAATTTCACATCGTTTGCAAGAATATTACACCATTTACTCGATACTTTTCGATATCAAACACATAGCAATATTGCAGTATCGCTGGCGAAATATAATTCCGAAGATATAGACTGGAAATTATTTTTCTAGAAACCCGAAACTTTAGCGAGGTGGAGCGTGCTGTAAATCACTGTATAACTAGTAACTTATCCCATCTGCGAAGGCCTTTACTTGAAAACTCGAAAAAAATAGAGGAAACTGATATTTCCTCTCATGAATACCGATGTCGGTGACGTAACAGATTCTAAATCAATCCTATAATTTACAAAGTTGTTTCTCATGTCTAGAGAACCAGCAAACGTGTCTTCCACCCATTATTCTCCTGCTACATGTACACTCCACAATCGATGTTCTCTCAACAAAACAAAGGCGCGAAATGTGCAGAAACAGTCAACTGGACAATTTACATGGGAGGGAATAATGGTTCAGCGCAAACACACATCCATATTGAATCTTCTCAAATTTCCACGCGATCGCGAAAGCTGTCCAACACATACTAAGTATTAGTTCGCTATTCGGTCGTCTAGAGGAGACCGCTAAGTCAGCTACATTCCTGTATCCAAACAGGCCTTTCCATTTGGACGGCTCCTGCTGTTAGTGGGAACCGTGAATCATTCTCCCTACAGGCCACCTCCGCCATCATGCGCCGCCACCCCTAGACAGAATCGTCCTAGGAAACCGGCCAAACACGTATTTGATCGCTACAATTACAATTAAATATTACTATCGCAGTCTCAATTAGACGACATTCGACAGTGAGCAAAGCATCAGAAATACACACTGCTGATGGCGGTGGCCAAAGAAATAGAAATATCTGTATCATTCTTATGATTTGCCATACTTTTCCCTTTGCTATGACAGTATTCCACGTCAAATCAATACCTCTTTTATAACTGAACATAGTCATTTCTTTTGCACATGTCGGAACACACGCTCATACTTTTGTAAGCCTGATCCTCAATTCGAACCTACCACGCATCCCCTACTACTAAGTATAATACAGTACTTCGCCAATAACTGATTGCCAGCGATACGAAATAATACTGACCGAAAATCCGCGAGGGTTGCACATGTTTCATAGGTTCTTCCTGCGAGTAGTACCACTGTGTCTTAGAAAGAGAGGTGTAATCGTCTTACAAACTGCCAGATGTTAAAAAAAACACTATCGAAACGACCATATTACTATCACAATCGGTCTTGGTTCTACAGGTGCACACAATGTATCCATGTTAAAGGCTATACTGGCTTCATAAATCGAGGTATGGCATTACCTTCGAATGACGTGGTTTTTCCAGACAGATACCCCGATACAGAATATAGACGGTGATCGCCGGAGTGTATATTATCGGACCAACTGTGCGATTACACGTCGCCGATGATGCAACCTCGTGACAAAATCACCGTATTTAGAAAGTGATTCGGCTAAGAAACGTGGTATGAAACGGGTATTTGCAATTCCCTCATGCCGCCGCTATATATTTCTCCAGTATTTGTAACGCATTCTGTCCCGATACCATGTCAGAGGTTCTGCGATACATCAACTAGGTTATAGGCGAAGGTTGACTGAGAAAGATCACAAACAGTGGATGGTGTGCTGATTGAGGTCGTAAGAAATGTACACAGACTTTTCAGATCTCTAGTGTTACGCTATCTGGTAGAAATGCTGTCTGGGGTTTTGAATCAAGTCTTTCCATTCAACCAGATACCTGTGTTGGATCCTATGGAGAAGTCTCTTAATGATAACAGCTACTAGTAATTCCTATTTGTGGTACTCTCATATCTCGAATCGACTGACCTTTCTCACACCTATCTGCTACAGTAAAATTCTAACATGGTTTTAGGTAGTCCCTATGCATCTTGCAACTACCCCTCAGACTCTGTGCTACCATCCCTGCAGCTTTGCTCATGTGATCGTTCCAATTTAAGCCGGAACTGAGTAGATGTTGGAGAAAGCTAAATCTACCACCTTATGCAACCCTTGCAGAAACAGGCTAAGCTGAGTTAGTGTGACAGGACTGTGTTTTGACTATTTAATGGAAATGGGAACATGTTGTCGTAGCTCTGCCGACCGTGCACGATGTGTAAGATCAGCGCCAAACGAAGCCCACTCCTGCATCATGAGGTAGTAGATGAGACTGTACGGGAACTGGGAGAAGGACGAGGATTCTGCTACTGCATTGTGGTGTTTCTCCAAACTACATACAGGTACTGCAGTCCGAAGCAGATTCGCATCCCTTAGCGCTCATTCGCATCTGTCACCCCAACATTCTATCATCGTTATTCTGTACCATCCCACAGACAAAAATTACAAACTTTGAAAGCTCCACTAACTTCATGTGATAGACAACTCGATAAGTTTTTTTACATCTCTCTCCTCCCATATATCGAAAACAAATACCTTATGCATGCCGGCACCAAGCACATGTGGCGATTCTATTAAATATACAGGCATTGATCCACTGCACAGACCAGTTTAAAGCCTCATCACCTGTACTGTAGGAGGATGACCATATCCCACAGACTATACTGTAAGTCGCAAGAGATGCTCCCTGTGACCCTGTGTCGTTGTTTGAAACATTGTTTTTTTTTCTACTGTAACATGGTTCATACACTGCTATAAATTTTCTTTTTCTGCCACGAATTCGAGGACTGTGTGAGGTCCTAAACTGACATTACACTTTCTGATCCGTTGCCTCTCTCAGAAAACTAGACGTCACATGGTGTAAATCATGTTGTTGCTGCTGCTACTGTAACACACACACACACACACACACACACACACACACACACACACACACATACTGGATGATTTTAACTAAAAGAAAGTCACAACATAAGGAAACTGGAAGAGTTTGGCGGTGTTGTGGAGCATTTCCGAACTGCTGTCTGAAGGTGACTGGCGACCTTTACACGTGTGTCGCAGTGACAGGATAGCTGATGACTCTGTTTCCATTTCGATTGATTCCTTATATTGCAGTCATGTACATGATCACTGTTTCGATGCTACCTGCCCCCTGGAAGATGCTGCCCCTCCACTAAGGCTCTTTCTCCATCTCAAACAAGCGATTTCAGTCAATCATTATGTGGCAATCAACAGTGTACCAGTGGACGGATGGGATGGCAAAGACATCATCGATGTATTGTAGTAATAAGCATCACAGTTGATAGTGTGAACAATTTTAGCAATTTTACAGTAGTCGGCGGCGTCAGCGCGTGCGCGTGTTGGGACCTTTGTAGGGAAGATTCCGCTGATAGGTCGCGGTTGACGATAGTTCGAAAACGTTTTTCATGTCCACTGGGTGTTTGTATACTGCATTATTTTCGGCTGTTTAAGCGCTGTGAGCGTGTTTGCAGAGTCTTTTACATACATTATTTTCACAATTTACGTGTTGTTTGCGCATCTGTAGATCAGTGTACTGCATTATTTCGATAATTTACGAGTAGTTTGCAGGTCTGTAGGCTGTGTATTGTGACCCCAAGCACGTCACAGCGAGTGTTTTGCATCATTGTAATAAATAAACTATGTGAAATCTATTCCTAAATAAATTGTTCCAAAATAAATGAAGTACACTCCTTCCTCTGTTCAGCAGCCCAACACAGGCTGAGTCCTTTTTCCGCCATTTTTCCACAGACCGCCATCTTAGATTACATCATGGAAGGGACGACAGCATGCTCTGGTGGCGGTACTGTGTACTACATTAGTTGGACTCCGTACCTCATGGTGAATGGGCAGGATGCTTCTGCTACCTATGACAACTCAAATTATTTAAATAAAGACTGCCTGTAAAATAAAGATTTACATCCATCCTATCTAGCAGCCCAGCCCAGCTGAGTCCTTTTCCCATCATTTCAAAGGAAGAGGTGACAGTCGGATGACTTAGGTTAGTGGATGTAGCCCAAGTGACCTATTTTGCTGCCATTTTCTTAGGTTAGTGGAGGCAGCACAAGTGATCTTTTTTCTACCAAAATTTGAAATTCCCACCATTTTATTGGGGGGGGGGAGGGGAAGGGGTTAGGTTAGTGGAGGTAGCCTAATTGACCTATTTTTCCGCCAAAATTTGTACTTCCCATCATGACGTGATTGCTACGCTGCCATATCTATCGCCGCCATTTGTATCAGCCATTTTGAATAAATTTGGCAACAATTCAGAGTGGGGTGATACATAGGTTGCCCCATTACTTACGATTACACTGATGAGCTAAAAAATTTTGACCACCAGCTGAATAGCTTGTTTGTCTGTGTTTGGAACGAAATACATCACTGATTCTGGGTATCAGGGATCCAAAAGTTTGTTGATAGGTTTGTGGAGGTAAGTGGCAATAGATATCTACGCACAGGATATGTAATTCGCTAAATATCGGGCCGCTGATTAGCGTACGCGGCGAAGGTGCGCGATAGCGCCCCATATATGTTCCGTAGGATTTACACCAGGCGAATTTGCTCACCAAGACATCAACTTGAGTGCACTATAATGGTCCTCAAACCATTGCAGCACGGTTCTGGCTCCGTGACAGACAATTACACTGCTGAAATATGACGTCACCGTCGGGGAAGACATCAAACATGAAGGGATGCAGATGGTTCTGCAGCTGTCAGTGTGTCTTCGATTACTACCACAGGTCACATGCAAACGCAGGAGAATGTCTCCCCTAGCGTAATATTCCTTTCACCAGCCTGCGTCTGTGAAGCACTGCACGTTTCGAGCCACCGTTTACTTCGACGGCCTTTGTGGAGACAACCATCGACCTAATTCTAATGGTCCCGTGCCCAAGTGCAATCATAATTGATGGCATCTTGCCATGGTTCGCGCAGTTCCCCACATCGGAGGTTCGAGTCCTCCCTTGGGCATAGGTATGGGCATTATCCTTGGTGCAAGCTAGCTTGAGTTAGGGACGGATGACCTCAGCAGTTTTGTCCCATAGGAACTTACCACCGTAATTGACGATTTCGTTGCGTCACTTGTGAACACGTAGGGGTGGTCGGCTGTGAAGCTCCATGTTCAACAATATACGATGAACGGTGTGCTCCAAAAACCTCGTGCATGCGCCAGCACTGTGGTCTTGTAGCAAAGATAGCATTGATCGCCATCTATCCTACTTTACAGAGCAGACAAGCCTTCGAAACCCATGTTCTGTGAAGAGTCGTGGACGTCCAACCATTGAGCGCCTAGCGGTAATTTCATTGTCCTTCTGCCTCTTTCCATGGATGCTCACGACAGCAGCATGTGAACATTCGACCAGCTTCGCCGTTTTCGAAATACTTGTTCACAGGCTGTGACTAATAATAATAATCCGCCCTTTTTCAAACTTGCGTATCTCAATGGATTTCCCCATTCGCATCCCATATCTTTGCTGGGATGATCCCCTGTCCGTGTTTGCTCGGTTTACATACTTTTGTTACCGCATGACGCGCCAACAATGCTACAAGGAGGCATCCAACATTGAGATGGGCAGTGATACAATGTTTTGGCTTATCACTGTAGACTTCAGCTGCACTATTTATTGGTGAATTATGAAAAATTTTGCTGCACCAAGACTCAAACCCAGATTTCTAGATTTACGCGATCCTCAACCACTTCAGCTATCTGAACATGTCCCACCAGACCAACCCAAAACCCCACATGTCATTATGTGTCCACATACTGTACTTGCGCAGTTGCTGTGATATTTGCACAGAGAGAGACATTTTATTAATGTTACAGTGTGTTTAGGCATGTAATACTATTTTACAGAGTCTGTGTTCTATGGCGTACTATGCAATGTCCTTCAGACATCTACAAATGTCTGATGGAACAGAGACTGCTACGGTTGTATGAAGCAGAAGATATGTATTCGCAATTGCAAAAACGATTAGACTTCAGTTTATTGGTGACATATGAAAATTTGTGCTGGACTAGGATTCGAACCTGGATTTCCCACTTATGCAAGTGGTCACCTCACCCACTTTAGCTATCGGAGCACACCTACTGGTCCTCCTGGACTCCCCCATACCCCATAAGTCAGAGATGTGTGCTCAGATAGCCGAAGTGCTTAAGCTGACTATTCATGTAAAGCGAGAAACCAATAAATTGTGCAACTGAAATCTAATCATTTTTACAACTGTGAATACATTTCTTCTACGTTATACAGCTGTAGATGGTAGGAGTGTCTGTTTCTTCAGACTTGCATGCATGCAACGGGGATAGCGCCCCACATTACAGGTTGCATACATCCCCCTCCTCTTAACCTGCTATCCTGCTAAGTGGTTTATGACCCCATGGGGTAGATTTATTATCCCCTTGTGATAATCTGTCCTTCTGAGAAACCTCCCACCCGTCCCGCTCCCCCTCCTCCTCCCCTTCCCCCTTCCCCCTCCCCCTCCTCCTCTCCCACCCATCTGGAAACTTCCCTCGCCGATAAAAGCACACTTTCCGTTCTGAGTTATTCGAATAGCTCCCCTCCCACTCCATCAATTTGATTACTTAAATCGATAAATTAATTAAGCCCTTGCCCTCTGGTAAATCCCCCAGCCCTTCCCTCACACCCTCTCACCTGTAAATTGGCAGATCTGTGCTGGAGAGTTAGGATCTCGTGACAGGAAATTCAGTTAAGTTACATAGCAAAGAATATACTGAATATTTACAAAATTCAATTCGACGGTGTTGGATCTCTCTTGCTCATCATTCTCTGCTGTATTGGAAGAGCCTTCTTTTTCTGATCGCGAAAGGAATGCCATCAACATAATTCACTGCGCGTAATTACGCTGTTAAAAATCTTTCTCACTTACCCTAGAGCATTGCATGCTCATGCACCAACCTCTTCGCCAGGCTGCCAACTTTATGTATTCCAGCATGTGCAGACTGCACGATGCCCGCTTGGACCCTGCGACTACTGTCGGCTGCACCATGCGCCTGCCGCCTCATGCAGTGCGCAGACAGGAAGTCTAGATAATCCCCAAACAAAGTGTTAAGTGACAGCAACCCTTTGATATTTGATACCTGAGAAATTCCTGTCATGTACCACTGCTTGGCCCGCATGCGCCGCTTGTCGCAGTCGGACCAAACCGCAAACAAAGCAGCGTTTACCTGGGAAACCAACCGAGCCTCCTGTGCTGGACACTGGCGCACACAAGAACTCCCTCCAAGGCAAATGTCTGACTAGGAATCGATCTGAAGTCAATAAGTTGATTGACTAATTAATTTCCGCTCACATGATCGTGATGAGGGCATTCATGGTGTATGCAGTAGCTCTCTGGTCTGAGTCGCAATCTGTCTCTGGAAGAAGAAGAAGAAGAAGAAGAAGAACGATGAAGCATCGCCAGCAGCAGTCAAGGTCCTCAACCTCATACGCCTATCCTTCACAGAAGAAGCATAAAAGTAAGTACTCATTACATGTCGTTGCTACTATTACCGCATGCAGTGGTTCCTCCTCTTCTTTGCAAGTTCCTTTCTTTGTTCAACTCCATGTCATTGTCTGTGGATGCTTATTGTTTCTCCTTCGTTGTTCAGCAGCTTCTGATGTGTCCAGACCAGCAGCTATATTGAGCATGTCTGGACCAGCAGTAGCTACCATTAGCTTGTCGGGACCTGCAACGAACTCTGACCTTCAGAACCAGCAGCAGTAGCAGCACCGTGTGATCCTGTAGTGCACCTCACCAACATGCTGGATAACGACAACAAGCTGTTATTATCCATCCTGCTCATTGATATAGACACCCAGCAAGTCTTTGACTCCCAGAAGAACTGTGCAGGGTCCCTACACTGCACGGTGCATGTCAGTACAGGTCTTCGACACGCACCATCCCAGAACGTTCCGTTGTTACTGCAAGGAAGAGTAGTGATGTGGTGGATGAGAAGCTGCTGATTCCTACCAATGCCCTACTGCTTTTCACTTCAACTTATAATTTGACAGCTAGAGGTTCAAAGCACTTAAATAATGGCATAGAATCATCAGTGGACAGTGACTGGCCTGTTGTGTAAGAGATTGAAAATGCATCGAGAAGCCTTGAAGTGCGGTTTACAGAGTTGGAATAGGATGAACTGCATCGTCTAGAACACTACATCAGTTAACAGATGACCTCCGAGTATTCTCCATCCCCAGACATTTACTGTGTTGGCCTGACGCTATCTATAACATCATTGTACGATAGTGTGACACTCATGGTGAGATATGGAGGTCGACGGTAGTGTGATACTCATAGTGAGACCTGGAGGTCGACCTATTTATCTGCAACAATCCAGCATCACAAGCCTGTTCAGCCCATAGACAGTGCAATCCCTTGTGCAGAAAACACTGAACTGTGCGTACCATGTGTTCAAACTGTGTATAAAGACATCGTGATCTATCTCCGTATGTACTGTCTTCATGCAAACGATTTAGAACAGTGCATCAATACGGTGTAAAAAGGAGAAGCTTAAGGCAAACCCATCAGTTTAAGAGAGATACAAGGGCTGGAACTTTAAGAGTGGTGCCGGCCAGAGTGGCCGAGCGGTTCTAGGCGCTTCAATCTGGAACCGCGCGACCGCAACGGTCGCAGGTTCGAATCCTGCCTCGGGCATGGATTTGTGTGATGTCCTTAGGTTAGTTAGGTTTAAGTAGTTCTAAGTTCTAGGGGACTGATGACCTCAGAAGTTAAGTCCTGTAGTGCTCCGAGCCATTTGAACCATTTAAGAGTGGCAACTATTTATTTACAGCTCATACAAAATAGATACGTGTTTCAAAGTTTTACTGACCTTCAGAGTAGACGCCAGCATTGTGTATTACGCGTTGCCAGCGATGTGGAAGTCGTAGGATACTCTTAGCAGTGCCAGTTGTGTTGAAAGTTCGAGCGGCGCAGTCTATTGACCGACGAATTTGTAACAGTACTAAAGTGAATGCCGTGAAGTGTTTCCTTCAGTTTAGAAATCGAGTTGAACTTACGAGGGCTTAAGTCAGGGGAGTGCAGTAGGTTGTATAGCACATAGCAGCCCCATCCGTCAACCAAATCAGTAACTGCTTGCACTGTACGTTCTTGAGCATTGTCCTGCAACTGTTCAACTGTGTGTGAAATCTTATGGGACTTAACTGGCTCTGAGCGCTATGGGACTTAACATCTATGGTCATCAGTCCCCTAGAACTTAGAACAACTTAAACCTAACTAACCTAGGGACATCACACAACACCCAGTCATGGGACTTAACTGCTAAGGTCATCAGTCCCAAAGCTTACACACTACTTAACCTAAATTATCCTAAGGACAAACACACACACCCATGCCCGAGGGAGGACTCGAACCTCCGCCAGGACCAGCCGCACAGTCCATAACTCCAGCGCCTAAGACCGCTCGACTAATCCCGCGCGGCAGCATTGCCCTGCAAAATGATGCTCAGGTCCTGCAGAAAGTGTTATCACTTCTGTCTCTAAGCTGGTCGTAGGTTGTGTTCCAAAAATGAACAGCATAGAGACAGAGGTGATGACATTTTCTGCAGGACCTGAGCATTATCTTGCAGGACAATGCTCAAGCACGTACAGTGCAAGCTGTTACTGATTTGGTTGACTGATGGGGCTGCTAAGTGCTATACCATCTACTGCATTCCCCTGACTTAAGCCCTCGTAAGTTCAACTCGATTTCTAAACTGAAGGAAACACTTCTCGGCATTCGCTTCAGAACTGCTACAAATTCGTCGGGCAACAGACTGCGCCGCTCGCACTGTCAACACAACTGGCACTGCTAAGAGTATCCTACGACTTCCGCATGGCTGGCAACGGGTTATACAAGATTCTGGTGACTGCTTTGAAGGTCAGTAAAACTTTGAAACACGTATCTATTTTGTACGAGCTGTAAATAAATAGTTGCCACTATGAATGTTCCAACCGTCGTACATGCAGAATTTACTGCATACAAGAAAGAGTTATTCGGGAAATACTGTAAAAAATGATTCAGTTGTTCTTGTTGTTGATGTAATGCACCCTATGTATCATTAGTGAAATGAAAATAGAATATATATAATCGCAAGACTTTGTTGTTTTTCTTACTTAACTACACCATCATTATACAGCGTAAGGTGTAGCCATTGTAGTTCAGTCTGTAAGAAGATTACGCTGTAATAGCTATATATTATTATTATTATTATTATTATTACTATTACTATTAACAGTTTTCACTTTTCTATAAAATCCCACTGCACACCAAAATCTGACGTAGTTGGTATCATGGCCAGGTGGGTGAAGCATCAGGACTTTGTTGTAAGTGACTTGTCATGTGGTGGTGCTTAAGAAGACCGGAAGAAGAAGAAGAATGGGATTCTCCTACCCGATAACTTAAGAGCGATAATTATATGTCCATCTAACTATGGCAAGACAACTGACACACCCGGATGGAGTCCGCTTTGAGCATGTAAGTGTATTTTCAAAAATGCTGTTTCAACCCAAGTCCCAGCTACTACAAAAGATGCCGCAGGGTGTTGATGGTGTAACATACACGACATTCAGTGAAAGCAGTCAAATTCCCCGCCGGAAAAAGTAAATCCAAACACTGTGTTCGTATTTATGATGTTGATGTGGAAAACCAAGATCAAATTCTACGATATTTCTGTTTTGGACGTCGTATGGGTACTGACGTATTTTATTTGAGTCGGACATATTCCAGAATCCCGACGCAGTTGGTGACGGATAATGCAAATCTCATTATAGCTTTCAGACAAGACAATTTGAATCTAAAACACATTTACCAGGTGGATGTAGGAACCGATATGTCATTCGACGATTTTGTAAAGATGTGTGCAGATTGCCCGAATGATACACAATATGGGTTTCTTGTTATTGATAAATCAAGAATACTGAATGGCGGTAGGTATAGATGGAACTTCCAGGAGTTTCTGTATATTTAGCTGTGGGAAAAGTGATGAGTATGTTACTATACATGACCCTACGGACAAGTTTGCACCTATGTCAGGCATTCAGCCCGAGAGGATAAGTGTGCATAGATAGAGATTGTGCCTGTACATAGAACGAAAATTTCAGTCTCTCGAACGTAACGTTAAGGAGCTAGAGACGTATGCCTAGACCCTTGTGAGACTGATCAGTGAATTAGAAGCTAGGGTTAAGGTTGGGTTGTGTGGGGGAGGAGACCAGACGGCGAGGTCATCTGTCTCATCGGATTAGGGAAGGATGGGGAAGGATGTCGGCCGTGCCCTTTCAAAGGAACCATCTCGGCATTTGCCTGGAGCGATTTAGGGAAATCACGGAAAACCTAAATCAGAATGGCCGGACGCTGGTAGGGTTAAGGAACTAGAGATGTACACCCGCGTCATTCTGAGAAAGAAAGTAGACAACTTAGCTGTAAAGGTTGATGAACTGAAAAGATAGTGCATGACTTAACCGTAAAGGCTGAGCAAAATGTATATAAGGTACAGCCTATGAAGCAATCCGCTTAGTATGTAGCTAGATGTCGACTAAGCATAAGGTCACCGCTGCACTGAAGGACGTTCGAGAGACGTTAGGGTCGTTGGAGTTGGGACATTTCGATCGAGAGCAGACACTACGGGAAACGTTTGAAACAGTTCCTGAATCTCTCTATGAACTCTCAGTGAAATTATACGACGACGACGATGCTATTGCAGGTTTCATTAACTGTCACAGTGACGCTAGGATAGACAAAACATTCGGTGTCAGTAGCGAAAAACCGTACATTTTGGGCAAGTAGCCTATAACTTTAAATGAAAAAACAATACAGACAGGGAATTTCAAATAAAGCCAGGTCTACTGAACCTCATTTTCCTAAAATCCTCAAAAACAGTAAAATTTTCACCCAAAGTCTGGAGATGTATGATGAAATACTACAATTGACCGGTGTACACGGGGAAGCAGGAAACCAATGCAGTGCAAAATATAGACATTATAAAACCATTATTATTAGACTCTCGGTATAGCAGTGGTGATGGTATTAACATTCAGCGTAAAAGAGTCAGCAATCAGCCTGCTCAGTATATATACTACGACGACCCCAATGAACTAACAGATCGACTACGACTGCTGATGCCATCAGCTGCTGCGGGCAACAGTGAGATTATCTGAATAACTTCAGAGTTGAGAGAGAGAGGCAATAATCGAATGACTATCGAGACAGTAGTTCGAGAAATGCACAAACCAGCACGAAAAACATTCCCTCGTAGTCATGTTATGATTAAGGGTTTGGATGACTTATGGCAGGCTGATATTGTAAATATAAGAGACTATTCAAATGAAGATAATGGATTCAATTACATTTTAATGGTTATTGATACATATTCCAAATTTGCTTGGTCATTAGCTGTTAAAACAAAATCGGGGAGAAATGCCGTGTATGTATTTGAGCGTTTGTTGCAGACAGGGGTGAATCGATGCCCGGACGACCTCCAAACCGATCACGGGGGAGAGTTTTACAATGGGTATTTCAAGGGTGTTATATAGCGGTATGGAATACATAACTACTCAACATTCACCCGCCGATCGTTGTGGCCGAGCGGTTCTAGGTGCTTCAGTCCGGAACCGTGCTGCTGCTACGGTCGCAGGTTCGAATCCTATCTCGGGCATGGATGTGTGTGATGTCCTTAGGTTAGTTAGGTTTAAGTAGTTCTAAGTCTAGGGGACTGATGACCTCAGATGTTAAGTCCCATAGTGCTCAGAGCTATTTGAACATTCATCCATCTGAAGGCGAGTATCTTGAAACGTCTGAATAGAACAATAAAAGGTCAAATGTGGGTGTGTTTTCATCTTCGCGTCTCATACAAATGGACTGATATATAATCGAACCAAACATAGCACATTAAAAATGAAACCAATCGATGTTCGTGATAATGGACTCATGGACACGTACTATTATATTAACATGCCGGATCCACGTAAACAGAATTTTAATGTAGGTGATTTGGTATGTTTCTCAAAACGCAAGACAGCATTTGAGAAGTCATACCTCCCAAACTGCTCGAATGAAATATTCAGTTTTTAAAGTGCAGAGGAAAAATCCCAGAAATTAAATCTTAAAGGATAGCAGTGGCACTGAAATTTCGGAATGCTTTTACACCAAGGAAATGAGGAAGAGCTTAAAATCACACGTGTTTCTCATAGAGCGTGTCATAAGAGATCGAGGGAATAGAGCACTAATTAAATGGTTTGGTTTTCCTGCAACATAAAACAGCTGGACTGACGCTGACGATTTGCTACATAGTGGAATGCACAGAGCACAAGCGGTACAGTAGCATAACATGCACCACTATAGTAGGTGGTGGTATTCTCGATAAACTTCCCGTCGAATTACTTATTCCAGAATATAATTACTGTGGACCTGGCGCAAAGCTTCAAAAACGTTTGGCTCAAGGGGATTAAACTGTTTAACGAGGCGTATTTGGAACACGACATTGCAGACACAAAACGTAATGATCTCCCAGGGGGTCACTCTGCAGATCGAATTTTAGCTGGTAAAACCAAGGCAATACGTGCGAGAAAGGATACTGGTGTAGGACAGCGCATTGCAACATCTGTAATTGATAAAACCATGCACTGTAAAATTAATTTTGGCTTAAGGGTGATGAATTTCAAGCAAGTTATGAACGCTGCACGTCGTGCACTGAAGAAGAAGACAACGATGATGAAGAAGGAGAACACTGAGCAGGGGTGTTTAAAAAAGCTGTATCCTGATAATAATGTATGCAGCTAAAAGTGCCCTGAAGCATAAAGGATTGATTAAAGCTCCCAGGAATCTACGGATACCCAAGACATCGGGTGGAATTACCCCCTTCCTCATTCCTGCCCTCGCAGGTCTCTCAGCGATGGGTTCACTGGCTGTTGGTGCTCCCGCTATTGCCTGAACAATGAAGAACGCACAGAACAGCTAAAGGAAGCAAGAAGACATAACCGCATGATGGAAGCAGCAATCATCGGTAAAGGGCTGTACCTGAATCCATACCAGAAAGGATTAGGTCTCTTTATAAATAACAATAAAAGCCCGTTACCTATCCTACCGGACAGACCCCTTACAAATACAGATCTGCTCAAGTTTGTCTGGAAAAAATTCAGTATCCCAAGAGCCCCTGGTGTGTTTATACGGAATACATTACTATGTGAAGATGATATCTGTTCTTTGGGACATGTCCGAAAGAACGGATACCATTAACGATCTTGCAGCTCTCGAAGAATGAAATAACAATGAAATCCAGACCTTTAGCTGCTTACAGGCATTGATAAATATCAACGTGGACAGTTGAAAATGTGTGCCCTGACCGGGAATCAACCCGGGGATCTCCTCTTTACATGGCAGACGCTCTATCCGTCTGAGCCACCGAGAAGACAGAGGATAATGCGACTGCAGGGACTTATCTCTGTCACGCTACCCGTAAGACCCATATCCCCAACTTACTGTCCACACACTACTTTCGTAGTTCCCCTGCTCACTATACTCATTACTCGCGGCAGTCATTATACCGATTCCCGTAAGAGTTCGGGCGATGTGAGTGCATCCGCACTGAAGAAGATCATTGGCCGGGAAACCTCATCTATATGAAGATGGTATCTGTTCTTTCGGACATCTGCGACAAACAGCCTCCATCCGAGCTGAATCACCTGAGGGAAGTCTTCCACCAAAATGTCTACAGTGAAACGCAGATCAACAGGACGCTTAAAAGGAAGAAGGAAGCAGTGACAACCCCAGGAGAAGAAGAAGACAAACGATTCGCATTCCATCCATAGGTGGGTCCACTCTCGCCCAAAATTGCACGACTTCTGGGCAAATGTAATATCAAAACCGTTCTCCGCCCACCATCGAAGACGAGAGAGCACCCAGATTCTGCCAAAGACTCGCTGAAGCTTAACACACCAGGAATATACAGCATCCCCTTTCAAATGTGGTAAACAATACATTGGACAAATACAGCGCTGTATATCTAAACACTGTGAAGAACATATCAGATGTGTGCTACTAGGTCACACAGAAAAATCATCCATAACAGAACACACAGCATACATAAACACACCTTCATCTTCGAAAACACGAAGGTGCTGTGCCGAGCATCTGGCTTCTGGGAAAGAATTACCAAAGAATTCCTAGAAATAATGATTCACGACAACCTGGTCAACAGGGATGAGGGATACCAACTCAGCGCAGCATGGAACCCTGCGATAGCGGGCAATCCGTCGGGAGCGCGCCCGTCAGCATCCTCCGCTGCAGACGTAGACAGAACGCTTACACCGAAAACCGAACGCGGCCGCCGGGGGCGACCGTTATCCCACCACCGCGCGCACGCTGCCGGTCCACCGCAGCCTCCCGAGGTCTAGTGGAGGGGGTGACCGCGCAAATAAATACCCTGCTCTCGGCGAATCTCGACACCTCGGGGTCTCCACCCCCAGCAGAGCGAGTTTCACAAATTCCTACGGGACGAGGCGGTCGAGATCTGCCTTGTGCAGGAGACCTTCCTCAAACCCGGGGTCGACGTGCGAGCAGCAAATTTTTGCTGCTACCGAGATGACAGAACCACCCACGGGGGCGGCACTGCCATCTACGTGGAGAAGTCACTGCGCCACCACCGGGTTCAACTGCCGGCGCTTAATGCGCTGGAAGCCACAGGAGTGGACGTCAACACACCGCCGGAAAGATTCTTTTCGTGTCGGTGTATCGGCAGCCTAGCAGGCCGCTAGACGAAGCCGACTTCGACGTCCTGCTGTCGCTGGAGGGGCGAGCTTTCATTTCCGGGGATTTCAATGCGAAACACACCGAATGGAACTCGCGAACTGTTAGCCGCAGCGGCCGCCGCCTCTCCCGCGTTGTTCACCGCAACGGCGCGATCACCGTGGGGCCGTTTTACCCCACGATCTTCCCTGCACGGGGACAACCGGACGTGCTCGATATTGCTCTTCTGAAGGGCATCGGGCACTTCGCGACCGCCGAGACGCGTAACGTCCTCTCCTCCGACCACGTACCGGTCATTTTTGGCCTCGACGTGGCCGGAGCTTCTCTTCCAGACAGCCGTCCGAGCTATCGCAGACTCGACGCCGAGCGCTTTCAGACGAAAGCCCTCGAACTGCTCGAGGACGCGCCAAACCCCGCCGTGGTAGGGGCAGACGCCGCCCTAGCATTCTTCACCCGAAGAATACTCCGAGCAGCGGAGGAAGCCACGCCGAGACATCGTCAAGGGCCACGAGACTTCTCGCGACAGCTACCGCACCCTATCCTGGACGCGATCACCGAGAAGAACCGACTGTTTCGTGAATGGCAGCTCACTCGCCAGCCAGGCACGAAGCGCCGCTTAAACCACATGAGACGGCAAATTAAGGCAGCAGTCGAGCAACACCGGAACCAGGAATGGGAAGACCTTGTGTCTACCCTCAATCCTGATGATGGCAGTGCATGGAGGGTGGTAAAGTCCTTCATACGCCGGCGACAGCGAATACCGCCTTTACAGGTCGGGAACGACTTCGCCAGCGACCCCGACGCGCAAGCCAGCGTCCTGGCTGACGCATTTGCAGCGAACTTCACACCGGTGGCCGACGTCATCGACGACGACCACATACGGCGGGTCCACGAGCAACTACCAACCTTCCGCGCCGCAAGGGAAGAAGGCGACGTTATCGAGCCGATAACGGAGGAGGAAGTTGCTGTGCAGCTTCGCTCGCTGAACCCCAAGAAGGCTGGAGGCAGCGATGGCGTCAAAAATCTCCTGCTGATGAACCTTCCACCGGGCCTACACCGGCAACCTGCCGATGTCTTCAACGAGATTCTCCGATCAGGTGTCTACCCCTCTACGTGGAAACACGCGGAGGTCGTGGCCATTCTGAAATCCAGCAAGGACTCACGCCAGGCATCGAGCTACCGACCCATCAGCCTGCTCCCGTCCCTCTCGAAAGTTTTCGAGAAGCTGTACGCGAGAAGACTGATGCGACACGTCACCCAGGAGGGCATCATCCCGGACGAGCAGTTCGGGTTCCGAGAAGAACATGCCACTTCTCACCAGCTCTTGCGGGTGGTAGAACCGGCGATGAGGGCACTGGAAACAAGGGAATTTTTTGGGGCAGTGTTCCTCGACGTCTCCCGAGCGTTTGACTCGATGTGGCACGACGGTCTCGAGTTCAAACTTTTTGAACAATGGATACCGACGTCCCACATGACGCTGCTGCGGTCGTACCTGTCTGAACGAACCTTCCACGTGAGGGCTGACGACGGTACGTCAACAGACCGGCAGATACGTGCATGGGTGCCGCAGGGGTCGGTTCTCGGCCCCTCGCTGTACTCCCTGTACACTGCCGACGCGCCGAAAGTGGCAGGAGTCGAACTGGCGCTGTACGCTGATGATACAGCCCTTTTGACTCGCAGCATGAACGCCCAAGTGCTGAGAAACCGCCTCCAACGCGGGTGCGACGCCTTGGGCTCATGGGCAACAAAGTGGCGGCTGAAATACAACGCCACAAAGAGGCAGGCAGTCGTCTTCAGCCGAAGACTTCTGCCGCCAGGGCTTACGCCTGCCGAAATCCTGGGAAAATCTATCCCATGGAGTGGGACGGCGAAATACCTAGGGGTTACCCTAGACCGCAGGCTCACCTGAAAGCATCACATCCGTGATGTGAAAGGGAGAGCAATAGGACGCCTTCGCGCCCTGTATGCGCTGCTAAACCCGCAGTCGTCATTGCCACCGCAACACGGCATCACGCTTTACCTAACATTCGTTCGCCCACTGTTAGAGTATACGGTCGTGGTCTGGGGGAAAGCCGCAGATGCTCACATTGTGACTCTGCAGCGGATACAGAACCGCGCCTTGAAGACTGCTATGCATCTTCCGGGGCGCTTCTCGACGCGCCAACTCCACGAGGACACCGGGATCCTGCCTCTCCGAGACAGGTTTCGCGCCATCGCCAGGAAGTTCTACGAGAAGACGGGACGCTCCCGCAACCGGCTCATCCGTGGACTGGGCAACAACCTCATCGCAGGCCAACCACGCGTTGGCCCCTGCTGAGGGATTAAGTTTTACTAATCCCTCAACAGAGTGTGTCTTTCTCTTTTTCAGGTTACACCAGCTAGGACCAATCAACAAAAGTGGTAATATATCTTTCTCTCTTTTACAGGAACCGCAGGAATGACAAATTTTGCCTAAACTGCACCACCTCGAGCCAAGGATAAGCTCGTCTTTTCAGCGTCAGCGAATCTGGATACTTCGCCAGAAGATGGGTAGTATGACACTTCCCAAAACGTCGCGATATATCAGCGCTACCACCCGGCTGGAGACCCGAGAAACCTTCATCAACAGTTTACGCCGGTAAAGTCTGCAGTCACAAGAGTTAGTTGTGTTTCACAACAACGATGTTTCCTGAATCCGTGCTGACAATGTGTCAATAAATCGTTTTCTTCGAGGTAATTCATAATGTTCGAATACAGTATATGTTCCAAAACCCTACTGCAAATCGACGTTAGTAATATGGGCCTGTAATTTAGCGGATTACTCCTATTTCCATTTTTGGGTGTTCGTGTGACTTGAGCAATTTTCAGTCTTTAAGTACGAAACTATCTGTGAGCGAGCGGTTGTATATAATTGCTAAATATGGAGCTATCGCATCAACATACTCTGAAAGGAACCTGATTGGTATACAATCTGGACCGGAGGCCTTGCCTTTATTAAGTGATTTAAGCTGCTTTGCCACACCGAGGATGCGCTATATTTCGAACTTCTGCAAAAGTCTGCCAGTCTTGGGGATTTTTCGTTCTTTTAAATTTGGCATGCTTTTAGACATGTTTGCTATGTATCTTTGGAAGCAGATATGGTCACGTGCTTCCTGCTACAATAAGCCAATTCACACTGCACGATAGCCATAATCCCATGCAACCATTCTATATGGTTTGTTATCCTCCATCTTAAACTTCAGCTCCTTAATAGCACCCAACTTCAGAAAAAGTTATGTCATTTGTGTCATGCACGTCCTTTATATACATTTGTGAAGGCAGAGATTTGTGAAATAACAACAACAAAGATGTATGGTAACTAATCTTTTCATTTATTCAGTTAACATCGACACAATTTGATTTTTGAGATGCAGTTCAATTCTTGAGGTACAGATCAGTTCTTGAGGTAGAGATATTTTCTTCAGATACAATTCGACTCTGATATTTCAATCCAGAGATACTTTTAACTCACACACCATCACCAATAACTAGGGAAAAAAAGAATCTCTCAACTGCAACCCTACCCGCGTCCGGCCATCCTGATTTAGGTTTTCCGTGATTTTACAATTTTTTTCCAGTAGCGCTGGGTGAGAATATTTACATGTTTTATATATTTACACTAAAAACTAATGCAGAGACACTTTTTTTAAAAACCTAATCAGTCTTGGACAGCTAGTGGCAGGTGAACTTTAAACTGTAGAGGACAAGGGGTTATTTTTAGGAAATATGGTGCGAAATTGTGATTCAGTGTGTTTCAGTGCGCGATGCACCAGCCTCACGGCAGACGGCAGACGAAGGCTGGCCGGCGCTTTATGCAGGTGACACAGTTTTGCAATGAACGTCGGTATGTGTGTACGTACGCAGCAGCCATCAACAGCCAGAACGCAGCATTAGCAGAATTACGCAGGTGCGGGCTGCATGTGGCGTGGTTGCATTAGCCAACTCATCGAGAACGTTCTAATAAACACGGCGCCACGTAACTGGCGGGTTCAGCCGCGGTCTTCAGTATTTAAGGGCATCAGAGGTGGGCTTCGGCATTCGGTTCGACCGATTGGGCGTTTGGTCGGTGTTACGTCGTCGTCATCAGTGACGCTGTCCCCGAGGACCGGCTGGCGGAGGGCGTTGCCTGCTGCTGCACCGGCGACTCCTGGCGTCGTCACAAGCCGCAGCGTCTGCAGGAGGCAGGCGAGCTAGGCCGGGCTTCGTGCTGCTAACCCTCTACCGCCTGCGCAGCCACTGACCGAGCATGGCGTCGCATTCCCCTGGCTGCGTGCATCAGCACGTCTCCACCATGACACTAGTAGTGGGGCTGAGCTACCAGAAAATGTATTGGAAGAACCAACAATAAAGAGGAAGATTGCTAAAACAGCCACCTTCTCCTAACCAGCCACGCCCAACAACCCCGACCTCGTCACCAGCTCCAGTCATCCTATTACAAAACCTATTCTACATATTTACATGACATACATGGTGTGTAAATATATCTTTACACAGTAAACATACACTGTGTATGAATAAACAAATATACATATATTTTGTTTGTTTGTTCGTTTATGCTTTTTTACATTTTTAAGCTTTCTTTTTTACTTTTTTCACACACATGGTGTGTGCATACATATAAATACACACATAAATATACATATTTTTCTTGTTTATGCTTTTTTCCACACATGCTGTGCATATATACAGGGTGGTCCATTGATAGTGACCGGGCCAAATATCTCACGAAATAAGCGTCAAACGAAATAACTACAAAGAACGAAACTCGTCTAGCTTGAAGGGGGAGACCAGATGACGCTATGGCTTGCCTGCTAGATGGCGCTGCCATAGGTCAAACGGATATCAACTGCGTTTTTTTAAAGAGGAACCCCCATTTTTATTACATATTCGTGTAGCATGTAAAGAAATATGAATGTTTTAGTTGGACCACTTTTTTCGCTTTGTGATAGATGGCGCTGTAATAGTCACAAACGTAGAAGTACGTGGAATCACGTAACATTCCGCGAATGCGGACGTAATTTCTTCGTGATACATCACCTGTGTTAAAATGAGCCGTTTACCAATTGCGGGAAAGGTCGCTGTCGTATTGATGTATGGCTATTGTGATCAAAATGCCCAACAGGCGTGTGCTATGTATGCTGCTCGGTATCCTGGACGACATCATCCAAGTTTCCCGATCGTTCGACGGACAGTTACGTTATTTAAGGAAACAGGAAGTGTTCAGCCACATGTGAAACGTCAACCACGACCTGCAACAAATGATGATGCCCAAGTAGGTGTTGTAGCTGCTGTCGCGGCTAATCCGCACATCAGTAGCAGACAAAATGCGCGAGAATCGGGAATCTCAAAAACGTTGTTGTTGAGGATGCTACATCAACATCTATTGCACCCGTACCATATTTCTATGCACCAGGAATTGCATGGCGACGACTTTGAACGTTGTGTACAGTTCTACCACTGGGCACAAGATAAATTACGGGACGATGACAGATTTTTTGCACGCTTTCTATTTAGCGACGAAGCGACATTCAGCCAACAGCGGTAACGTAAACCGGCATGATATGCAATACTGGGGAACGTAAAATCCACGATGGCTGCGACAAGTGGAACATCAGCGACCTTGGTGGGTTTATGTATGGTGCGGCATTATGGGAGGAAGGATAATTGGCCCCCCATTTTATCGATGGCATTCTAAATGGTGCAATGTATGCTGATTTCCTACGTAATGTTCTACCGATGTTACTTCAAGATGTTTCACTGCATGACAGAATGGCGATGTACTTCCAACATGATGGATGTCCAGCACATAGCTCGCGTGCGGTTGAAGCGGTATTGAATAGCATATTTCATGACAGGTGGATTGGTCGTCGAAGCACCATACCATGGCCCACACGTTCACCGGATCTGACGTCCCCGGATTTATTTCTGTAGGGAAAGTTGAAGGATATTTGCTATTGTGATCCACCAACAATGCCTGACAACATGCATCAGCACATTGTCAGTGCATGTGCGAACATTACGGAAGACGAACTGCTCGCTGTTGAGAGGAATGTCGTTACACATATTGCCAAATGCATTGAGGTTGATGGACATCATTTTGAGCATTTATTGCATTAATGTGATATTTACCGGTAATCACGCTGTTACAGCACGCGTTCTCAGAAATAAGTTCACAAAGGTACATGTATCACATTGGAACAACCAAAATAAAATGTTCAAACGTACCTACATTCTGCATTTTAATTTAAAAAACCTACTTGTTACCAACTGTTCGTCTAAAATTGTGAGTCATATGTTTGCGACTATTACAGCGCCATCTATCACAAAGCGAAAAAGATGGTCCAATTAAAACATTCATATTTCTTTACGTACTACACGAATATGTATTAAAAAATGGGGGTTCCTATTTTAAGAAACGCAGTTGATATCCGTTTGACATATGGCAGCGCCATCTAGCGGGCCAACCATAGCGCCATCTGGTTTCCCCCTTCAAGCTAAACAAGTTTCGTTCTTTGTAGTTTTTTCGTTTGACGCTTATTTCGTGAGATATTTGGCCCAGTCACGATCAATGGACCACTCTGCATACATGTGTACACGTCACAAAAAATGGTTCAAATGGCTCTGAGCACTATGGGACTTAACTCCTGAGGTCATCAGTCCCCTAGAACTTAGAACTAGTTAGACCTAACTAACCTACGGACATCACACACATCCATGCCCAAGGCAGGATTCGAACCTGCGACCGTAGCGGTCGCGCGGTTCCAGACTGTAGAGCCTAGAACCGCTCGGCCATTCCGGCCGGCTACACACACACACACACACACACACACACACACATGCACAATTACATAAACTATTATAAAAGGGTCATACTACTCTGCAGACACATACTCTCTCTCTCTCTCTCTCTCAGAGCCCCCGCCCCTTCTCTCGCTACAACTGAATAGTGTGTGTATGGGAGAGTTTTCAATCCTATCATCACAAATGGTCCTTTTATTGTCATGAGGCTACAGGCCAGTTTTAGACTGCAGCACAGTGTACAGCTCGTGTCCTCCTGATCGAATACTAGTTTGCTGTACCATATGCAGCAGCTGTGGTGCAGCACCGCAAACACCACTGTACAGGCACTACAAATAGTCCTCAATAGAGAGGGCTCTCGATGGCATATGATACACACCCTTAGCCCGCCTCTGGGTGGTACCTTCCAATGTGCGACAGGAATGCATTTTTGATTGCTGGCCTGCAAACTCCACAATCGACAATCCATTTGCCTCATCTTTCATAAAGCCATAATATTCTTGTTCTGCTGTTCTGTGGAGCAATACTATAAGGATTATCAGCCATGTATTTGGATGTGTCCAATTCATTACCGTGTTATCTCATTACTTCATAGGGATCACAGTTCTTCACCCAACATAGGAAGCTGTCTGTATCCATATAAAGTAATTTAGGATATGTGAAATGAGTTTTCGCAAACTTATAATGAAAGTGGTATGTGTGGAGTTAGGATAGGTCTATTATGCATATGCCCACATAAACAGGTTTTGTAAAGTCTATTACAGACTTGACAATCTCCACAGCAACAGAGTTCTTACGGAATATGGTACCCCACTTAAAATTTGGTCTGCCGATGCATTTTCTTATGCCCCAACGCCCATCCCATTCGGTTCTAATCAAAACTTCACACCGTTCCCTCAAATTCCCCATTGTTTTGCCGAAAATTGAATTATTCATTAATTTAAAAAATCTTTTTTGAAGTTACACATGACGGAAGCCCTCAGTGTCGTATTCAGATCAATATACTGCTTCAACCAGGGGGACTGCTTGAAGGAGATTGCTTGGGTGATTCTGTCCCCAATCTGCGACACTGCTGGAGATTATGATAGTGAATAATGTGTCTCTGCGTATACTCCAGCGTTGTCATCAGTTTTGAGGTGTAGCCTCCTCACGGTACTGGTCATTCTCGACATAGCAGCCAATTGGCGTTCGCATCATGCATACTAATAGAATACATGTGTTCTGCCTCCACCACATACCCCACATCAGAATCAGCCGCCATAACCCCCATGATTTTTCCACCTAATCCTTTGCATTCTTTTTTGGGCACCCATCGAACCTAACCAATCGGCAGTGATTGCCGCATGGCATGCCTGTATAAGTTATTGATATTCAGGTACATGCTTTAACTCAAATCAAGGGATTCGTTGAATCTGTCACCCATCCATAGATTATTTGCCTTGGCATGCCTATGGACACATTGGCAAGTCCCCCACAGATCCCTTGCTCAAAGAAAAGAAGCACGTCAGCATTGGACAATAACTCTGTGCTGTGCTTCGTTTTCTTGAGCATTGCATCCCAAGATAACACAGGCGCTGTGTAATAAAAGGCGGGATGCAAAGAATACGTGGTCATGCATGCAGAATTTCTCGAAAACGCGCCCATGCAAGAACACATCTGTGTCCATGTAAAGCTGTGCGTATTTCACTAAAGTAGAGATGTCGAATTCGAGCCAGACATTCATGGCATGCTCATAATCTGCATCCATTATGGCATCACCTATAAGGTTGCTGGAGAATGCAGTTATATCGGGTTTCGTTGAGTTTTGCCATACTATCCATATATCTGTATGGGAAAAACCCCTTCCTAGTCACAAGTTGAAACTTTTCCTCATCAGGAAATGCAACTCGAGTGACATGCATATCCCCCCACGGCAGAGTTTCATTGAGTTTCTCGAGTGGTGCCAGCATAAAACGTTGCGTGTCATTGTAGCAGAGAGTAATTCTCGGCGTCATTCGTTTGTATAATGAAATATATTTCTTGACGCTCTCACGTAGGACACTAACTTGATTTTTCTCCTTGCCGAAGTCAGCCAAGTGCTCAACAAGAAAGTGAGCGCCATACCCGATTAAATTATGGAAGAAAACGGGTATGTGCCTTGGTAACTGGTACTTCAAATTGCATGTATTGTGAGCTACGCCTCGGAACTTCCCCGTGATATGACAGTGGTCCCTACAAGGACTTTCCGCTGTTCTGTCTAACGGAAGCCCAAAAATATGACAGTCAACAGTGCTATTGTACAAATCTCCATTGTCCTTCGATTTGGTTATGGGAACGTTGTCGCTGTAAAGCTTATCAACCTCCCTCGAAAGGTTTTCAAGATCATTGAGCAGCCAAACTGCAGGATTGTTCCCGACATAAGATTGGTAGCGGTTAAGACTTGAATCATAGGACGGTACAGTTTGGTACGCTGCAACATACAGCTTTTCTGTAAAGGTAGTATTTGAGGTCGTAGGGTCACCTTCACAGCGAGTCACAGGAGTGAGGAGGCATTCAGAGTCGGTATACACCACAAATGGCTATTGCTCCTGATGATGGGCATTTTCAGCTTTATGAATCTGGTTTCCTCAGTAGGCATAATAACACATACAGGCTCCTTGCAAGTGCAGTCTACTAGATGCATTGTTAATAACTTGTCTGAGGAAAAGGCAGTGAGGCATTTGAAGTAAGTATGCTTTTTAGACTTGTGGTTACTCAAATGAGAGAATAGGAGTTGGGAAATGTCTTTGATCCAAACATAATAGTAATTACATTTCTCTATATCTTTCTCATTGGAGAATAAGAGCATGTTCATATGCATATTACGCTAACTGGCAAATTTCGACAAATTGGGGGGGGGGGGGGGGGGGAGCCAAAGACTCTATGTTTCTCCTCCTCATCTGACTTGCGTTTCTCCAGGCCCTAAATGTGAACAGATATTCTGGTATTCTGTGCCTCAAATTTAGTTATGTCCTGGATCTTGATGGAGAACTTGACAAAATCAAAGTTATAAGTCTTATGAATGTCAATACCTATGCCGTATCGAGATGTACACTGCGAATGATCCTTATGATTGTAATTTCTTTCGCAAGCCAGGACTGACCATGCCAAACAAGCCTGATTCTTTCATTATCGACATTAATGCATATCCTCTTATTAGTAATATCCTTAGGCAGTTTTATATAGCTTGATGCTCCATTTAATAGGTCATAGACATGTGTATGGATGTCCAGATGTGGTATCCAGCTGAGTGCTTTTGCTGACCCTCTTAACTTCCACCTCAGAAAACCAGGCCACTTCTCAAGGTGCACTCGTGGAACCACTCGGCAATTGACGTGGTCCACGTCATCACGCCATTATCCCCACTCCCAAGAAAAAGTTAATGAAAACTTGTCTCTTCAGTGCGAGAGGCAATTTTGGGTGGGTGTGACAGTTCGATGCACAGCACCAAACCACATATCATGGCGGTATACCCTGGATCATTAATGACCTTTCAGAGCTCTGTTTCCACGACAGGAAGGCACGCTCTTAGAAACCCTACAGTGTCACGGTACACTCTTGCCGGATTCTCGATCCTTGTGAACGAGATTCGCTCCCCAAAGGTATCCGCAATCACCGAATATTCTAACTGCGGTATTGTGTCACTGACCTGATGTCGTTCCCTAAAAGGACAGGAGAGGGAACAGCCATTAGCAAGATTACTGCAACTAATACTACGACAACTAGATGATAAAGATGCTTATGGTGAGGTGTTGAGGGTATGTACCATACCTTGCAATACTGGTGAGGACGAAATGGTGGAGGAGGTGGAGACGCTGCAGTATCAGGCCAGTGCGAGCAGCCTGTTTGCTAATGCCCTGATCCACTTGCTGCAGGTGGGGTGGCCCATGGACGCCAGAGCGGAGCTCGTGCGGGGGAGGCGCTGGAGGCGGCATTGGCTGTGGCAGCGGCTTCTCGCGGCGACTAGCAGCGCCCTTGCCGGCGACATCTGTCTCACAGGCCCCACTTTCGGGAAACAGGTATCGTTGTCCCTGGTACTCATCCCTAGGCGTACTGCATGGACAGTGGTGCTGTAGAGAAAGAACAACGATCATAATTAAGTACAACGTTCCAGGCATCACCAGCTGCCAATCATTATTACTATTATTGATAAGCAGAGTGATTGTGTATTACCCTTAGGTCATCCGGCATCTCCTCTCGCCGACCAAGGTCTCCCTCCATCTCCTCCACCAACTGTGGAATTTCATCCTCCCTTGAATTGGGGAAAAGCCATCTGTCCATCTCACTCACCAGAAACGGCATATTAGATTTTTATAATAAAAGCATCTACCCACGCGAAAACTACGAGAAAAAATATTTTTTTTTAGAATATAAACTTACAGGAGATGTGCGATGGCTCCTGCTTATCCTCAACACACAACCCTCCTTGTTCATATTCTTTTACCAGGAAATCGTTTTCTACAACAACAAAGAATATGCACTATAATACACCTACGATGAAATTTTTGTCAAACAGCAAAGTATTACTTATACACAGTACTATGAAGAAGAGAAATATAGGTACTACTTACAGTGCTGATGCTGATGCTCCTGATGCTGGCTTTCATCAGCCAGCTCACCAATTATATGTTGGCCATATACTGAAAGAGCCAACGACCTTGCTGCAGTAGTAACACCAGTTTCCGTCAGATCACCAAAGTGAAGCGCTGTCGGGCTGGGTGACCATCCGGTCTGCCGAGTGCTGTTGGCAAGCAGGGTGCACTCACCCTTGTGAGGCAAACTGAGGACCTACTTGATTGAGAAATAGTGGCTCCAGTCTCGGAAAATGACATACGGCCGCGAGGGTGGTGTGCTGACCACATGCATCAAGTCACGACTATGAGCTGAGGATGACACCGTGGCTGGTCGGTACCATTGGGCATTCATGGCCTGTTCGGAAGGAATTTAATTTAGTTTTATATACTGAAACAATTAGACGACATTATTCAATACTACGAAATTCTTAGTGAAAAAGTTACAGTTACCTGTTTTGATTTTCGAAATCATGTACAATAGCAAAGACTTATTGACTGACTACCAAATTACATCAGTATATTACATACACGAAGAAGAAGAATATACAGGGCTATTACAAATGATTGAAGCGATTTCATAAATTCACTGTAGCTCCATTCATTGACATATGGTCACAACACACTACAGATATGTAGAAAAACTCATAAAGTTTTGTTCGGCTGAAGCCGCACTTCAGGTTTCTGCCGCCAGAGCGCTCGAGAGCGCAGTGAGACAAAATGGCGACAGGAGCCGAGAAAGCGTATGTCGTGCTTGAAATGCACTCACATCAGTCAGTCATAACAGTGCAACGACACTTCAGGACGAAGTTCAACAAAGATCCACCAACTGCTAACTCCATTTGGCGATGGTATGCGCGGTTTAAAGCTTCTGGATGCCTCTGTAAGGGGAAATCAACGGGTCGGCCTGCAGTGAGCGAAGAAACGGTTGAACGTGTGCGGGCAAGTTTCACACGTAGCCCGCGGAAGTCGACGAATAAAGAAAGCAGGGAGCTAAACGTACCACAGCCGACGGTTTGGAAAATCTTACGGAAAAGGCTAAAGCAGAAGCCTTACCGTTTACAATTGCTGCAAGCCCTGACACCCGATGACAAAGTCAAACGCTTTGAATTTTCGGCGCGGTTGCAACAGCTCATGCAAGAGGATGCGTTCAGTGCGAAACTTGTTTTCAGTGATGAAGCAACATTTTTTCTTAATGGTGAAGTGAACAGACACAATGTGCCAGAACTGCGAGCTCGCATCAACGATGTTTTCGAACTCATTGATGGGGACATGCTGCACCGAGTGTGGGAGGAACTTGATTATCAGCTTGATGTCTGCCGAATCACTAAAGGGGCACATATCGAACATTTGTGAACGCCTAAAAAAACTTTTTGAGTTTTTGTATGTGTGTGCAAAGCATTGTGAAAATATCTCAAATAATAAAGTTATTGTAGAGCTGTGAAATCGCTTCAATCATTTGTAATAACCCTGTATATACTACTTACGATGCTGTTGCTGCTGCCACTGCTGCCACTGATGCATCTCAGCATTCATTCCATCCACAATTTTGTGGTTGTGTAGTGATAACAATAAGAAGAAATGTATTTAATACCAATACTACAAAATTCTTAGTCGAAGAAAAAGTTGCAGTTGCTGAGTTGAACATTAACTTACCAGGTAATTCTCATTGCCTTGGGCATTTTCCACCACTAGTACTGTCGCTACTGCTTGATGTCACTGATTGCTTCAACTTTTTTTTTTCAGATAAACTGGTAGCACATACACGAGCAAGAAGACGACCTGAGACACCGACGAACAATAGGAGAAAGAGGCTGGGGGTGATATCAAAGGTTTTTGTCACCTGACAGTTTGTTCGGGGGCTAGCGTGACTTTTGGTCTGCACACAACATGAGGCGGCTGGTGTGTGGTGCAGCCAAAAGCAGTCACAGGGTCCAAGCAGGCATGGTACGGCTGGCACATGCGCGAATATCCGAATCGCATGGACCGGCGAAGCAATCAGGGTGCAGGGTGTGGGCACGAAATTCCTTGCAGTCAGTGCGAAAGATTTTTACCAGTGTAATTACGTCTGGTGAGTTATGCTGACAGTATTCCTTGCCCAATCACAAAAGTAGCCATCTAATTAAATGCTTCTATTCGATTAATTTTGCAAGACCTGCATCTTCCAGTTCAGCAGAAAATAACGACTACGAGAGATCCGACTGCTGCAAATTGAATTTTATAAATAAACAGCGCATCCTTTGCTATGTAATTGAATTTTCTGTTATGAGATCCTTACTCTCCAACATAGACCTACACATTTCCATGTGGGGGTGGGAGAGGAGGGCTGGGGGATTTACCAGAGGGAGAGGGGTTAATTAATTTATCAATTTAATTAATTAGTCAATCAAATTGATAGAGTGGGAAGGAGGCTATTGGAATAAATCAGGCCTGAAAGTGTGCTTGTATTTGCAAAGGGAGTGCCTAGAGGGGTCAGACAGGAGAAGGGGAAGGGGGAGGAGAAGGGGGAGGAGGAGTGGTGGGGGGTTTCTCAGAAGGACAGATTATCCCCAGAGGGTCATAAATCAACCCATGGGGTCATAAATCCCTTAGAAGAACAATAGGTTAAGGGTAGGGGGAGGAGGTCATAAATCAATAACGTTTGTCCCAATGTACGCAAACTGCAATGCGGTGTGATACCTCCATTATGCTGTTACTCGTTATTACCAAATGCATCCAAATAGGGCCAACATGCTATTATTCTTTTCTTGCCTGCCAAAGGACAAACACTGGTAGGCGCCCTTCGAAGAATGAATACTGTATACATGGCAGAATGTCTGTCGAAAACCACCGCTGTATTCCAAATTCCGTGCTGGTCGTGATTCGACACAAGACGCTCCCATATTGCAAATGTTGTAACGCCAAAGTTAATCCAACTCAAGTGAGAAACACTCAACCACGTGCCCTATAGAATCATGGCAAGAGCTGACATTTTCTATGAATCAGGGAGATTTGTATGAGATTTTCCCCAATTAAAAATGGTTAAAAGATTAACAGTTCATAAATACTACACCAACAGAAACAAACATTGACTCTGATTTAGTAAGCTAACTATACATGCTGAAAACAGCTGTCAAAATGTCAGTGTTGTAGGTATAACAGTCCAAGAGAAAAAACCCATAAAATAGCATATTTAATGTTGGTGAGATAGGGCATTCTGACTATCCTTAAATGGGCGTGACTGAGTTTGTGCCACATGCGTGTGAGTGCTGGCGCCCAGTTCTGGGGACTGTGCTCTGCCAAAATTCAGCAGTTGGTAGAAGGAAGCGGAGGGCATAAAATCAGAAATCTTCTCTTCATCACCAGTGAAACAGGAAGATAAAGAGGAGATGGGAAACTGAAGACAAGAGGGGAAAAGAAAACGAGATCTCATAGAACAGAAACAAAGCCTCGGTCCACATAAAAGAAGTCCTCAGAAAACTGATTCTGTGGAAAAACGCATTATGCCCAGGGTGCGGATTTAATTTTGATTATTACTGGATACATTGTGCTAAATACACTGATGGATAAAAAAATCCCAGCACCAATAAGGAGTGGAATGACATAAACGAGCGTTGGTACACTTTTTCCTACATCTGAAACTTGATGTCTATTCAGATTTCGCACCAGTCACATACGATTGGCGTTAGCAGCGCCACTATGAGGGTGTAAGTCAGGTTTGCTTTAAGTACATGCTTTAACAGTCATAAGCCTTAGTTACTTTTGGGACTGGATGTGGTGAGTTTACACAGCATCTGTCTTTTATTTCAACCACTATATGTGTTGTGGGAGCAGCATAGTTTACACCATGCTATGTCCAGCTTTTGTCAGGGCCTATGGGTCGAAACATGTTAATGTCAGTTTAGCACCTGGTAGACATCAAAGTCGTGACAGAAAAACAAAATGTATGGCTGTGTACACCGTAGAAGTCATACACTGCTTCAATGTGTTACAGCAAAAAGCAACAATTTCAACGGACAACACACGAACTCTCTAATTGGTTTTCATCCAGTGCTGGTGACAAAAGTTTATACAGATCCATGGAAGCGATTTCAATCACTGCTCGCCTGCTACAATCGACCAATATATATATGTTTGATGGGCTCACCAGATATGTTCGATGTCAACATGTAGACGGTATTTGTTTCTCGATATATCAGAAGAGAGAGATGCAGTAAAATGTTGATGAGTTCACTACCAGTTGCCATTAGCGAAGTATTCATCGTTTGTAGCTTTACCCCAGTGGTTGTTACAAAAATAACGAGCAAAGAGAGAGAGAGAGAGAGAGAGAGAGAGAGAGAGAGAGAGAGAGAGAGAGAAGGGAGAGAGAGAGACACTGTGCTGTCAATAAAGACTCGGTCACCATTATGCTGTTGTGTTTCTAGTGTGGTAATCATAGGAACACGATAAAGCAGATTAGGACATGTACAGAGTGATATGAGGGTGAGTAAAATAAAACCTTAAATTTGTAATAACAAATCGAAATTTCGGGCCGTTATCCTGTAAGTTGGTAAGTGTGCTACAAACAGCGTGCAGAATAGCGTATAAATGGCAGCATAGTGCAGATGCACACATACTGTCGCAGTATCAGTATAAAGATGGCCACTCCACTTGCGACTTGTACCAGGAAAGAACAGCGTTCTGTTATTCGGTTTTTGCATAGTGAAGGTGTGAAACCTATTAAAATTCATCGACGAATGTAGGTTCAGTACGTTGATGCATGTTTGTCACAGCAGTAAGTCTATGAATGGAGCAGTAAGTCCGCAAATGGTGTGACTGCAGTGGAAGATGCTCCTCGTCCAGGTCAGGCACAACAAGTTGTGACCGAGCGAGGTGGCGCAGTGGTTAGCACAGTGGACTCGCATTCGGGAGGACGACGGTTCAATCCCGTCTCCGGCCATCCTGATTTAGGTTTTCCGTGATTTCCCTAAATCGTTTCAGGCAAATGCCGAGATGGTTCCTTTGAAAGGGCACGGCCGATTTCCTTCCCAATCCTTCCCTAACCCGAGCTTGCGCTCCGTCTCTAATGACCTCGCTGTCGACGGGACGTTAAACCCTAACCACCACCACCACAAGTTGTGACTCCACAGAACATTGCAGCAGTTGAAGCCATAGTGAAGGAAAACCACCGAGTGACACTGAATGACACTGCAGCATGTTTACAGATTAGTCATGGGTCAGCACACAACATTGTGCATAATGTGTTCCAGTTTCACAAAATGTCTGCAAGATGGGTGCCACAGCAGCTGACTCCTGAAATGAGACAACAACGTGTTGATGCATGTGAAGAACTTCTTCAGCACTTTGAACGGGAAGGTGATAGTTTTCTTGCAAGAATCGTTACTGGGGACGAAACCTGGGTTCACTTCCAAAAACCAGAAACGAAGAGAGCGAGCAAGGAATGGTGCCATTCCTCATCACCAAAACCAAAGAAGTTTCGAACAGTACTATCAGCAGGGAAGGTTATGCTGACTCTCTTTTGGGACGAAAAGGGTGTCATTTCGGAGAATTACATGCCTAGAGGGACCACTGTCACCAGTTCATCATACACAGGTCTCCTAAAAAATCATCTGCGGCCTGCTGTCAGCACGAGTCCTTTTGCAACATGACAATGCAAGATCCCACACTGCCTGTACAACAGTTGCAACAATCATGGACCTGCATTTTGAGTGTCTTCCTCATCCACCATAATCACCAGACTTTTCCCCAAGTGATTTCCATATGTTTGTACCACTCAAGGACGCAATGAGAGGAAAGAAATTCCATTCTGATGAAGAGGTACGCCATGCCGTGCATGGGTGGTTGCACAGACTACCAAAAGAATTTTTTTCTAAAGGTATTTATGCACTTTGTAAGTGCTGGAGGACTTGCATTGAGCGTGGGGGAGATTATGTTGAAAAGTGATACAGCTTTGTACCACTTCTGCACAATAAATAATATTTAAAAAAATATTTAAGGTTTTCATTTGACCCACCCTCGTATTTATAGACCTTTATTCGATATCAATGAATTGCAGGTGTTATGCTTCTGAATCTCTTTCTGCAGTCCCCATAAGTAGATATGTTTTGTATGTTTTGGCACAATAATGCAATTTTAAACTAAACTCTTTATTTTGTAAGTAACACAACAGATTTTTAAAAATTCGGTATATTTTAATTAAGTAAACTGATTTTAGAACTTTCACCAATTACGTAATTTTTACAATAAATCAACTAATTACATGATTATCCTTAATACCTAACTGATTTTTAAATTCATTATTTAATTTACAATGTGATTGTAACACAATAACATGTATTAGTTAACAAAAGTAAGTTATTTTTTAACATTTTACATTGTGAATGTAAGTAAATAAATAAAAATGCATTAGTTAGCAGAAGTAAATTATTTTTAAAAAAATCTCATTGTGACAAGTAAATTAATTTACATGGATTAGTTAACAAAGTACATTATTTTAAAAAATCACATTGCGAGTATAAGTAAATTAATTAAAATGCATTAGTTAACAAATGTAAATTATTTTAAAAATGTAAGTAAATAAATAAAAATATATTTTTTAACAAACGTAAATTATAAATATTTTACAAAGTGATTGTAAGATAATAAAATGTATTAGTTAAAACAAAAGTAAGTTATTTTAAAAATTTTACATTGTGAACATAAGTAAATAAGTAAAATGTATTAGTGAACAAAGGTAAATTGTTTTAAACATTTTATATTGTTAACACAAGTATTTTAATTAAAATGTATTAATGAACAAAAGTAAATCATATTAAAATTTTCAGTTTTTATTTTTTCTATCTTTCTTAAAATGTTTCAGAAATGTATATAAACATGAAGTTAACACTTCCATAATTTTTTTAGTTTTTCGTTAATTTATATAGACCCAAAAGATAATAATTAAAAATTTCCAGTAAGTAATCCATGTTGTGCATCATATGTAAGATTCTTTTTACCATACATAAGCAAATGTATCACTTTTAATTTTATCATTAAAAGTTGCACAAAGTTACATAGCTGTTTTTTGTGTAGTTATACATTCTTTCTGCTACTCATATTGATTACATAAATTGGATAATTAGTTATAGAACTAAATGGATTAATAACAATATCTGATTTTAGTAGAGTAATCCTTTTAAAATCTAGAAATGCATCATATGCTTTAAGAAAATTCTTTGGGGAATTAATATTCCACATTTCATATGGAAAAACATCGTTCTACCATTTCTTAATTATTTATTCTGTAGTTTAACCTGATTAAATAGTGATGAATCAACTAATTGATAATTTTTACCATTTGTCTGAAACACAACAAAAACAAAATATAGCATATCAAATTCTGTAGAATTACAGTATTTTGTTATATCTAGTTAAAATCCTTTTTTACTAGATAAACCAGAAACTTCTGTTTGAAGTTCATAAAAAGAAATAGGAATTTTAGGCCTTTTAAAATATTTTCACGTAGTTCAAGTTCGTAATTTGCATCATATTTAACTACTGGTACACTTATTTCCGTAGATTTTATAACTATTTTACTTTCTTGTGGAAGTGTCTCTTTTATATCGACACCAGCATCATTTGTATCAAACCAATGTAGAATTGCATCTCCAAGGGTTGAACTACATTAAAAACTACACTTAAGTTTCCTTCAAATATAATTTCTTTACAATCTTTAAAAAATCCACCAAGCATTGACAATTGATAAACTACTTCATTTCTTCTTCCATTTATTTTTCCTATATTAAGAATATATCCTTCTTAACTTGTTTTGTCAGTAACAGATGAAGTCAGATGTAGTAAAACTCGTATGAAATGAAATGATGTTCAATTCTAGATAATATACTATTTCCTTTTTTATTGTTATAAAATCAAACAATTTAGGTTACATAATTACCAATCAATTGTATCTTTGATTTTCCATCATATGTTGGATAATCTGTACCATCATTTCCAATAATACTAAAATTCATGTACAATTGTGCATGAATTGGATGAAGCCAACCATCACTAATATTTATTTCAATTTCTGTATCTTTGTTAGGAACATTTAAATTATTTATAGTTTTTTCATTAACAGGAAATGAACGAAACTGATAACTTTCAATTTTTTTCCTGATTGTTTTAGCAATTACTTATTTATTAAGGAAAAAATTTATTAAGATATTTCTAAAATAACTGTTACAGTAGCACCATTAAAGTAAATTAAATTATCATTTTCATCAGTTATAGCAACTTCTAAATCTTGAATTGTATTAAAAATAGGAACATTTAAAGCATAATTTGGTTCACAAATTTATTGGTCCACAAAACTCTGCATTATGTTTAAATGAAGCAACAATATTAGTTTCTTTATGAAAATGATCATTTTGTTTAATATACGAGGGCTATCCACAAAGTACATTACGTTTTGGAATTAACAATAAATAAAGTGTTGGAAATTTTTTTATTATATACAGATGAAAGCCACACTTAAATACTACTTTTCTACATAGTTGCCATTTAAATTAAGGTACTTATCGTAGCGATGGACGAGCTTGGAAATTCCTTCGTCGTAAAATTCGGCCGCCTGCGCTTTCAACCACATGGTTACCTCTTCTTGAAGCTGTGCGTCGTAATCAAAACGCTGCATAGCCAACCACTTCTTCATTGCTTGGAATAAGTGGAAGTCGCTCGGTGCCAGGTCGGGACTGTACGGCAGATGAGGAAACAACTCCCACTTAAAAGGTTCGAGAACTTCGAGTGGCATTTGCCGTGTGGGCCCGGTCGTTGTCGTGAATCAGCAAGATCTTTGAGCCCAACTTTCTCCTGCGCTTGCTTTGTATTGCTCTTCTGAGGTTGTGCAGAGTTTGGCAATACCTTTGAGAGTTTATTGTAGTGCTTCTTTCCAGGAAATCCACAAAAATCGTATTTCTAGAGGGTTACTGATTAACCACGTGGTTGAAGGCGCAGGCGGCCGAATTTTATGACGAAGGAATTTCCAAGCTCGTCCATCGCTACGATAAGTACCTTAATTTAAATGGCAACTATGTAGAAAAGTAGTATTTAAGTGTGGCTTTCATCTGTATATAATAAAAAAATTTCCAATACTTTATTAATTTTTAATTCCAAAACGTAATGTACTTTGTGGATAGCCCTCGTACATTCCAACAGCAAAATTAAAATTTATAGTCAATAATTCAAAAGGAATTATTTTAGGAACATCTTTAGCAACAGCTTTTTCATTAGCTTGAACAACTTGATTATTAAAACCAAGTAAACTTCCAATACTATCTGCTATATACATACACACTAATGGCGATTAAAATTGCTACACCAAGAAGAAATGCACATGATAAACGGGTATTCATTGGACGAATATATTATACTAGAACTGACATGTGATAACATTTTCATGCAATTTGGGTGCATAGATCCTGAGAAATCAGTACCCAGAACAACCACCTCTAGCCGTAATAACCGCCTTGATATGCCTGTGCATTGAGTCAAACAGAGCTTGGATGGCGTGTACAGGTACAGCTGCCCATGCAGTTTCAACATGATACCACAGCTAATGAAGAGTAGTGACTGGCGTATTGTGACGAGCCAGTTGCTCGGCCACAATTCAACAGACGTATTCAATTGGTGAGAGATCTGAAGAATGTGCTGGCCAGGGCAGCAGTCGAACATTTTCTGTATCCAGAAAGGCCCGTACAGGACCTGCAACATGCGGTCATGCATTATCCTGCTGAAATGTAGGGTTTTGTAGGGATCGAATGAGATAGAGCTGTTGAGTACACCATCGATGGCGCTCCTGTCTATGACGCAGCGCAAGGGTGACCGCAGCCATGGTCTCCGAGCTGATAGTCTATGCTGCTGCAAACGTAGTCGAACTGTTCGTGGAGATGGTTGTTGTCTTGCAAACGTCTCCATCTGTTGACTCAGGGATCGAGATGTGGCTGTACAATCCGCAACAGCCATGAGGATAAGATGCCGGTCATCTCGACTGCTAGTGATATAAGGCCGTTAGGATCCAGCACAGTGTTCCGTAATACCCTCCTGAACCCACCGATTCCACATTCTGCTAACAGTCACTGGATCTCGACCAACGCCATCAGCAATGTCGCGATACGATAAACCGCAATCGCGATAGGCTACAATGCGACCTTTATCAAAGTCGGAAACATGATGGTACGCATTTCTCCTCCTTACACGAGGCGTCACAACAATGTTTCACCAGGCAACGCTGGTCAACTGCTGTTTGTGTATGAGAAATCGGTTGGAAACTTCCCTCATGTCAGCACATTGTACGTGTCGCCACTGGCGCCAACCTTGTGTGAATGCTCTGAAAAGCTAACCATTTGCATATCACAGCATCTTCTTCCTGTCAGTTAAATTTCATGTCTGTAGCATGTCATATCCGTGGTGTCGCAATTTTAATGGCCAGTAGTGTACAATTTTACATCACTTTCTATAACAATTCTGTTTATAATTTCATCTTCCATTATGTGTACATTTTTTAAAATTTTTAAAACTATATTGAACTACAGGAAGTTCAGTTGTTTCTCCACCATGATAAAGTTTATTATTTTTTGTTGTAATACTTGGTGTTAAAAAAGTTGAATGAAAATGAACTAATGGAACATTAGTATAACTATCATGTATTAGAACAGTTAATCATTTTCTAAGTACAGATAATTTATCACTAAGTTGAAATAATATACACATTTATTACTGAAAAAATTATTAATAAATGACAAAATTATTAATAAATGAGAAAATTATTAATAAAAGACAAAATTATTATCAACTCAAAAAATTATTAATATATATAAAAAATTATTAGTATAAGAAAAAATATTAATAAATGAACAGAACAGATTGTGAACCTAAAGTAAGAATTCAAGAAAATAACTTAAAAACAAGCATGGTAAACATCTACCAAATTCTATAAGATGTGCAATAATTGGACCAAGTCGTTTTGGTAAAACAACATTAATGATTGATAATTATATTTTAGCTACAGGATGTTTGAACTGGAATACAATTAACATTTTGTATGGTAATTCAGAAAGTTTAGAACAACGAAAGTATCAAGAATTTATAAAACAATATAAAAAAATTGATGATAAAATTAATAAACTAATTGTTCTTTTTTGAAAATAAGGAAAGAAATTATTCCATTATATGAATGTAAAGATAATTCAGTTGTTGTATTTGAAGATTTTTTCTAGAAAATGAAGATATTGTTAGAAATTATTTTACTAGAGGTAGACACAACAGTATAGATTGATTTTACTTAACTCAAACTTGATCCAAAATACCAAAACAACTAGTAAGACACAATCTAAATTTTTGAAATATTTTTCAACAAGATGATACATATATAAATTGTATTTACCTGGAATTTGTAGGTGGAGATTAAAACTTGGATAATTTTAAGGAAGTGTGTAGTAACAGTAGGAATGATGAATTTGGGATTTTAACAGTCAATATGTCTACAAAACCAAGTGAAGGTAAATTTTGATATAAAATACAACAATTCATCGAAACATAAACATTAAACAAAAACATTAAACGAAAACATTAAACATTATACAATAACGTCTATATAAGCTTTAACTATAACTTTAACATTAACACTAATTTTAATATTAACTGTAACACCAATACTAAAATTAAACATTAACATTAACTTAAACTTTAACATTAACGTTAACATTAAGCAAGGACATTAATATAAATATAAACATAAAAATTAAAGATAAATATAAACATAAACATAAACACACACAAAATTATAAACATAAACATAATTAATGTTTTTTCTTCATTAATAAATGTTTGCAACATATAATGAAAAACCTGTTAAACAAGCTATACAAAATAGAAAGCAATTTGAAGAACAAAGAGACAAATTTAAGCTTTGGACAAAGCAACCAAGAACAGAATATGAGAAATATATAAAGTTAAATCAACCTGTTATTGATGCTATTGAAATAGTAAAACAAGGTATCGAAAGTTTAGGTGATAATGTTTTAAAAGCAATTGAAGAAAATAGAGAAGCTGTAAAACAAATCATTCCATAGAGTCATCATATAGAATATTTTGGACATATAACACCAATTAAGCATTAAATCATTGGTCTGATGATATTCCTGGAAAATTTTAACATACATTAAGTGAAAAAGAAATTAAAGATATATTAATAGATACCAATTAGAAAAAAGATAAAAATATGAATGAAACTAAAAAATAAACATTAGAGAAAGAAGGTTAAAGTATATCAATCATAGTGAAGATAAAGTATTTGCGCTATTTTGTCGAAAGTCGACATGTTAAGAAGCGTGGCTGTTGTACTTAAGGTTTATAATTTATATAAAAAACAGCTACCAGCCACATGTATGGTTTAAAAAGGTTTATTATCTTCAGACCATACCAGTTTCGGATTTTTCATTACAAATCCATCTTCAGATGGCAGGTTACAAGCATTCTTAGTTGGACCTAGTTTTGTATATGTTATTCGCTTGCTGCACTGGGAAAGAAAAGAAATATTTTTGTTGTCATATCGGTAATGGTATTTTTTAGAAAGATTTACTTCTTTTACAAAATATAATTGCTCATGAGATGTTTTATTATAAACATTAGTAAACTTGTAGGTTAGTGTACTTACGTGCTGTGTAGTTCTGCCTGACGAAATATTCGTGCGTTTATGTTTTCGAACGCAAACTTAATACACTGTATTCTGGATATAAGTATTATGATAATAAAAAACTTAGTATTGCCCAAAAGTTAGCAAATAAATTTAGCGATTTTATAATTGATAATCCAGAAAGAATTTTGAATAATCTACCACATACATTTTGGAAAAGTGATAAATGTGGAAAAGGATTACTAAACGCTTTAATTACCAAATTACCATTTGATATACATCTTCCAGGTTATTGATTTTTCGGTCCAGGTACAAAATTAGAAGAAAGATTAGCTAGAGGTGATAAAGATTATATCCGTTGGATAAAGCTAATAAAAATTATGATATTGCTTACAGAGATAACAAAGTTTTAGAAAAAAGACATATAGCTGATAAAGAACATCAGACAGATGCAAATAAAAGAATCTGTGCAAATGATGCTTCATTTGGTGAAAAAGTGGTAGTAACAGCAGTTAGAGGAATTACGTATGGAAAACGGAAATTGTGAACTAATGTTGATCTAAATGGTTTGTTGATTATAAAATCTTTATAAATCTTTAAACCATATAATTATACATCTATATAAAAATCTTTATACATTTTTGATTATATAAACTTTTAAACTATAAAAAAATAAATTTTAAAACTATATACAAAAATCATTATTGAATTTTTAGATATCTACATTTTTAATTAAATAAATATTTTTTTATTTTTAACTACTTAAAAATCTTTATAAAATTTTTTACTACTTAAAAATCTTTATAAAATTTTTAACTATAAAAAAATCTTTATAAATTTTTAAACTATATAAAAATTTTTAAAAATTTTGATCTACATACAAAACCTTCATAAATTTTTAATTGTTTAAAAATATTTATTAAATTTTTAACTACATAAATGAATAACTTTACAACTGATAATAATTTGCTACATAATGGTAGACTAAACCAAAGTCTATTAAATTGAAGCTAAATAATGAACAATTAAATGTAGTTAAACTATTTTTAACTGAACCACAAAAACGCGAGAAAGATTAAAAAATCTGGTGGAAATTTACTTATTACATTAGGTATTCCTGTTGTAAGAAAAAGTATTTAAAATTTAACAGAAAAGAAAGATGATAAAGGATTAACACAACATGAAGGTGGATTTCATCCATTATTATTAGCTGCATAACCATATTTAACAACAACTGGTTCTTTAGCTGGAGGTTCTGCAGCAATTTCATTTGCAGTATTAAACAAATAGAAAAAAGATAAAGAATAAGAAGAACAAACAGACAAAACTTGGAAATGGAGAATAATGTTGGTAATGGAATAAAGGCAAATAACAAATTCAAAAGTAATTGATAAATATCCTAATGCATTAAGTAATTTTGATATAGAAGATCTTACTAAATAATTAAAAATTAAACACTTTTGTGTAAACACATCATTGACGAATTACCAAATAAAGCATTTAAAATTGAATGTGGAATAGTAAATTTACATACATATGATAATCCTGGTACTCATTGGATTTGTTACTATAAAAATAATTATTAAAGAATTAATTCATTAAAATTTTTTGTAAATGGTGAAGGTTTAAATAATACTTCTTAAAATATGATTAATGAATTACATAAACCAATTACAAAGAATTTTAAAACAAGAAATGTTGTTTCACTTGGTATAGATGATTTATGGCAAGCTGATCTAGTTGAAATGGATTCAGCTAATTTCAAAGGAATTAAAAAAATAATTTAAGTTTATAAATATTTATTAACAATAATTGATGTTTTTCAAGATTTGCATTTGCTATTCCCATTAAAGATAATTAAACTAAAAATATAATTGATAAATTTAAAAAAAATTTTATAGTTAGAAAGCAAAATAATTCACAAACAGGTAATGGTAAAGAATGCTATAACAAAGAATTTGTATATGTAATGAAGAAATATTAACGTTAATAATTATTCAACATTTCAGAAATAAATACATCTGTTGTTGAACGATTTAACAGAACACTTAAGGAAAATATGTGGAAGAAATTTGCTTTACAAGGAAATTATAAATGGTTAAATTTACTTAAAAATCAAATTGATGAATACAATAAAACAAAACATCCTACAATAAGAATAAAACCAATAGAAGTTACTGAAAAACCTTTAAAGTGTATCTAATGAAATAGCTAAATTATAATAAACCTGATAAAGTAAGAATTAATAAACTTACAGGTCTTTTTGAAACAGGATATACAGCTAATTGGTCAACAGAAATATTTGAAATTGAAGATGGATTCTAATCCAGGTACATATAAATTAAAGAAATACATTGAAATGTTTATGAATAAGAACTACAAAAAACGTAATATCAAGCATAGAGTTAGTTGAAAAAGTTCTAAGAAGAAATTGAATCAAGTTTATGTTAAGTGGGTAGGTTTTGATAATTCACTCAACAGTTGGTTAAATTAATATAAAGTAATTTTATAATGAAGAAGTTTACTATTTAGCTTAACAAACAATTAGTTTTTAAGCAATTTGTTTTTTAAAACAAATGGTTTACTATTTACTTTAACAATCATTCGTTTTCAAACAATTGTTTTTTTAAACAAGTAGTTTACTATTTAGTTTAACAATTAATTAGGTTTTTAGAATTAGTTTCTAAAAGAATTTTTTGAAAATTTCGTTTACTATTTAGTTTAACAATCAATTTGCTTCTAACAATTAGTTTTTAAGGTAATTAGTATACTATTAATCTACTAATTAGTTTAACAATTAATTAAAGAATTAATTTTCCATTTAGCTCAACAATCAATTAGTCTTTAAAAAAGTATCAAATATTTCTATCAAATTTTAAATTTGAATGTCTTTTGATTTAATTATTTCACCTTTTACTTTATTTCTTTCATCTTTTACTTTAATACTTTCATCTTTTATTTTAATTATTTTATTTTATTTAATGTTTGTAGTTTATGATCACAAAAAGCTTCGTGTTTTATTTGATCTTTATTGGAAGTTTCCATTTATACAGAAAAATTTGATATACAAAAAATTTTATTAACTTTAAATTGAAATAATTTTATTAATTTTATATAAAAGAATTTTTTTTACATTTTTATAACTTATAATGACCATATTGTGATGTATCTATTTTATTTTCCAATACATATCTTCTTTTTTCATGAGGACGTAACGCTTTTTGATTTACTTGAATTGCATATATTTTATGTATTTTACTTTTCATTAAACTAATTTTTCTGTAGTGTTCTATATTATTAAACGAACAATCTTTGTAATCTTCTAAACTTCTTTCGCTTTTAACAACACATTTCTTAATTCGATTACAGTTCTTTTTCTATATTACATTCATCATTCATTTTACCAACAACTTTTTTGTTTACCTGTGGCATACTAAATATGTTATCTGTGGATAATCACTTGTATCAATGTAATCAATAGAAATCCATGTTTTATTATGGTAAATATAACTGTCTGAATCTTGATAACATAATTAAATATTTTCCCCATTTTTAGGTTTTATAACTCTATAGTGGAAATCATATATTAATTCTTGAGAAATATTGATTGCCTTTATATGTATGAATAGCAGCAAGATTTTCATTTAATACAGTTCTACATTTTAGGTTTGGTTTAGCTACAAGTTTATCACATTCTTTGCTTTTTGAAACTAATTTTATATCTTGTTTATTTCTTATATTCTCCATTATTTTATCAACTACAGAATTATTCATTAATTCGTAGAAATGTTTTTCAAAGCCGTTTGTAGCTTTAGTTCTTAACTGTGTGTTTAGATCTGTATCCTACTTTAACTTATTCGTTTGTTTACATTTTAAAACTATATTTATTTTTGTATATTACATTCCTAGTGTAATTACAGTTTAAGATTTATATAATGTACTATATAATTGTGCTTTTTATTTAAAGTAATTATTAATTTACTTTCATTTGTACCTGGAACAAATTTTGCTTCAAGAGCTAATGGGAAATCTTTATGTAAATCATGTAATTTCTTTGGATCAATCAACTTCAAATATATAACCATTTTAGCAATTGATTGAATTTTCACTTATTTTGTACAATTAAAATTATTTGGTTCATCCCATTGAAATCCACCATATGATAAGTATTGGTTCATAGCAAAACCATATGAGTTATTTGCAACAAGTTATGTTATATAATTTCATATTTCTTTATTATTAAAACCCCTTAAATATTTATTATTTGCTTTCACATATGTTTATAAACATTGTGAAATACCTCCTCTTATTCCTTTTTCAACCATTAGAATCATATTTTAAACATATAATAATTCAAGTATTTGTTCAGTAATTTTTAACATGGCATCCATAGATAAACCTGGTGTAAATTACCAAAACGGATCTAGATCATATGATTTATTACATGTTTTTATAATATTTTCAACTACATATGTTAACAATAGTACATCAGTTTGAAGATACAAATCATGATATTCACCAACAATTTTATATTGAATTTTTCCCAATCTAATTTTGCATGTTTGTAATCTTCTTCAGTTATATTTCAATAATTTAATTTGTTGTAAAATTTTCTTTTGTTGGTAATTGTATTTCTTCATATTCTTCCCAAGAATACATATAATCATAAGAATAAACCCCTTTCCTAATTATTAAATTAAATAATTCTGGAGAAAAATATTTTTAAATTTATTTTTGTTTAAATTTGTTAAAAGTTTGTCAAGTGAAGAAGCCATAAATCCAAATACAACTTATTTTTTAATTTTTTGTACGTTTAGCCATACTAATGTATTTAATTTTAATACATGGTACTAATTCTATTTCTTCTTTATCGTAACCAAGTTCTTTTACAAAAGGATGTGAATCATAACCAGATAAATTAAGTAAATAAATAGGTCCAGTAGTTGTAAATTACAATTAATGCACAATAAAGTGATGAATTTTCCAGCTAGATGATTATGATAACGAACTTTTTTTAATACTTCTTGTATAATGATATTTACACAATGTACAAAGTTTAGCGCTATTTCTTCAAATGTAAGTGGTTTCATTTCTTCAATTCCAAAATAAATTTATCCAGTTTCTTAAACATCCTGTCTTAAACATTCAATAAAATTTTTGTGACAATTTGGTTCTCTATAAATAAGAGATTATCTATAATTTCCATATATGTATTTAATGTAGTAACAAAATCCACTTGGTTCAAGTTTTTGTAATTTCATTTTATATGGTGTTTCTGCATTTGGTTAACAATAGTCCATATTTAAAAGTAAACTTTAAAAATCAGTATAAGTAATGGAACTTTTGGTGTACATTGATAATTTCCAAAATATACGCATTTTTCTTAACTTGGCATTTCAACTTTTTATGGTTTTTTAGTTAAACTATTTGTTGTATGATTATCTAATTTTCATTTACTATTGAAATGTAGTAAACATAATCACAAATAAATTTTACTTCACTATGTTTGGTCATTTCACTTGATACAAGTCCAAATAAATTTTTTATATATCAATAGTGTCAATTATTATGTTTCTTGTAATAAAGTAGATTTACATGTTTTTCCTTTTTTACATTTTGTAACTTTTAATGGATACATTTTATATTCTTCATCATAAAATGAATATACATAAATAGAAACATTAATTATATTTTCTGTTTTTTGGAATATGATCAACTAATGAAGGAAAATCAATATTTTCAAATTGCTTATCAACATGAAAACCAAACATATTTGTATTTGGTTATTCTTTCAGCATCTTTATCTACAGAAAACAAAGGTGCTTTTATAGACCATAGAAAACACTTTTCATCATTATTTTTGGTTTAATTTCTAACTATATTTGTATGATTATCTCTTACTTCAGTTGTATAAGTTCTAACAATATTTGTTTGATTTTCACTTACTTCAGGTGTATAATTTCTATCAATAATTGAACGATTTCTAGTAACAAATGTAATTAAATCAGCTTCAAGTAAATTTGAATATGCTCATAAATTATTTATTCTACAAAATTCATGAGGATTTGCAAAAGTAAATTGTTGTAGTTCAATAGCAATGTAACTTTCCATTTTGATGTTTTTTTATTACAAAGAAATCTTTATATTTGTAAAAAATGTTATTTAAACAAAATGATAATAATTTAATAGATGGATAAGGATTATTATTCAACACATTATTAATAAAAAGAGAATTAGTTTATTATTTACTTTAACATTCAATTAGTTTTCAAACAATTCGTTTTTTAAAAGAACTACTTTACTATTCAATTTAACAATCAATTCGTTTACTATTTAGTTTAACAATCATTTAGTTTTAATAATTTATTTAATTATTCATAAAGGATTATTATTTAATAAACAATCATAATATTTTCTAAAGTACACTTCTTACATTTATTATTATCTTTCGCTTTATGTGAAGGATTTATGTAAAAACTATTTAATTCACTAATTTCTCGACAGGTATTACATTACATTTGTTTGTTTCAACTTCTTTGTTATTCATTGTAGATGTACATTTTTCTTCATTATTCATTGTTAATAATATTTTTGAATGTTCTTCACTTGGATTTCAATGTAATATTTCCATATAAACAAGGAATTCGATTTTTAATGTAATTTTTTACATCATATGTATTTATACAGGGTCTACATATAGTTCTATAACTATCTTTTGTATATTTCTGAAAAGAAAAATTATCAATTGATTTCTCTGTATTACAATATTTACAAAATTTAAATTTCACAGGGGAATCTTGTTCAACTTGTCCATTTATGTATACAAAATTTATTAGACTTTTGAAAAAGTAAATTTTGATAATTCTTATAATTTTTATAATTTAAATATGTTATTAATCACCATAATATGCTGCTTCATCTTGAGCATCAAACAAATCAGAAATATTAATTATTTTAACTGTTTCTGGTACATTATTTTTAATAATAATTCTACAAAGTAGACAATTTTCTTATTCAAAATGGTTCAAATGGCTCTGAGCACTGTGGGACTCAACTGCTGAGGTCATTAGTCCCCTAGAACGTAGAACTAGTTAAACCTAACTAACCTAAGGACATCACAAACATCCATGCCTGAGGCAGGATTCGAACCTGCGACCGTATCGGTCTTGCGGTTCCAGACTGCAGCGCCTTTAACCGTACGGCCACTTCGGCCAGCTTTTCTTTTTCCTTTAACCATTCACCAATACATGTTTTATGAAAAATACGACTGCCGCTTGTTTTAACAAATTGATTATTATTTTCATTACTTAAACAAATACAAAAATTAATATTTTTTCAGATTGCTCAATTAGTTCATAAGTTTCTTTTAGTTCAGTTTGCATTTCGTTTAGGTTCTCCATTTATAAGAAATAATTTTTATTAGATTTATAAAAAAATTATAATTTTCAATGAATCATTTAGCTATAAGTTCAAAATTACAATTTATTTAAAATATGTTGAATATGAATTACAAATTTATTTTTATAAAACTAATAAAAAAATTCCATATAAATGGGAAATACTTTAATCAGGAAGCTCAACAATTTGAGAATTTCTAAAGAAATTAAAAAGTACATGAGCTAGAGATAAATGTTTTATATACTATTACATACTGTGAATACTTAAATACTTGATATGGAGAACAACTTCGTGTACAACTCAATAATGATTTTAAAGTTATTTCACCAAATAGATTTTCTAAATTAATTGTTGATTTTGAATTTGAAATATTTAAAAAAGGGCAAATGAAATTCAAATGTGAAGGAATGACAAAACTTAAAAATATAAATAATGAATTTCATGGTAAAGAGTTCACATTTTACAATGTTTAAAATAATTCATTTTTGTTAACTAATTTATTTTATTTATTTACTTAAATTCACAATGTGAGTTTTTTAAATACTGAACTATTTTAACTAATACATTTTACTTATTAAATTACCTTCACAATGTAAAATTTTTAAAGTAATATACTTTTTAACTAATACATTTTTATCTATTTACATATGTTCACAATGTGATTTTTTAAAATAATTTAGTTTTGTTAACTAATACATTTTTATTTATTTACTATATTCACGACGAAAAGTTTTTAAAAATAACTTACTTTTGTTAACTAGTACATGTTATTGTGTTAGAATCACATTGTAAATGAAATAATGAATTTAATTTCAGTTAGTTATTAAGAATAATCATGTAATTAGTTGATTTATTATAAAAATTACGTATTTTATTAAAGTTCTAACATCAATTTACTTAATTAAAATGTACTGAATGTTTAAAAATCCGTTGTGTTACTTATAAATTACAGAATTTAGTTTAAAACTACGTTATTGACCCAAAATATATCAAACATATCTACTCCCATATACTTTGCATGGTTGTGAATTTCCTACTGTGTGTTAGTGTGCTATTTTTCTCATTGTGATAGCTCTTTATCTGTCAGCCTTCTAACTAAAGGAGCAGTGATATCAGAACATGATGTGATTTCGAGAGAATCAGCAGGAGTCTGTAACTTAGCGTTCACATCTCTTACTCACTGATATCACATGAATTCAAATGCTATATATCGAAGACTGGAAGATTCATGAGTATAGTGTAGCTAGGCGACGCTCTGATGAAAGGGGAGCTGTAAGGGGAGCTCAATACCGTTTCTTCTAAGTATTGTGGGCAAACATATCGCAGCCCCTCACATGTCTCTTGAGGTGGCTGCAATGAGAAGATTATGGGCTAATACTAAGGTTCTCTACAGGGGGACAATAGCAGCAGAAGCTCCATCTTTTGTTTTCTCGACAGATAAGAGGCAACATTCTTCCGTGAGTTTTGTGCACCTATATATGGGTGGACTCACACCTTAATAGGTACACTAAATTTACATTTACATATATATGCTTACTTTGCAAACCATTATACAAAGTGTCACGGAGGGTACCGTGTACCCCTACTAGTCATCACATTCTTATTCAACTGGCAAATCTTTGTGGTCCATACGTGAAATGTAATTTGTGGCAGTAGAATCCTTCTGCAGTCAGCTTCAAATGTTGGTTCTCTACAGTGTTCCTCAAAAAGAATATCGTCTTCCCTACAGGGATTCCTGTTTGAGTGCGGAAAGCATCAGCCCTCTAATTTGGCGAGAGCCGAGAGGACTCGGACCTGGCATCTCCTATCTCCTGCTTACATGCCAAACACTGTATCCATCTTTTTTTGTTTATATATATGGATATCAATGTGCGAATAGTCATAGTTAATCAAGCCTGGTAAACTAAAACAGGATGAAGACACCATCGAAGATAGTAAACATAAATAACATGAAAATAAAGCTACCACTTCATAGTTAGGCTTCCCAGCAACTGCGCCCACTGATAAAGATAGTTCAATGTATGAGCGTTTGCAGTTCGTTCTGACCTCATCTACCACTGCCTGGAACATTTCAGCTACACGGCGGACTGTGAAAGGCACTCCATAGGTAGTTTGCGAATCATTGTCGATATCTGGTGGATATTGTAGAGACTTTCTTGCGTCACCAGCTTCCCATTCACGACTACATACCATTGGGAAACAACATCAGAATCAAGCATGGCATCATGTACAGTCTTCCACACCACGCGCCACCGTACATCAGGATATTTTAGTTCGACCACATTTAGGGGGGTGGCGTTGCAGCATGTCGCGATATAGGTGTCGAGTTGTGACCATTTGTGGTGGGGCGTTGCAGCATGTCGCGATATAGGCGTCGAGTTGTGGCCATTTGTGGTGTCGTGAGCGCTACACTGGAATAACTTTGTTCTAAATAGAAACGTCCTATATAAAAGAGGGGCGCTGGGATGTCCTATAGCGGCACCGGCGCTCTTAGTTGAAGCAGGTCGTAGCGCCGTCAGAAGCAATCTCGTGAGACTTGTAGGACAACGGCGCAGCAGACATAAATGTGAGATAACATAGAGAGCAATGGCCCTGTCATGGTCGTTAACTAAGCCGAGACGAACTTTTTCCTTGGAGAGGGTAAGAGATATGTATCTGATCTTCAGTAACATACCAGCACTGACGAAGTATCCCAGTGCTGCCATAATGCTACGCGCCAATGGGTTCGGAATGGGTACCGTTTGGGCGACATGCGGCATGCGGGGCGCAAGGTATACTTTGGCATATTGCGCCCGCTGAACGATGTTGAGGGCTCGCAAGCAATGATTTGCAATTCCGGCCCGAATTTGGTAAAGAAGTCGTCGATAATTGAGCGTCGTCGCGCGTCGCATATCGTTCATGAAATCTAAGCCCAAGCAGCGGACAGTATCACTGAAGCATAAGGGGGCAATGTGTTCCTGCGGTAGCCCAATCCCGATGCTCAAGGCGACAGACTTGTCAACGTTGATTTGGCTACCATAAGCTGTACCATAGGTTTCAATCCAGTCCAAAGCCACCGCCATATCGTTAGCTCCACGTACGACGATGATCAAATCATTCGCATATGCGGTGCAGCGATAGATGGAGCCGCCAAACTGTATCCCAGTGAGCCTGTCTCGGAGACCACACAACAAAGGTGCTAAGGCCAATGCAAATAACAATGTAGATAATGGACATCCCTGTCGTACTGATCGGCGGATCGGCATGGGTGCCGTCATTCTTCCACTAACAAGAACTAGAGAAGTAGCGCCATGCAGTAGGCGTGTCAACACTCTGATAAAGGGCTCGGGGTATTCCATGTGCCGTAGAACGGCCGTAAGGAAAGTGTGTCCCACATGGTCAAAAGCCTGGCTAAAGTCGATAGACGCCAGGGCTGCCAGCAAACGTCTCACCTGAAGGCGGAGGATAAGATCTCTGTAACTACATAACGCAGTTCCAATGTTGTCGGGTCCCACCAGGGACGTCTGATCGCTGGACAGGACACGCAATAGTGTTCTGCGTATACGTTCTGATAGCAGCCTGGAAAAGATCTTGAAGTCGCTGTTCAATAACGTTAAGGGGCGATAATCGCGGGCATAATTCCGTCCCTTCGGCTTATGGATGGGGACAATCAGTCCTTCCAAGAACGGAGCAGGCAACAGTATACCCGGGGACATCAATTCCTGACAATTTCAACCCAACACGGTACCCACAGTTGTTTAAAGTCTCGACAGAACTCTAGTGGTAGTCCGTCGATTCCTTGTGATTTATGGGGAGCACCTTTACCAATGGCGTCGAGCGCTTCCTCTTCTGTCACTTCTCCCAGTGAAGTCGGTACCATGTCTTGTGGAACCGTACCATGGACATGTGCAGAAACGATGTCTACCGTCGCCATATCAGGGAACACAACTGGATAAAGGTGAGCGCAATGCCCATAGAAGGCTTCTGCTATATCTGCTTGTTCGACCACGTGTCGACCGTCGTCCGTTATCATGTCAGTTACCAGTGCCCCACAACGCCTCCTGCGCTCTAAGAGCATGTGGTTCATAGACGGCTTTACTAATTGTAGCATGTCTGGAGCATGCGACCGTATAACGGCTCCCTGTACACGATGGCGTGCTAAGGAGACGAGCTGCGCTTTCGATCGATTGACTATGATCTGCCTGTCAGATGAGGGCTCCATAGCAAGACATTCCCATAGGACAGTGTAATAAAAGTTTTCTGTGCTCCTCCTCCATGCCGCCGCTTCCCGGCCGTAAGCCATGAAGGTGCGCCTAAGAGCAGCCTTCACACATTCAACCCACCAACTGAAGGTCGATCGGTAACGACCACAACGCTGTAAGGATGCGTTCCACGACTCTTCGATATCACCTTTACATGCCGGCTCGTGCAAATGGGAGACGTTCAGTTTCCAGGGGTTCCTGCTGCGCCATACACGTGCAGGTTGGTGGGCAATGGTGCAAATATAGGCTGTGTGGTCGGTGAATGCAGTGGGCCGGAGCTCTGCTCCTCTTGTCACCGTCGAAAGGGTGCTTGTGACGTAAATCCTGTCTAACCGACTTGATGAATGACTTGTATAATGGGTGTAACCAGGAGTTCGGCCATGGATGTGGCGCCACGTGTCGAGTAGGTGGAGGTCACACACTAGCATTTCCAGTTCCGCACACGGGACGTGATGTGGCTGCTGATCAGACGGAGATAAAGTACAGTTAAAATCTCCTCCGATCACCTTATCGTCTATGCGGCCCATACAGAGACGCGTAATATCTTCAAACAAAAAAAAAAAAAAAAAAAGCGGGCCTGATCTCTTCGTCTCCCTGAGCCTCAAGGAGCACGTACATTGATGAGTCTTACACTGTTGACAGTTGCGGCCATGGTTCTTGCACTCGGTAGGTACAATACATCCGTAGCTGCCGTCAAGCCTTTACGTAGCAGGACAACCACACCACAGTCGGTAGAAGAGACGTGGGAGATATGGCCGGTATACCCGTAGAAGGCGGGGAAACTAGCGACACACACTTCCTGTAAGAGGGCCACGTCGATGTCCGCCGCATCGAGCATGCGTTGTAGCATTGTCAGTTTGTGTGGTGCCCTTATCGCATTGATATTGATGGTGGCAAGGCGAAAGATGTGCTCCCTAACCTCTGCACCTAGGGTAGACTCAATGGCAATCGAAGATAACCGCAAGAGATGAGTGACCCACCGAACCCGTTATACATTATGAGTCTTTCATGCTGGGAGTGGCATCCCTAATGCGACCCCCTTCCCAGTCACCCATGCCCTCTCCAGGAAGTTCCTCAACATCGTCCGACCACTGTGGGTGCAACGTGATGCTGTGTAACTGATCGGCACCTAAATCTCTCTCACCCACGTCGTCTTTGGAAGAGGTGGACGGAGCGCCATCCACCGACGCGACCTGCTGCAACTGTGGAGCAAGAAGTAACGGGGCAATCGTGGTATGGGCAAGCGAACCGTCTGCACCACTTAGATTGTCAGCAGGCGCAGCATCCATACCGTCTGACGAGATGTCAACTTCTTCACCGGCCGTTTGTAGGAGGCAATCGTCAGAACGGGTCCGCCGACGTCGCTTGCGTCGTCGAGGCGAACGCTGCTTTCGAACATGGACATCCGTATCCGAATGCGGGAGGCAATCCAGCGTCCCCTAGGAAAGTCGCGGTCGGGACAATCTTCGCGTTCACGTCAATCTCGTCCTGAATGTTATTTTGCGTCTCTATTCCGTGGGACTGTTGCTGCTGTTGTTGCTGTGGAGGGAACGACATCTGGGTTGGCATTGGTGGTCCTTTCTCTTTCTTCCTTGGTCCTTATGACGTCGATAGATGTGTCCGATCTCCCGTTTCATCCTTATCTATGGTGCGCATCGTCGTCTGAGTGTGCTCCCTGCCGCCGTTGGATAAGCAGCTGCAGCAGCAAGTCGTATACTCCTAGCTCACTCATTTGTTACATAGTTTAATTCTTAATTTCTTTGCGTGTTTTTGGTACTTGCATTGTTTAATTCATAAATTTCGAGCGTATTATAGTATTTGAGAGTTGTAGCATCGCGTTTTAGTACCTGAATAGTGTAAATTCGCGTAGTCGTTTGTCTACTGTTTTGTTTTGAACGGCCAGTGTCGGTTGGTCGCAGTTAGTGTGCTCCCTGCCGCCGTTGGATAAGCAGCTGAGCAGCAAGTCGTATACTCCTAGCTCACTCATTTGTTACATAGTTTAACTCTTAATTTCTTTGCGTGTTTTTGGTTCTTGCATTGTTTAATTCATAAATTTCGGGCGTATTATAGTATTTGAGAGTGTAGCATCGTGTTTTAGTACCTGAATAGTGTAATTTCGCTTAGTCTCCTTCCGCCGCCGAGCAGTGTCAGCAGTGCGCAAGTAGCAGCATTACTGCATTTACTAGGCAATCTTGTATTTTAATAACCGTTTAAATTTTGTCGATTTGTTTGCGCTCTCTGTAGATTAGTTCAGACGTTCTTAGCAAAACAGTTTTTAGCATGGATAGGGACTGCAACTGCTGTGTTCGGATGCAGGCTGAGTTGGCATCCCTTCGCTCCCAGCTTCAGGCAGTGTTGGCTTCGGTCACACAGCTTGAGGCTGTTGCCAATGGGCATCACTGTGGGGGTCGGGATGGGGGTTTGTCGGGGACGGCCAGCTCGTCCCACGCATCCCCTGATCGGACTAAGACTGTGGTTGCTCGGGATACTGCCCGCATTGAGGCTGATCCCTCACCTGTGGTAGAGTGGGAGGTCGTTTCAAGGTGTGGCAGGGGGCGAAAGACATTCCGGAGGGCTGAACGGAAAGCCTCTCCAGTTTGTCTGACGAACCGGTTTCAGGCTCTGTCTCAGGCTGATACTGATCTTCGGCCTGACATGGCTGCTTGTCCTGTTCCAGAGGTTGCCCCTCAGTCTGCAAGATCCGGGCAGTCGCAGAGGGTGGGCTTACTGGTAGTTGGGAGCTCCAACGTCAGGCGCGTAATGGGGCCCCTTAGGGAAATGGCAGCAAGAGAGGGGAAGAAAACCAATGTGCACTCCGTGTGCATACCGGGGGGAGTCATTCCAGATGTGGAAAGGGTCCTTCCGGATGCCATGAAGAGTACAGGGTGCACCCATCTGCAGGTGGTCGCTCATGTCGGCACCAATGATGTGTGTCGCTATGGATCGGAGGAAATCCTCTCTGGCTTCCGGCGGCTATCTGATTTGGTGAAGACTGCCAGTCTCGCTAGCGGGATGAAAGCAGAGCTCACCATCTGCAGCATCGTCGACAGGACTGACTGCGGACCTTTGGTACAGAGCCGAGTGGAGGGTCTGAATCAGAGGCTGAGACGGTTCTGTGACCGTGTGGGCTGCAGATTCCTCGACTTGCGCCATAGGGTGGTGGGGTTTCGGGTTCCGCTGGATAGGTCAGGAGTCCACTACACACAACAAGCGGCTACACGGGTAGCAGGGGTTGTGTGGCGTGGGCTGGGCGGTTTTTTAGGTTAGATGGCCTTGGGCAAGTACAGAAAGGGCAACAGCCTCAACGGGTGCGGGGCAAAGTCAGGACATGCGGGGACCAAGCAGCAATCGGTATTGTAATTGTCAACTGTCGAAGCTGCGTTGGTAAAGTACCGGAACTTCAAGCGCTGATAGAAAGCACCGAAGCTGAAATCGTTATAGGTACAGAAAGCTGGCTTAAGCCAGAGATAAATTCTGCCGAAATTTTTACAAAGGTACAGACGGTGTTTAGAAAGGATAGATTGCATGCAACCGGTGGTGGAGTGTTCATCGCAGTTAGTAGTAGTTTATCCTGTAGTGAAGTAGAAGTGGATAGTTCCTGTGAATTATTATGGGTGGAGGTTACACTAAACAACCGAACTAGGTTAATAATTGGCTCCTTTTACCGACCTCCCGACTCAGCAGCATTAGTGGCAGAACAACTGAGAGAAAATTTGGAATACATTTCACATAAATTTTCTCAGCATGTTATAGTCTTAGGTGGAGATTTCAATTTACCAGATATAGACTGGGACACTCAGATGTTTAGGACGGGTGGTAGGGACAGAGCATCGAGTGACATTATACTGAGTGCACTATCCGAAAATTACCTCGAGCAATTAAACAGAGAACCGACTCGTGGAGATAACATCTTGGACCTACTGATAACAAACAGACCCGAACTTTTCGAATCTGTATGTACAGAACAGGGAATCAGTGATCATAAGGCCGTTGCAGCATCCCTGAATATGGAAGTTAATAGGAATATAAAAAAAGGGAGGAAGGTTTACCTGTTTAGCAAGAGTAATAGAAGGCAGATTTCAGACTACCTAACAGATCAAAACGAAAATTTCTGTTCCGACACTGACAATGTTGAGTGTTTATGGAAAAAGTTCAAGGCAATCGTAAAATGCGTTTTAGACAGGTACGTGCCGAGTAAAACTGTGAGGGACGGGAAAAACCCACCGTGGTACAACAACAAAGTTAGGAAACTACTGCGAAAGCAAAGAGAGCTCCACTCCAAGTTTAAACGCAGCCAAAACCTCTCAGACAAACTGAAGCTAAACGATGTCAAAGTTAGCGTAAGGAGGGCTATGCGTGAAGCGTTCATTGAATTCGAAAGTAAAATTCTATGTACCGACTTGACAGAAAATCCTAGGAAGTTCTGGTCTTACGTTAAATCAGTAAGTGGCTCGAAACAGCATATCCAGACACTACGGGATGATGATGGCATTGAAACAGAGGATGACACGCGTAAAGCTGAAATACTAAACACCTTTTTCCAAAGCTGTTTCACAGAGGAAGACCGCACTGCAGTTCCTTCTCTAAATCCTCGCACAAACGAAAAAATGGCTGACATCGAAATAAGTGTCCAAGGAATAGAAAAGCAACTGGAATCACTCAATAGAGGAAAGTCCACTGGACCTGACGGGATACCAATTCGATTCTACACAGAGTACGCGAAAGAACTTGCCCCCCTTCTAACAGCCGTGTACCGCAAGTCTCTAGAGGAACGGAGGGTTCCAAATGATTGGAAAAGAGCACAGATAGTCCCAGTCTTCAAGAAGGGTCGTCGAGCAGATGCGCAAAACTATAGACCTATATCTCTTACGTCGATCTCTTGTAGAATTTTAGAACATGTTTTTTGCTCGCGTATCATGTCATTTCTGGAAACCCAGAATCTACTATGTAGGAATCAACATGGATTCCGGAAACAGCGATCGTGTGAGACCCAACTCGCCTTATTTGTTCATGAGACCCAGAAAATATTAGATACAGGCTCCCAGGTAGATGCTATTTTTCTTGACTTCCGGAAGGCGTTCGATACAGTTCCGCACTGTCGCCTGATAAACAAAGTAAGAGCCTACGGAATATCAGACCAGCTGTGTGGCTGGATTGAAGAGTTTTTAGCAAACAGAACACAGCATGTTGTTATCAATGGAGAGACGTCTACAGACGTTAAAGTAACCTCTGGCGTGCCACAGGGGAGTGTTATGGGACCATTGCTTTTCACAATATATATAAATGACATAGTAGATAGTGTCGGAAGTTCCATGCGGCTTTTCGCGGATGATGCTGTAGTATACAGAGAAGTTGCTGCATTAGAAAATTGTAGCGAAATACAGGAAGATCTGCAGCGGATAGGCACTTGGTGCAGGGAGTGGCAACTGACCCTTAACATAGACAAATGTAATATATTGCGAATACATAGAAAGAAGGATCCTTTATTGTATGATTATATGATAGCGGAACAAACACTGGTAGCAGTTACTTCTGTAAAATATCTGGGAGTATGCGTACGGAACGATTTGAAGTGGAATGATCATATAAAACTAATTGTTGGTAAGGCGGGTACCAGGTTGAGATTCATTGGGAGAGTGCTTAGAAAATGTAGTCCATCAACAAAGGAGGTGGCTTACAAAACACTCGTTCGACCTATACTTGAGTGTTGCTCATCAGTGTGGGATCCGTACCAGGTCGGGTTGACGGAGGAGATAGAGAAGATCCAAAGAAGAGCGGCGCGTTTCGTCACTGGGTTATTTGGTAACCGTGATAGCGTTACGGAGATGTTTAATAAACTCAAGTGGCAGACTCTGCAAGAGAGGCGCTCTGCATCGCGGTGTAGCTTGCTCGCCAGGTTTCGAGAGGGTGCGTTTCTGGATGAGGTATCGAATATATTGCTTCCCCCTACTTATACTTCCCGAGGAGATCACGAATGTAAAATTAGAGAGATTAGAGCGCGCACGGAGGCTTTCAGACAGTCGTTCTTCCCGCGAACCATACGCGACTGGAACAGGAAAGGGAGGTAATGACAGTGGCACGTAAAGTGCCCTCCGCCACACACCGTTGGGTGGCTTGCGGAGTATCAATGTAGATGTAGATGTAGATGAGGGGCAGGATTGTCGTCCCCGTCGGGTAAACGGAGTCTCCCACTGGTATCTGCGTAATTCTACGTTGTAGGCAGCCCGATCGAAAATTGCCTTCCTGCCCACATCCGGAACAGGTACGTGGTTGACTGTCGTACATTATGACTGCATGAGAGCAACCAATGTTCAAATAGGACAGGCCACGTTTTTTGAGCTCAAGTTTAATTAGGCACACACCATTGTAGACCTTATACTTCGAAAAAGTTTGCCACTTTTCTGCAAAGTGGCTGATGACATTGCCATATGGTCGGAAGGCGTCCTTGACAACTTCCTCTGGGACTTCGAAAGGGAGCTCAAAAACCCTTACAATCCTCAGGCCCATGGATGCATGATCACCATCACTGCACCGATATGCCCGTCAGAATGTTTGAAACTGAGTGAGTTCGCGTATTTAGACACCACTGTCGCACAGACCTCTGCACTGGTCATTTTAACATAAACCATGGTCGCCTTCATAGAAAAATGTATTCCAACGACAGTCATCAGATCTAAATGTAGGTCGTCGTGTACGAACTGTACTATTTCATAGGCTTGACGACGCTCGTGATCTGGTTGGAACGTAATTCTGATCGTATCGCGGCACCATGTGTGTGCCATAGTCGCACTGAACTTGGAACAAACACAACTCGCGCTGCGAGAAGGTAAACACAAGCAAGCGCTCACTGTCGCTCACGGCAGGGCGCAGCGGACGTCCTCGCCCCACCGCAGCCGAAAGCAGACTGATCCATCTGAGCCACCGAGGACACAGATGAATAGCGTGATTGCACACTTCCTGTGATACCTACATTCCCAACTGTCCACAATCTACATACGAAGTGTACCTAATAGATATTTTCCCATCCGCCATTACTCGTGAGCCCGTCCATCGCCACCTGCTGTTATGGTCGTCGCCCCCTTTACATGTCCAATCTGTCCTCGTTCCTTGGCTCCACCTTCATCTTATCTTCATGCCTCCATGACATCTGTCGGCAGTAGACTCCACCGTTCGCCATGAGTCCTCCCACCACCGCTATAATCTACACCTTCCCCTCCCCCACTTCAGCATCACATCCTGGAGTGCCAGCTCTGGCCTCCCCCTTACACCTCGTGTCCCCTCACACCTCCCCCACTTACCCACTCCCCCACTAACCCATTCCCCCATCTCCTCACCAGCTGTCTACCCACACCTCTACACCCTTCCCCCAGCCTCCACCCCAGCAATGGCTGCCACTCCTGCCCCTGCCCTCGTGTATGCATCTGCTGCTACTGCTGCTACCTCTGCTGCAACCCCTCAGCTGGTAGGCTTCCCCCTCTCAGCCGTCCTCCTCCCCAGTCTCCTCATCTTCTGCCTCCCCTAACCACCTCAAATCACACCAGGCCACAATTGCCACCACAGAACCCTCAGCACCTCCCAACACCTCTGCCACACATGAAGGATCTGCCGCCCACCACCTCCCTTTCCTCCCTATCCCTCTCCTGTCCTCTCAGGCTACCCTCACCAAAAAATCTCAGAAGCGCATAAACGTCGACTCCACACCCACCAATTCCAATGAAAAATTACCGCCCTCTCTCATTCTGACTATCCATGGATACTACCCCTCCTCCCGTTACTCATACCCCCACTGCCACCCTCCACATCTTTGTCCTTTCGACCCTGGACCCCAAGTTCCTCAACGCCCATACCCTCACCATGGAGATACGAAAGTATATCCCATGTGCTCCCATATCCCAACTGATTCCCCACAGGGACTCAGTCCTTATAAAATCTCCCTCCCCCTCCTTTCGTATGGACCTTCTCCATAAACTCCTAAGTATCATGTTTGGCCCTCACCCATCCATAACTCCCTCCCCCACCTCTTCCTTTCCTCGACAACCCCTTATTATCTGTCACTCCCTGACCTACACTGCTATGATCACCAAGCTCAGCCTGGTGATCACAGAGGATTAGGTGCTGACTGAACTTAACTCTCATCCTGACCTTGATATCCACTCTGCCTGCCTATCCACAATGCCACTGGTCCCACTCACCTCATGTGGGTATTTTCGAAGTCTGCCCCCTCCATAGACCACCTCCTCACCCAGGGCACCCTGATTTTTCACCACTGCCACCTAGTTGATCCTCCAAATCCCCTCCCCAATCCTACGACTGTCAGCATTGTTTAATGCATAATGACCACCTGATCTATAACTGTAAAAACTCCTTACCTGTCCCTATTGCAAGGCCTCACATTTCCTCAAAAACTGTCCCAACGTCGCCACCTCTCCTTCCTCTAACACCTGCTATGGACCACATCCCACCTATTCCTACGAATTCCTATTCCTAAACCCCTTCCTGCCACCCCCAGGCTTAGTGTTCCCATCTGTCCCATCGATTCCCCCATCCACCCTAACAATTCCCTCCGTCTGCCTGCCACAGCTAAAGACCTCATCCGTTTCTTAACCATAGTTCTCTGAAACATCCACCCTTTTCAGCGCCCCAACCCTCCAAAAGATCTGCCTTGCCACCCGCTCCTTCTTCCAACTCAACACCTTTGACACAACCAAACCCACTGCACCTTCACCCACCTAGACACCTTAGTTTAAGCCTCTCCTCTCATCTCCCTTCACTCCCTCTCTTCCAGTCATGGTGCGGCATGAGTGTCACATTCTCTTCCAGAACATCTGCTCCTTCCACACCAACAAATACCTTCTCATAAACACCCTCTCCCAAATCGATGACTTCCTCCTGAATGAAACCTTTCCCCAGCCCCAACATACTGTCCGCACATCTCCTTTTATCCTCCACTGAACAAATGATCCTGGTCCCCAAGCGCAAGGTGGAGTTGCCATCGGCCACCCTACACTTATCTACATCTGGCCACAACCCCTCCCCCCTCCCCTCACCATCACCTGTGCTACCATCTATTTCAGCTCAATTGCTCCTGTTCCCTATGACTTCATCTCCCACACTGACTGCATCTTCTCCACCTATGTGATTGCCTCCAACATCAACATCCACAGCCACTCCACTGCCACCCCTCAGCAGAGGCATCAGTTCCTCCCCTATGATCCATTGTGACTTTCTTCCTCTTCCTCAGCACACCCATCAAGAAATCAACACCACTCCCGATGTTTTCATTGCCTCTGACAACTTCCTCGGACATACCACCATAGATATCCTTGACCCATCTTCTCACATCACCTCTGCTCACCACCCACTCAGGCTCCCTGCCCTGGATCCCCTCCCAAGGTAGTCTATGACTACCATTGGGCAAACTAGAATGCCTAGTGGGAATCCATCGCTACCCAGTTCGAAAGCAACCCTCTTACCTATCACCATCCCAATGACATCACCCACGCCTTATCCTTCCTCCAGAAAACCATTACTAATGGCGTGGAGGCCAATATCCCTGCTAAACCATCCACCCCCACTGTCCGACTCTCCCACCATGGGCCGTCCTCCTCCATGAATAACGCCGCCTCTATCGCTCCTTCTTGTGCACTCATGACAGGGATATATTCCACCACCACTTTCAATTACCATGACATTTTCGGAACCTCATTACAGCAAAGAAACGCCGGGATTGGTGCCACACCTGTACACGACTCAATGCCACCCGCCCTATAAATTCCTCCAAGTACTGGTCTGCCTTCCATTGCCTACTGGTTCCCATTCTGCACCCCATTACCCCCTTCTCCAAAATGACCGCCCCCTTCCTGACAACCTCAATAAAGCCAACCACTTTGTTTCCACCTTTGCGAGATCTCCATCTCTGGTGTTCCCCACTTCGATTATTCCCTTTTCCCCACTGTCATGATATGCACCAGTACCTCAGTCGCTCCACTCACTCCCAGTCTCCAGTACATGGAGCAGTTACCCCCCTCCAACATCAACACTCCCATCAAAGCATAAGACATTAATCTTAACCTCCAGGCAACCGGAATACGGCCCCTGGCCACCTCAAAGAATGCCCTCTTCTCCTTTTCCTTGCCACCTTAGACATCAACCTCTCCACCAGCTTTTATCCTGACCTCTGGGAACCTCCTGCATCCTCTTGTTCCTCAAACCAAACAAACCCCTTCCAACGCCTGTCCCTAACGGCCAATCTGCTTCACCTCTGTCTTCAGTAAGGTCTTCAAATTCATCCTTATCCATCGTATCCATCACCACCCTACCCAACACCACCTCCTCACCCTTACCCAATCTGCCTTCTGACCCTCTTTCTCCACTGAAGACCAACTCCTTAACCTCGTCCACCTTCCCTCACTCCAACTTAGCTCCCATTGCTCCTGCATTTTAGTTTCCTTGACCTCCAAAATACTTATGTCCATGTATGGCATACTGATCTCCTCTTTAAATTCCAGACCTATGCCCTGCCTATCAATTTAATCTGTATTTAATCTGTCTCACGCCGTCCTTCCCATGTCACCCTTCACAATATCAACTCTCATATCTTTTATCCCACTGCTTGCGTCCCCCAAGGCTCTGTTCTCTCCCATCTCCTCTATCTCCTATAAACTGCCGATATGCCCAAGCCACTCCCACCTGTACACCTCCACTAAGATGCTGATGACAACACCTTCCTGGTTCTCTATCCTTCAACGGTCCCAATAAACCCTCCAAACCCACCTCTACCAGTTCACCACTTGGTGCAAACAGTGATTTCTTCATATCAACCCCTCCAACACCCAGGCAATCATCATAGGTCGCATGATCCACTCTTTCCATCTCCATGATTTCTACTTCACCATTTATGGTCATCCTATTCAGCCCACCCCTACCCTGAGATACCTTGGCCTCACCCTCGGCTGTCATCTCACCTGGACCCCTAATCTCCTGACCATACAGCAGAAAGCCCGTACCCACCTCTGCCTCCTAAAACTCCTTTCTGGCCAGACATGGGGACTGCATCCTTCCACCATCCTCCATACCTACAAATCCCTAATCCATCCTATCCTCAGTTACCCCAGCATTGCCTGAATCAAACCCCCCTCCCCACTTTTATATGGCCATCCAAATCCTTGAACGCCATGCCCTTGCCTTCCATATCCACCTTCCATCCCCAACACGGATCCTGTACATACTCATCCACTGCCCTCACCTTCTGCATTTTCACCAACATATCCACATCCTCTGTACAGTCTGCAGGCTTGATACCCCCTCACCCTGGTGTCCCACTTCCTCTCCTCCGCCTGCCCCTTTCCCGTGCCTCTATCACTGTATCCCACCCTCTCTCCACCACCACACTATCCATATCCTTCATCAGGGCAATTTCCAGCACCTTCTCCTCCCAGATGATGAACTTCACTGTGACGCCTACCCTTCTTAAAAACTGTAGCCTGACCTTGTTTTTCCCCTCCCCAGGGCCCCTCTTTCCTGTCCTTTCCTTCCCCTTGAGAAGTTGTTCCTCCTTCCCCCCCCCCCCCCCTGAGTCCCTGCACTCCCTCCTTGGCTGTTTTCCTCTCCCATCCTTTTCCTCCCCAGCCCCTTCAGTGTGCCCCCCACCCCGTCGCCCATCCCCCTTCTCTCCAACTTCTAGCACCACCCCCTCCTCCCCATTCCCTTCTCATTCATATCCCCACTCCTGGTAGATCCTCCCAATTTTTTATTCATCGTCAACGTGCTGCATCAGTGTTATGTTCGGTGCAGTTGACATCAAGTGGTGTGGTTTTTAATCGTGTGCTCAACTTGTATATAGTTCTGCTGTCCGTGGTTTTTCCATGCTGCGCCACCCATCACGTGGCTGTTTTAATCGTTCTGTGACTTTTTATGCTCCTACCATACTTGGACTTGTGTCTTTTAATTCTCACAGTGTGTGTTTTTTTTAGTGTAACATACGTTTTTTGTTTTTTATCTCCATTTTACAGTCACCACTTTCTTGTATACTTTCTTCTAACATGTTCCCTCTTGTTTATACCTATGTTCAACCATGTTTCTCCTTTTTATTGTTTTAAATGTCCTCCTGTACAGTTGCAATTTCTCTAGGCTGAAGAGCAGTGTCTGATGCTGCCAGACTGCCCCGAATGGGAAATTGAAAGTACCATAAATGAAAAAAAAGGTATAACGACCCCCTTCCTTTTCCTGTGCCCTCCTTCTGCATCTATGAGCTTCCTCCTGACTTGTCTTCCCTCTCCATTTCCCACCTCATCTGTCTCCTGCCTCTTGTTCTGCCTCGCCCCCCATCCTTTTTGCCCAACCCCTTCCAGTCCCCCCTGCCCCACTGCACCTTCCTCTCCCCTCTTTTCCCCTCCTCTTAGGCCTCCTCTCCCTCGGCAGGTCCCTCCCAGCCATTTTCATCATTTTCATTTTTTGCGTGTGCTCCATTGCTTACAGTAGTTTTTTAAGAGTCTGTCGTTCTGATGCATTTTTATACTGTGGCCAACTTTTAACTTGTGCAAGTGACCCCAGTGTATTTCATATGCTCCACGACTCGCCAACTTGGTTTTTAACTCTATGTCGACTTTTTGAACTGTCCCACAATCAACGTCCCTCTGTTAGTGTATTTTTCACCCCCATTGTCTCCACTTATTATGTTTTTATGTACCATTTTTCCCTTTTTTATGTGTAGTTTCCTCTTTTTATTTAACTGTAATGTCACTCACCTGAAGACCGGCGGATTAAGCCCCTGCCCAATGAAATCACAATAAAGAAAAAAAGAGGCTTAGGCGATCCTCACTTTGATTGCTCCCTCTTCCACACAGTCCTTAAAGCGTTCAAAATAAATGTCCTGCCACTCTCTCCCACTTTGTATAATGTCCCAGCTTGTATAATGTCCTCCTCTCCAACAGGTTTTACCCTGACCTATGGAAGACTTCCCACGCTCTGTTGTTCCCTAAACCCAACACACCCCCTCTGACACCTCTTTCTATCGTCTCATCTGCCTCACGTCCATCTTCAGTAAGGTCTTTGAGTCTAACCTCTCTTGCCATATTCGTCACCACCTTATCCAGCACCACCTCCTTCCCTTTATCCAGTGTAGCTTCTGGCCCTACCTCTCAGCCAGTTACCAGCTCCTTAACCTTACCAGTCTTCTTTCCTTCCAACTTAATTCCCATCAATCCACTATCTTCCTTCCCCTATGACCATGTATGGCATCCCAGGCTCCTCTTTAAATTGAAGACCTACGCTCTTCCCATCAGTTTCGTCCGTCTCGTTGCTCCCTTTCTATCCCATTATCCCTCCAGTGTCACTATCCACAATACCAACTCCCATATCTCTATCTCACTACCAGCATGCCCCAAGGCTCCATCCTTTCCCCTCTCCTCTATCTCCTGTATACTGGAGATATGCCCAAACCTGCCCCACCTGTTCATCTCCTCCAATTTGCTGACGACGACGCCTCCCTGGCCCTTTATGCTAATCTTCAACTCTTCCAGCGTACTTTTCAAACCCACTTCAGCCAATTTTTTCACCTGGTGTGATCGGTGGCACCTTCGTATCAACCCTTCAAAAACCCATACAATCATCACAGGTCATACCATCCACTCCTCCTGGCTCCATTATTTTTCCTCATCATTTATGGTCGTCCTATCCACCTCACTCCTACCCTGAAATACCTTGGCCTCACCCTCGACTGTCACCTCACCTGGACTCCCCATCTCCTCATGATCCAACAGAAAGCCTAGAATAGGCTCCACCTCCCAAAACTCCTGTCCAGCCAGACATGGAGACTGCATCCTTCCACTATCCTTCACACCTACAAATCCTTGATTTACCCCATCCTTTGATATGCCAGCGTTACCTGGATTTCCGCTCTGCCCTGATTCTATAAAGTGCTCAGATTTCTTGAATATCATGCACTCCACTTCACTTTCCATATCTGCCTCCTGTACCCCACACGGATCCTCTATGAACTTATCCCGTTCCTACATCTTCTCCTTTTCCTAAAAAAACATCCACACCCTGCACATCGTCTGAAGACTCAATTCTCCCACCCCCTGGTGTCTTCTGTCCTCTCGACCACTAGCCCATTGTCGCGACTTTATGGAGGTATCCCAACATCTCTCCATCTCCACATCCTCCATCTTCTTTCCAAACGAAACTTCCTTTACCCTGATATCTACCCCTCCTACCAACTCTAACACCACCTTCCCCTCAGGGCACCATCTCCTCTCCTATTCCATTTCCCTGAGTGGTTTTTTCCTCTCTCCTTCGCCCCTCCCTTTCCAGTGCACCTCTTCTGCATCTCTGTGCTCCCTCCTGACTTCCCTTCCCTCTCCATCTCCCACCCCACCCGTCTTGTGACCATTGGTATGCCCCTGACCCCCTTTCTTTTCATCCCACTGCAATCAGCCCCCCTCCCCACAACCCCTTCCTCTCCCCTCTTTTTGCCTCCTCTCAGGGCACCTCTCCCTTGGCAGGTCCCTCCCAGCAGTTTTTATTATTGGTAATATGTGCTCCATCTTGTGCGATGATTTTAAAGCATCCTTATTTAGGAGTGTTTTGATACTGTGGCCAACTTTTAACTTCTGCATGTGATTTCAGTGTATTTTACATGCTCCACAAATCACCAACTCGTTTTTTATCTTTATGGGGACTCTTCTTAACTGTCCCAAACGAACGTCTCCATGTAAGTATATATTTTAACCCCCACTGTCTCCTCTTATTATATTATGTCCCCCATTTTATCGCCTTTTATACGTATCGTTTTCATCCTTTTATTAAATGTATCACTGAGCTGAAGAGTGGCGGATTGTGCCACTGCCAACCCTCTCCTGCCCATATGAGGCAGGGGAATGAAATCACAATAAAAGAAAAAAAGAGGCGTCCAGAGAAAGTGAATCACTGTTCTAATATTATTATTATACATCCTTATGTTCCTCCCAGCAAAAGCTATTTCCCTGTACTTCACTGATAGCCTGCTGTCATACCATTACTACCCATCATTTGCATGTAGGGCTATTGTCTAGACTGGCTGGAGGAACTCTGTAGTGCTAGACTAATAGTGAAAATATCCACTTCATATCCAACAGTTACTGATGAAATTGGACAAAACTACTGTCTAGTGCTCGATCAGTGGCAGTTCAAACTGTTTCACCAAACAATATGCAGTACTGCATGCAAAATAAAGACTTACATCCATCCTATTCGGCAGCCCAGTAGAGACTGGATTCTTTTCCTCCCGATTTCCAGATGGTGCCAGGGTAGGTGAGCGCTTACAGCCCTCTATGTTGGAGGCAGTGTTGTGAACTAGCTCAGCTGGTCTCCCAAATCAAGGTGTGCACACAATATTGGATATTCCCGCCAATAAATTTTAATTTTTCTCCATTGTTTTTAATTTACTACAAAAATTCCTATTTGCTGCCATTTGTGGGGGTGGGGATGGGGTGAGTGTGGCGAAGGGACTCACATGCTGGCTGGGGAAACCCATGATGTCATCAGGGCATGGGTGTAATTGATCAATTAATTATTTTGATATCAATTTGCATCAAAGGTGTCCTAGAACGAACTTTCCCCACCTACTTATGAGAAGCTGAATGCTCCTTCTCTGACTCTGTAGAAAGACTTAGCAGGAATGTAGCAACTGTAAATGACTGGGGGGAGGGGTGATCATGGGGATGTATGGTCGCAACATGACCAAGCTCCCGAGAGGGGTTGGGTTTTTTGGGGAAGGAGACCAGACAGCGAGGTCATCGGTCTCGTTGGATTAGGGAAGGACAGGGAAGGAAGTCGGCCATGCCATTTCAAAGGAACCATCTCGCAATTTGCCTGGAGTGATTTAGGGAAATCATAGAAAACGGGTACAGAGAGCCACATGGCCCAAGAGGGCAGACAATCGTGTTCGGTGTATGACTCAGGTGCATTGTGCTCCATTTGCAGCAGCAATTTGAGCACCATTTGACACCACAGTGACTCAACGAACTGTTACAAATATGTTACTTCAAGGACAACAAATCCGAAACAGATGCCCTGTAGTGTACATTCCATTGACTCTGAAGCACTACCTCCTGCAACTTCAAAGGTGTCAAGTGATAGCTCATTGGAGGGCGTGGTGGAAGTCAGTTGTGTTTTCTGATGAAAACCGGTTCTACCTCTGTGTCAGTGATGGCCATGTGTTGGCTGAAGGAGGCCAGTTGAGGGCCTGCAACCAACCTGATTGTGTGATAGACACTAGACCTACACCTGGAGTTATGGCCCAGGGTGCGATTTCATATGAATTGAGGAGCACCCTCGTGATTAGCCCTTACACCCTGCCTGCAAATTGATACGTTAGTCTGGTGATTCGACCTGTTGCTATGTCATTAATGAACAGCATTCCAGGGGGTGCTTTCCAACAGGATGACGCTCAGCCACATATCGCTCTATGAAGTGTCGACATGCTGCCTTGGCCTGCTCAGTCATTACACCTGTCTCCAATGTAGCACATATGGGATATCATCAGATGACAATTCCAGTGTCATCCAAAAATAGCATTAACTGCCCCAGTATTGATGGACCAAGTGCAACAGGTATATAACTCCATCCCACAAACTGACATCTGGCACCTTTACAACACAATGCATGCACAATTCCACGCTTGCATTCAATATTCAGGATGGTTATTAATGCCAGCATTTCACATTTGCAACAATGTGTCTCATACATACATTAACCTGTGATGTTGCAATGTTATTCACTTATCATGTTACCTAAACAAATGTATTCTCGAGATTTCATTGCTGTACAGTTATTATTTTTTGGGGTTCTATTTTGCAGTAGCGCACTGCATGCAGCCAGGGATGCTCTAGCTTTGAACATTGTCATGTGTAGTTCATATTTCTCAAAACACCGAATGTGCAATATGTATTAAAGAAACAGATATTGGAGAGCACCTACCACATACAATTTTATGCTACATAGCAATTTCACCGCTTTCTCTTAGCGGAGAACACTACATAGCACTCTAACCCACAGACAAGCAGTATACTACATACTGTTAAACACATGAGGTCCTGAAGAACATACTGCACAAGCTTGGATGCTAAAAGTAGTACTCCCATTTCATTTTCAATTACAGGCACATACAGATTTCTTTTGGATTGTAATAGGATTTTTATACCTCATTGTATTGCTTCAAAGTATTCCTCTCGCTGTCTCACATTCATTCCTAAGTAGTAGAAATGACATTTCTTTCATGATGGTGTTTTCGACAGAGACTAGCTAGAACACCCAACCCACTTGCATTTGACTCAAGGAACCAATGTTCCATCTATTTATGTTCAACTGCTTTGCAATGTCACTATCCGAGACATATATAGATCGTCATAAATAGGATACCTTTTTAGATTTTCAGACTGTGTCGAATAAGAAAATACTAAGCAATGTATAATTCCAATTACAGTATACATACTACTAATAATAGAATGGTTTCACAAGCCTGATGCACATGAAACTACCTACAGATAAAAGCAAATTCCTGTTACTCCCACTGTATAATGCATTCCCCTCATTTTAAGTTCGATTGTCATAGCAATCAGAGATACAGTGTCGGTCATTCAATAGAGCTGTCCCAAATTAGTCTACTTTCATATTCATTTGATATTAATGTATTAACAGCGACATTAAAACATCAAGAATAGCCTGTGCTCCAGTATAGCAAAGAACACAACACCAATAATCTATTCACGTTAGTGAAGTACGATACCAAATGAGACAAATGTGTAATACAGATGCCATTCAGTACTTTAAAATTTAGTCTCCCTATATTCTTGCTGTTGACAGATGTTCGAGCCACTCAATTTGACCCTACAATCCTGAAGTGTACTTGGTGATGCAGTTCCTTCGGTGTTATGGCTGCCAGTGTGATGTGTAGAGTTTCAGGGCAGCAAACATGGATGGCAACATAGTTGGACAATTGTCAAAACGTGATGTAGCAATTACAGAAATAGAGGTACTCATGACGACCAGAAAATGACATTTCAAAATCAGAAAGACAAATTACCTCTAAATCTTATAGATAATTTTTAATGGCGGGAATAAAAGGGAAGACCAATTAATAGCTCTTCAGAGCAATTATCAAAACAGACTTGCTGCTGCACCTTTAATTATACAGTGCTTAATATAGTATCTGCAGGATATTGCATTTTAACTAATATACTATATTTCACCACCACATGGAGACTTGGCCTGCATAAACTTGTCCCCCTTAAGACCCCTGACAGAGCCTGTGTGATCTACATTATGCATATCTTATTTCATCAAAAGGCTCTACACACTTGCTAGTGGATATTAATTCTGGACGTGTCATTCAGTTGACTTACAGACCATGTTTCAAACAGGAAATCGCAACTGACAAAGGTGGGGCATTTGTGCAGAATTTTCGACCATTTGACTGTTTCACAGTTCAGCTTGTTTGTGGCTGGGATGTGGATCTGCACAAGATGCACAATGTTCATCACATAGTCTCCAGCACAATTAGATAGTAATAGCCTAACCAATACCGTTACTTAAACAACTGCTGTGATAAACTAAAGTCAAGAAGAAGTTCGTTTTCACAGAACATTTGTCAACAGCGATAATATAGGAAAACATTGATTAATAGTTCTCTAGTGCAATGATGAAATAGGCCTTGCTACTGCACGTCTAATTATACATTGTTAAGTACAGAATCCACAGACTGACGTTACTTCCTATAACAATAACCTACTGTCAGGATGTAACACACAAAACACGTGAGAAGTGGTAGGTATGTTAAAAACAAAGCAAATCTCACCAAATATGAAATGGAATTATAGTCTATAGCTTCTAAGTAGGAGATTTTTTTGCATTCTGAGTTCCCTTTATAGTGCACTCTCCGAAAATCTCCTTGGTCAACTGAAATTTCCCATCTGTTTAATCAAATACAGAAATCTCAGAAATGATCAATTTCAAACAAACATCATGGACAAAAAAATGACAGAAAATTATTAAAGGAACAAATTTGAACTGAAAAAAGAACTCTCATGTATAAAAATTTTTTAACAATGCAAACATTAGAAACATAAACTTAATAAATAATATTAAATATATTATCTCAAAAAATTCAGTATACTAAAAAAGTAAATACTTTTATTCATTTTTAAAAACTGTAACTAATTTTGTATCTTATAAAATAGCTCACCAAATCTAGTATTCAAATATACACAACCTATGCTAAAAGTATTGAGAAGTTTATTAATTTTTTCAAATGTAATAAATTTTTTATCTTATAAATTAGCTCCCCAAGTCTTGTATTCAAATGTTCATGAGCTATAAAAAAATAGAAACTCGAGTTTTCATTTAACAAAGTAATAAATTTTCGTTTCATAAATATGAATAAATAAAATATGAGTAATGTATGGCACAAATTTAAATTTGGCAAAATAGTTTTGTTGATAGAAATAATAAATAAAGAAAGAAACAACTTAAATTTAATTTTTGCAAATATTATTCTAAATCATCTTCAATAATATATTATCTGAGAAGCTGAAAACATAAAGTGCACTTTGATTACTTTAAAGCTATTTATAGAGAGGAATCCTCCTTATTCAAATGGAGTTTTCTTAATCATAACGAAATATATTGATATTTGAGAAGAAATTGAAAAACAAGCTCTCTCTTTTTACGACTAAAAAATTGTGAACTATCTGGTTTATGAATATCGTTATTATTTATTGGAAAATTATAATTTATCATTAAATCTTTTACTAAAAAAATTACAATATTATAATTTAATGATAAATAATTTACCAAAAACGTAAAAAAACATTTTCATGTAAATCTATTATATTTATAAGTTTCTCACTCAATAACCAAAACACAATTTTAAAATAAAAAATGTATAACAAAAATCATTTTTCGTATTGATTTAAAAACTCTCAGGTAATACTCTGTGGTGAGCTTCATAGGTTAAATTCTTATTTGTACAAAACATTATGTGAAATAAAGTATTATTATGAGTTTATCATTAAACATAGAAAATAATTTCATAGTATATTTTTGTGTTACTACAATATGTCTTTTTGAGTCAATTTTGTAACATAAATGGGATAATTTGTATTCAAATTATATGGCTTTATATCGATATCTTCTTTTAATTGTGTTGCATGTATAAACTCACGAAATAAATCATAATTTTAGACGTTATCTGGTGGGTCTCAATTCCACAACCCTTAATCGAAAATTTCATTCCTTATATTTTTACACGAGTATTGTGTAATTTGTCATTATCAGATAACGAAGAATCAAGCAGTTGATTGTTTGTTTACTTTGTTTGGAAAACAACAAAAATAAAACAAGGAAAATAAAATTATTCTGAGTTATAATGAAATGTTATACCTAACTAAAAATTATTTTTACTACTCACATCACTATGGTGTTAGCTACTCAGTTTCAGCTACCTTTAAAAGCCCAGCTATTTTTGCACAAACCTATTGCAAATTTGTGATACTAAATAGCAGCTGAAAATAAAATGTGCACTAAAAATAAAGGTATTCTATAACATAACTTCTTGCAAGTAAAACAAAATCAGCTAATGAAAGATCTGGGTTATGGCCTTTTATAGAAAATTTGAAAAATAATAATCTTGTTCCAAATGATGGAGATATTATCTACACAAAAGAAGAACAAAAACTCAAAGCCAATTACTGAACCATTTTGTGACAGCATTATGGTAAAAAATAACAAATTTTATAGACTGAGAAGGAGAAATTAGTAATAGGCAACTGGTGGTAAGAAAAAGCTTGTGGAAGTTTTAACAGTTTCTCAAGATCTAGATTTTTAAATTTTATTTTGCAAGATATGGAGTTAAAGCGAAAATTCTTTTTCGTGAGATTGTTATGTCCAAGGAATTAAAGATATTAAAAATTGTTAGCAAAAATATAAGAACTATACATAAAAATAAAAAACCGTGTTACTATTCCATACAAAATAGAATTAGCTGATGCTAAATTAATTACATTTTAAGAGGCTTACTAGAAATTTTAAAAGAAGTTTAAAAATTACCTTCCCATTAATTGGACATAGACATAACAAAAGATTTTGCCTGTATTTTAACAAAGAAGGAGTGTGTGAATATTTGAAAAATAATTATAGTTTTCTAATGTAGGAAGTACATGAAAAATAATGTAATGGAATAATTAACAACAATAGTTCTGTTGGGTAAGACTGTTCAACTTGGATAAATTCTAATTCTAGATAAAGAACATGAAATAAATTTATTTATCAGTTATAAAGTCCAGAAGTTTATAAACAACTTGGCAAACATACAATAGATTTTGAAATTATCCAGGGGACTTTTTTATTATTTTTGCATAATTTATTCTACACAAATAAATTTTTGATTTACTATGTCTTAATTGTTCTTCAGAAGTTAAAGGTTTCTATTCTTCTTCATAACAATAAATCCTTCCTATTTCTTAAACTTATTTTGTCATATATTCTATAAATTTTATCCCCTATATACTACAGGCTTTTTATAGTGTCCATTTACATATTTAATGTCGCAACAAAAACTGTTGGTCCATGATTTTGATAAAGTATATGTTTTGTAATTGAATTTTAATTCAATTTGGTTTATTTTCTCTTTGTTAATTTTGTATATATCTTTCACTTTTTCTCCATAGAAACCATAGTATCATCTGCTGCTTATTCAGGATAGATAAGTTTGCTAATAAACTTTCCAAATCTGTTTAAATAACAAAAGGAACTTTTTGAGTATTATTAAAACTTAATGTGAGCCTTTCTCTGGTGGCTCTACTTTTAATGGCTTATTAATTAAATAATTTGTGAGTGATCATCTAATTTTTTCTTTATTATTATAATGTGATAAACACAAATCACATATATATTTTACTTGTTCATGTGTTGTTACATGACTTGAAACAAGCCTTGGTAAATATTTTACCCAACAGTAGTGTGTTATTTTCCTCCTCAATATGTGATTAACTACAATGCTTTTCTTTTAGATTTTGTTATTTTTAAGAGCTGTGATTGATATTTTTGGCCAAAGGACTTACATTAATAGTTGTATTAATTGTAGTCTGGATTTTTAATTGTTATCTACTAGAATTTGGTATTCAAAATTTTCGGGTTTTTGATCAACACCAAGGCCAACATTTTTATATTTACTAACTCTTTGTGAATCTCTATTTACAGGGTATATGCTGCTTTTGTTGACCACAAAAATATTTTGATGAAAATTTTTAACACTAATATATACATGCTATTTTTTGTTTTTTTTCATGTAATTCAGTATAGGATAACCTCTTAATGGAACATATCTATTCACTGTTAAGTAAATTGCAACAGTTTTATTTGATGCCTATGCTGATTCACATGTTTGAAAATTAGACATTGTGTTAAAATATTTTGTTTCCCGTTTTTAACTTTTTTGGATATATTTTTTCTGTAGTAATCCTATAATTTTGAGTTTGATGCCAAAATCCTATAACTTCATTACTGTGCTGCATTTTGTATTCACAGTAAAATATAAAATTTATTTTCTACTCAATATTTAATTTCAAATTTTCTTTAGGTACTTTTATAAATTTTGGTTTCAATGGCTTCAAGAATTAAATATGCTCAACTGAATTTATACTATTTTCTATATTTGTACTTTGTTTTCTACTATAATTGCTTTTTAACTAGACAATAAGGAACTGTTTTCCCAAGCATACATTTGTAAAAAAGGAGATATTTCTGCATAGTATTTAGCGTCTTCATTTTTAAAAACTTTATCACTCTTATATTAGAATAAGTTAGTTGGTTCCAGTTTTTTCTTTTGATTCTTCTCTTATTGAAGATGATGTGTGTAATTATAAAAGTTATTTATTTACCCTTTTAATTTATAATGTCCTCATAAACTCCTTCTTCTACAATGGTCAGGAAGTTGAGCTACACTAAAACTGCTTGTTTCCTCACTCATTATATGAAAAACTTAACAGTTTAAAAAAGGAAAATAAAATATTTAATACATGAAAATAACAATTAAAAATAAAAAATTAATACAGTGAAATAAAAATTAAAAACTGAATAGTTTAAAATAAAAATGAAGAAACGAGTTTTTTATGTAGGTTGTGAAAATTTGAATATCAGATTTGCAGAGCCAACTTAGAAGATGAAAATTTACTAAGTTCCTAAAAAATAAATAATCTAGTTTATTCTTTTATTAGGTTTTTATTTTTTATGTTTATATTTTAAAAATTATTTATTAGCCTTGTATTAGAGAGTTAATATACTTTTTAATTTTTTCATACACGAGATTTTTTCATTCCATTAAATTTGTTATTTTGCTGATTTCAGGAATCAGATTTTAAATTGTAAGACATTTCTAAGGGCAGATGTGGACTCTGAACACAATCTATTGGTTATGAACTGTAGATGAAAACTGAAAACTGCAAGAAGGTGGGAATTTAAGGAGATGGGACTTGGATAAACTGAAAGAACCAGAGGTTGTGCAGAGCTTCAGGGAGAGCATAAGGGAACAATAGACAGGATTGAGGGAAATAAATACAGTAGAAGAAACATGGGTAGCTTTGAGGAATGAAATAGCGAAGGCAGCAGAGTAGGTAAAAAGACGAGGGCTAGTAGCAATCCTTGGATAACAGAAGAGATATTGAATTTAATTGATGAAAGGAGAAAATACAAAAATGCAGTAAGTGAAGCAGTCAAAAAGGAATACAAACGTCTCAAAAAGGAGATCGACAGGAAGTGCAAAATGGTTAAGCAGTTATGGCTAGAGGACAAATGTAAGGATATAGAGGCTTATCTCATGAGAGGTGAGATAGATACTGCCTACAGGATAATTAAAGAGACCTTTGGAGAAAAGAGAATCACTTGCATGAATATCAAGAGCTCACGTGGAAACCCAGTTCTAAGCAAAGAAGGGAAAGCAGAAAGGTGGAAGGAGTATATAGAGGGTCTATACAGGGGTCATGTTCTTGAGGACAATATTATGGAAATGGAAGAGGAGGTAGATGAAGATGAAATGGGAGATATGATACTGCGTGAAAAGTTTGACAGAGTACTGAAAGACCTAAGTCGAAATAAGGCCCCGGGAGTAGACAATATTCCATTAGAACTACTGACAGCCTTGGGAGAGCCAGTCCTGACAAAACTCTACCATCTGGTGAGCAAGATGTATGAAACAGGCGAAATTCCCTCAGACTTCAAGAAGAATATAATAATTCCGATCCTAATTTGTACAGAAACCAGATGGCAGTTGTAAGAGTCGAGGGACATGAAAGGGAAGCAGTGGTTGGGCAGGGAGTGAGGCTGGGTTTTAGCCTCTCCCCGATGCTATTCAATTTGTATATTGAGCAAGCAGTAAAGGAAACAAAAGAAAAGTTCAGAGTAGGTATTAAAATCCATGGAGGAGAAATAAAAGTTTGAGGTTCGCTGCTGACATTGTAATTATGTCAGAGACAGCAAAGGGCTTGGAAGAGCAGTTGAACGGAATGGACAGTGTCTTGAAAGGATAGTATAAGATGAACATCAACAAAAGCAAAACGAGGATAATGGAATGTAGTCGAATTAACTCAAGTGATGCTGAGGGAATTAGATTAGGAAATGAGACACTTAAAGTAGTAAAGGAGTTTTGCTATTTGGGGAGCCAAATAACTGATGATGGTCGAAGTAGAGAGGATATAAAATGTAGACTGGCAATGGCAAGGAAAGCATTTCTGAAAAAGAGAAATTTGTTAACATCGAGTATAGATTTAAGTGTCAGGAAGTCGTTTCTGAAAGTATTTGTATGGAGTGTAGCCACGTATGGAAGTGAAACGTGGACGATAAATAGTTTAGACTAGAAGAGAACAGAAGCTTTCGAAATGTGGTGCTACAGAAGAATGCTGAAGATTAGATGGGTGGATCACATAACTAATGAGGAGGTATTGAATAGAACTGGGGAGAAGAGGAGTTTGTGGCACAACTTGACTAGAAGAAGGGATCGGTTGGTAGGACATGTTCTGAGGCATCAAGGGATCACCAATTTAGTACTGGAGGGCAGCGTGGAGGGTAAAAATCGTAGAGGAAGACCAAGAGATGAATACACTAAGCAGATTCAGAATAATGTAGGCTGCAGTAGGTACTGGGAGATGAAGAGGCTTGCACAGGACAGAGTAGGATGGAGAGCTGCATCAAACCAGTCTCAGGACTGAAGACCACAACAACAACAACATGCTTTCAAAATTTGTTATATTGCTGATTTTTTATTTGTAGAATTCAGTTTAAATTTGTTGTTTTGCTGACTTTTTCTGTCATATTTGTTCGTGATATTGGACTAAAATTTATATTGTTTCTGACTACTGTATTCGGTTAAAAATAATTGAAAATTTTGATTGACTGAAAAGGTTTTTGGTACTGCATGATAAAGTGTGCTCAGAGTATCAAACATCTCCTACTGGTCTAGGTAACATGCAGGCATTTCCCGTTACACGTAGGTCAACCTGATAGTTTTTTGAACATCTACTGCTTGTTTGCAAACTATGTTAGTGTCTACACCGAAAATTAGATGCTAGCCAACTGCACGCCTTCTCAAGGTGTGTGATGGAGAGTACATCTGGCATCTAACCCACATCCATGCCCCTTTCCAGTTGAAATAATTGTCTTAGTTATAAACCCTGTATTAGCTCTAAGTCCTCATTATGTACATGTTGCAACACATGTGGGAAGATGTAATACACGCCCACGGCATACTCCACGGATTTTCAACAGTAAATCTCTGTGTAATATACAACGCCTCTCTTGTAGCAAATGCAGTTTAGACTATACAACTGCATGTGTGCTGCTCTGTGTTGGATTTTACTACGTGGTGATGTTTCCAGGCTGGCAAGTAGTACTCAAAAAATTGACCAAATAAGTGTTTCATAAACCCCTTCTTTTGCAGATAAGATTGCCATCAGCCTTGCACCCACTTTTCCTGCTATTTTTCTTATATGCTCATTGCACTCTATGTCGGTCGAGGTGGCTACTCTTAGGTATTTTACCAGTGCCAATGATTTATCCAAAATAGCGTAATAGAATAGTAGTGCATCTCTTCATCTGTTTACACATAGTAGTTGCCTTTATGTGTATCAAGGTCTCTGCAGCAATTGTCTATCTTCTGCAATTCGTCACGGCCTTCTACTGTTTATTCATATAGACAACTACATTATGTATGACCTTGCTCCATTAAGCGATATGTACTTTAAAACCCAGAACCACATGCAGTGCTTTCAAGATTGTGATCCCATGCAGGAACCATTGACTGACTGACAAAGTCTTCTGATGGCTGCTTAGGGAAGCGTTCCCCTATTTGCACTCCCTTATTTGATATCATCTCCCTCCTATATTGCTGCATAATCTTATTTGACAGCAAACACTTTCATAGTTCATGAACTATTATTTGACATATAACTTAGAATGTTGATTATTTCTCTATTAATGTACACACACGTGGTGTCATCCCACTCTTATATGTAGTACTTACATTAAAGAACCTAAAGATCTACAGATTTCTTGCAGATTCCGATTACTTCCTACATATACTCTTTTTTTCTATGTTCATCTATAAATAACATGACATGTCGATGTAGAATACGAAATATAATTGCTGTGTTACAGCTGTTAACAGAACCGAATATTTTTTATAAATGGCGATACTTAATCAACTTGCTATTAGCTTAGTAGAATCTACAAGTGAACTCTGGTGTACATTGCCAACATCACAAAACACGGTTATTAATAAATGATATTGAACTGTGTAATACAGCTCAGTCTTTTTGACGGAAGTGTGGGCACAGCCGTCATATTAAGAGTTGACCTATCTAGATATTACTTGTCTCAATATAGAATGTTGATGTGTGATGTCTTGCATTAACAAATGCAATATAAACCATACAGAATATCCAAAATGTCTACTTATCTTCCATGCCTCCCAAGTCCAAAATATGATGTAGACTAGTGTGTACTGTTATATGTCACAGTAGTATCAAGTTTTATAACCATAACAGTTCATGGGAAATATGTTAAAGAGACTGCATTCACTACACTTACCATTGTATGGATACTGAAATCCACTATCCCACTAGCAGTAATATATGAGCCAAATACATTTCCCTAGTGCTGTAGAATAACTAAGTTACAACAGTGGTACTGCTCATACGTATAACAAAATATGGGTTACTGATGCTATGTTCATTTTCTGTGCAAATGTGGAGAATATGATGTTCTGACAGTTATTTGAGTAATAAAAAGATATAAAAGATACAAAAAACAAGAAATAAAATAGATAAAGACACTTAGATTTCAGGGATGATAGTTACAGTGCAGGTCTATCAGCTGAGATAACGTTTGTTGAAATCACATGAAGCAATTAAAAGTTGTTAATTCAGAGAGTCATTGTAAAAATGTACAGGGTGATTCAAAAAGAATACCACAACTTTAAAAATGTGTATTTAATGAAAGAAACATAATATAACCTTCTGTTATACATCATTACAAAGAGTATTTAAAAAGGTTTTTTTTTCACTCAAAAACAAGTTCAGAGATGTTCAATATGGCCCCCTCCAGACACTCGAGCAATATCAACCCGATACTCCAACTCGTTCCACACTCTCTGTAGCATATCAGGCGTAACAGTTTGGATAGCTGCTGTTATTTCTCGTTTCAAATCGTCAATGGTGGCTGGGAGAGGTGGCCGAAACACCATATCCTTAACATACCCCCATAAGAAAAAATCGCAGGGGGTAAGATCAGGGCTTCTTGGAGGCCAGTGATGAAGTGCTCTGTCACGGGCTGCCTGGCGGCCGATCCATCGCCTCGGGTAGTTGACGTTCAGGTAGTTACGGACAGGTAAGTGCCAATGTGGTGGCGCTCCATCCTGCTGAAATATGAATTGTTGTGCTTCTTCTTCGAGCTGAGGGAACAGCCAATTCTCTAACATCTCCAGATACTGTAGTCCAGTTACAGTAGCACCTTCGAAGAAAAAGGGACCAAAAACTTTATTGGCTGAAATGGCACAGAAAACGTTCACCTTAGGCGAGTCACGTTCATACTGAGTTGTTTGCCGCGGATTCTCAGTGCCTCATATACAGATATTGTGACGGTTGACTTTCCCGTTAGTGTGGAAAGTTGCTTCATCACTAAGTACAATCTTTGAAACGAAAGATTCATCTGTTTCCATTTGAGCAAGGATAAAATCAAAGAAATCGATTCTTTTAATCTTATCAGCTGCAGACAGTGCTTGAACCAATTTCAGACGATAAGGTTTCATAACTAACCTTTTTCGTAGGACTCTCCATACAGTTGATTGTGGAATTTGCAGCTCTCTGCTAGCTCTGCGAGTCGATTTTCCTGGGCTGCGAACAAATGCTTGCTGGATGCGTGCTACATTTTCATCACTCGTTCTCGGCCGTCTAGAACTTTTCCCTTTGCACAAACACCTATTCTCTGTAAACTGTTTATACCAACGTTTAATACACCACCTGTCAGGAGGTTTAACACCATACTTCGTTCGAAATGCACGCTGAACAACTGTTGTCGATCCACTTCTGCCGTACTCAATAACACAAAAAGCTTTCTGGTGAGCGGTCGCCATCTTAGCATCAACTGACGCTGACGCCTAGTCAACAGCGCCTCAAGCGAACAAATGTACAAGTAAATGAAACTTTATAGCTCCCTTAATTCTCCGACAGATAGTGCTTAGCTCTGCCTTTTGTTGTTGCAGAGTTTTAAATTCCTAAAGTTGTGGTATTCTTTTTGAATCACCCTGTATATTCGCTAGAAGTATTAACTTCTGTGGTTTTAACGGTATTGAAATATTATTGTGTTATTGGATGCACCTCATTTTCATGAGATCGCAAATATATTAGGATTTGCATTAATATTAGATTGTAAACTGTTACAAAGTTTCAAAGGGCTATAAGAAACAATCTTTCAGCTTGTCTCAAAGTCCACAACTCCTTGTCATTCCACACACCTGGTGTTAATGCCTAGATACATTTGACCATGCAGCACATGCATAGTGTAGATCTGCATCTACTTCCACATGTATATATATACTCTGTGAATCACCGTATGGTGCATGGTGTAGCGACCATGTATTTCCTCTCCCGCTCCACTGTCTATGAGGTGGTTATAGTTAAACTTCCCTATTTAACACGTTATAAAATGGAAACTAATTACCAAACTTGGTAGTGTTAATGTGAAGGACATGGGAAAGAGAAAAGAATGCAGCTTCAATTAAGTTGAAACACTTTTAATTTCTGTTACAGTACATCATACCATTACATACAGGTACCATTACTGCTACATAAGGGGCCCATCAGTGTCCAGAAGAGTCTGAAAGCGCAGGATTGCATTCTGCACAGGAGAATGAAGCATGTCTATAGGTATGCTGGCTACCTCTCTTGATATACTGTGCTTCAGATCTGCACATGTATGAATGTTCCCCTGGTAAACCCTGTCCTATAGGTAGCCCCAAAACCAGAAATCACATGGAGGGAGATCAGGTGCTCTTGCCAGCCAAGCTTTTAGTAATGATAGCCTGACAATTCGATCCAAATGTGTTTCGGAGACGCAGGTGAATTTGACGACCGATGCGCGGTGGCGCTCCATCTTGCATGGAAACTGTTGAGTTCAATGCATCTCTCTCCTGTACAGCGGGTATAGCATGCTGGCGAAACATATCACAGTCGCGCTGGCCAGTCACACAGCACGTCTTTGGTCCTTGAGTGCCAATTTGTTAAAAAAAGAATGGGTCAATGATGAATGTAGCTGTGAAGCCACACCATACAGAGGAACTTCATACACAGTGACTGGAAATGAAGATCCCCTCACTTGCCAATTCTGTGTGTTCACCTCACACATCAGAGATAAATGAGATTTGTCTGTCCATAGGATGGTCCAGGACCAGCCCTTTCAACTTCAATCCTTGCAAGAAAGTGGAGAGCCAAATCAACACGTTGTTGTGCGTCCTGGGGTGCAAGCTGGTGTACAATATGGATCTTGTAGAAATACAGTTTGAGAATGGTTCCAAGCACCTTCCATACAGGGGACCATGGGATGTCATGACACAGCAAGCACACTGCTGGAGAGCGGGAATTGCGTGCAGTGCTGTCTGCCACAGCAACATCAATTTTATCAACAACCTGTGGTGCAACTGGTCGCTGGCCTCTTCCCAGAGTGGTGCCCAGTTCTCCAGTTGATTCGAATTCCTTCATCATGCTTTGCACAGCAGGTGAAGAAAGAGGATCCTTCTGTAATACTTTCATCTGGCGATAAATCGAATTGCAGCTGCAGCATTACTATTGTTTTGATAATAGAGCTTCAACAATAATGCCCTGCTCCTTTTGTTTAAGGTCATGTTGACATGTCAACATGTGCACTGTGACTGGTCATGTGTGTGAGAGTATGAATCATGATGACTGATCACAGAACCTGGCAGTCATTGTTGTAACTGGACAGTGGTGCTGTGACATCTGGAAATCATGCTCCTCATATGCTGCACATGAATGCTACCAAGTTTGGTACTCATACAGAAATTAGTTTCACTGTCTAATGTGTTAAACAGGAAAAGTTTAGTTATAACCACCCGGTATATGCTTCCATATGAGCCGTAATTTCTTGTACCTTATCTTCATGGTCCTTACGTGAAATGTATGATGGTGGTAACAGAATTGTTTGGCAGTCAGCATCAAAAGCCAGTTCTCTAAATTTTCTCAATAGCATTCCTCAAAAGGTATATCGTCTTCCTTCCAGGGATTCCATTTGAGTTCCCAAAGCATCTCCATAACACTTATATAATGTCCAAACCTACCAGTAAGAAACCTAGCAGCCCAACTTTGAGCTGCTTTGATGTCTTCCTTTAATCCAACCTGGTACGGTTACCAAACATTCGAGCTATACTCAAGAATAGGTTGCACTAGCATAGTGAAGTGCACTATCAAGCAACTAAAGGGGACCGAGCGAGGTGACACAGTGGTTAGCACATTGGACTTGCATTTGGGAGGATGACGGTTCAAACCTGCATCTGGCCATCCTGATTTAGGTTTTCCTGATTTCCCTAAATCGCTTCAGGCAAATGCTGGAATGGTTTCTTTGAAAGGGTACAGCTGACTTCCTCTCCCATCCTTCCCTAATCCGACGGAACAAATGACTTTGCTGTTTGGTCCCTTCCCCAAAATCAACCAACTAGAGGGGAATGCGTTCACACATGTGCAGTGTCCATGTGGGGCGACATGTACTGTACTGTAGTTGAAATCTGATACCATGCAGATATTGTATTAAGCATAGTATGATTAAAGGTACAGCAGGAAGACTTATTTGATGATTCCTCTAGAGAATCATTAATCTGCCTTCCCTTATATTCTTGACATTAAAATAGGTACTCAGCATATTTCGTTGTCATGATTTTGAAATACAATTTTTGTCAACCACACTTCTGCTTCTGTAATCGTTATACCACTAGTTGATAACTGTCCAACAATGTACCCATCCTCTACATGTTGGAGGGTACTTGCTGCCCCAAAACGTCACACAGCATACTGGCAGTCATAACGTCAAAGTAACTACATCACCAAGCACACTTAAGGATTGTAGAGGGACACCATGTATGGTGGGTCAAATTGGGAAGCTAAAACATTTGTTAATGGCAAGTGTATAGGGAGAGTGACTTTCAGTGGAGTGGATGATGTCTGCATTACACATCCAATGGTGTCTGTGTTGCATATACATCTCATACAGCGCCATACATCGCTGACACAGATATATGACTGGTGTGTTGCACTTCGCTATACTAGTGCAATTGATATTTATCAGGCTTTAATTTATCTGTTAATACATTTCAGCTAAATAAATATTGAACTATTCTAATATTATGGACACAGCCATCACTGCTCTTTTAATTATAATACAGCCAACACGAAAATGGTTACTGTACAGGTCTTGTTAGATAGGAAAATACGTCAGGGCGATGGAGTGATAATAATACCCCACTATTAGGAGAAAGAGCCTGTTACTCTGATCACTGCAATAGTGCTAGTATTATTACTGGATGCCTGGATACTCTTGATCGGATAATATATGCAGAACATAGACTGCACATCACTAAGAGAGTAGCATATTCATGTATGCACCCAGCACAGATAAGTTTTGTAATAAAATGTGGCTTCATTAAATGCATACGTACCTCTTTCTCTCTGAGTTTCATTGTTCGTTTTAACACTGCTGGTTCCTGTGACAGCTGGTACAATTTCAGGACAAAAGGGTTATCTGTTCGTGATCTCACTTGTTTATGCACATGTTTCTGGTAGTCCCTGTGCTGCTGGGGGGAGGGGGGGGGAGCGGGCATGGAGGAGCGGCAGCGACCCTTTGCCCCCTCCCCTGGGTCCACCTTCGATTCCACTATAATCTTATAGTGTCAGACTCCTCTAAGGCATCCTGGAATGTGACGCCATTGTTTTTAACTCACAAGGATGAGTTTCTTACAGTGAAAAGTGGACTTGGTATGCAGCAACAGTGTATTTCTTAAAATAATTCACTGGGTGGTAGCTGTTAAACTTTAAAGTCTCATATTAATGTGTGTCCTTGGAATACTGCAAGAAAATCTGCAATATTGTAACACATTGCTTTAAAACTGTAAATAGCGATGTTAGTTTGTCATACGCTGCAGGAAATGACATTGGACAGCCATGGCATCATTACATTATAATAATTTTGCTAATATGATGATACTTTACGATTTTTCCATGATCCACCTTATTGTTGAAGTGTCTTACGTCATTTCTTGTGTGATAAATCACTGTAACTGAGATATTTCAGCCCAGCCAGACATTTATGAATTACCCAATTGCACTGTGATGTGGGGGAGGGGAGGCGACCATTTTTGGAGCATAAATTATGGTAATTAAGGCAATGATAAAAGCAGTATGTTATTATAGTGGATCATAAATTATTAACATTAATATTGGGTTAAAAGCGTCTGGTGATCAATTAGACTTGTGTAAACATAACTAAGAGCACAGGCATGTAGTTTCCTTATATTATGGTCATAAATTACACCACTTTCTGTACATAGGTACAGTAGGCCAACTGGCCCATTTGTTTAGAGAAGGAAAATACTGGGCCCATTGGTCCAGAACTGGCTCAGTCCTACTACTATTGTACATTCATTAACATATGCACCATTGACAATGTATGTAAATAATTCTCTGTGGCAGGTAGAAAGAACATCAGTGCACATTAGTGTTTTTCTTATTTAGAGTTGTTATGAGACCTGGTAGGATGTATACAGGCTGTGAACAGCACCAAATGTTGAGTGATCGCTGTAAAGGATAACAGAGGTGCTCTGCACTCAGGGACACAGTGTTATCAGCATCTGACAGAGTTTGAAAGGGGCTTCATAGTGGTTCTCTATTTGGCTGGTTGGTCAAATCGTGCAATAGCCACATTTATGGGGTATTCAGATATGATTAGCCTGGTGCTGGATTCCCTGGGAATGTGAGGGCAAACACACTACTCGCCATAGTTTTGGTCACCCATGCCTCACCACCACAAGGAAGGATCGCTGTAGTGTGCACAAACCACATTCTAACCCCTTCACATCTGCACCTGCCATTAAAAAACAAGTAATGCACTCTCTGCAACATTCTGTGCAACAAACTGCCATACCATGGTTAGACTGACATTACGACTACAAACAGACAGATGTCTTTTGAATGGTGGCAGACCAAGAAGTATGGAGCGTCAGTGAATGGCATCACACTGCGTTCAGCCTTGAATGATGTTTCAGAACTACATCACATGATTGTTGTTTATATGTATGACGGTGACCTCTGGAGAGGTCCTATTCTTATCACATTACCATTGGCTACTCCTAGTCTCATGGTGTGGAGAACCACCAAGTATGACTTCAGGTCACAGCTCGTACTGATTGAGGGAATTATAATGGCACAAAGGTATGTCATAAACATCCTGCATCCGCATGTATTAACCTCTCATGCAGCAGTGTAGTGGTGCTATCATTCACAATGGTCATCCACACGTGGCGCATATTTGTACGAAATGTTTGCATGAAGTTGAGGTACCCCTGTGGCCACCCAGACCTGTCCTCTATAGAAAACGTGTAACGCTAACTCGGATCTTAACTCTGTTCCAATGCCTGTATCCAGTACATCAAGGATATGTTACATCTGCTGTGGGCCAGCTTGCGTCGGGAGAGGATACAACGGCTTTACTACACCCTCCCAACCAAAGCAATGCATGCATCCTGGGCATAGGGGGTGCAATGTCGTACTGATGAGTGCACTCATCCTGCCAATTTCTTTGTCAATTTTACTGGATTTTGAAATCACTAAAATAACACATACCCTATCAGCCCTTGAAGTTCCATTCTGTTTTCTCCTGCCCTTCTGGATGCTTCACTTTTTTGTTTGTTTGAGAGAGTATTTGATGATTCTTCTGCATGTGTGCGAAGTTCCTAACAACGGCATTGCTGTAGTGAACCTTCAAATTCTTGTCTACGGAAGACACTCTTACAAGCAAGGTGTTGTAATTGAATTCTTAACTATGGAGAAAGAAACTGTGGTGAACATCGAGAAATGTTTGTTTGCAGTATGTAGTAATGATGCAGTTGATAGGAGTAATTTTGGGCGAGGAGTAAAGTGAGTTAAAGTGACAGAAAGTGCAGAAACTGGGCTCCATGACTGGGCACTCTATGCCCTAGAACTAGCATCTTCGGACATCCATCTTGTTGGACCACTTAAGGATTTTCTACGTGGGACACACTTTATTGGTGATGTGAGCGTCGTTCATGCAGTGGAAACATGGCTGCGAGCAGAGAACAAGAGCTTTGACCAACAGAGAATACATACTCTTGCATAAGACTATATAACATGATGGAGACTACATAGAAAAATAGTACACATAAAAGAAATGTTGACTGATATAGTCACCATATTCCAGCTGTTCAGAATAAATAACATCATTATTATTATTTTAATATTCTGACAACCGACTTATTGTCATTCGCCTTCTGACTGCCCAGTACAATGTTGTAAAGTCTCAATTACTATCACTTAATTTTTTGCACTCTTTTAAATGTTCTTCATTCATGATCGAATCAATTTTGTGAGACAGAACACATTCAGAAGACAGCAGATGGAGATCTTATACAATTAGGCGGCCAAACAGTCATGCCTAGCAGTCAGGCATAGAGTGACCACCGTTGTCTTCCTGGACCATCAGTCAGTACTGAGTCATCCATGCGATCTTCTCAGATCTTTCCCTCACATGAAATTTTATTGGATTGTATTAATTATTCCTGAAATGTGTTTTTAATAAAGAGTTTCACAGCAAAATACATGTTAGTTTTTCCAGTCTGTTTAACTTTTGGACTTTTTGGCTAGAAAAATTGGCTTTTTCATAACCATGCATGCCACAGTGAGATGGTATCCACTGAACTGCAATTGTCTTGTTGTTTCGTTGTAGATAGAGAAAGTTAGTTTTGTGCAATATTCTGAGCACAAGTTACAGACAGGTGAGGGCCAGATTGCAGTGAGTTACGCATACCAACAGTTGCAAAGTAGAACAGAGGCCACAGGGCCGTCAAACTGCTGAAGGAGTATGCATTGTGGTCTTGCATGTCGCAAATCACAGGCAGAAGGGGCCCACTGGCCGAACTAGCGTGTTATGAATATGTGACGCAAAGTGGCGTATATGGCAAAACAGAGGCGCACAGCTGCATATAAATAGGTGAGGGTTTCTAACGAGATTCATTTAAGTGTGACAGCTCTCCTGGACGGCGGAGGCCTATCACACCACCAACTACACGCACCAACAGATGGGGCACCAGCATTCCAGTCCATGGCGGGTCATTGGTTCGACCCTCTGAGGCCGAAGCAGGGTCTGTAGGCAGCCACCCAGCAGCGGGCTACTCTTTGGCTCACTACATCTACATCTACATCTATACTCCGCGAGCCACCTTACGGTGTGTGGCGGAGGGTACTTATTGTACCACTATCTGATCCCCCCTTCCCTGTTCCATTCACGAATTGTGCGTGGAAAGAACGACTGCTTGTAAGTCTCCGTATTTGCTCTAATTTCTCGGATCTTTTCGTTGTGATCATTACGCGAGATATATGTGGGCGGTAGTAATATGTTGCCCATCTCTTCCCGGAATGTGCTCTCTCGTAATTTCGATAATAAACCTCTCCGTATTGCGTAACGCCTTTCTTGAAGTGTCCGCCACTGGAGCTTGTTCAGCATCTCCGTAACGCTCTCGCGCTGACTAAATGTCCCCATGACGAATCGCGCTGCTTTTCGCTGGATCATGTCTATCTCTTCTATTAATCCAACCTGGTAAGGGTCCCATACTGATGAGCAATACTCAAGAATCGGACGAACAAGCGTTTTGTAAGCTACTTCTTTCGTCGATGAGTCACATTTTCTTAGAATTCTTCCTATGAATCTCAACCTGGCGCCTGCTTTTCCCACTATTTGTTTTATGTGATCATTCCACTTCAGATCGCTCCGGATAGTAACTCCTAAGTATTTTACGGTCGTTACCGCTTCCAATGATTTACCACCTATGGCATAATCGTACTGGAATGGATTTCTGCCCCTATGTATGCGCATTATATTACATTTATCTACGTTTAGGGAAAGCTGCCAGCTGTCGCACCATGCATTAATCCTCTGCAGGTCCTCCTGGAGTACGTACGAGTCTTCTGATGTTGCTATTTTCTTGTAGACAACCGTGTCATCTGCAAATAGCCTCACGGAGCTACCGATGTTGTCAACTAAGTCATTTATGTATATTGTAAACAATAAAGGTCCTATCACGCTTCCCTGCGGTACTCCCGAAATTACCTCTACATCTGCAGATTTTGAACCGTTAAGAATGACATGTTGTGTTCTTTCTTCTAGGAAATCCTGAATCCAATCACAAACCTGGTCCGATATTCCGTAAGCTCGTATTTTTTTCACTAAACGTAAGTGCGGAACCGTATCAAATGCCTTCCTGAAGTCCAGGAATACGGCATCAATCTGCTCGCCAGTGTCTACGGCACTGTGAATTTCTTGGGCAAATAGGGCGAGCTGAGTTTCACATGATCTCTGTTTGCGGAATCCATGTTGGTTATGATGAAGGAGATTTGTATTATCTAAGAACGTCATAATACGAGAACACAAAACATGTTCCATTATTCTACAACAGATTGACGTAAGCGAAATAGGCCTATAATTATTCGCATCTGATTTATGACCCTTCTTGAAAATGGGAACGACCTGCGCTTTCTTCCAGTCGCTAGGTACTTTACGTTCTTCCAGCGATCTACGATAAATTGCTGATAGAAAGGGGGCAAGTTCTTTAGCATAATCACTGTAGAATCTTAAGGGTATCTCGTCTGGTCCGGATGCTTTTCCGCTACTAAGTGATAGCAGTTGTTTTTCAATTCCGATATCGTTTATTTCAATATTTTCCATTTTGGCGTCCGTGCGACGGCTGAAGTCAGGGACCGTGTTACGATTTTCCGCAGTGAAACAGTTTCGGAACACTGAATTCAGTATTTCTGCCTTTCTTCGGTCGTCCTCTGTTTCGGTGCCATCGTGGTCAACGAGTGACTGAATAGGGGATTTAGATCCGCTTACCGATTTTACATATGACCAAAACTTTTTAGGGTTCTTGTTTAGATTGTTTGCCAATGTTTTATGTTCGAATTCGTTGAATGCTTCTCTCATTGCTCTCTTTACGCTCTTTTTCGCTTCGTTCAGCTTTTCCTTATCAGCTATGATTCGACTAGTCTTAAACCTATGATGAAGCTTTCTTTGTTTCCGTAGTACCTTTCGTACATGATTGTTATACCACGGTGGATCTTTCCCCTCGCTTTGGACCTTAGTCGGTACGAACTTATCTAAGGAGTACTGGACGATGTTTCTGAATTTTTTCCATTTTTGTTCCACATCCTCTTCCTCAGAAATGAACGTTTGATGGTGGTCACTCAGATATTCTGCGATTTGTGCCCTATCACTCTTGTTAAGCAAATATATTTTCCTTCCTTTCTTGGCATTTCTTATTACACTTGTAGTCATTGATGCAACCACTGACTTATGATCACTGATACCCTCTTCTACATTCACGGAGTCGAAAAGTTCCGGTCTATTTGTTGCTATGAGGTCTAAAACGTTTGCTTCACGAGTTGGTTCTCTAACTATCTGCTCGAAGTAATTCTCGGACAAGGCAGTCAGGATAATGTCACAAGAGTCTCTGTCCCTGGCTCCAGTTCTGATTGTGTGACTATCCCATTCTATACCTGGTAGATTGAGGTCTCCCCCTATTACAATAGTATGATCACGAAACTTCTTCACGACGTTCTGCAGGTTCTCTCTGAGGCGCTCAACTACTACGGTTGCTGATGCAGGTGGTCTATAGAAGCATCCGACTATCATATCTGACCCACCTTTGATACTTAACTTAACCCAGATTATTTCACATTCGCATTCGCTAATAACTTCACTGGATATTATTGAATTCTTTACTGCTATAAATACTCCTCCACCATTGGCGTTTATCCTATCCTTGCGGTATATATTCCATTCTGTGTCTAGGATTTCGTTACTGTTCACTTCCGGTTTTAACCAACTTTCCGTTCCTAATACTATGTGCGCACTATTTCCTTCAATAAGAGATACTAATTCAGGAACCTTGCCCTGGATACTCCTGCAGTTTACCAATATTACGTTAACTTTTCCTGTTTTTGGTCTCTGAGGACGGACATTCTTTATCAACGATGGGCAGTCTTCCAGGCTGCAACAAGAACAGGTGACGTACGGGGCGAGGGTCGCAGATTTGGCTGCCGATCGCAGGTACTTGGTGTCGCCGCGTCCTAAGCCATGCCAGCTAGGGAACATGCCGCGGACCATCTTGCAGTTGTCAGCGGGCAACTCAGCAGCTCCTCGGAGCAGCGCTGAGTCGACAGGGATGCAGACTGCTGAGGCAACTGCCACCCTCCTGACGAAGCCACAACTCCGCTGGTGTACAAGGCTGACACACAGCAGGGCATGCAAGGATCGCTGAGGCAGCCATTACGCACCAGGCCGTTTTGCAGATAGCAAAGTGGTGTGCTCAGCATTGCAGGACCTAGTGACACAGATCAAGAGGAACAGGGGCACTGTAACTGGAAACAATAAATCATTTGGAAAGCTCGGAGGAGTCTCAATACAGTGCCTTCTACCTCTTCCTGCTACATGTGATCATCCTGATACATTCGGCGGCAGAAGTTCCCACTACATTTGGTGTCAGAATAGCGCACGTCATCTGTCCAGTACGACTTTAGAGCCCACTGCCCACGTTACATTCACAGGATGTGGTGAGTTTTGACCAATTTTTCTTTTTGAGTGTTGGATGTTTTCCTTCTTTTTTGATTGTGTTTTGAGTATGGCTCCTGGCAGGTCATTCTAGATGTTTTGCGTAGGTATATTATTTTTTTCTCAGAATAAGTGTTGTGTATTTGGGGCAGCAAGATTTATTTCTTTTTACATGGCATTTAATTACTTTTGTATTGGTTTGAGTATGATGTTACCGAGTATGATGATACTGAGGTGTAGGGAGTTGGGTTATTCTTGTACTTAAATGTTTTGTTTCGGGACTAACTGCGAACGAAAGCAACAATGGCCAAGACAGGGATGCGAGGTGTGTTGGAACCAGAAGCGGTACGGATTTTATTGGAAAGACTAGCACAACTGGCAACAGACAATACGCAGAAAAATGAATTAACATCTAGAAGTTAGTGGGAAACCGCATCTGATCAGTCGTTGTTGCCTAGGGTGCAGGAGATTGATCAAACTGCTGCAAGTTTGATTCTTCCGTATTCTGGCAAGACACCCGAGGATGTGCGTTCGTTTGTGGAGGACTTGGAGACTTCATCAGTGATGAATGGATAGTCTGATGAGCAGTTGTTTCATATAGCCAAGGTTAGATTAAAGGGTGAAGCGAAAACATATATCAGGTGTTCTGAGGCCTTCAGGATGGCAGGACAGCTTAAGCAGTTAAAGGAAGGGCTTTTACAAAGGTACAAAAAACAGAATAGTAGTCGATACTTTAGAGAGAGGTTAAGCACAATGTCAAAGAGACAGGGGGAGACGATGAAGAAATTTGCGGACAGGATAAGGGAAATTAATGAGTATACTTACGAGCTGGGTCAGAGCGATGAAGCGAATAGTGTTCTGTTGCAGGAGGCCGAGCAAAGGGCACTCGATGTATTTTTGAGAGGGTTACCGGTGCATATGTCTCGGAAAGTGCGTGAAGGGACTCCGAAAGACGTGTATTCGGCAATTCAGCTGGCAATTCAATGTGAGGAAATAGATGTGGCAACAGGGGTACACAAGAGGCAAACAGTGTTTACAGCGGGTGTGAAATGTTTTAAGTGTGATTGTACGGGACATGTGCAGAGGCAATGTACCCAGTCACCGAGTAATAAAGGATGGGGTGGAGATCGGCAGCGGGGAGGATGGAGAAGTGGAGATAGGAGAGGTGGACAAGTGTTAAACGGCAGAGGGGGCCCAAGACTCACCTAAGGGAGCTCCCGTTTAATTTCAATGCTACGAATATGCAGAGGTGGAATGTTCAGTGGTAGGATTCATAGGAACTAAAAAGTTTAAGATTTTGTTGGACACAGGGACGCAAGTGTCAGTGGCTACTAGGAATATAATGGGACGAAGGAAGCTAGACCCACCACATTAAGGGTTGCGTGGAGTGGGGGTTATAAGGAGGTCACGCCTTCGGGGTCGGTGGCAGTTGACTTTCGAATAGAGGAAGTCCGATTTAATGCATGCATGGGTAAGCGTGGGCTGTGACATGATCCTAGGAGTAGATTTCTTGCATCAACATCATGCCAGAATTGAGCTTGGACAACGAACTGTGGAAGTTGGTGGAATGTTATTTCAGCTAGGAGTAACTGTTGTCAATGCAGAGCTGTCACGAGGGGAGTTCAACGTGATGAACAAACCAACTACCCGCGTACATTAGCATTAAGGCTTAATTCGCATGAGTGTGTGTCTAGCGGCACTGGGAAGTCGCTTTGGGTAAGTGTGGAGTCAAATCTACCTGTGGGTGCAGTATAATGAAGATTTGGGTCCGTTGGGTTGTTTTGTGAAACGTAGTGTTGTACATGTACAGAAGGGGAACAACAGCGAGTAGTTCCCGGTAACGTGGATAATTTTAGCGCTGTAGACGCGAATTTGAGGAAAGGAGTTTTAGTAGCAAATTTGGATGTGCCACATGACGAAGACTGGTGTTCGAGAGGTAGGCGAAGCGATCAACCACTAACTGCCGATAAAATTGCATTGTGTGACAAAATTAAGCATTTGAAAGGAGGAGAAAGAGACAATTTGGAAGAAATTTTGTGGGAATTTAAGGATTTGTTTCTTCCACAAGGGCCGTTACCAGCAACTCCATTAGTTTAACACAGGATACCGACAGAGAATGAAGCACCAGTTTACCGTAAAACATACAGAATACCGAGGCATTTGCAGCCGATTGTGGAGGATTTCATTGATCAGCAGCTGGCGGACGGTATTATAGAACATACTAATAGTTTCTGGGGAGCAGGCATTGTCGTTGTGCCTAAAAAAATCTATGGATAGAACTAAGAAATACAGGTTTTGTTGTGACTACCAATACCTCAATAATAAGACAGTAACGGACGCATACCCCATTCCAAATATATCGGAGACTTTGGATCACTTAGGACAGTGCCATTACTTTTCTACGATGAATTTGACAAGTGGTTATCATCAGTTAGAGGTGGCTCCAGAGGATCGTCCAAAAACTGCTTTCTCTACTCCTGGAGGCCATTACCAGTACATCAGGATGCCATTCGGTTTGAAAAACGCTCCGGCAACGTTTCAGAGGTTGCTAGACAGGGTCTTGAGTGGTTTGAAACCACGGCAGTTTCTCGTCTATTTGGATGACATTATACTGTTTCCAAGTAGTATGGAGCAACATAGACAGCAGTTAAGGGAAGTCTTTATGAGGTTAAAGCTCGTTTGACGTCGAGCCTGGAGAAGTGTGATTTTGCATTAGAAGAAGATATTTGGGTCATATTATCAGTAAGGACGGAGTGCGAACAGATCAGAGGTTGGTACAGGCTGTAAGGGATTTTCGGGAACCGAAAACAGTTAAGGAAGTGCAGTCATTCATCGCAATTTGCAATTTCTATCGAAAGTTCGTGAAGGGTTTTGCAGATATAGCACAGCCGTTGACACGATTGTTACGGAAGGGTTTTATGTTTGAGTGGACAGAAGAGTGTCAGAAAGCGTTTGACAAACTGAAAGAAGCGTTAACATCAAGTCAGGTCCTTGTGTTACCAAATTTTGAAAACGAGTTTATACTAGCATGCTACGCATCGAATCAAGCATTAGTGTGTGTTCCTAGTCTGGAAACTGATGGGAAAGAACATCCTCTAGCCTGTGCGTCTAGGCAGTTGAATGCAGCAGAGAAGAATTACTCAACAACTGAGAGGTAGATAATTAGCGTAATGTATGGAATCACATATTTTAAATGTTATTTATATGGCAGAAGATTTCGGGTACTGACAGATCATGCTGCGTTGAAGTGGTTGTTGGGGTTGAAGGATCCGTCCACTACACTCGCTAGATGGGCTGTGAGGCTTAGTGAATGCGACTACGAGGTGGTGCACAAGCTTGGGAAGAAGCATGGTAATGCAGATGCACTAAGTAGGAAGTTCGCGAAAGTAGAAGTCATAGGTTATGACCTAGCAGTATGGCAAGAATTACAGGACGCGGACAACGATAGTAAATTGTACCGGACACAGCCACAATTTAATATGTACAACGGTCTTCTGTGCAGGGAAACGAAGTTAGGGCCAAGGGTAGTAGTGCCAACGAATTGAGGGATGAGGTTTTAAAGGAAGCACATGATCACGTGTTATCTGGTCATGGAGGGTGTAGAGCGACGAATAGGAGAGTGGCGGAGAGGTATTGGTGGAGAGGTAGGAAAGGAGATGTGGATCAGTATGTCAAGAATTGTATACCATGTGCACATGTTATGTGGTCATGGAGCGTGTAGAGCGACGAATAGGAGAGTGGCGGAGAGGTATTGGTGGAAAGGTAGGAAAGGAGATGTGGATCAGTATGTCATGAATTGTATACCATGTGCACAGACAGGAGATTTGAGTCGGAAACAGATACAGCTATAACGATTACTGGAAGCAACATGTCCATTCTCTTTGCTGTGGACTGATGTCTTAGGACCTTTTAGGCGAACACCATTGGGGAACAGATCCGTTCTCTCAATAATAGACCATTTTTCGAGGTATGTGGAGAGGATGGTTATGCCAAATCAGCAGGCAGCAATGGTCATGCAACCGTTAGTAAACAACGGATTCTGAAGCTTGGTGTACCGGAGGCAATAATTACTGACCAAGGGACCAACTTCATGTCGGATTTAATGAAGGAACTGTGTAAATTGTTAAACGTAAAGAAGTTGAGGACGAGCGCGTTGCATCCACAGGCCAGCAGAAGGACAGAACGGGTACACAGAACAATCGGGAAGATGCTGAGTTTTTATGTGGATTCTCATCACCATCAGTGGGATGAGTATTTGAAGCATATTGTATGCGCATAGAATGCAAAAGTCCATACAAATACCGGTTTGTCTCCATATGAGGTAGTGTACAGGCAAAAAATGCCCTCACCATTTGATTTGGTGAGGCTACAGGGAGGAAGGACAGGTGAATCTGTACGTCATTTCGCAAGGACAATTCGGGATGTTTAGAAACGGTTACAAAAGGCGAATACCAAGTCTTTGGAAAGGCAGGAAGACTCAGTAAAGCGGAAAGGAAGTTTACTGCAGTATAGAGTGGGGCAATGGTTAATGCTGTCCAGCCCCTGTACTCAAAAAGGGAAAGCGAAGAAATTCGTCACGAGGTATCAAGGCCCATATCAAGTTGTTAAAACCACATACCCCGTTAATGTTAAGCTTCAGCTGCTAACTAGAACAACGATAGTACACACTAGGCGGTTTCGGCCATTTAAGGGTTGCCCAGATGTGATTCCAAGCGTTTCACACGAAGGACAGAGGAAGAAAGAGAGAGTGAAGAGAGGTGCTAAGCACAGAGAAAACCAAGAAGATAGATTACAGTATGAAGTAAAAAAATTGTTCAAATGGCTCTGAGCACTATGGGACTTAACATCTATGGTCATCAGTTCCCTAGAACTTAGAACTACTTAAACCTAACTAACCTAAAGACATCACACAACACCCAGTCATCAGGAGGCAGAGAAAATCCCTGACCCCGCCAGGAAACAGTATGAAGTACCGTATGCTTTGTGATCCAGAAAGTAGTAGAGTATTTGTAGTTATTTTGTGTCATGTCTCACTGGGTTTGCGTAGATTAATTAGGCATTGCATTTTCGTATATGTATTTTCTAGTATGGTGAGCCTGCTACAGACAGCAGTGTTTTTGAAGGGGGAGGAAGGGTGTGGTGATCCCTGTCCTCAGGTCACTGAAAAGGGAAGTGTAGCTTCTGACGTATGTGGAGTGTTGCTGGAGGAGGAATAAAACGCAGTTCTGGAGAAATAAATGCGTCAGAGTAAATTTTGAGGCAAAGCCGTAATAAATATGTGTTGAACGATGTCACAGTCGTACGATTCCTCGTTTAAATTTTTAGTTATCGACTGTGCTGGGTCAAGAAAGTCGTGTTTATTCCATCAGTTCATATAATGTAAATTTAAGGATGAAAGTAGTCACACAATCGGTGCTGAGTTTGAATCAAAAATAGTGGATGTTGGAGGAAAATCTGTGAAGCTACAAATAGGGGACACATGCACGGTGCAGTTATTTTTAGCCAGGGGGAAAGGAATAGACTGTCCAAGGGACGTCGTGGAGCCAAAATTGAGCTTGCAATGGGTCGGGATGCATTGGATCTTCTCCACCTACGAGAATTTAGTATAGTAGCAAGTTGTTTTGAGCGGGTAATATTTGCAGAGGCGAAACGTATAGAGCTCGAGGGGAGAGGAATTTTAATCAATGGAACTAAGTGTAACAAAATAGGACCAACCTCCCATCCACCAGCGTCAATTTCAGGAGTCACGCAATTGAATATTATGCAGCCACAGCTGTACTGGCCAGAAGTCACTTTAGAGTTTTTGCCAAGGCAGAATCTGACCTTGTTAAATCAAACTCTGGAGCCAGGTCTGTTGAGATCTGTAAACCAAGAGGGACTCATATCAGCCGAACAGCTTGTACAACATGTCACTTAGTAAAGGGAAAGGCAATGACAAACAACAATCATTTTGAGCACCTCTGTGCCAAGTGTCATTGCAGCCTTAACTTTGTTACATGTTGTTTTCGTTCTGATCAGGCGGAGAGCTAATTCCAAGAGGGAACCAAGGCCAGTCCAAGTCTCAGTGGATCGGATACCGAAGGCGTGACACGAGTAGGTAAGGAGTTGATGGAGGAGTGGTCGTCCAGTAAGGAATTTTTGACTTTTTGTTTCATGGCATGGTTTTAATGGGCACTAGACCACATTTAAGTTTTCTAATAGTAAGGAAATATGCCATAGGTGCCGACCCAAACAAGTTAAGAGCTAGTTAAGGGTCGACCCAGGGAATAATGTAGAGGGGAATAATGTAGCAGCATCACCGTTTAGTATAAGGAAAGTTAATTTTGTGCAATATCCTGAGCACAAGTTACAGCCAGGTGCGGGCCGGATTGCAGTGAGTTACGCATACCAACAGTTGCTAAGTAGAACAGAGGCCACAGTGCCATGAAATTGCTGAAAGAGTATACGTAGCAGTTTTGCATGTCGCAAATCATACGCAGAAGGGGCCCACTGGCCAACCTAGCATGTTACAAGTACGTGACACAAAGCAGCACATATGGAAAAACAGAGGTGCACAACTGCATATGAATAGGTGCGGGTTTCTAACGAGATTCATTCAAGTGTGGCAGCTCTCCTGGACGGCAGGACGCGTCACACCACCAGCTACACACAGGAGCAGATGGGGCGCCAGCACTCCAGTCCACGGCGAGTCGCTGGTTCGACCCTCTGAGGCTGATGCAGGGTCCGTAGGCGCCCATCCAGCGGCGAGCCACTCTTCGGCTCACAACCAAAGGCAGTCTTCTGGGCTCCAACATGCACCAGTGACATTCGGGGCGAGGGTCGCAGATTTGGCTGCAGATGGCGGACGCTTGTCTTCATGTCCCAAGCCACGTCAGCGAGGAAGCATGGTGTGGACAATCTTGCAGTTGTCAGCGGGCCACTCAGCAACTCCTTGGAGCGTTTGAAGACTATATACGTGGCAGCATGTCTGTTGTTACTGGTGGAGTAAATTCAACACTTTAGTATCGATGAGAATTCTAACTGGCTTGGAAGCTAGGTCTTCAAAGCTTAGCACTACTGTGGTATGAGAAACTGATTCATCTACCTGATCTTATTAAATAGCTATAGAATAAAGATTCGTGTAATAATAATACTAGACAGTTGGAAACATAAATTGTCTTCATCCAAAAAGCAGAAGACATAAGATTATAATATCAATTGCCAAAAGCTGATGCTGAAAAGTTTCTTTTCCCACTCTCACCAACCCTGCTGCTTCAGGTGCAATACCAGCTGACATAATGGGTAATTATAAAAGAAGTCCAGCACAAAAATAAATAATCAGAGCTTCAGAATTAAAACAATAAAACTGAGATACCCTGGAGATAAGTGGCTCCACATCTACACACATAATTCATTAATGTAAACAAAAGGAAATGTTGGTGTCGAAATATACACCAAAATTTTCTCTTTCCATCAATCTTTAGGAGCACACTGGTCAAATTTTGATGGTGAAATTGAAGCCATTGCAAATTGAAACATGTCAACTAAACAATTTTTTCACATATTCTAAAAAAAGCAGATATATTTATGAGGGAAAACTACGTTTCTTCATATTGAACGTAGATATTTTGTAATTTAACATGACTGAATAAAGAAGAAACATGTAATTGATTATTCTTTCAATTTGTTTGGAAAACAACGAAAATAAAGAGAGATATACCTAATTCTTGTATAATTATAATTATTAGTAATATCTACTTCAAAATTTCTTTTTCCATTTAATCCAGAAAATTCAATTGTTTGAAGCTGAAATTAAGAAATTGCAATTTTTGAGTTTTTTAGTCTTCCTTGTTCTGAGTCAAATGAATATTCCAGTTCATATTTAACAACAGGAACAAGAATTTCTGTAATTTCTACTTTAATTTTACTTCTTTTGGAAATGAAGAATTAACAATATCGGCAGCCCAATTAAGAATAGATATCTCTTGGTTTTCTCTCGAACTCAAAGTAAAAGTTACAGTTAATTGCACTCCAAACATAAATTCTATATAATTCTTAAAAATCCACCATATAATTGTAATAGATAAAGAGCTTCACCCTGTTTAGCTTTAATTTTTACATTGTTAAGAATAAGTCCTTCAATATTTAATTCATTCAAAAGGGAAGAAGCTCAAATAAGAGCTGGAGAAGAAATAAATGGAGATTCGATTCTAGATAAAATATTTTACCTATTTTAATTGTAATAACATCAAACAAATTTTAAAATATAATTATCAATTAATTAAATATTGGATTTACCATCATATGCAGAAAAAATAGGTCTATCAGTGTGAAAAACATCAAAAGTCACATAAAGTATGAAGATTTAGGATGAATCCAACCACCACCAATATTAATACGAATTTCTGGTTCCTTGTTAGGAAGATTTAATTTATTTTTGTTTTCACATTAGTAGGAAATGAATAATATCGATACATTTAGGTTTGGTTAATGGTTTACTAAGGGAAAAAATATTAATTTATTACTAAAGCAACTGATACCCATGCACCATTAAAGTCATTTAAATCATCATTTTCATCAGTTATAGATATTTCTAAATTTTGAATAGTACCAAAAATTGGAATATTTTTAGGGTGAATGGGTTCATAAATTATTGGACCACCAAATTCAGGGTTACGTTTAATGAAATCTCATTGAAGATGCTCGTTATGATTAACAATCATTCCACCAGAAAAATTGAAATTTACGTTAATTAATTCAAATGGAATTATTTTAGGAACATCTTTACAAAAAGTCATGTTATTAGGTTCAATAATTTGATTATTAAATCGAAAAATCTTGAACATTTTCTTACATGCCTATGTATAATAGTGTATCACTTTTAATAACTATGCTATATGAAAATTCTGCTTTAATATGAATATTTGCAATTTTCGAAAGAAAATTCTCAACATTTTCCAACTTATATTGACTAGCAGAAATTTCTGTTATTTCTCCATCTCACTAGAATATATTATTCTTCTTCCTATGTAATATTTGGGGTTGAAAAAGTTGAATATACAACCAACTATTGAAACATCTTGGTACGTTTCTCCTATTGGAACAGTTAAACATTTTTTCAGAACAGAAGATTTATCACTCAATTGAAATAATAGTATAATTTATATCAAGAAAACCTGTGTATGAAAATAATGAATTGGGAGCAAAATAAGAATACTAGAAAAGAAATTGAGAAACAAACATGGTAAACTATTAACAAATTAAATTACCTGTGCAATCATTGGACCAAGTGGATATGGAACAAAACATTAATGATACATAATTATATTACAACTGGATGGTTAAAGTGAATATAAATTAATCATTTGCATGTTTTTTCAGAAAGTATAAAGCACCAAAATTATCAAGAATTTCTATAAACTTGTGAAAAATGGAGGGTAAAATTAGATAAAGAAATATTAGTTTTATTGAAAATAATGATAAAATTGTTATATGACTAAACATAATTCAGTAGTAATATTTGATGATATCATTCTTGAAAATTAAGATTTTATTAGAGAATATTTTACTAGAGAAGACACAAAGGAATAAAATATTGTTATTTCATTAAAAACTAATTCAAATTTCCTTAAGAACTAGATTGAAATAATTTTAATTTTTCAAACATTTTTAGACAAGATAATGCAAATGTACTTCATATTTATAATTAATTTGTTGGTGGTGATTTAAAGTTTGATGAAAATAAAGAATCGTGTAGTAAATGTGGGAATAAAGATAAATTTGTTTTTATGACTAAAGAAATTAGTGAAGGTAAATGTAGAGAAAAAGGTTAAAAAATCTTTCAACATTTAAGATAAACGTTAAAATAAACATTGAAGATAAACATTAAATTTTGCAAATTACAATTCAGAAATTCTAAAAAAACCAAAAGAAAAAAGTAAAAGAACAATTAAAGAAGTTTTTAAGAAATGGAAAAATAAACCAAGAACAGAATATGTAAAATTTTAAAAAGGAGATCAACCAGGTATCGATACAATAGAAGAGTTAATGGACGAATTGAAGGAAAAGGAGAAAAGATTTTAAAACAATTGAAGAAATAAGGAAAAGTACGTTAACAGAAGGATCATTATAACTACCATTACTTAGACGATTTTAATTACATTACAAAAATTAAACATCATGATAGAGATGTCACATTAAGTGAATCAGAAATAAGATTTAGGAACAGAATTAGATTATTTTTGTTTATAAAATTATGCAATAATTTTATCTGATTCAAATGCTGTATATGATGAAAATCGTTCAAATTAAATAAAATAATATACAGGCAAAAATCGGATCATCCAATTGATACATTTGTTACACTATATTTTCCTAGTATTTCAGAAAGAAATTCAAGTTATTTATTTGAAAAACCTGAAAAAGGTTTAGTAAAAAAATATTGAGAATAACCTATCAAATATGTTTGAATGAATGGTGTTAATTCATCGACTAACAGTAATTCATGGTGAAAATTAAATGTAAATAAAAATTATCAGTTTGAGAAAGTAGTGAAGAATTAACAGGAAAAATTTATCATAATGAGAATGTCAGAATATCTAATACATTACCAAATCAATTTAGTTGTATTTTATTAATCATCAGGGACGAATGCCTAATTTAATTAAATTTTTCAATAATTTACCACATACAATTGAAAAAGTGAAATATATGGAAAGTTTATTTAATACTTCAATTAATGATTAAGCATTTAAATTCTAATCCTGGTTATAATTATTGAGGTCCAGAAACAAAATTAGAAAGAGATTAGCTGTAAATGATAAAAGAATTAATCAACTAAACGAAAAGATATAATATTTTTATAGAGATAATCAAGATGTAGAAAAAAACATAAAGCAGATGAAGAACAACAAATATTTGAAATGATTCTTCATTAGGAAAAAAATTGCTGGAACAGCAGATAGAGGAATTATGTATGGAAAAAGGAAAATAGGTTTGGGTTTATACATTGAAAAAATTGGATTGATGTTAAAAAGTTTATTATATTTTAATCTATGTAAATGAATAACTTATCAACTGATTAAACTTAGTTACCCATTCGTAAAAATAAATTAAAACCAACTGAACTGAAACTCAATGAAGAAGAATTAAATATTAGTGAACTAATTTTAACTGATGTTCAAAAAGACAGAAAGAGAAAAAAATTGGTGGAAACATCCTTGCTTCAGAAAGTAATACTGTTGTGAAAAAGATTGTTCAATATTTACAGAACTAAAAAGAAACAAAACACGAAGGTGGCCATGTAATATTATTTTTAGCAGCATCTTCATATATAGGAACAGCTGGTTCACATGCTGGTGGATCTGCAGTTTTAAAATGCAAATGCAGTTTTAAATAACAAAAAAGATAATGAACTATTAGAAAAACAAGAAAGACATAATTGGGAAATGGAAAAGAAAGGAAAAGGGGTAAAAAAATATCATAGAAATAATCGAAAAATTTAATAATCCTTTATCTAATTTTGATATAGAAGAATTAGTTATATACACAGAAGAACTGAAAATTTATAATTTTTGTGGAATTTTTATAGTTCATGAACTACAAAATGAACAAATAAACTTAGATAATGTAATACTAAATTTAGATACTTCTGATCATATGCCCACTCATTGAATTTGTTATTATAACAACAATGACATACAATTTGTTTTTGATTCATATGGAGGAAGAATTCCAAATCAATTAGTTAACTATTTCGGAAAAAATAATCTTTTCCACAATACTGAAAGAGTACTAAATTTCGATGAAGTAGGGTGTGGAATTTGTGTCTATTTGTTTTGAAAATGTTATACTTAAATTATAAATAAAATGATATTATATATTTACGAAATGGAAATTTTTCGAAATAAACTCAATCCTGATTTATGAAAATAAAAGATTTTCATTCATTAGAACCAAAATTAAAAAGTAATTTATATCAAAAATCAAAAATATTCGTTCATCTGTAGACTCAGATGTAATTAATGAAACTAAACAGTTTCTGAAAGAATTATTAACATTTTAAAGTACCTAAATAATATCTTGTTTTAATAGCAGAAGAATAGTTAATATGAAACTTCCATTACACGATTTGGATGCAGTTAGTGAATTATATTTCGAAAGAAGATTTTTAAAACAAAAAAAAACAATAGGTACATGCCTTAACTACATTTGAATATTACTGTTACAAGAAAGAAATAATGCAAGTCTTACCAAATCCCATTACAAAACCTAAAACACATCCATGTTAATAGATGTAAGGTAATGTAATGGTATTTTTGATGGTATCTTGGATCATCTTAATAAATAAATAAATGTCACAAAAACAAATATCCATGATACAATGGATAAAATAAACAATCTAGAAAGGAAACTTTAGTTATTAGAGATGAGAAAGTAGGTTATGATCAAGAAGCACTAAAGTCTTTAGAATATAACAATTAAGACCATATTAATTATTATATTAACTGTACAAAATGTGTGATAATCTCATTTGTTGTTTGAAATGCGAAAGATTTTCTGAAACACATCATCCTCATAGATTAAAAAATCAAAATAAAACTGGAAGAAATGAGGGATTTTCTTCAATTCGTGAAACAAAAAAAAGTAAATTTGATGAGAAATTTCGTATATGAAGGTCTAAATATACATGAAGGAATTATTAATGAATTACATAAGCCAATAAGGAAAAGTTGTACAAGAAACCGTAATTTCTTCTTGAATTAATTATTAATAGCCACCTAACTTAATTAAAGTGGATTTTGGTAAATTAACAGGAAATCCGTAATTGATTATGATGTAAATAGTTATTAACTGTATTAGATGGTTTTTCATAATTTGCTTGGGCTATCCCAGTTCATGATAAAAAAGACAACAATACCATTCATTCTTTCAAAATAATATTCGAATCAGAAAACCAAAAAAATTTGCAAAAAGGTAATGGCGAATAGTTTGATAAAAAATTGACATTAATCATAATTCAGCTTTTAGTGAATTAAAAGCAAGTGTTAATGATTGATTTAACACACAATTGAAAGTAAAAAGTGAAAGAAATCTACTCTTCAACGAAATTATAAAGAGGCTGACTTAAATTCTAAATGAATTGATGAACATAATAACACAAACCATACAATAGTAAAAACGCGAATGAAAGATCTAAGTAAAGAAACAGAAAAGCTATTATTGAAAACTATTTATGTAATAAAACTTTTATATACTGAATGTAAATATGAAATTGGACTAATGTAAGAATAAATAAAGCTAAAGGAAATTTTGAAGAAAAATATCCAGCAACATGGTACAAAAGAATTTTAGAAATTGAACATGTTATTCATTTGAATACAATCGTATATAATTCGACAGATTTAAATGGTGAACAAAAATATATTTTTAAGAACAAGAATTCTACCAAACAAATTTTCGAGATGTTAACTTGTAGAAAATGTTATAAATAGAAATGTAATAAAGTTTATGTTAAATGATTTTATGTTGATAGTTCACACAATCGTTGAGAAAAGAAAGAAAACGTAATATTTTAGTTAATTCTGTTACAAAATAATGATGATTTTTTTCAATAAGGTGTAATTGCAAATGTTATACTTCTATTAATAAACATTTTTCGTTATAAATTGAGTTAGTTTTGAAAATATAAACATGTTCAGTATTGAATATAGTATCCATTTTCTTATTAATTTGTCAAACAAGATATGGTTCATTTTGATATTCAGATAATGGATAAAAAAAATTTTCTCAATTTCATTTGAAGATTATTAATTTGAGATGATTGGATCAGATGGTTTGCATAAATTTTGTGTACTGCATGCATATAAAATTCCATATGAATGTCATTTAAAATTTAATTACGAAAAAAGGACTTTCTTATTTAGTTTTATGTACTAAGAGACGTTAGTTTGTTTATTTATTTCCTCATGGAATTGTTCTGTTCAATATAAGCCAGAATAATGTATTAATATTAGTAGTAAACATTAATAATTTTTTTTCATTTGTTGATATATATTTTGCGAACTTTATAGATAATTAACCTTAAAAAGTTATTTGCAGTTTTAATGTCAAATTCTGATTATACGTATTTGTCTTTTCATCTTACTAAATTTAAACTGGAAACCAATATTCATAATTAAATTCGTATTATATTAAATTAACAAAACTTGGTCTTAAATTTTTGTTACTTAATTGAGGAACAACATGTAGTAATTATGTATTTATGTTGTCATATATTTCACTTAACATTTCTATAGTCTGTCGAACTGTTCATCTGATTTTTGTATAGTTATTATCAATTTTATCCAGTTCATTTCGATGATATATTTTACTTATCTAAAGTAGTTCTACTTTAATCTTTATTTTTATATTCACCATTTTTTTGAACTGGAGAAAAGCCTCTTGAAATTAACTACTAATCACATTTTCATTTCACAATTAAAGAATATAACCGTTGGTCATTTATAAAATTTGAAAATGTATGTTGGCGTAACTTTTGGTTACACTTCAGTTCTTTGTATTTTTTGTATATTAACATTTATTATCACCACTGAAAGCTTGTCTGGAAATCAAATATTCCGAAATTCAAATATATATATATATATATGTATATATATATATATATATATATATATATATATATATATAAAATACCAGTAAAATACCGAGATGGAGCTCGTGTAAAATGTTTCATACATGTCACCCTAAAAATTTCAGAATTATCTGCTAAAAGTAAAACAACAGATTTAATGCATAATCTTTTATATCATCTAAATTTTAATATTGAATTTTTCCAAAAATCTCTTTACACTTTTTATTCTTCATCAGATATATTTTTATTAAGCTTTGAATAAAACATTCATTTTAGATAAATTAGCTTCTTGTAATTTTGTTATATAATTGATTTATTTTCAGAGGTAAAATAGTTTTTTAAATATTAAATCTAACTACTCACGTTCAAAATATTTTCCTGTTTCCCTACATTGCTCTTTTGTAAGAATGGATGATTATTTATCAGTAGCTGAGGCCATTAATTTAAATATATCAAAAATCTTAAAGATCATCTGTCTTCAACATGTTAACTAAAGGAAATAAATTTTTGTCCAGTATTTGGAACTGTATCACTATCTTTATAGTCAGTTTATAATTCCTTAATAAACAAATGAACATTATAATTTGTTAGATTATCAATATGAACTGGAATAAAAGTAGGATTTATACCATTAAAATTGCAATCATCATATACACTTCCAAATTATTCTCTTGGTAAATGGTAATGATCTCTTCTTTTGAAAAAACCTTAATTCTTTTTCAAAAATGTAACAAGTATCTGAGGATTGGAAGTTGATTAAATCTTTGTTCGTCATTTTCATTTGAATACTTTGCTCAATAGTCTATCAATTTCTCTTGATTCCTCCTTTAATATTACAACGAATTTTTTGCTGGATCTTTACCTATATAAATAAGTATATTATTATAATTTCGATGAGAATATTTAGCATAATAACTGAATGAAGTTGGTACATATTTTTTTTATTTGTTAAATCAAGTATCTAGGGAATTTTAAATAACGGTCGAAATCTGCATAAAGTAGAAAAGTTGCATGTAATGTAATACCATTACTTTTAAAAGCAATTTTTTTACATATCTGATTTAGCTTCGTTATTTTCTTTACTATAGTTTACTTGTGATGCAAGGAATCTTAATCAAATATCAAAAAGATAAATTCTCCCATTGTGTTTCCTTGTTTCTAACTAAATAATCTAGATAGTTTTTTTATCCAACAGAATGCTGAATTATTTTAAATTTGAATTAAAAGAAGATCTATGTACTTTTCTTGTTTATTTTGTATGTGTTGAACAGGCTATACAATAATATTTCTTCTTCTTTATTCTTTTCATATACATAATGATTAAATGAAATATATAACGTTTTTAAACTTTTGTAATATATGTTAACTGAATAGGAAAATAAATATTCGTTTTTTAAGTTTCTTCCAGTTCTTCCCCCATATTTTTAAATGTAATAACTCTTTCTGCACCATGATCAACAGAAAATAATAGTGATTTTAATTAAAATGAGGATTAACATTTTTCATTGTTATTACATTAATTACTGCATTTTTATCTTTAATTACTCTTGGTAAATAATTACAAGGAGAACTGAAAATGGATTCTTTTTACTAATATTAAGTTCCAAATTTTCTATACAACATATAGACTAACAATATTTCCTCTTTTACATATCTTCAATTACAGAAAATAGTTTATTCTTCGACTTCTATAATAATTATCTAAATCAGCTGTTCACAATAAAACTTGATTCCTTGTTTAAAAATAGAATCTTATATTTCTTCTTGTCTTTTAAGTTGCAATATAATTTCATATTAACTTTAATTACTCTCCTTTGTATTAAAATATTCTTAAGTCTTCTTCAAAAGGATTAAATTTCATTAGGCCAAACTTATGGTACAACAATTTATTTAGTTGTTTTGAAAAGTCTTCATTATTTAGAAAACACAATACAGTAAAATTTTCTTATAATAAATTTATTCAATATTTTGATATTTATGTACCAGAAGTTCTTAAAAAAATTCTTATTATTAGTATTAATATTTTCCTTATTAACATTATTATTAATTTTGTTCTCACAAAAAGATTTTTTACTAAAATTGCTACCTTTATTAATTTTAGCTTCAGATTTTTTGGTAAGACCAATTAATAGAATTTTTCTAAGTTTAGTATAATTTTAAATTTTTATCAATTTACAGACTTTATGAAATTCTCTTAATGATTTTTTATTCAAGTCATTATTGTTATCATTGTTTTAACATTGTCAATGGGATTTACAATAAAATCTATTAATCTTAATTTTCGGTAAAGTTCTTTCGAAGTCTTATTTTTTTATTTCTCTCTTCTTTACTACTTTATGCATTTCTTTACTATCAAATAATCAATAAATTCAACAGATCTTCTCTAGATAAATTAGAATAACCATTAAAATTACAAGATCCTTATAACTCAGATGCGTACTTCCCTTTATTACAAATTTCCAAGTATTTAAGTAATTTATATGGAATGAAATTAGACTTTTAATTTTATGAAATCATTTTTGGGTAAAATGCACCTTTGAGATTTAAGGTTTGTGGTTCTTATTTATAAACGTTAAAAAATTTTAGATTTGAATATTTTTAAATGAGAAAATGATAATTTGCTTTTTGCAATGTTGGCAAATGAGTTTTGGTAGTTCTCATTTCTGAAGAATAATATTTACTAGATTTGAAAATTTTTAAAATGGGAAAATAAGAATTTGTTTTTAGATACAGGCAAATGACATTGTTTGGTTTGAAAAAACTATGAAATTAGATTCTTGCTTTTTTTCTTTTAATTAAAAATTCCAGGTTTACAACATGGAATTTTTGCTTCAAAAAGGTTATAGTGGTATGGTTGTCCTTATAACTCTGATTAATTCTTTCTTCAGATGTGTTGTGGCAACATAATTATTGAGTTGTGTTCTAAATACTAAAGTAGTCAGGTTTTGCACCAAGACTGTCCATAGGGACTGAGTGCAGAAACAATTATTTAATTCATTTTCTAAGTTTAAATTAGTAATGTGTCATAACCGTTTGGTGGATTTTGGTATCCGCTAATCTTCCTTATTTAAGATCAATATACACACTAATGACTTTAAAAATATTGTGCCATTCTTTTCAGAATTCTTTAATTTTATCTGGTTGAACATTATCAATTTCAGCATTGATATTTTCTAAATTTCTAGTTGTCATTTTTGCAGTACTTTTGTTCACTTGTCTTATTTCCATTAAGTCAATTTATTAGGTTTAAAATGTTCTTGAATTTTAAATTATGTGACAAAAGTGTTATCACAAAAGCACAAAAATGTCACAGATAACTTTTCTATTCTGTCTAAGCCATAGTATAGTTATTTTTTCAAATGGCTAACTACTCTTTTGGTATGTTGCCACCAAATGAATCAAAAACCATTTTTGTTTTGTTGTAACAAACTGATAAGTGCCACCATGAATACATTTATCTGAATTAACTATTCCACATTCGATATCTTTTGGATTGTTTGGTAATTTATCAATTGCAAAGTCCTAATGAAATTGATAAAGTATTAATTTCTTAGGAAGTTTTTCTATGTCGAAATTATTTGATGCATTATATTGCATAATATGTGTTTTATGGAATGTTGTTTTTTAAACTTGAACACCTTTTTCCATTGCTTGATAATGCCATTTTTCTTGTTCCACTTATTTATCACGTTTCTCCTTATTTGTAATAGAATTTGCCACAGCAGGTGCTCTGCCAGCTAATAATCAATAGTAGCTAAATATGAAAGGGCTGCCAATTATAAAGGATAAAACCCATTTGTGTTGTGTTAATCATGATCCCTCTTTCTCCTTATTTTAAATATTTTCTCATCTCTCTTTCTTTCTAAACATCAGTTAGTAATATATACATGCCATTTCTGGATATTTAATTTTCAATTATTTAAAGATTTCACTATGTAAAAATTAGATTGCGGATAAACAGATTTTGTGATGAATTCTTTGAAACATTTTTAACATTTTTATTCCAGTTTCTTTCTTTCCATTATTAAATCATGTCTTTTTTGTTCTTCTAATTCTTTATCAGTTTCTTTTCTTGTTTATAACAGCATTTGCAATTCCTGTAGCCATCAAATATAATAGAGCTGATAATAAAGGTGAAAATCCGCCTATAACAACTTTTTACAGCACATATACTTAATGTTATTCCAGTTTCTTTCTTTCCATTATTAAATCATGTCTTTTTTGTTCTTCTAATTCTTTATCAGTTTCTTTTCTTGTTTATAACAGCATTTGCAATTCCTGTAGCCATCAAATATAATAGAGCTGATAATAAAGGTGAAAATCCGCCTATAACAACTTTTTACAGCACATATACTTAATGTTATTGGCATATTTCCACCAGTTTTTTATCTGTTCTTCTTTTTTGTGCATCGATTAGAAATTGATGAATACTGCATAATTCTTCATTAGTTTTATTCCACCATGTGGTAGTAAAGTATAATCAATTGAAAATGTTCATTTACATAGATTAAAGACTCTATAATAAATTTTTTATAAACCAAATCAATTATCATCAACATTTCTATCAATTACTATTTTTTGTTTTCCATACATTATTCCTCTCATTGCAGATAAGGCTATTTTTTCATCAATTGAAGAATCATTGGAATACATTCGTTTTGAAAATAACTGATGATCTTTATCTGCTTCATGTCTTTTTTCTAAATCTCTGTTACCTCCATAAGCAGCATCATGGTTTTTATAAACTTCATCTAATGCAATAATTCCTTTGCCACCTCTACCTAATCTTTCTTCTAATTTTGTTCCAGGGCTACAATAATTATAACCAGAAACACGTAATTCAAATGACAATTTATTAATTGATGTATTAACTAAAACTCTTCCATATTTTTCACTTTTCCAAAACGTGTGTGGTATATTATTCAAAAATCTAATTAAATATAGAATTATTTTTGAATTAACTAAATTTATTTGTTAAGATTTGAATTCTTACAACTTTACATTTTTATGTATAATTTTTAATTCGACCTTAACCTATTTTTTCATCTACACTTCATTGTAAATTTGTATCTAGATTTAATAGTAATTTTTTGGAAGGATAAAGATGAGGAATTTATTTTATCAAACATTTATATTTATTGCCTTCGTCTGATTTTATTTTATTTGGATTATTATCAGAAGATAAGCCTCCTAAATGATTCAGTATACACTGAACAGCCAAGATATGGTCAGTAATGTTCATGTCGGGCGAGTTTGGTCGCCTGTGGAAGTGTTTAAACACAGGAGAGTGTTCCTGGAGCCACTCTGTAACAATTATGGACGTGTGGGATGTGGCAGTGTTCTGCTGGAATTGCCCTAGTGCTTCAGAATGCACAATGGTCATTAATGAAAAAAGGTGACCAGAAAGGATGCTTAGGTACTTGCCACCTGCCAGAGTCGTATCTTGATGTATCAAGGGTCCCACATCACTCCAACTGCACATGCCCCACACCATTACAGAGTCTCCACCAGCTTGAACAGTCTCCTGTTGACATGCAGGGTCCATGGATTCATGAGTTTGTCTCCATACCCATACATGCCATCCACTCAACACAATTTGAAATGAGACTCGTCCAACCAGGCAACATGTCACCAGTCATCAACAGTCCAATGTCAGTGTTGACAGTCCCAGGTGAGGCATAAAGCTTTGTGTCGTGTAGTCATTGAGGGTACATGAGTGGGCCTTCAGCAAGAAATGATGTTTCATTGAATGGTTCATATGTTGATGCTTGTTGATGGCCCAGCACTGAAAACTGCAGCAATCTGCAGAAGGGTTGAACTTCTGTCATGTTGAACGGTTCTTTTCACTCGTTGCTTGCCCTGTTCATGCAGGATCTTTTTCCAGGTGCAGCGACGTCAGAGATTTGACGTTCTGCCTGATTCCTGATATTCACAGTACTCTTGCGAAATAGTCGTATGAGAAAATCCCCACTTCATTGCTACCTCAGAGATACTGTGTCCCATTACTCGTGCATCAACTATAACACTATGTTCAAACACATTTAAATCTTGATAATGTGCCATTGTAGCAGCAGTAACTGATCTAACAATCGTGCCAGACACTTCGTATCTTATACAGCCGTTTTCGATTGCAGCGCCATATTCTGCCTGTTTACATGTCTCTGTATTTGAATATGTATGACCATACTAGTCTCTCTTCAGTGTATTTACTTAACTCGATAAATCAAAATTGTAAATAAAGTATTCACCTCATCCATAGCTATCTGATTATTATTTAAAAGACTAAATAATCCAACTGTACCTTCATATGGTCTACGACTAATAGTTAATTTATCTCTATTAAATTTTACTGGTAATTTGCCCACAAGTTTAAATGTACAAACAAGTCTTAATTCAAAAGTTGTATCTTCATTATGATTAATATATTTGAACATTCTTTCACTTATATGTTTTTTTAACATTAAGTAATTCTTGGTTTTTTAATTTTCTTTCTTTTTCATAACCCCCTAATGAAGTTTTTATATCTGATTCACTTAACATATAATCTCTTTCCACTATCATAATATTTGATTGTTGGAATATTGTTAAATTCTTCTAAATAATGTTGATTATAAGGAAGCATTTTTTCAGCTCAGCTGCTTTCTTCATTTTCTTTCAAAACATTATCACATAATCCTATGATGCATAGTTTCACTTCTTCAATTGCATCAATAACTGGTTGATTTTCTTTTTTAAACTCTCCAAATCAGTTCTTGGCTTTCTTTCCATTTTATGAACTCATCCTTTAATTGTTCTTTTATTTTTCTGTTTCGTCTAGCTCTTCTAACAACCTCCATGTCGTATATTATAAAGATTTATTAAGAATAGAAAAACGATGATCATTATTTAATTTTATGCTCATCATTTATGCTCAGCATTTATGTTCATCATTTATGTTTAATGTTTAAGTTTAACGTATTAGTTCATCATATATGTTTAACGTTTATTTCCAACAACACTTTTAAAAAAGTTACATTATCTCTGACTGCCTGTTTTGTATTTCTTTGAGTAAGTCTGAGATAGTTCAAAACAATCTATTCCATTATGTCGATATCAAGTACTGTATTCTTTAAATGTATCTTGGTTCTTAAGAATGAAGTCATCAAAAACTACAACTCAATTATTTTCACATACATCTAATGGCATAATTTCATAATTATTTTCAATAAAAGTAGTAATTTTTCATTAATTTTATTTCCTAATTTTTCATACCTTTTTATAATTCTTGAATTTGGTTGACCTAAACTGTTAGAAAAACATAGAAATGATTAATTTTGTTCCAGTTTAAATATCCAGGTTCTAGCACATAATTATCAATCATTAGTGTTGTTTTTCCACAACTGCTTGGTCCTAATATTGAACAACAAATAGAATTTGGTAGAAGTTTAATGTGCTCTATTTTTTTATTTTTTTCTGTAATTCTTTATTTTGGTCATTTATTTACATAAATTTTAATAATGCAATGTGTAGAAATTTTTTAAGTCAGTTGTAATTCGTCTGCTCTTAAAAATGATTAACTATTCCAATAAGGTAAACATATAAATATGTTTCACTACTTGGATTTTGTAAAACTTTCTTAACTCCAAATTTTACATCAAAAAATTAGAAATCACACACTAATAAAGAAATGATAGAAATTCCTGTTGGTCAATATAGTTTGACAAATTTTGAAAAATTTACTCAATTGCAAAAATCTAAGATACATATTAAAGAGCATAAAATTTAAATGGATTTGTTATGAAAAGTGATGTTAAATTATTTATGAATAAAGAAGAGTGTACTGGTCAAATTATTCAAGGTAATGAAAAAAACAGTTGCTAGTAATATTCCTAAAATCATTCCATTAACTAGTGAATAATTAATGAATATTTGATAGCTGATGGAATGTTGGATAAACATAATGATCATTTTCATAAAGAAACTAATATTATTTCTTTATCCAAACCAAATGTTGAATTTAAAGGATCAATAATTTATGAACCAATTTATCCTATAATAATTACAGGTTTTGGTATTATTCAAAATTTCATAGTTACTATCAGTGATGAAAACGGTAATGTGATGACTTCAATGGTTGCTTATGTAATAGTAATTTTAATTAAAGGTCATCAACAAAATCGAGAGTTACCAATTTTGCTCATTTCCTGTTATGACAAAACAAAACAAAATTTAATCTACCTAACAAACAAACAGAAATTAATATTAATATTTCTGATGGATGGTTTCATTATAATTATTGACAACTCTATGTACTATTTGATATTATTCATACAGATAGAACAGATTTTTCAACATGTGTGGTAAATCGAATATTAAACTAATTGATGATTATGTCTTAAAATTGTTTGATTTTATTACAATTGAGAAAGGAAACAATATTTTATCTACAATAGAAGCCCATTTATTTCTTCATCAACTCTTATTCGATTAACTTCATCTTTATCAAATGAATTAATTACATTTTCTTAATAATGATCAAATTAAAAACAAAAAAATGAAGTACTCCATCTGTCAGAATTACTTGGTGGATTTATTGAGGATTTTAAAAAAATTATTTGGGAAGAATATTTAACAGTAATTTTCACTTGGAGTTTAAGAAACAATCAAGAAGATTCTGTTCTTCAATGGACTACTAATTATGAAAATAGTACACCTTCAAAAGAAGGTAAAATTGTTGTAAAAACTAATCGAAAAAATAAGCAGTTAAATGGTTCTTTATACATTCATGTTAAATTGCAAAATATCTATGTAAAGAATGGAAGAAATGAAATTTATCCTCAAGAGTTAGGGAATCGTGTTCCACCAAATAATTTTTTGCAAGCTTACAATGATTTCGAGATTTTAAAAGAATAACCCAATTAAATAACGATGTAAATGTAAATCCTTTCAGTTTTATTCAAAATTGTCTTATCTATGTAATAAATATGTCTAGAAGAATGAATGCTGTAACTACTCTAAAAATTACAAAGAAATTATGTGCATTTTAACGAACATTTACCAAATGATAAAATTACATATATAATTTCTACCTTGTGGCAAGACCCAAAAGCAGTAAAGAATTTAACTTATGATTCACAATATAGAATTTTAACTGAAAAATTATAATTCCATAAATGAATAAAAAAATTGGAAAAATTTTAGATGTTGTAACTTCATGTTTACATTTCCTTTGAAGTATTTCCATAAAGATAGAGGAAATAAAAATTGAAACCTTTAGATTTTCAAAAATTAAAACATTTAATATGCATTCTAATTTTTTTAATCTAAATGATAAATATAAAATTACTCTTCCAGATTGTTACACTAAGATCTTTTCAGAAGATGAAGACAATTTACAAAAAATTTGTGGGTTAAATTTTATTCATCGTGATAAGAAACGAAATACGGATAATTTAGTTTGTATTGTTGAATTTGAATAAATTTTTGAATTTTTATATTTTTTAAATTTAGTTTTTTGAATATACAATTTTAATTGAATAAATTTCTTTTTTAATTACATGAAAATTTCGTTCATGGGTATAAATAATTTTTAAATGAGGGGAAAAAAGAAAACTAAAATCTTTATTTATATCATGGAATTTTTAAACACTTATTCTTTGGTCCAGAAACAGCATGTAGACATACTTCTTCACTTAAAAATTGTCAGTACTATGTAACTGTTCATTATTGAGTTCAATTTTTACTGATTTCAGTTTGCTGTTGGTACAAGGTAGCAATTTGCAAACAATGGTGGAATTATTCCTTTATAAAGAAAAAATTTTATGAAGAGGAATAGTTTTACATACCACAACCATTTCCATGAGCGTCAATACCCCCTTCTAATTTTCATTTTCCATACAACATTCCTCCAAATGTAGTTGCAGCCAACTTTTCTCATAATGAAGCATCATATGCATGCATTTGCTCATTGGCAGCCAGGTGAAGTTGTTTATCTGCTTCATGCCTATTCTCTAAATCTTTATGACTGGTACTGTCATGTGGTTTGCATGCTTCATCTACTGGATTAATTCCTTGAGCTGCTCTAGCTAATCTTTCATCTAGTTTGGTTTACAGGCCACAAAATCTATAGCCTGGGAGAGGCTTTTGGAATGGAAATTTCTTGATTAATGTGTTTACTGAGCCTCTTCCATATTTTTTATTTTTTCTCAAGTTATTCAAAAATGTTATCAGATATGGCATTCCTTTTGCATTATTGATAATGAAATCACTGAATTTATTCATTAACTTTTTGTTATTCCTACATTTTTCATATGATAATTTTTATTTCTGGCTAATTCTTCACCATGAATTACTGCTAAGTTCAGAAAGAGATTGACAGCTACAGTAATGTTGCAGTATCAGGTTTCATTTTTAACTCCAAATTTTACATCGAAAAATAATAAAGTGTATTGTTATGGAGAGAGAATAGAAATACCTGTTGGTCAATATACTTTGAAACGCCAAGAAAAATTTATTCATTCAAAAGAGGCAAATATTCACATTAAGGTAGATGAAGTTTTAAACAGAGTTATCTTGAAAGTGGTCTTCAATTGCATATGGATATAAATGATGGTATTGCAAGTGTGCTTGGATTTAGTGGCCAAACCATTGTCACTAGTAAAAAAAGTGTTGTTAACAATGGTCCTAAAATTATTCCATTCAAATTAATCAGCATAAATTTTAATGAAGTTGATGGAATATTTGTGAACCATCACTTTCATTGACAAAATAATATTATTCCATCATTCAAGCCTAATGCTAATTTTAGTGAATCATTAATTCACAAACCACATTATCCTATATATATTCCAGTTTTTGATACCATTCAGGATTTAGCAATAGCTATAACTGATAAAATGATAACTTAATTAACTTCAGTGATGCTTCTGTGACAGTTGTTTTAGAAATGGCTTAATAAAATTTTGATATGGCAACATTGGGTACTGAGTATACTGTGCAATTCACGACACCACATCTGTGAATGACAGCTTAACAGAAAGAGCGCTATTTTAGTGAGGTACAAGTCATATAATGCTGCATCATCATATCAATGGGTATCTGAAAACTTATATTTGTGTTCTGAGGAATTATGAGTTTAAAGCAGTAATACTGGGATGAAGAACAGTAATTTTGCTGATCAACTGACAACTGTGGTGATAGACTGATGTGAATATTTTGTGATTTTTTGAGAGTTTCATTTTCAGGTTGAATGAGAGTGGTTCTCAGAGTTGAGTGAAGTGGGGCAACGATTTGCTACAACTTACATGCCCTTAATCTTGATTTGAACAGTAATTAATTTATGTGATGGTGACTCTATTTTTTTATAATATAATGATTGGTAAATCTATGCTACTGCACATCTTGAGATTTTGCTATTTTGCAAGTGGGAAAGAAACAAGAATCTTTCACGTTTTTCTAGTCCACACCTTTTGTACTATAGTCCATTTTAGTTTCATATCAGCGCACACTCCGCTGCAGGGTGAAAATATCATTCTGGAAACATCCCTCAGGCTGTGGCTATGCCATGTCTCCTCAATATCCTCTGTTTCAGGAGTGCTGGTTCTGCAAGGTTCGCAGGAGAGCTTCCATAAATTTTGGAAGGTAGGAAACGAGATACTGGCAGAAGTAAAGCTGTGAGGACGGGGCGTGAGCCATGTTTGGGTAGCTCAGTTGGTAGAGCATTTGCCTGCGAAAGGCAAAGGTCCAGAACTCGAGTCTCGGGCTGGCACACAGTTTTAATCTGCCAGGAAGTTTCAATTATTGCAATGTTATGAGAACTATGTAATGTATTTATTTGTGAGGTAGTTACCATTATGTGCCATTAGTGTTAAACATTTTTATTACACTTAAGTTAGAAGTAAAAGTAAGGGTACTAAAGTAGGATATTATGTCTCGTTTTTTCATGTACTGTGGTGGAGGAGAACTACATCCAAGGGAACTGACAGCAGTGCATTTCCTTACTAACTGCCACTTGGGTTCGCTGAAGGCATGGACAACTTGCTGAGAAAATCTGTAAAAGCTCATTACAAGTGTGAAAGCGCTTGTGAAAAATACTAAACATTGAGCAAGTGAAATTTTCTGTCAAAAAAAAGGGAGAGAGAGAGAGAGAGAGAGAGAGAGAGAGAGAGAGAGAGAGAGAGAGAAAATTGCAATTGTAGTGTAACTTAACTTTTTGCAACCCATGACGATTTATTCTTGTGAGCAAGACAGGGCTTGTACAAAGTGACACGGATCTTACAGTGTTTACCCAAAAATGACATCACTTACAATGAAGATGCATAATTTTTATAACATACAACTTGTAGATATTTTGTGCAAATGTACAGTACACTGTATATAGATATTTTGTATGGGGATTTTCATGTGGCCAGTTCATATAAGTATAAATTTGAAAAAACACATGTATTGTAGTTTTAATAAGATTTCTTATGTAATATTTTTTTGTGTGTAGATTGTTAAACCCAATGTCTAGGCTCACTTGTGGTCACTGAATTGCCCAGTTAGCTATTTGCAATATCTGTCTGGTCAATCCAATGAGGAGGTAACGTGACGAAGCAAGCTGGGATATTTTTACTCCTCCTCTTGTTTTGCCAGCTGCCTCCTTAAAATTCATTTTTTCATTTCTAATTAATTCCCATCGACGAACGTGAGTAAAATTGGCATTTTCATAAAAGACAAAGGTTGGCCCTCAGTTTTAAAGAATAAAATAAAAGATATAATTTTGTGCTTAGTTTTATGTATGTAATCGATTTTCTAATTTACTTCAAATATGCCTAGTTAGTATCTTTTGTTATAGGGTGAAATCATTAATTGTTTCGTAACTATTGTTGACCTATAAACAAATATAAATTCTGTACTAATTATAAACATTTGGAAGAACCACTAATAGTATTCTTAATAGATCTATTTGGCTCTGTTTGAAAACATGTTAGCACAACCAACCCTTCATTAATTCCAATGTAATTAACAGTTTCGTCAAAGGTATTGTTTGCAAAAGGATATTTGCTAATTTCATGATTTAAACAAATAATTTTGCCTAACTCTCATAGCAGAAAAAACTGTAAAAGGAATGAATTTTTCGATGTATTCAGTTAATGTATTGAGTTAAGTTTTAATTGTAATTTCTGTACATTTAACTTCGAACAATGTGTAGTTTCAGTACCTATTATTGTGAGGATATATAAGGGCCCAATGTTTGGTCCTGAGACAGTCAGTCCATGGCCGAGTTTCAGACAAGAAACCTGTGTTGGTTAGAACAACAATAATGCTTCAACTTAACTGTGAAATAAGTGTTACACAGTTAGGCCACGTGGTAAAACAATGACAGTGTCTGCTCCATGTGTACCATTCTATTCGTCAAGAATTATGAAAGTTAAAACAATAGTGCACTGGCCATATATAATATATAACTGTGTATTATTGGGAGGGAGGGAGGGGTGAAAAACGCAACTATGCACCTGTCGGCTACATTATTTAAAGTAGTCAGTGTTGTACTTCCACACCCCATTTTTCAGCCAGTGTCACAACGCAGCACGTTGACACCGAGGACAGCAAATGAAGAAATAAAGAAGGCAAACCTTCACAAACTCACCATCACCACACACACCAGTGACACTATGATCGGGGCTTTACTGCAACAAATCTTGGGAGGCAAGACTCAACCCCTGTGCTTCTTTCAAAACACCTCATGGTTTCATAATTGAAGTGGTTTGCCTTTGACTGTGAACTACTGTGCATCTCTGAGATGGTCAAGTACTTCAGAGAACACATTGAGGGTGACACATAATCGTGTTTACAGATCACAAGCTGCTTGTTGATACAGTTCACCACATGTCAGAACCTGTCGATACTGACATCTTGATCTCATTGCACAGTGCATTACAGATGTTCACCACCTACAAAGGACCAAAAGTATAACAGCTGTCACATATCAATATCATTTCTCTCGACATTGGCTACAATGAGTTAGCAGTCAAATAGGGACAAAATGGAAGCATTGCAGACCTATTAAACAATAACTCTAGAGGACTGCACACTGAGTACTCATATCAGAAGTGCTGATATTTTGCAGTGTATCCTGCAACAGAATCTGATGCCTGGTGTCAAAGACAATGTATCACACACACTTATAACAACTTCACAACTTGTCTCATCTGGGCACCAGGTCAGCAGTTCACCTCACTGCAGAGTAGTTCATGTGGCTAAATGTAAAATGAGACTGCCACAGCTCGGCACAAGCATGTGTAGTATGGCAATGCAGCAAAGTCAGCAGGCATGCTTAACTACAGCTAGGACAATTCAAGACTGCATGGGCACACTTCCGCCATCTACACCTCGATGTTGGCAGTCCCCTCCTGGAATCAGAGGAATTGTCAGTAATTGACAGAACATCCCAATGGGTCAAAGTCATACCACTGAAGGACATAACAGTAGCATCAACAGTTTGCACATTCACAGATAATTGTACAGCCTGACTTGGCTCACCCAACACAATAACAACCGATCGAGGTCGACAGTTTGAATTGGTGCTATTCAAAGCTCTATGCAACTTATGCCAAATTAAGCACAACCACTAGACAGCATACCGACCCCAAAGCAACAGGTTGGTTGAGTGGTTGCACAGAACACTTAAAACTGCTCTTATGTACCAAGGGGGTTGTGGACAGAGGTTTTATAGTGGGTACTGTTAGGGGTATTAACCACATTTGAGGAGGATCTGCATGCATTGATAGGCGAAATTCTATGTGGTGCGTCACTAATACTACCCACATATTTTGTCTTACGGGCACAGCCTCCTGAACAGACAGACCCTCCACTCTAGTTCAAAGTGTGAGAGAATCCATTAGACATATGCATGTGCAGCTACTCCCACCCACACACTAAATCCCAATGGTTTTTGTGCACAAAGTGCTGCATTCCTGTGATTATGTCATGTTGCATGATAAAACGTTTATACCGACTCTACAACAGCCCCACACAGGACCATTCGGAGTCCTCAAAAGCGATACTCACAAATTTGACATCCTGCTTGATGGCAAAGCGATGCCTGTCTCAATGATCAACAACTTAGAGCCCACATAGGTCCTACAGAACAATGATCCAGTGAATGTTGATGACATTCCAATGACAGACAATGACAGTGATGACCAACTACTACAAAGTATGCAGTTGGAGACAGAAGAATCTGCCATTATCGATATAAACCTTAAAGAGGTCTACACAGAGAACATAAGTGTCACAATCAGTGATAGTACCCTGCTGGTGGATGTCTGTAGGGACACTGCACCTTCCTCAAATGTAGCCCACACACAGCGAGTTGAATGTGTTTATGAACTACCACACTACACGGACTATGGTTCCATTTCATCTCATTTGTCAACAGATGGTGCCATCATAATCATTTGCCTAAGGATTCTGACACAACTGATGCCACTCAGCACTCCACACACCAATGCAGATGCACCTGCTTATGCACCACCTCCTCTGCCACAGCATCCAGCCCCACATACCCAGTCCAAATCTCAGTACAGCTGAACCAGATACCTCTCATATAGCAACTTCCCTTACATCCAGCAGGGAAATCTTCCATAGTCTTTTCACCTTACACGGGTAGTATTTCCAACAGGACTGGTCATATGCTGTGGAAAAATGGTGTGAAATGTGTTTTCTGACGACTATCTAAGGATGATCTTGGTTTGTCTAAGATAGCTGTCTACCATACCCCATGCAGTTGTGGCAAGTCATACACTGACCACACCAGCACAATCTTGGAGGACCAGTCTGCAGAGCATAAGTGTCACACACACTTATAACAGCAGAGCAAATGTACTGTAATAGGATGACTGGAGCAGGTGACGTGGTCGGGGCTGTAGGGCATGGCTTGGTAGAAGATGGTGGCTGTTTTTAGCAATCTTCCTCATTATTGTTGGTTCTTCCAATACATTTTCTGGTAGCTCAGTCCCACTGCTTGTGTCGTGGTGGGGACGTGCTGATACGTGCAGCCCAGGGAATGCGATGCCGTGCACGGTCAGCAGGTGGTAGAGGGTTAGCAGCACGAGGCCCGGCCTAGCTCGCCTCCTGCAGACGCTGCAACTCGTGATGACGCTGAGAGTCGCCGATGCAGCAGCGGGCAACGCCCTCTTCCCGCCGGTGCTCGGGGACAGCATCACTGATGACGACGACGCAACAGCGACCGAACGCCCAATCGGTCGAACCGATGCCGGCGCCCACCTCTGATGCCCTTAAATAGTGCAGACCGCTGCTGAATCCGCCGGTTACGCGGCGCCGTGTTTATTAGAATGTTCTCGATGAGCTGGCTAACGCAACCGCGCCTGCGTAATTCTGCTAATGCTGCATTCTGGCTGTTGATGGCTGCCGCGCACGTACACACATACTGACGCTCGTTGCAAAACTGTGTCACCTGCATAACGCTCCGGCCAGCCTTCGTCCGCCGTCTGCCGTGAGGCTGGCGTATCGGGCACTGAAACACACTAAATCACAATTTCGCACCATATTTCCTAAAAATAACCCCTTGTCTTCTACAATTCCTCGCTCGTACGAAAAGAATTCGTCCTCGAATTCAACCAAAAAGCCAAATTAACTACAGTTCACTTCACAAACACCACAAAATGCGATTGATTCACTGTGTTCATTCACTTCTATCCCCAGTCTAATCTTTGTTCATAAACATTACTAAGTGTTCTTCTGCAGTGCCTCACAACTGTGCAGTGATTTTGTCTGGACCCATAGGTTAAAGGTTAGAAGGGGTGGGATTTGGGCTACCTTCCTCTTGAGCCGATAGTATGACAAAGATAAAAATACAGGTGGCGGTGGTTGATGATCTAATAACTAGTAAGCATTGCTTATGCTCATTACGGTACTCATGCACTCACTGAAAAAGATGTTGCATAGTTATACATCCATCTTGAGCTGCTAGCATCCGGTCCAAAGAGGCGAGCAAAATCGGATCTAATGTGCTATTCAAAAGAGTGAGATTTTCTTTCATGACGAATTGCACCAGTTGGTCGGCTACATAGATCAATGTGCGTGTTATGTTCATGATTGTAGCTCCAGTAATCACGGCTGGTAAACGGAAAGTTGGCCCTGAAATGTCACACTGTGTGCCGTTAATTAACAGTCCCTGCCCCTGCAATTCTATTCTTTGTGTACTCCCTTGTTTACCCCACTCGAAACAAACGCAAATAACGACTGTGTTTTCCATTACTGAAAATCCCGAATGTGGACCCACTTGCTGAAAGAACTGCACTGTGCCTGCTATAATTTCCTTAGGGCACTCTGCGACTGGTTCTTGAGACCGGTATAGAGAATACTCACAAGATTTGGGAACAGTGTGTAAAAATTTTGCGGGGCAGATGGTAACTGGACCTGTTCAACAACGCAGCAAGTCTTGTGCAATGAGGAACGCATGAGCTTGTCTGTTACATGCCACTTAACAGTATTTCCCGTATGGTTAATTGTACGAATTTCTGCAAAATTTCCCACTTCACTGGATACGTATGCAAGGCGCAACATTCAAATTCACAATCCATACATGTTATTGGTATTATGATATGAATTCTCAGCAGGGTACCCGTCCACATACTGGTAACAGTGGCCACTTTGTAGTACAGAGATAAGTGTTCCTCTGTTAATGTCGTCAGTAGCTCCAGGGATGCAGGCAATTCCAATTGAACTTTCTGTAATCCTTCCCGAAGTTGTTCCGAAGGTAACAGTACCGGGGTTAGGTGCCCGTGCATTGCGTGCAAAAAAGCCTCCTGTAGTTCCGTGGCTTCTATGCGTGCTTCTGTAGTACTATCAGCAAGAAAACGGAGCAGCTTAGCGATTATTAGATGTGAATCGGTGTTATCCAACCGGTACTTGATTATACCCAAGTCGTGATTGGTTGTGTTGGCTGTGACCTTAATGTGGGACATCAACATAAATTGCGCGTATTATTAACTACATCTTTCTGCAAACTCTCTAATTGGGTTGTGTGAAGATCTAGGATTCCCTGGTTGCTATTCACATTATCCTGTACCTGCCATAGCGTTTCATTAATACTTTTAATATCTTCCACGTCAGTGGTCCCAAAAACAGTTTTTAGGATATGGCCACCTGTATCTAAACATCCTCTTTTCCTATGGTCATGCTGGATTAACCCTGCAGTTTGCCGCAAGTGAGCTTGTAAGCATGCAAAACCTGATTGCAGTAGCCGATATTCCCCGTCTGTCATTAAACCTTGATTGATTAGCCACCATGGAATGAAATTAATTAAATGTATCCTCTAATTTACAGATTCCGTCTTCAACCACCCAAATATTACAGTCCCCCCTTAAGGTCCATCGATGTCTGGACATAATTACGTCCGCTTGTCGCGAGAACAAAACACCACTTGATATAGGACATACCTTCAAGGCTTCAGCTAAATTACAACAGCAAAACAGAAAAACTATTCTGAGAGACAGTGCACACCTTCCTTCTTCCCTCTTCAGCGCAACCCATGACGCTGGAACTGCTGGTCTTACCAGAACGTCATGCCTCCTGAGAAACAAAAGAAAAACAACTCACATTAGCTCTTCCTTTTTACACATGGCCTAAGAGCATAATAGCATGTCTGATCGCTTACACAATTAACTTGGTTCTCTTGTTTATCTACTCATTTCTGATTCTTTTTCTTAGATTCATCTTTTTCAGCACTAGACGTTACTGCAGACAATGAAGGAAGTTCCTCAAAATTCCCCTTGAAAGGCCTGATTCGGGTCACATGCACATTAGTAGGGCGAGTTGGAAGCTGTAATTTTACATTCACCAGCGATGTCATCTCGATCACCTGGAAAAGACCTTGATAACGGGATACAATTTTTTTCATTTAGCCTTTTGGCACATACGGATTAGTCATCATCACCCATTGTCCTACATGATATTTAGGTAAAGCCGCCTTTCTATTGTGAACTTTGTCCTGTCTCTCTAGTGCTTTAGTGTTCATTTCTTTCACCTGCTGCCAGATTGTTTTCAACTTTGTGGATAAATCCTTAACAGCCGAAATATCGGTTCCTGGTGGGGTCTTGAGCTATTCAAATGGAGATGGAATCTTCCGACTGAACAGTACTTTATACGGAGACAATCCTGTACTTTCATGCACTTTTGAGTTACATGCTGTGGTTACAAATGCAAATAGGGTATCCCAATTGTTGTGTTGTGAATTTACATAACAACTTAACATCTTAGCTATTGTATGATGAACTCTCTAGGTCTCACCATTAGCCTACGGGTGTAACATGCTCATTCTCAATTTCTTTATATGCAACAACTTGCATAAATGTTTCGTCAAATCGGACATAAAGTTTGTCCCTTGCTCTGTAATTATAGTTTCAGGTGATTCCAATTTCAATATCCATTGATCTACCATGGCGAGAGCCACTGTTTTGGCTTGCTGGTCCGAAATAGCTGTCATAGACACATAGCACGAAAAATGATGTAATATTGTTAAAACATAGGGATTACCCATTAGTTTTTGCACAAACGGTCCCAAGACGTCTAAGCCAATAGATTGAAAAGGTCTATGTGCTTCCGGTAGTCATTGCAACACAATTTTCTGATGACTCAGTTCCACCCATTGAGCACACGGAATGCAATTCTTTGCATACTGATCGACATCTTGCCTATGCGTTGACCACCAATAACTCTGTTCTACCCTCCTTTCTGTTACTCTTCGACCTGAATGACCAGAAAACATTGAATCATGTGCTTGCCTTAAAATTTTGCTTCGCAATTTTTCTGGTACGACTATGCGTGGACCATTCCCAGTTTTACGGTACAATATCCCTTGTTCCATGACGAACTGTCACTGCGAGGTAAATCGTTGACAATCTGTGTCAGCAGTTAGTGCCTCGTCCCATTCGTTCTCATTTATTCCTGTGCATTCCATGGCGCATACTTTACGACTCAGACCATCCGCGTTTCCATGCGATTTACCCGGTCAATGAATCACTTCAAAATCGTACTAACTAAGATGCAAAGCCCACTTAGTTAAACTACTCGTTGGGTCTTTAAGCCCTAACAACCACTTAAGTGCTGCATGGTCAGTAATCACCTTGAAACGTCGTTCAAACAGATAACACTGGAAATATGTTATTCCAAAAATTAATGCCAATTTCTCCTTCTCAGTTGTTGAGTAGTTTTTTTCGGCGTTGTTTAGCTGTCTGGAAGCACATGCTATTGGGTGTTCAAGCCCATCTATTTCCTGAGATAATACAATACCCAAAGCAAAATTGCTAGAGTCACAAGATAATATAAACTGTTTACTAAAATCTGGAAAAGCCAAAACAGGACTAGATGTTAACAAATTTTTTTTAACTTTTGAAAAGCCTCTTCGCATTCTGTTGACCAGTGAAAATTTGCTCCCTTCTTCAACAACTGTGTGAGGGGCCTTGCAAATTCCCACAAATTTTGGTATATACCTCCTGTAGAAATTGGCAAGACCTAAATAAGATTGCAACTCTTTTACTTTTGTAGGTGTCGGAAAATTCATTACCGCCTCTACAAGTTTTGGATCCTGTCCTATAATATGACCTAAATAACGGACTTCATGCAACAAAAAATGACATTTTTCCATATGAAGAGTTAACCGCGCTGCTCTCAGACGATCCAAAACTTCGCCAAACGGCGCACATGTTCTTGCACATTCTTTGAGAAAACAATTATGTCGTAGAAATATACCATACACTGATCAGGTTTCAGCCCTCGTAACACACTATCTAGTAACCATTGGAAGGTTGCTGGAGCATTTTTGAGTCTGAAAGGCATTCGCCAATACTGAAAATGACCTGTAGGTGTTGAAAAAGCTGTTGTCTTTGGTCAGTCTTCCGGGGCAACTTCCAACTGGTGGTATCCGCTTTGAAGATCCAAGGTCGTGAGGTACCGACACTGACCCCTATTATCCAGAGTTTCAGTGATATTAAGCATTGGGTATGCATCCGATACATTTTTTTGATTCAGGAAACGATAATAACAACAAAAACTATATGCCTTGCCCCCATCAGGTAATTTTTTATCCACTATTACGACAGGAGCGGACCAGGGATTACTACTGGTTTCTATTATCCCATCCCTAAGCAGTCGATTAATAAATTCTTCCATGACAGGCTGTAAACTTTTTGGAAAACGATATGGACGTTTATACACCGATGCTTCATTCCCAGTGGGGATTTAATGCTGAACTAATGGTGTGGCGGGCAGTGGACCATGAGAATTAAATAACTCTTTATATTCTGTCAAAACGTTCTCCATGACTTCTCTGTCTGGCCCTTCTAAATGTGCTACTTTACCCCACAGTGCAGACCAGCTGACAGACTCTCCCGGCATTGTGTACTCTGCTGCGAAATCCTTATCCAGTTCCTCTTCCCCTATTATCTCCAGATTCGCTATTACAGTACCCGTGCTAACTGCACCTCTTCAAGGCCAAAATTATCAATACTGACAGGCACTACCCTTTTTCCTTCTATCTCCCGCACATAGGACACGCTACGCCATGTAAAACACTTCATTTTATCCAGCGGCTCATTCTCAGATAAAGGTTCAACGACACACAACGAATTTACCGGCACGCTAGCTCCAACATCTGCCCAGATTATTTTCCCTGTATCCTTCGGTATAGTATCTAGCGAGTTAACCCTAAGGAACCTTGTACGCAGTTTAGGTGGCCCACCTGACGTCTGGGCGGTTCCTTGCGACAGTAATGGCTTTTTGGCCGCAGAACCTAGGCGAAATTGTATTCCATCCAGTTCTACTGTATGCCGTTCCAGGTTAACTTTGGCGTGATGCGCACCCAGGAAATCCAATCTGAGTATGACGTCATAGCTGCTGCCAACAACTGGAAGAACTTCTACCTTCACCTGGAAGTTCCTCATTTCCACTCGAAAGTGGAACGCCACTGATCCGAGTGACTTCACTTGTCCCTCACCCACGCCACTTAACGCCCAGCGTGGTGGTTTTAATTCTACTTGACCCAGTACATTTCTACTCGCCACGGATACCTGAGACTCGATCTCCAATAAAAATTTGCACGATCTGCCCCTCACCAAGCCAGTCAGAAAAAAGTCTGCCACTGATTCTGCACTAGCACTTATCCTTACCACGGGTGTTGCACAGTGGACACACCGCCCCATGCCCCATTTAACTGAGGGGGATGAGGCCCACCTTGCGGTTTCCTATCACGTTTCTGCCAGGACCCATTGCCATTACGCTACTTATGACCCCAAAGTCTGCATTTCCTGCACTGCACTTCCTTGCAATCGCGTCTTATGTGTACCATCCGACCACATCTTAAACATTTTATTTCTGCATTAAACACTGCTTTCCTTTCCCGCGTCTTTGTTACTGCTTAAACTTCCTCTAACGCCATAGCGATTCCGACTGCCTCATTGAGAGTCTTAGGGAATTCCATCCTAATCTTACGGGAGGTTTCGGGTTGTATTCCCCGCAAAAATGCGTCTAGTGCCCTCTGCTCAGCTTCCTGCAGAATGGCTTCATTAACCCTATCGGAATCCGTCAGCTCATAGGTATTAACATTAATTTTTCGAATTCGATCTACAAAAGTTGCTATTGATTCCCCATTCCTTTGATACATTCTATTCAATTGTTCCCGATAATATCTAGACGTATTTTCCCTCCTATACCTTTTCAGCAACCCTTTTCTGAATACTTCAAATGTCTGAGCATCCCTTAATACTTCATGGCATGTGACGTACGCTCTGGCATCCCCAGTTACTTTCAACTTAGCAACATGCAAAAGTGTTTCTGCACCCCAATTTCCCAATTTAGCGGCCGTGCTAAGGTTCTCAAAAAAATCATAACATCCTCCCCAGCTTTTCCCGAGAAAGGGGTGACCAAAGACGCAGCGTTAGTGTCAAGAATTACTGCATTAACAGGAAACCGTTCCTTGCTCGCTTCTTTAGACCAAGTAAGCTCTATCTCTAATTCCGACACTCGTTCAAGTAGCTGCTGAATAGCCACCTAGGCTGACACAGACTGCTCCATCACTACCAGCTATCGAATCAAGACTGCAGTAAGCCCAAAAAGATGAACAGGAAGGGAAGATGGACTATGCTACAGGTTCAGACAAACCACCAAACGAAAAATTGGCACTTACTTGTCATGTTGCAGGAGTTGCTGATCCATTGTTCCTTTTCTCAGGTTCCACATATCCTCGTTGATTACCAGCCACAATTTCCTCCAAATCCAGAAAGACCACTGCTCTCACCAATTGTAACAGGAGTGTGTGATGCGCAGGTTGCTTGACAGACACCACTTGTAATAGGATGACCGGAGCGGGAGACGTGGTCGGGGTTGTAGGGCGTGGCTGGGTAAAAGAAGGTGGCTGTTTTTAGCAATCTTCCTCTTTATTGTTAGGTCTTCCAATACATTTTCCGGTAGCTCAGCCTCACCACTCGTGTCGTGGCGGAGACGTGCTGATGCGCGCAGCCCGGGGAATGCGACGCTGTGCTCGGTCAGTGGCTGCGCAGGTGGTAGGAGGTTAGCAGCACCAGGCCCAGCCTAGCTCGCCTCCTGCAGACGCTGCGGCACGTGACGACACCAGGAATCAGCAGCAGCGGCAGCGGGCAATGTCCTCCGCCCGCCAATCCTTGGGGACAGCGTCACAGATGACGACGACGTAACAGCGACCGAACGCCCAATCGGTCGAACCAATGCTGACACTCACCTCTGATGCCCTTAAATAGTGCAGACCGCTGCTGAATCCGCTGGTTACGCGGCGCCATGTTTATTAGAATGTTCTCGATGAGTTGGCTAACACAACCGCGCCACACATGGCCCATGCCTGCATAATTCTGCTAATGCTGCACTCTGGCTGTTGACGGCTGCAGCGCACATACACACGTACCGACGCTTGTTGCAAAACTGCGTCACCTGCATAATGCGCCAGCCAGCCTTCGTCCGCCATCTGCCATGACGCTGGAGCATCACGCACTGAAATACACTAAATAACAATTTCGCACCATATTTCCTAAAAATAACCCCTTGTCTTCTGCAGTACTATTGCATAACTCTGCCTTGGTATCAGTGATACTACTGAAAATGACAATACAGAGATTCTGGCATCCACGTCCAGTTACTGGAATAATGTCATTAAAGAAGTAGTTGTCACTAAATTAGCAAGTGGCCTTATAAATGGAGAGAGAAGTTTCAGCTTAAATTCTACTTGGAATCCTTCAGTCTACTTCGTCAAATAAAAGACATTGTTAATGTTAGTTGCTCATCCATTGTGTGATTAATATTGACTTTTGATAATTTCTGAAGTTAGTCATCTTTGGTTGTGTTGTAGCACTTGTTGTTTAAGGTGTGTGGGGGGGGGAGGGGATGTGCAGAACTGAATTTGAATTTATTCACCTTTGAACATTTTACATGTTACTGGTGTCATTATTTACAGATAAAGCTAAAGGGACATAAAGTACAGTACATAAAAATTTTATGATATTACATAACTGACACATTGTTACATATAATGTAAGAATGATGTATTTAGGAATCTTCTTACCAGTGATTTATTACAACTTAGCATGACAGTAGTCAAAATTTAAAGTCACAAAATTTAAAGTCACTTAAATCTGATTCCTCATACTCTTTTATGGAGTAGTATGCTTCCTTCTTAAACCACTCTGCTACAACTTTCCTAAATGAATTATTGGGAACATAATGGGCAGTTTTTGGAACCTATTGAAAAATCTGTGGCCTAGATATTTGTGGCTGCCATGAACCTTAGCTAGCCTTCAAGCCAGTAGCTGCCACCACCCGGCACAGAAGAATGGAGTCTTGAAACCATTAGTTCATCTCAGGGCTCGAGCTCTGTCGGATACGGAAAGACTGGCCACAGAGATGGAACATCTACAGCTGGTGTTCAGCAGAAATCGATACTCCTCCACAGATATCCAAAGGGCACTTCGTACTACCAGCCAACCTCAGGGTACACAAGAGGAGCCAGAGGAGGCGAAGAAGGTGGCATACCTGCCATATGCTGGACCTATTACTGCAAAGATCAGCAAAATTCTTCCAAAAAATGGTATAAAGAGTATCTTCTGTCCACCCTCCAAAATTGGGACAATGCTAGGGAGTGTGAAGGACGACCTGGGGCTACGTAAACCAGGCATTTACAACATCCCGTGCCAGTGTGGAAAGTCATACATTGCCCAGGCAACCAGGACGGTGGATGTCAGGTGCAAAGAACACCAGAGGCACACCAGACTCAGACAGGCAACAAAATCTGCCATAGCGGAGCACTGTCTGGAGCTCGGGCACTCAATGGACTTCAACAACATCAAAATTGTGACACAGACGCCAAGATTTTGGGACAGTGTCATTAAGGAGGCCATCGAGATCAAGGTCACAGACAACCTGATAAACCAGGACAGCGGTTACCAGCTCATCTCGGCGTGGAGTCCGGCTCTGGAGCTTATCAGGGCCCAACGAAATGAACCGAGAAACTCCTCAAGAAGTAGTAACACAGCAGGAGCAGCACCAGGTGGGCACGGACCGCAGACGCAACTTTCGACGCAGGACGGGCCTCTGACAGCCGCCACGACTGCAGATGATGGACGAGCCGAGCACGGACGACCGTTGGAGCACCAGGGAAGTGCCAACACCTCAGGAGCAGCGCCAGGCGGGCGCGGACCGCGAATGGAGCACCCAACTAAGGACAGGCCTCAGAGAGCATCCACAGATGGAGACCAAGTCGGGCGCACCGGGGAAGAAACAACACCTTACAAGCAGCGCCAGGCGGGCGCGGACGACGAACAGAGCCCTCGACGCGAGACAGGCCTCGGACAGCTGCCACAACTGCAGATGGTGGACTAGGCAGGCGCGGTCGTCCGTCGGAGCACCAGGGAAGTGCCAACACCTCAGGAGCAGCGCCAAGCGGGCGTGGACCATGAACGGAACACCAAACGTGGGTCTGGCCCCAGACAGCTGCCACGACCACAGATGGTGGACGAGCCGGGCACGGACGTCCGTGGGAGCACCAGGGAGGGGTAAAAACCTCAGGAGCAGCACCTGGCGGGCGCGGACCGCGAACGGAACGCCCGACACAAGACAGGACTCAGAGAGCTGCCACAGATGGCGCAGAAGTCGGGCGCGGACGTCCGAGGGAGCACCGGGGAAGACACAACACATTACAAGCAGCGCCAGGCGGGCGCGGACGGCAAAGAGAGCACCCAGCGCCCTCTGGGCAAAATACTAGACAAGAGCCTCCAACACGGCAGTCTCAGGTAGCACCTGAAGAAGGCAACGAGTTACGTGGCAAAAATATTGTGCCAGAGCGACACAAACATCCAGCAGTAGACCCTATTATTCCGCATGTTATTTAAATTCTCTTTGACACTGAGAAGGCAACTATACTTATAGAGGCTTGGTACTGTTATAATATTATGCTCTTAGATGTGATCTTTACAAGATTCTCTTGGAGTCAGAGCTGCTATATATCTGTTGGCCTTTTTTGGCTCTTTGAGTTCACCGCCATAGCTGAGTGGACAGCAAGCCAGCTTGTCCTGACCTAGGGGACCCGGATTTGATTCCTGGCTGGGATGGAGATTTTCTCCACTCAGGGATTGGATGTCTGTGTCGTCTTCATCATCATCACTTCATCCTCATCGATGTGCAAGTCGCCAAAGTGGCATCACCTCAAAAGACTTGCACCAGGAGATCAGGTCTGCTTGCCGGAAGACCCTCACTACACAACTTTTTTTTTCTATTTGAATACAGTTTTTGAGCTGGGGCAATTATCCCATAGAAGAATTCCATAGGTAAGGTGGGAGTGGAAAAATGCAAAATATTCTTATACTAGTAGGGTTTTACTTACATTATTCCTCAGTTTTTTTACAGCAGATAAATCACTTGAGAAGGCTTTGAGAACAATTTTTCTGTATGGTTCACTCAACTGAGTTTCTGATCTATGTGGAAACCTAATAGTTTGATAATTTTTTGACATTCATTGGAGACACTTAAATTGAAAACAGTTTCTTCAGTTTCATTGTTATTAATTTGGATATAGTTTGCCTGGAACCAAATGGTGCATTGATCCTTTGTACATTGACATGTCGTAGCTCCTCTGGATCATCAACTTGTGTGATCAGAATTGTATCATCTGCATATAGTACTGCCTGACATGGCAAAAATGATGGGAAATCATTTATACATACAATGAACAAGAATGGACTGGTACTGAGCCCTGTGGAACACCTTTTGTAACAGGTAATGAGTCTGGCCAGTGGTTGTTTATAGTTACCATCTGCTTTTTGTTGTTTAGGTATAACTCAACAAGGTGAAGAGCTTTCCCTCCAACTCCAGAGTGGTGGAGCTTTTTGAGAAGTATACTATGTGAGACAGTGTCAAAAGCTTCCCTCAAATCTAGAAGAGTTGCACAGGTTGTTTTCTTAGTCAAAAGAATCATATATTTTCATGATGATAGTCTCAACTGCTTTGACTGTGGAAAGATAAGGTCTGAAACCATACCGAGAAGAGCTAAGTCGATTAATTTGCTTGAAGTGCTGGTTCATCTGTTTGTGCATACAATATTCTATATTTTTTTATATTATTGGTATGAGTGAGATGGGACAGTAGTTATCAGGAGATGCTTTAACATCTTTCTTATGGCTAGATGTTACAATAGTAACTTTTGGGCATTCTGAGAAGATTCCCTCGTGTGGCATTTGGTTGATGATCTTGGTTAGCAGTAGTAGAATTTCTTTCTTTATATTTTCTATTAGATGATTCAAAAGTCCATAGAACTCTTCTGCTTTTAAGTCGCTAAGTTTGGCAATTGCTTCAGTAACCTGCCAGTAGGATACACGAGTCCAGCAGAAGTTGTTCTGTTGCTTATTATCTAGAGCTGGAAGCAAAGCTACACCTTAAGACTGTTTTAGGAATTACTGATTTCTGACATTTTGAGAATGTTCTTTGATTTTTTAATAACTGTCCTTTCTGATTAGCTTTTACAGAAAGCTATTTTCAAATAATTATATGAATTTATCATGGAATAGATTAAAGTTTCACTATAAATTTCATCCAAAGTCATTTCTTGAAAACAGTTCTTAAAACATTTGTCCTTTAATGTTTAATTATTCTGCTTTCCATTTAGGAGTAGCCATGTTGTAAGGCACTATCTTCTATCCTAGCTTACTGTGCATCATGATCAGAGAGCGTTTTTGTTACTGGGTAAACAGTTATTTTCTTGCTTTGAGCTTCACCAAGGAAAACATTACTGATTAGGATCCTACTGTCTTTATCCACCAGTACTGGAAAATTAATTACTGCAATCAAATTGTAGGATCCAAATAAGGTTTCCAAGTCATTTCTCCTATCGGAATCTTTTAAAAAAATGTACATTAAAATCACCATAGACTATTGACTGCTTGCTGTTGACTGACAGACAGCATAGGCAGAAATTCAAATTCCTCATAAACAGTTCAAAATTTTTCAGTTAGGGCCTCTTCATAGTTACAATTAAAAGTGAACCATTTTTCAGTATTACACACTTCTACGTGGTGATCGCTACAAAATCTACTTATATGTAACTTACCTAACTGGGAGTGGTTATGTGGCACTCAGATAGACACAGGACATCTATCATTTAAGAGCTCTCTGAATTTTTCAGACATGAAACGCTGCTACCTTATTACTCAATCCTCTAAGCATTTTGTGGGACTCTTCTGTTATTTTGACATGATGCTGACTCCTGAGTCTAACTAAAAAGGTACCTCTCTCTGCCACCAGCAGGCCTAACCACAGGGTAGGACGAGATCAGCAATGAGCAAGTGAACAATAATTAGTTAAAGATGTTAATGGATTAATAAAAATTGTGCAAGGATTACAGGCTTATTGGAAGAAACAAGGTAAAATGAAAGAAGAAAAGAGTGAACTGGAGGACTTAAGTAAAGAAATAAAAGAATCATAAAATAATAGTAGTAGTTCAAAAGATGAAAGTGAAGAGGAAAATAGCATTGTCATGATATTATTGGAGTAAAGCAAGACACTAAAGACTTCATGCAATATCTCCTTATCCCAGATCAAGAGGCTGAAAAACAGTGGATAATTTGTTTCCATTTCAATACGTTTGTGTTCTGTATGATTACATCAAACAGGTCAACACAGGAACTGAAGAAGGAAGGCATCTGGTGGCATGTGTAAGGTCTTTGCCCAAGATAAAAACTGTAAATTTTATAATGCAAGAACAGACTTTAAAACTACAGATCATATGACCTAGTGTGAATTTTTACTCCTGTGCAATTCAGCTATCGGAAAAAATATTTGTATGCACGGGCTCTTCCTCCCACAGTGGCACATTGGAGTGTGAGTGTATAATGCGAAAGGACACACTGTCCTCCCCTTATTTCCACTCACAGTAACTGGATGGAACAAGTTGCCTGGTATGAGTGTTTATTAGAATAAACCTTACAGCTTGCACAGGCAGCGCACCAACTGCAGCTCCTGGCTTAGCTGGGAGACATACACGCCGCCCATCCACTACGGGGTCTCGAAACTACCTGCTTGGCCGTTACAACCGATAATCTTACCCACACGTGGGAACTCCACTTCTGCACATAGGTTGCAAGGTCTCTCGACAGACAGCAGACTATACTGGAAAGTCTGACCTGCCCAGTTCGAAGCTGCCACTAGATGGCAGTTGGAGTGAGTAGCAGAGTCCAAACAGTATTAAAGCTCTGTTTTTAACCATATCAATTCCTACAACACTTGCCAGATGTTACCATTACCTATGATGTCAAGGAAGATGATCCTGCATTAAGGAGACTGAAACACAGAGATTTCATCCAGGTCTTTCATATTATGCCCTATTATAATCCTGAGATGGAGATCAATGATAAGTGCTTCCGATAATGGAACATGAAAGCCTGACTGATGCCCTTAATGCTGTGACTGGAGGAATTCATTTTAAATGTCATTGTGACAATGAGGACACAACATCACAAGCATAATAGCAGAATGCATCAGTTGCAGCATAAGAGGGACCACACACTAGATCCAAATCTGGCAGCTACATTCTACTCTGAAACAGTGTGTTGCTGTTTTGTGGGAAGGGGGAGCAGTGATGCACGCTGTTACAATGGAACAGCAGCTACAGTCACTGTCTGGCGATGTGCACATTACCAATTTGATTCCACCACTTGCAACTATTTAACATTTGTGATTTCGGAAAGGTTCTGGGATTTACTAATTTAAAGAATATACATGTCTCTCTACAAATCATACTTAAGTACAGGGCAGAAGGTTCTTCGAATCACCTTCAGACTATTTCTCTTATACTCCCCTCTCTAACAGCACTTGAGAAAATTGACCACTTACATCTCTCCATACAAACTCTGATTTCTATTATTTCATTACAATAATCATTTCTCCCTATGTAGGTTGGTGACAATAAAATATTTTCACACTCAGTGGAGAAATTTGGTGATTGAAATTTTGTGAAACAGTCTTATTGTAAAGAAAAAGCCTTTGTTTTAATTATTGCCATCCCAACTTGCTTATCATACAAATGAAACTCTCCCCCCCCCCCCTCTCTCCATTTCATAATAATACAAAACAAACTGCCCTTCTTGTGACTTTTTCAGTGAGCTCTGTCAATCATGTCTGGTAAGGATACCATAACACACAGTAACACTGTAGTAGAAGATTGCCAAGTGGAGTGTAGGCAGTCTTGAGTAGACCTCTTGCGTCTTCTAAGTGTTCTACAAATAAAATGCAGTCATTCATTTGCATTCCCCACAACATTAGCTATGTGATCATTCCAATTTAAGTTGCTCATAAATGTAATTTCTTGGTATTTAGTTGACTTCAGATTTGTATTATTTGTCATGTAACTAAAATATGACAGATTTGTTTTAGTACTCACTTGGATGACCTCACACTTTTCTTTATTCAGAGTCAATTTCCACTTTTCACACCATAAAGGTATCGTGTCCAAGTCAGTTTTCAATTGGTTTGGTCTTCTGATGCCTTTAATACATGGTAAACGACAGAATCATCTGCACACACTCTAGGAGTGTTGCTCAGATTGCCTCTTAAATTGTTTATTTACTCTGGTGTCCAAAATTAAAGCAACAAGTGGACATTTTGCGAGATTGTGTTTAGTTTGTCACAAAACAGTATAAACAGGCAATAGTAAAGTAGAAACAATGTAAAGAACACAGAACATAATCAACTGCAACATGCATAATGATAGACAAAAGTTTTTTTTTTTTGCCCCCACCCCTCCACCGCCTCCAATGGATTTTCACCCACATTCTGACAACTGGTTAATGTGCTCAGTATGGGGTGTGACAACCTCTGGCACCAATACCAGGGTTGAAAATGATAGGACGTGCTGTTAATGACGTCATCAATCTCATGTTGAGGCAATAACATCAATTCTTCCTGAAGAACTGCTTGCAGGCGTTGGAGAGTGACTGATGGATGCTGATGTGATACAACCCATCTCCATAGTGGATCCAAGACATACTCAATGGGATTCAAATTGGGAGAGCAAGCAGACCATGCCATGTCAGCAATACCTTCCATTTCCGAAACAACATCTACCACCAGTGATCTATGAGTTCGAGCAATATCATCCATCAGTATGAAGTTTGGGCCCATAGCACCTCACAACCACCATGCCTGAGATCCCAAGATCTCCTCATGGTACCTTACAACAGTTAAATCTTGCTGATTCACCTGTATAATACCATGAAGAGGTATTCGAGTGGTCAACATAATCCCTGCCCACACCATTAGGGATCCTCCCCGATATTGGTCTCTTTCCACAATGTTTGGGTCCCAAAATCAAGTTTCATGGGCCCTAGATATGTGACTCCATCAAGAATCACTCTCCACACTAAACTGGGACTCATCTGTGAAAAGAACATCGGCCCAACATTCGACCATCTACATGGCATGTTGATAGCTCCATTCTAGACATTCCCCTCTGTGAAGACATGACAGAAGTAAACAGACAGCAGGTCTCCTACAATAAAGGCCACTCTACTGAAGCCTTCTGTTCATCATTTGCCTAGATACAACATGTTCAGGGGATGCTGCGAGGTCAGATGCCAGTTGCAGTGCAGTACTAAGGAGGTACTATCGTGACCTTAGAGCCAAATAATGGTCCACTTTTTCTGCTGTCACACATGGGTGGCCCTGTCCTGGTCTCTGGGATACAGTTTTGGTCTCTATAAACTGTCGCCTCATCCAAGAAACGACAGAACAATTCACATTTAGCCATCAGGTCACATCAGTTTGCGACTCTCCTGCTTCCATTCTTTCTCCACAGCAGTGTGTCTGTACGCATTTCTCCGTGCCATACTGCACCATCTGTGACTCTGTACACAGCAGATGTGGATGTGAGACTACCATGCAAACACTACCCTGCTTGATAGGTGCCCTGACATCATCGCTGGCATTGTCGTCTGTTAATCAGAATGCCATCTTCCATGCAGAACATGATCATAGCAACATGTGTTGACAGTTTGTATGATTATATCGTGAATTAGACAGAGGACAGGAAAATAGCAGTAATTTGGATTCTAGTGTAGATTAGAAACATCAGAGTGTCTATAACACTTCCTTGGGGAAAGCCAGATATCACTTCCATTTCACTTGATGACTTTATGTCTGTTACTACATACTCTGACCTTTCTGACAAAAATCACAAATCCAGTCACACATCTGAAACAATACTGCACAGGCATGCAATTTGATTAGAAGTATCTTATGAGGAACTGTGTACAAAGTCTTCTGGAAACTTAGAAATATAGAAGCAATTTACGATCCTCTATTGATAGCACTCATTAATTCATTAGAATAATGAGCTAGTTGTGCGTCACAAGAACCATATTTTCTGAATCCGTGCTGTGTGTCAGTAGACCATTTCCTTTGAGGTAGTTCATAATGTTCAAACACAGTAAATGCTCCAAACTCCTACTGCAAATTGATGCCAGTGATATGGGTCAGTAATTCATCTGATTAATCCTGTTTCCTTTCTTGAGTATTGATGTGATCTGTGCAATTTTCCTGACTTTAGGTACAGATCTTCTGTTGAGCAAGCAGCTATATATGATTACTAAGTATGGGGCTATTGTATCAGCATAATCTGAAAGGAACCTAACTGGCATACTATCTGGACTGGAAGACTTTCCTTATTAAGTGATATAAGCTGATTTGTTGTGCCACGGATATCTACCTGTAAATTACTCAGGCTTGCAGCTGTTCTTGATTCGAATTCTGGACTATTACTTTGTCTTCTTTTGTCAATAAATTTTGGAAGACTGTGTTTAGTAAGTCTACATTAGCAGTGTTGTCATTGGTAATATTACCATTGGTATCACACAATGAAGGTATTGATTAGGATTTGCTGCTGGTGTACTTTACATATGACCAGAATCTATTCAGATTTTCTGCCGGATTTGGAGACACAGTTTCTTTGTGGAAACTATTAAAAGCATCTCACACTGAAGTCCAGTCTATGTTTCAAGCTTCATCTCTCATTACTTTATTTGGTATAAATCTCTCATTTACCACTGATACTATTTCTTTGGATTTAAGCCACATGTGGTCTACACTCGCACAATTAGTTGGGAAAGAGTACACACTGTCTCTCAGGGAGGCATCAAATATATTTTTATCTGATTTTTATATATATACACACACTCCTGGAAATTGAAATAAGAACACCGTGAATTCATTGGCCCAGGAAGGGGAAACTTTATTGACACATTCCTGGGGTCAGATACATCACATGATCACACTGACAGAACCACAGGCACATAGACACAGGCAACAGAGCATGCACAATGTCGGCACTAGTACAGTGTATATCCACCTTCCGCAGCAATGCAGGCTGCTATTCTCCCATGGAGACGATCGTAGAGATGCTGGATGTAGTCCTGTGGAACGGCTTGCCATGCCATTTCCACCTGGCGCCTCAGTTGGACCAGCGTTCGTGCTGGACGTGCAGACCGCATGAGACGACGCTTCATCCAGTCCCAAACATGCTCAATGGGGGACGGATCCGGAGATCTTGCTGGCCAGGGTAGTTGACTTACACCTTCTAGAGCATGTTGGGTGGCATGGGATACATGCGGACGTGCATTGTCCTGTTGGAACAGCAAGTTCCCTTGCCGGTCTAGGAATGGTAGAACGATGGGTTCGCTGACGGTTTGGATGTACCGTGCACTATTCAGTGTCCCCTCGACGATCACCAGTGGTGTACGGCCAGTGTAGGAGATCGCTCCCCACACCATGATGCCGGGTGTTGGCCCTGTGTGCCTCGGTCGTATGCAGTCCTGATTGTGGCGCTCACCTGCACGGCGCCAAACACGCATACGACCATCATTGGCACCAAGGCAGAAGCGACTCTCATCGCTGAAGACGACACGTCTCCATTCGTCCCTCCATTCACGCCTGTCGCGACACCACTGGAGGCGGGCTGCACGATGTTGGGGCGTGAGCGGAAGACGGCCTAACGGTGTGCGGGACCGTAGCCCAGCTTCATGGAGACGGTTGCGAATGGTCCACGCCGATACCCCAGGAGCAACAGTGTCCCTAATTTGCTGGGAAGTGGCGGTGCGGTCCCCTACGGCACTGCGTAGGATCCTACGGTCTTGGCGTGCATCCGTGCGGTCTGGTCCCAGGTCGACGGGCACGTGCACCTTCCGCCGACCACTGGCGACAACATCGATGTACTGTGGAGACCTCACGCCCCACGTGTTGAGCAATTCGGCGGTACGTCCACCCGGCCTCCCGCATGCCCACTATACGCCCTCGCTCAAAGTCCGTCAACTGCACATACGGTTCACGTCCACGCTGTCGCGGCATGCTACCAGTGTTAAAGACTGCGATGGAGCTCCGTATGCCACGGCAAACTGGCTGACACTGACGGCGGCGGTGCACAAATGCTGCGCAGCTAGCGCCATTCGACGGCCAACACCGCGGTTCCTGGTGTGTCTGCTGTGCCGTGCGTGTGATCATTGCTTGTACAGCCCTCTCGCAGTGTCCGGAGCAAGTATGGTGGGTCTGACACACCGGTGTCAATGTGTTCTTTTTTCCATTTCCAGGAGTGTGTGTATATATATTGTGTTTATTTTTGCTGGATTTGAATGTTGCAGTGGTCAGTCAAGCTATAGGCACCTTGTGGTTACTAATCCCTGTATCCATCATGATACTCCCTATATGCTCAGGCTTATTTGTTGTTAACAGGTCAACTATGTTTTTACAACCATTTACACTTTGAGAGGATTCCCAAACTAATTGCTCAAAATGATTTTCAGAGAAAGCATTTAGCACAATTTCTTATGATGTTTCATACCTACCATCAGCTCTGAAAATGTGTTTTTGGCAACATGTCATCGGCAGACTGAAGTCACCACCATCTATAATCGTACGGGAAAAAGGGGTTGGGGGTTGCTACCTATTTAATATGATTCTCAAGTTGTTTTTTATGTCAGCAACTGAATCATCTAAGTCAGGGGATCAATAAATGAAATCAATTATTAATGAGACTTACCAAACAAAAGTGCTGGCAGGTCGAAAGACACACAAACAAACACAAACATACACACAAAATTCAAGCTTTCACAACAAACTGGTGCCTCATCAGGAAAGAGGGAAGGAGAGGGAAATCCGAAAGGATGTGGGTTTTAAGGGAGAGGGTAAGGAGTCATTGCAATCCCGGGAGCGGGAAGACTTACCTTAGGGGGGAAAAAGGACAGGTATACACTCGCACACACACATATCCATCCGCACATACACAGACACAAGCAGACATTTGTAAAGGCAAAGAGTTTGGGCAGAGATGTCAGTCGAGGCAGAAGTAAAGAGGCAAAGATGTTGTTGAAAGACAGGTGAGGTATGAGCAGCGGATTCATCAGATTCACCTGGTCCTACTCCAAATCCCATGCCACTTTCCTTCACGTTGACCTCCATCTGTCCAATGGCCAGCTTCACACGTCCGTCCACATCAAACCCACCAACAAGCAACAGTACCTCCATTATGACAGCTGCTACCCATTCCACATCAAACGGTCCCTTCCCTACAGCCTAGGTCTTCGTGGCAAACGAAACTGCTCCAGTCTGGAACCCCTGAACCATTACACCAACAACCTGAAAACAGCTTTCGCATCCTGCAACTACCCTCCCGACCTGGTACAGAAGCAAATAACCAGAGCCACTTCCTCATCCCCTCAAACCCAGAACCTCCCACAAAAGAACCACAAAAGTGCCCCACTTGTGACAGGATACTTTCCGGGACTGGATCAGACTCTGAATGTGGCTCTCCAGCAGGGATACGACTTCCTCAAATCCTGCCCTGAAATGAGATCCATCCTTCATGAAATCCTCCCCACTCCACCAAGAGTGTCTTTCCGCCATCCACCTAACCTTCGTAACCTCTTAGTTCACCCCTATGAAATCCCCAAACCACCTTCCCTACCCTCTGGCTCCTACCCTTGTAACCGCCCCCGGTGTGAAACCTGTCCCATGCACCCTCCCACCACCACCTACTCCAGTCCTGTAACCCGGAAGGTGTACACGATCAAAGGCAGAGCCACGTGTGAAAGCACCCACATGATTTACCAACTAACCTGCCTACACTGTGAAGCTTTCTATGTGGGAATGACCAGCAACAAACTGTCCATTCGCATGAATGGACACAGGCAGACAGTGTTTGTTGGTAATGAGGATCACCCTGTGGCTAAACATGCCTTGGTGCATGGCCAGCAAATCTTGGTACAGTGTTACATCGTCCAGGTTATCTGGATACTTCCCACTAACACCAACCTGTCAGAACTCCAGAGATGGGAACTTGCCCTTTAGTATATCCTCTCTTCTCGTTACCCACCAGGCCTCAACCTCCGCTAATTCAAGTTGCCGCCGCTCATACCTCACCTGTCTTTCAACAACATCTTTGCCTCTTTACTTCCGCCTCAACTGACATCTCTGCCCAAACTCTTTGCCTTTACAAATGTCTGCTTGTGTCTATGTATGTGCGGATGGATATGTGTGTGTGTGCGAGTGTATACCTGTCCTTTTTTCCCCCTAAGGTAAGTCTTTCCGCTCCCGGGATTGGAATGACTCCTTACCCTCTCCCTTAAAACCCACATCCTTTCGTCTTTCCCTCTCCTTCCCTCTTTCCTGATGAGGCAACAGTTTGTTGCGAAAGCTTGAATTTTGTGTGTATGTTTGTGTGTCTATCGACCTGCCAGCAGCGTTTTTGTTTGGTAAGTCTCATCATCTTTGTTTTTAGATATATTTTTCCCACATGGAATGTTTCCCTCTATTATATTCAAACCAATTATTAATTTATTCTGGTTGTCAAGTATAACTTCCACCCGTATTAACTCACATGAACTATGTACCTCAGTTTCACTACACAATAAATTACTTCTACCATTAACAAATGTGCTGCCACCAACTGTATTTAATTTATCCTTTCTAGCCATCATTAGGTGCTTTGTAAAAATGTCAGCTGATCTTATCTCCAGCTTTAGGCAGCTTTTAGCCCCTATAATGATTTGTGCTTCAGAGCTTCCTATTAGCACTTGCGGCTCTGTTTTTTGTCCAACACATCTATGACAATTTACAACTACAATACTGATTGCTGGTTTGTCTATACTCTCATCACATGTTTGCCCTGTTGTCCTGTACCCTTTGAGACTGAAGCCCTTTCTGTACTTTCCCCAAGACCTTTTATGTACTTTCCCCGAGACACATTAACCTCAAAAACTGCCCAGTCTATTCTGGTCTATTCTGCACAGTCCCCACTACTTGTGTAGATGCCTCCTGAATAAAGTGGACCATTTGACCTATTAAGTGAAACCCCTAACTCACCAACCTATGGTGCAAGTCAAGGAATCTGCATCCTACACAGTCACAGAAACATCTGAGATTCTGGTTCAGATGCTCCATTTGGCTCTGTACCAAAGGTCCACAATCAGTCCTGTTGAAGATGCTACAGATTGTGAATTTTACTTTCACCTCACAAGCAAGGCTGGCAGTCTTTACCACCTCAGCTAGGAACCCAAAAATAGAAAGAATATCTTCCAATCCAAAGTGGCGTACATTTGTAGTACCAGTATGAGCTACCAACTGCAATTGGTTTCACTCTGTGCTCTTGATGGCCTCTGGAAGCACTTGTTCCACATCTGATATGACTTCTCCCAGTAAGCACACTGAACACACTGGATTTCTTTCCCTCCATGGTAAGCATATCCTTAATGAGCCCCATTATACACCTAACATTGGAGCAGCCTGTAGTTGGTCCTGTTGACAATGCTACAGATGGTGACCTCTGCCTTCATCTGACAACAAGACTGGCAATCTTTAGAACTGCAGATAGCCACCAGAAAACAGAGAGAATCTCTCCTTATCCAAAGTGACACACACCATTAGTACTGACATAAGCCACCTTTACTCTTCATGGCATCTGGACGGACCCGTTCCACATCTGGGATGACTCCTATTGCACACTGCAATTTTTCCCATCCTCAGCAGCTATGTCCCTAATGGTCCCTGTTACATGCCTAATATTGGAGCTCCCAGTGGACCGAGAGGATACTTCTGAAACAGGGCAAGTCGACGCATATGGCTCAGGATCTTTATCAGCCACAGACAGCACCTAACACCTGTTTATCAGACGAATGGGGCAGGCATTTTGATTGGTCTCCTGGAAAGTCTTTTGCTGTCTGTCAGACCTTGAAACAGCCCCACACTTGACTAAGAGTGAGTGGGTCTCTCTCAACACTAGCAGTAACTAGGGCAGAATACTGGACCGATGAGGAGATACATGGGTCCTTTTATTTATTTATTTACACATCAAGTTCCATAGGACCAATTGAGGAGCAAATTGAGGGCAAATCTTTGAAGTCATGGAACATGTCAGTACATGAAATTACAAAATAAAGTTTGAGTAAACGCAATCAAGAATACAACAAGAATCAGCTTAATTTTTCAAGGAACTGCTCGACATAATAGGAGTGACCCATGAGGAAACTCTCCAGTTTTAATATGAAAGTTCGTGGATTACTGCTAAGATTTTTGAATTTGAGCGTTAGCTTATTGAAAAGGGATGCAGCAGTATGCTGCACACTTTTCTGCACAAGAGTTAAGGAAGTTCAATTCAAATGCAAGTTGGATTTTTGCCAAGTATTAACTGAGTGAAAGCTGCTTAATGGGAATAAGCTGACACTGTTAACAAGAAATAACACTAAAGAAAATCTATATTCCGATGTCAATGTCAAAATACTCAGACTCGTGAACAGGGGTCGACAAGAGGTTCATGAATTTTCACTACTTATTGCCCGAACTGCATGTTTCTGAGCCAATAATATCGTTTTAGAATGGGAAGAGTTGCCCCAAAATATAATACCATATGACATAAGTGAATGAAAATAAGCAAAGAGACTAATTTTCAGGTTGAAGGATCACTCACTTCAGATACCATTCGAATAGTAAAAATGACAGCATTAAGTCTTTGAACAAGATCCTGAACGTAGGCTTTCCACAACAGTTAGCTATCTACCTGAATACCTAGGAATTTGAACTGTTCAGTTTCACTAATCATACGCCAATTATGTGAAATTAAAATGTCAGCTTTGTTCAATTCTGTGTTAGAAACTGTAAAAACTGAGTCTTACTGTGATTTTGCTTTAGTTTATTTTTTACAAGCCATGAACTTAGGTCATGAACTGCACTATTCGAAACTGAGCCAATGTTGCACACAACACCCTTTACTACCAAGCTAGTGTCATCGACAAACAGAAATATTTTAGAGCTACCCGTAATACTAGAGGGCATATCATTTACATAGATAATCAACAGGAGTGGCCCCAGCACTGATCCCTGGGTCATCCCCCATTTGACCACACCCCACTCAGACTTCACATCATAGCCATTCTTAACACTGTGAATAACGACCTTTTGCTGTCTGTTACTAAAGTAAGAGGTGAATCAATTGTAAGCTACTCCCCATATTCCATAACGGTCCAAATTCTGGAGCAATCTTTTGTGATCAACACAATCAAATGCCTTAGTTAAATCAAAAAATATGCCTAGCATTTGAAACCTGTTGTTTAACCCATCCAGTACCTCACAGAGAATATAGCATTATCAGTTGTTACATGACTTCTAAAGCCGAACTGTACATTTGAAAGAAAATCGTGTGATATAAAATGATCAATTATCCTTACATACACAGCCTTATCAATAACTTTAGCAAACACTGATGGTATATAAAACGGTCTAAAAGTGTCTAAATTATCCCTTTCTCCCTATTTATAAAGCGGTTTCACTACTGAGTACTTTAATCATTCAGGAGATTGACCATTACTAAAGGAAAAACTACAAATATGGCTAAATACAGGACTAAATTTAACATTCTGCTAGTCACACTCCATCATATCAACGAGAGCCCTTAGTCTTCAGAGATTTAATTATTGACTCAATCTCCCCCTTGTCTGCATCACGGATGTGTATTTCAGACACCAATCTCAAAAAGGCATTTGTCAAGAAAGTTGTATGATTCCCTGTAGAAACTAAATTTGTATTTAATTCACCAGCAATGCTCAGAAAATAATTGTTAAATACTGTACATATACCTGATTTATCAGTAACAGAAATATTTTTACTATGAACTGACTTTACATCGCCGACCTTGTGCTGCTGCTAACCACACACCTCCTTCACAACTCACCACATGGTTTTAATTTTATCCTGTGAATTTGCTATCCTACTTGCATACCACATACTCTTAGCCTTCCTAATAACATTTTTGAGCACCTTACCGCTTTGTTCTACACAATATCCTTATCCCACTACTCAGCCACCTGGGCTGCCTATTACTCCTAGTACACCGTTTACAATATTCTAATGGAAAGCAACTCTCAAAGAGCATGAGAAATGTGATAAGGAAAGCATTATATTTATCATCTATGTTATCGGCACTATAAAAATCCTGTCATTCTTGTTCCTTGACAAGGCTTAAAAAACCTCTCTATTGTTGTTGGATTAACTTTCCTACATACTTTGTAATTATATGTGACCATTGTTTGCGTACAAAAGACTTTTAGTGTTAAAATGTGTGCATCATGGTCTGAGAGGCCATTCATCCTTTTGGTTGGATGTACCTTGGATCCCTTCATCCAGCCCTGCATGGAGCTGTGAGTGAAGGGTCACCAACACAGCTCGCATCTGAACACAGAAATCTCAGTCCCTACTCATATTAAAGGCAGTGGAACTATAGATTAGCCATTTACAGAGACAGGAGCTGCCACCTAACTAACCAGTTCTACAACTGTAATGGGCTGTTCACACAAACGCAGGTGCCTGTTGTGATACATATGGCAGAAATATACACTACACAATTATTAAAATGCGGAACTCTGGCTAACAGACTCACAAACATGGAAGAAATTTAAGAATTTAAACCAAAATGCACATATACACCGAAGAGCCAAACAAACTGATACACCTGCCTAATATTGCGTAGGGCCCCCGCGAGCACACAGAAGTGCTGCAACCACGATGTGGCAAGGAATCGACTAATGCCTGAAGTAGTGCTGGAGGGAATTGACATAAGGAATCCTGCAGGGCTGTCCATAAATTCTTAAGAGTACGAGGGGGTGGAAATCTCTTCTGAGCAGCACATTGCAAGGCATCCCAGATATGCTCAGTAATGTTCACGTTGGGCAAGTTTGGTGGCCAGTGGAAATGTTTAAAACCAGGAGAGTGTTCCTGGAGCCACTCTGCAGCAACTCTGGAAGTGTAGGGTGTCGCATTGTCCTGCTGGAACTCCCCAAGTCCGTCGGAATGCACAATGAACATGAATGGATGCAGGTGATCAGACAGGACGCTTATGTACATGCCACCTGTCAGAGTCATATCTAGATGTATCAGGGGCCCCATAACACTCCAACTGCACATGCCCCACACCATTACAGAGTCTCCACCAGCTTGACCATTTGATGCAATTTGAAATTATACTTGTCCAACCAGGCAAAATGTTTCCAGTCATCAACAGTCCAATGCCAGTGCTGATGGGCCCAGGTGAGACATAAAGCTTTGTGTCGTGCAGTCATCAAGGGTAGATGAGTGGCCTTAGGCTCCGAAAGCCCTTATTGATGATGTTTCATTGACACTTTTTGATGACCCAGCATTGAAGTCTGCAGTAATTTGTGGAAGAGCTCCGCTTCTGTCACATTGAACAATTCTCTTCAGTCATCATTGGTCCTGTTCTCGCAGGATCTTTTTCCAGCTGCAGCGATGTTGGAGATTTGATGTTTCATTTGATTCCTGATATTCATGGTACTCTCGTGAAATGGTCGTACCGGAAAATCCCCACTTCATCGCTAACTCGGAGGTGCTATGGCCCATTGCTCATGCACTGACTATAACACCATGTTCAACCTCACTTAAATCTCAATAACCTGCCCCTGTAGCAGCAGTAGTCGATCTAACAACTGCACCACATACTTGTTGCCTTATATAGGCATTGCCAACTGCTGCGCCATATTCTGCCTGTTTACATCTCTCTGTATTTGAATACGCACGCCTCTACCAGTTTCTTTGGCACTTCAGTGTAGAAACGAGTGCACACTGCTGATACAAGCTGCCAACCTCTGTAAGTACTTACATTTGTCCCCAACAAATGTGCTTCCAGTGAAAAGTGTTAGTTCTTATTGATGACAATGTTCTTTTAACCGGTATTTGATACTGAATTTTATGTGAGAATACATCATATACTTGATTTAAAATAAGATAATTTTCATTCATTGTAAAGTATTGACTTTATATATTCCTGAATTTTTCAAAACATTATTCACTGTGTTTCATGACACTTATTCATTTCTATGAACGTTTAGCCTATGATAACATGTTTATTTAAGACTATGTGAAGTAAATAAGTCATACTTGGTTGTCCATTTTGCTTCCATCTGCAGTCAGTTTCCTCCATTTGCTGTGATCATCAGAGAGTTGCTCCCACATCTCACTGTCAATATTAAATGCACACACATCACACTTGACACAATTCCTAAAGCGTAGTGAAGGTCTTCCATGAGGTCTCTTTGTTCCTGATATTTCACTGAGTAACGTGCACCAGGGTAGACGGGGGTGGTCCACACGATGCAGATGTCCTAACCACCGCAGGTGACATTGCTTGAGCGTGGCAGTGAAACTCTGTTGTTTTGCCATTTTCAGAACAATATCACTTGCACATGATCCTTCCATGATATTCCCAAAATGCTCCATGAGCACTGCAGGTGAAAGGCGTTGAGCTTTCATTCCTGTTTGGCACATACGTCCAAGTCTCAGCTCCATACAGGAGAATACTCAGCACACACGATTGATACACAAGTATTTTTGTTGACAATGTAAGATGTTTGTTGTCCCATGCTTGTGTGTGGAACTTTCAAAAAGTGCTGGCAGCCTCTCCTAATCGTGCATTTATCTCATCAATCAGGGAGAGATCTTCTGTCATTATTGAACCAAGACAGCAGAATTTATTGACTACCTTCAACAAGGATCTGTCCAGTTTGATGACAGGCGGATCTATGTATCCTTGTGCCATGACAACCATCTTCTTAACATTTATAGACATGGAGAAGAGCTTGTATGCAGTAGAGAATTCATTCTTGCATATCACCTTGAGTATGCACTACAGATGCAGCATTGTCAGCAAATAAAAAGCTATTTATAAGCGAGTCTTCTTGGAAGCACTTGGATCTGAGTAGAGAAATGTTGTAGAGCTTCACATCAGCTCTGGTATACAGATGAATGCCCAGGTTAGTTTCACCAAAAGCAACTTTGAGGAGTGCTGAGAAAAAAAAATTGAACAGAGTGGAAGCCAGTGCGCAGCCTTGATGAATCCTCCTCCTTTTCACAGCAAACGGATAAGATGTGATTCTGTCGAAGACCACAGCACCTTCCATATCTTCGTGAAAAGCCATGTTCATCTTTAAGAGCTTTGGAGGACACCCTATCTTAAAAAGTACTGCATGAAGTCCTTCTCTGCTGACTGCGTCAAAAGCCTTGTTTAGGTCGATAAAGGCAATGAACAGAGGGGTTTTCTGCTCATGGCACTTTTCCTGAACTTGCCGAAATGTGAAGATCATATCAACTGTGGATTATTGGGGGTGAAACCCACATTGTTCCTCAGGGCATATGCGCTCAACGAGCTCGTGAAGTCTGCCCAACACAACAGGGGCAAATGTTTTTCCAGGTATACTCAGAAGTGAGATTCGACGGTGACAGTTGCAATTGCTGTGATCACCTTTACTTTTGTATAAAGTAAAGATATTGGCATTGTGCATGTCTTGCGACACAGTACCCTCAGCCCAACATTTCAGTAAGAGGTTGAAAAGCAGTGGAAAACCTAGCTTAAGTTTTACAATTTCTGTGGAGATGTTGTCTTTGCCAGGGCACTTCCCACATTTAAGCTGTACAATTGCTCTTTGAAGCTGATCCATAGTAAGCATGACATCCAAGTCATGGTAAGGTGTCATCTGAGGAATTTCATCCACTGCATTTGGACTAATGTTGATGGGATGTGAGTAAAGGCTGGAGTAATGTTCTTCCAAATAGTGCAATTGACGATTTCGATCTGTGATGACTTTTCCATCTATTCCCTCGAATGGTACGCTCTTCTTTGGAATGGGTCCAATGGCCCATTTGATGCCCAAGTATACACCACCAATGTCACCAGCATTGAAACACTCCTGTATGCCAGTGCACAGTTGCTCCCAATAGGAATTGATGCAGTTGCGAACAGTGCGTTGAACAGCTGCCTTTGCTTTGCTTAGCTCCCTGCATGTAGAATTGCATGGGTTTTTACATCAGCTGACAGTGGCCTGATGCTTAGCCTCAAGGAGAGGTTTCAGGACATCTACATTCTTGATGAACCAATTCTGGGATTTTGCTTCCAGATTACCAAACACATTTCCAGCCGTAATAGTATGAAGCAATTTTATGTTCTGCCAGTCTTTAAAAATAGGAGTACTGGGTCCCCAGGGATCCACGTCTTTTCGTATCTCATCACTAATTACTTCTATTGCAGCAGTGTTTCTTGTTTGGCAAAGATTAATTTTTGTTTTGCAAGGTGTTCTGGCAGAGTGAAACTTTTTAGTCACACAACACACTTTTGTCACTACTAGTGCATGATCCGTGTCACAGTCCGCACTAATTAAAAAACGTGTAGAAAGTAATGCAGATCTTTCCTTTTAGTTAGAATAAGATCTAATTGGTGCCAATGTTTTGAGCATCCAGGAAACCTTGCGGTTCAGTTTGCCTTTAAAGTATGGATTGGTGACGCACAACTGATACTTTTTACAGAATTCAAGCAACCATAGACCATTTTCATTCATCTTGCCCACTCCATGTTTGCCTAGACAGTCAGGCCAAGTGGCAAAATCACTAACAATATGATCATTGAAATCACCAAGGATGCATAGACGGTCCCCAGAGTGCACTCCTTGTACCACATTGCTGAGTTGTTCATAAAAGTGATCCTTGGCATCTGCAGCTGAAGTAAGTGTTGATGCATATACAGATATCAGCGTCACTGGCCTTTATTTGTTGTGAAATGCAGAGTCATAATGTGTTCCGAGATCCCTATCAGATTTTCGGTACAACACAGCAAATCATTGCGAACAGCAAAACCGATTCCGTGCTGTCTGGGGCTACCAACCTCTTTGCCCTTCCAGAAAAAAAGTGTAGTTTTCCCCTTCTTCTGGTAGCCTGGTTTCCTGCAGTACTGTTATAGCGATATTAAGTCTAACTAGCTCTAAGATGATAGCAGCCATTACGCGTAGCTCTTGTGAGCTTCCAAAAGTGTCCAGGAAGCCTTTCAGCATAGAGCGGAAGTTCCACGTACTGATGCATAATGAAATGTCTTTACTTTTCATTTTATTTTTATTTTTTATTTTTCTAGCAGCGAGTGTCAATATTATGGTGACGACTTCTAGCAATGCTAGTGTTCCATACACCCAATGGAACAATTGGCACCAGGGTGGGCCAGTAACCAACTGACTGGGGGCTGCCCAGCTTGAAGCAGAAGGTGACTGGCCAGAGGACCTACAATGGGCCCTCCCACTGTCAATAGCAACCCCTGGTGCCCACTCTTACGCCAATTAGAGTGAGTTTATGACTGGTAACTGCCATTATCCGTGTTGTTTTCACATGGATGGAGTGTCCTCTCCATGGGTGCTACTGCGCCTGGGATGCAGGTTACGGTGATCTTGCCCACTACTAATGCCACCCTCTCGGCCTAGCTGACTAGTTCCACAGGAGCAAAAATACATGACATGTGAAGTCAGGTTGGCTGCAGACAATTGCTGTTCATTTCCAGTTGGACCATGCTTGCGCCTAACGGAAGTGCCGATTCCGGGTTTCAATTTGGAATTGTCTGTCTCCTATACGGATGGCATGCCATTGCTAACAAAGTCTATATCTCTGAAGACAAGAGATGGGAAACAGGATGTGATAAGAGGAAAGAAAGGGTGTTGTGAGAGACAATTTGTCTGGCTCCTCTGCAGAGGCTCGTCCAGCTTGGGAGGCCCTGCTGGTAGCTACGCTATGGCTGGCATGGCCCTCTGCTTCCCTGGAGCACGCAAAACCTGTCACCCACATGGACAGTGCTACTCTAAGGTGGTGTCTCCTGAGAGGAATTGTGGAAAAAAAGTAGAACAATAACTGAAACAAAAGCAGTCTGTTTGAAAGTGCACATCTTTGAAATTAATATCTGCATCCAGGTAACATTCAGTATTGTTTCTCCACCCCCTGCATTGTAACAGGCTTGGATCTTCCACATGTTTGTCCAGATGTTTCTGCTCAAGCCTTCCCCACTCTGAGAGTAGCCCTCCTGAGAAAATGTAGGGCTCGAGAAGAGTTCCTGCAATGATGGACTATGAGTTTTAACTCATTCAAAGCATGGTCAACTGGGTTTATATGAACAGATACCACATACAGTTACATCTGGTTCACTCCTGTCTCCTGGAGGAAGGTGTTCGGAAGATTGGGTTAGTGTGTTCACAAAATTATCATCTTCTGCAAGTGTGAAGCAATTCCTGAAATGTTGACTGTAGAGCTGCACAATAGTTTGGAGGATCCTGTATTCATACTGCATAGCCTTCAACTAACCTTCAATAGCAATGAGAGGTATTTGACATATGTACGTGATACCAGGCCAAAATATAACTTTACCACCCCCCTGCTAAACTCATGGAACGGCATGCCTGAGACATGTACTGGTACCTGGCCATTTACACACTATTCTACAACAACCATAAGGCATTAGATAAATCTTGCAATCATCAGTGAAGAGAATCTGATGACAATGAATGAGGTTCCATTCCAAATACTCTCTTGCCCACTACCCTTGTGCAACACAATAGAAACAGATCCCTATAAGTTAAATTCTATAGCTATGAGGGTTGCCCAGAAAGTAATGTACCACATTTTATTTCTCCACTGAAAACAATGAGTGTAACTTTACATACGTATTATCTAAAGTCACCTGAGTGAGCGCGATAAGTTTCCACCACTTCCAGCAGATAGCATAGCTGCAGGACAGTTTCAAAATGGTGTCTGTAGGTGATGTATGTTACAAGCAATGTGCCGTCATTTAATTTCTCACTGCAAAGAAAGAAACTGTGGGGAATATTCATACATGCTTGTGCAAAGTCTATGGAGCATCTACTGTCGACAGAGTACAGTTAGTTGCTGGGCACGGAGGGTGAGGTCATCAGGTGGTTCACCAGAGCTCCAAGTTTTGAAGCGATCAGAGAGACCATCCACGGCTGTCACACCAGACATGTTGTAGTGAGCTGATGTTGTCATTCACAAGGACAGACACATTACGACTCGGCAGTTGGCACTATACCTGTCAATCAGCAATGGAAGGTCACACAGTGAAGCACTGACTCTGCCACCAGGACAGGGACTGGTACAGACAGGGCATACACACCCTTGTTTCGCACTGGAGGACGGCCACAGAATGGGATGGAGATTACATGGAAAATAGAATGTGTAGATAAAACACCATTCTTTCGTGTGTGTAATTCTCATTATGTTCAATAAGAATTTTTGAAGAAAAAACATGCAGCGCATTACTTTCTGGGCAACCCTCATACCTCTACATCTATACTCCATAACTGGACAATACTCTTTGTGAACCACTGTCACTGCCCGTCTTTACTGTGTAATTCACAAATATTATGAAGACTGACTTTTGGTAAGTGTCAGTGTTTGTGTTACTTTATACCTCATGAATTTTAACTTTGTGGTCTTCTCAAGAGATATATGTAGGAAGAACCAATATATTGGTTGACTCTTCTACAAATGTACACTCTGAGGATTTTAACAGTAAACTACTCCATCATGCACATCTCTCTTGTAGCATTTACCTATGGAGTTAAAAGAGTTTACTAAATGAACCTCTTAACTACTGTGCTGCTCTACTTTGAAACTTCTCTATTTCCTCTATCAGTCTTACCTGGCAGTGGTCCCAGGCTGTAACAATACTCATTTATCAGTCAAATGAGGATTTTTTTAAGCTATTATGTGTGGGCTATGCTTCTTACAGATTCTTCCATTGTTTCTCAATGTGGCATCTGCCATTCCAACAATTAGTTTTATGTGCAAAATATAAGTTCATTCTTGCAGAAAAGGAAACAGCAACCAGCCACTGCTAAAACGCTATTTATTTACACAAGTAACATTGTTTTCAGTTTCAAACTGACAGGTTCATCCACAGACAGCTGTTGTTCACATTTATATTACATTTGTCGTTTAAATTAGTTGTCAGCTGTCCCTCCCCCCCCCCCCCTTCCCCCACACCTACCCCCATGAGGAGGAGAAAAAAAAGAACACAGCTGACAACCAATGTTAAACAACAAATGTAATCTAAATCTGAACAGCCATCTGAAGATGGACCTGTCACTTTGAAACCAGTAATGGAAATATTTGTGTAAATAAACAGCATTATTAACAGTGACTGGTAGCTGTTTCTGATTTGCAAGAATCAGCTTGTACTTCGTACACATTTGCAGGCTAAAAATATCAGTTTTGAACAAAATACCGTCAGTTTTTTGTGGTTGTTCCACTCTGAATCTCTTCGTATGCTGACTTGCAGGTATTTAACAGACACAGCTGTTGCCAACAATTGATTGGCAATTACATAATCAAATAATATAGGGTCCATCCGCTCATCTATGCAGAACTGATCCTGTGGAAATGGTCGAATACTATTTGGATTGACACACACTTCCCAGGTTCTCCTAAAAAATTTTCTTTTTCTTTTTGGGGTGCCTATTACCCATACTTTGTAGGTAGTGGCCATCAGCTTGTGTTGTTCACTACACATAATCAGTATGAGGCAGATGTTCCACATTATATGTCTCACATTAGCAGATAAATATTCTATTGAATACTGTAGACAACTTCTCTTGCTGACAACACCAGTTGCCATAATACAACTATGTGTGCAAAGTCCAAGCTCAAAATGGCCCTTCATGGCAGGCTGAACAGTGTACGTGGGCTCCATTGTCCCATTCACATCTGGAGACACAGCGTACAGAACTGTATTGAGAATGCAGGTTTACTTTTACCTCCACTAAACAAGTGGCTGCATTTTGCTATTTCCTGCGGTCAAAAGAGTATTGGAAAAACAGGTTTCTGATCAAAGAACACAATCTATGTAATTTATGAGCACTGAGGGTACTAAAGTATGGAATACATGAGAAATATTGTGATAACCTACAATATGTCTAAAAAAAACAGGTAATGTATACAAAAATATAAAACTGGTCCTGACTGACAGATGTCCTCTAACAGTAACGCTGTGCTGTTAGGACTGCGTTGTCCTGTAAGCTCATCATACTCGGTGAAACAGCTGCTAAATAACATTAGTCCAATGCATTGTGGTAGCATTAAGTTATACAACTGGAAGAGCAGAAATATCACTCAGCCATCACGAAGTGGCATAACGTTCGAGTTAACCAAAAATTACTTACAGAGTTCTAGTAATTACTATCTGCAAGTAACTTGTACAATTTGATTGCCAGCGATATGCAGAAACTGTGATATCCAGAAACTGGAGAAATGTATTCACAAATTTTGTTTGCAGACAGCTTCTTGACATTGTTGTGTGTGAAAGTTGTAAGAATACCGCAAATGAGAGAGATTTTATAGACAGTGACTGTTTGTGCATGCACATGTGATAATCATTAAATGTTACTATCTCTCCAACATTTAAGAACCTCCAGCATGTTGGAACAGCTGTGGATAAGAAACTTCTGTTACTCCGTACAACAGAAAACCAGTCCAAAGTTGCAAATTTTGATGATTACCTTCGGGCTGGGACTCATTTTCAAATCGTCGTAACATGGTCAAAAATGGTATTTCTGAAAATGTAAAAACGATATAAAAAATGTGCAAATGAAGAGTTACAGTGCATACTGATAACTGTAACTGTTCATTTGTACATTTTTGACACAGTTTTCACATTACTTTAAATACCATTTCTGACTATCTTAGGATGATTTAAAAAGGTTACTTGCCCAAAACTAGTCATCAAGTGAATAAAAAACGTGAAATTTGCAACTTTGGACTGGTTCTTTGTTGTACTCTCCAACATTACCTGAAGAGTAATAATGAAATAAATTTTGGTTTCAGAGCTCCATACGCAGCAACTTCACTGAAGCTGGAATAGAAATTCAGGTTGGGCAAAGGATTTATAAACAAGTTATTTTCATGTTCTGTGGATCATGCAGTCTCTTGCTATGACATGGAATGGGTAGAATACTTCACAATTACAATCTTTCTCAGAGAAACATAAAGCAACATTCTGATGATTTACAGTAATCTTAATCTATTTGATTTATTAAAATTTTATTTTACAAATGGCAATTCATACTTAGCTCTATGTGCAGGATTCTCCATGTCACTAGATGAGCAGTGAAATATTTTTATGGCCGAACACAGCACGTCTTTCTGAGTCACGCTTCTCTTTCTAGTATACATTTATAAATTCTAATGTAGTTCTTTTTATGCCAAATCCCAATCTCTCTTATTTCGTTCTTAGAGTCCTGATGTGAAGTGAATGCTGGTTCTTTAAATTTTCCAATAGTGTTTCATGGAAAGACTGCCTTCTTCCTCTCAAGGATTCCCATCTACGTTCACAAAGCATTTTCATAACATTTTCATACTGAATGAATCAGCTGGTAACAGAGCTTACAACACATCTCTGGACTGCTTCCACGTCTTTCTTTAATCTGATGCGGTGAGGATCCCAAAGAACTGAGCAGTACTCAAGAATGGGCCACACAAGCATTCTGTATGCTGTCTGCTTTTTAGGTGTACTACATTCAGTTTCTAGTCACTGCATTACATCTAGATACTTGATCAATCTGACAGTCAAGCAGAATGGCATTCAACCATTAGAGGAATCCTTCTCCCACCCATCCACAATAACTTACATTTATCCCCATTTAAAAAATAAATAAATAAATAAACTGTCATTCATCACACAAATTAAAAGGTTCTGTCCAAGCCCCTACAGTCATTCAACGATGATATTCCCCTGCACATAATAGCTTCACCTGCAAAACTGTCTTAGACTGTGCCTCGTTCTATCTGATATACCACTTATGTACACAGAGAACAAAAGTGGACCTATCACCTCCCTGGGGCACTCCTGACATTACCTTTCTTTCTGATGAATAGTCACCATCCAGAAAAATGCACAGGGTTCCATCACTCTGAAAGTCTTTTGAGCTAGTCACATATTTGTGACTCTGTTCCATGTGTTCAGACCTTTGTTAACATTCAGCAGAGTGGTACTGCATGGACTACAAGACCAAACATAAGCAGTAAAACAAACTGTAAATAATAGTAACAAAACAATGAACAGTTTAATTTTCACTTGTTTCCAAAACTATTTCAAATCACAACTTTCCATTATTTACACGCTAGTCAAAGACAGAACTGCACAGCCTAGCATATTCGCATGTAATGATAACAAATGGACTGGAAACATTTTAACCATATATCAATGGTAATTATATTTTTGATGGAAGTGAGACTAGTTCCGCAGCTGCTGTTGCGAGTTTGCTAATTTGCTCTGAGGCTGCAATGTATTGCTTTTCTTGGTAGTTTCGATGATTTGTTTCAGTTTCATCTAGAAAATACCTGGAAACCAGAAATGACTGTACTAAAGCCAGGATAACAAAAACAGTTTGTTTTATAACATGGAAATTAACAGAATTACAAAATACTAACTCATGTTCCTCAGATATAAAAAAATATAAAGGTCTTCATTTTCAAGGTAGTCGTGCAATAATTGGTATGAAATTTGAAGTACAAGTGATGTACTGGGCTACAATCAATATTTTAGTGGATTTCAGAACTGCACATTTCCAAATCTACTGCACATGCAGCACCAAATACCTAACAAATAATCAACACAATCTAAAAACTTGTAAAACTCTCATATTTACCATTAGTATTTATTATATTTCTTTAATTCTTACATGCTTCAGCATTTAGCATTTTTAAAGGAACAAAATCCTATAAAAGTATTTTGTCAAAGTTAATCACATGAAGCATAAGTTTGGTTGTATGCTTCACATGATTAATTTTGATGTGATACTTTTTATCAATAAGGTTTTGTTCCTTTGAAAATGGCTTGAGATGTTGAAATGCTTAAGGATTACAGATAGGAGTTTTATTATAAGGGCAGGATATGACAGCCACACCTCACAAAGCTTTTATGCAATATGTATTTACAATTTACAAATTTCTGGTTGGAATATGAATATTTGAAGGAGTGAAGGTAATCACTCATTGTACAGATGTGGCACTGAGTAGCTAACACACACATATACAAAATTTAAGTAGAGGTAGTTCACAAATGTCTGTGCCATGAACATTTCTTTTTGTAGCACTTGTTTCATGAGGGGCAGGTATTGGTATGATCTGAAGAGCTGGAGGATTTTATGATAGAAGATTTGGTATCATGTTTACATGCCTGTTGACCGCCTGAGTGTGTTAACTGTATACTGAGCAGTTACCTTTACTCCATCTACTGTAAAAAAAATCTTAATGGATTATCTTCCAATTTTATAAGTATTTTTGTCATACACAATTTTCAAATAATAATCTAGTTTGTTCATACCATTCACAGTACTTACTTGTCCTTGATATTCATAGTAGAAATGGTATATTGTTTGATAAATGCCAGTAAGCACACTTCTTCAGGTAATTTTGAGGAAGTCACGTGGCGTTAAACCACAATATCTGAGGTTTCATGTAACAAAGGTGTATACAAGACCAGTGAAGCACATAATTTTGGTTTTGCTCTTTTTTTTTCTTTTTTTTTCTTAGCTCTCAGGAAGGGCATTGTTGAATGCTTAGTTACAAGTTGAATCTTGTTTATGTGGATGATTACTTCTACTCTTTACATGGCTGAAATATGAAGAAACACTTTGTCGAAAATCTGTAGAATTTTCTGTCCTGTTTAACACCTTTTGGTGAGTAGGGATCTATCCTCATACACAAAGATTATATTCCATGCTGAATTTTTACATCAATGCATTACTGTTTATGTAAGGTTTTAGAAAATAATATATCTTGGAACCAAATGAGTCATCTATTGTAACCTAGTGTTATGACAGAAAGAAGCAGCATGGCTCAGATGTGTTTAACTTTTTTTATATTAGGTTTTGATTTGTTAAGATGTCAGACTGGCTCATTCAGCATGGCAATGGCTTTCTCCCTCTCCAATACCAGTAAGAATTAAGCTAATACACCAAACAAAAGTATATTACAGTATAACCAGTTTAACAAAAATTACTTTTAGTGAAAGTGTAGTTTATTTCTCAAATATCTACTCAAATAACTAACTAAAGTTGCTTATTATTATTGCAAAGAAAATACAGGGCTTTTCACATAAAACACAGGTGTCACATCATATGTTGCACAAGTATTAATACTGGAGGGAAGCAGGCTCTTATCATCACACATAATTTGGCCCCATTCCTCATACTTTGGTGGGCAGTGTGTTGGTTTTAGCCAAACTAACTGAGTTAAATAGTTGGAAAGAAGTCCAAGAAAACTGTTGTGCCATTTAGCACTTGAGACTGACGTGTCAGTTAGTTAGTTAGTTGGTTGGTTGTGTGTTTCATTGATCAATCACATGGTACAGTAGCCGTTATGATGTGGAACATGTCAAGTGCACAAGAAATGCACATATTAAACAAATTTTTTAAATATATATGTATTACAACACAGAGTTAAAGATTAATATTTCTATTATTTATCCCATTCCATTAAATGGCACAAAACACATATAGTATATTTATAGAGTTATTTATTCCTATTTAAGAATTCATCTATGGTATAGAAGGAGTTGTCAAGGAGATATGATTTCAATTTATTTTTGAAGCTATTACTGCTGTCTGTCAGACACCTTATTTCATCTGGTAATTTGTGGAAAAATTTTATAGCAGCATATTTTACCCCTTTCTGTGCCAAAATAGGTTGAGCAAAGGATAGTGTAAGTCTTTATTTTTTCTGGTATTATAATCATAAATATCACTGTTGTTTTTAAACTGGTCCATGTCGTTGAGAACAAATTTCATTAGTGAGTAGATGTATTGTGAGGCTGTTGTAAGAATTCCCAATCTTTTAAAAAGATGCCTAAAACATCCGCTACTACGAACCCCACATATTATTCTAACCACTTTCTTTTGAGCAGTAAATACCTTTTGCCTAAGTGTTGAGTTGCCCCAGAATATTATTCTGTATGACATCAGAGAGTGGAAGTATGCAAAGTATGTTAGCTTACTAATTTCTACATCCTCAAAATTGGCAATTATTCTGATTGCAAAAGTTGCTGAACCTAGTCACTTTAGGAGATCCAAAATATGAATTTTCCAATTAAGATTCTCATCTATTTGTACACCCAGAAACTTAGTATGCTCTACCCTGGCTACTGACTTCTGTTAATGTGTTATACTTATTGAAGGAACTGTACTTTTTCCAGCAGAAAATTGGATGTACTGTGTTTTTTCAAAGTTTAGAGCAAGCCCATGTGCAGAGAACCAATTAATGACTTTTCCAAAGATCTTATTTGTATCATTTTCAATTGGACTTTCTCTTACTGGATTAATAATGATGCTTGTATCGTCAGCAAACAGTATCAGTTCGGCTTCCTGTTTAAGATAGGAAGGGAGGTTGTTCACACATATCAAGAAGGGGACCCATGAGTGAACCCTGTGGAACACCTAATGTAATTTCACCCCACTTAGATGAAGTGGCAAACATATTTAAATCAGTTGGCCCAAATAAGGAAACTTTTTGCGTCCTGTTCTGTATGTATGTATGACTTAAACCACTCATATGCTATTCCATTTATACCACAGAATTGTAGTTTCTGTAACATAATGTCATGGATCAAACAATCAAATGCTTTGGACAAGTCACAGAAAATTCCTATTGGTGACATTTTACTATTTAAAGACTCTATTATGTGGACAGTGAAATTATATATTGCTGTCTCAGTGGAACAGCATTTTTGAAATCTGACCTGTGATTTACTAAGTATCCCATTACTGTTGAGATGGCTAACCACTCTTGAGTACATTACTTTCTCAAAGATTTTTGAAAATGCTGTAAGCAAGGATACCGGCCAGTAAATATTGACATCTGTGGTTTCCCCCTTTTTGTAGAGAGGCCTGACAATGGCATATTTTAACCTGTCTGGAAAATACCCTGAGTCAGTGATGCATTACATATGTGACTCAAAACATCAGCTGTAATTGCTCCACACTGTTTGAATAACTTGTTAGAGATGTCATCTACTCCAACAGAACATTTATTTTTCAATGATTTAATAATTTTACTTATTACACAAGAGACTGTTAGATGAAACTTAATCTGACTAAAATTTTTCAAAACTGACTCTTCCATGTACTGCCTGGCTTTTTCTTTTGAACTATTCTCACCAATTTTTTCTCCTACACTTAAGAAGTGATTGTTAAATACATTGGCTACCTGTGTACTGTTGGTTAAAATGGTCTCATTCTCTTTAACAGTAACACTACCTACCCCAGTGGTTACTTTTCCTGTCTCCCTTCTAACAACATTCCATATTGATTTGATTTTATTGCTGGAGTTGTTAATTTCTTCTCTAACATACATATTTCTTGATTTCCTTACAACTTTTCTCAGTATGTTACAATAATTTTTATAGTGTAAAACTGCTTCTGGATCTTTACTAGTTCTTGCTGTCTCACACTGTTTTTTCTTTCTTTCTGAAGACACTTTAATACCTGTAGTAATCCAAGGTTTCTTTGAAAAGTTTGTGGTGTTACATTTAGTAATTTTCTTTGGAAAACAATGTTCAAAAAGGGATATAAATTTATCAAGAAATATGCTGCATTTATCATTTTATTTGGCTCATTATATACATTTCCCCAATTAACATTTCTTAAGCTTTCTCTGAAGTGCTGTATAGATACCGGGTTGAGTGACCTCACACTTTCACTTAATGGTTTCCAAACTGTACACCCTGTTAGATTTTGTAAGTTAATCAGTTGTCTGACAATGCATTTACCACAGGGAAAGCACGTGTTTGTTTTACATCCTCTTTCTGTACAAATACATTATCTATTAGCGTGCTACTGCCCCGAGCTATACGTGTAGGGAAATTGATCACTGATTCTAAGTTATATGTTGTTAATAACACTTCTAGTTCACTTTTCCTATCAGAATTACTTTGAAAGTTTACATTAAAATCGCCACAGATTAATAACTTCTTCTTTCTATCTGACAGACAGCATAATATGGAGTCGAACATTTTTTATGAACAGCTCTCAGTCTCCAAATGGGGACCTGTACACTGTTGCTAATATCAATACTACATTATCTAGCTGAAGTTCACACGCACAAACCTCAAAGTGCTGATCAACACTAAATTTGCTTACTTCTACAGTTCTGCATTTATACCTTTGTTTTATGAAAATGGCAACTCCTCCTCCATCCATCCTAGATCTACAAGTGTAAGATGCTAAATTATACCCACTTATACTGACACTATCCATGCCCACAGTTACATGGGGTTCAGACAGACAGATTATATCAATCTCATTCTTATTTTTGAGATCATCTAAACACACTGATAGCTCATCTACTTTATATTTTATTCCCCTGATATTTTGTTGAAGTATGTTGATACTGCCCTTAGCTTTACCCCAATTAACTGTACGTAAAGTTTCTTTTATTCTATTTATCTTGATTGTCATCTGTCTGAACTTTGGCTTTAACCTAAAATCCTGTCTGCCTGGACCCATTAACCACAGGGATCACCCCCTGTGTGACTGTGGAACCCCCTTACAGTTTTTGCTAATAGAGAAGCTAATATACTTTTCCCCAACCTATTCAGGTGCAGGCCATGTGTAGTGTATCCCCACCTAGCAATAGCATTTACTGGAACAACACTTACGTGAGATTTTGCCGGTGTCTGGAGCATCCTGTTCAGCTCAGTGTTAACATGCCTTACAGCAGTGTTTACCCTGGGCTGATCATGGTGCTGAAAGACCACCACAAACCCCACATTCGTGCGCTCAGTTTCTGCTCCTGTTTTATCCAGGTCGCTCCTAACACTGTATCTTGAGATTCATAGCCAGGCTGTTTCCTGCTCCCCCAACTATAATTACCTGATCTTCCTTCTCAAAGTCCCTGCATAGCTGACCTAAGTTTTCTGTCACCTGGCTAAGGCTAGCACTTGGTTTCACAAAACTTGTGACCTGGTACCCAGCACCTAATTTCTCCTGAAGCTGCTGGCCCACACCCGTCCCATGACTGCTGCCTATAAGCAAAATTCTTCTTTTCCTATTCTGGTTTGATCCTGACCCGTCTTTTTCTTTAAACTAATATTCTGCTTCAACCTACTTTCAACTACATCTGGATGAGGCCCTTCCTCCACTTCAGATAGCAACCCAAACTGATTTACTAATTGAATTTCTGGAGTTTTTTCAACTGTTTCCCTTTTTTGCCCTTTGCTTCCTACCTTTCCTCAGTTCCCAGTCTCTTTTTCCTCCCTTAATTTACATAATTCCAAGTTTGCGTTTTCTAATTCAGCCTTAAGGGCACAAATTTTTGCCTCCTGTTCTGCAATTTTTCTGTCCTTTCTACATAACCTACACTGCCATGGAAGAGCCTCATTTTCTACTCTCGTTTCCTCGCCACTACTTCGCCCCAATGAAACCATAACTTACAGTCTACACAGAACACCCCCTCTTTCAAAACTCTACGGCAACCACCACATTTGTCACACATTGTTTGATAGACAAGCTTAACACAAAAGCAGAAAATAAGTTAGCACAAGACCACAGTAGTTTCGTAAACTGTAGCCTACTAATCCGTAAACAAACACTAATGTAAACAAACTTTTAAACTTACTTCCAAAAGTTTTAACTACCTAAACTCTGTATGACCAGCATGAATTAACTCGGCTTTGATGCGATAACTCTAGTCAAAAAGGAAAATCTACACTCGCACGAAATTTACACCTAAAAAACGTAAACAAAACTAGTGACTACCAACCTTTTACAAAATACTTCCTTTTTGATCTAGATATGGTCAGAAAAGCAAAACCTTCAATTCATAGCCTCGAGAAGAAGTATATACACTAGTCTAAAATGTAATATTAACTAGATTAGCTCTTATTTTAATATTAATGACTTAACTTAGCGAGAGCTTCGTATACGCACATCTGAGCAAGTATCTACTTACAAAACTGTGCACAAACACAAACTTAAACATTATAAAGTAATGGTAGGTCACCAACTGAGCAATTCAGATACTGTTGCTCAACATTAGTAGTGTAGTTGCCTATCCTGAAATGCTCTTCTTTTCTGATATTTCATGGCTACATTTATCAGGGTACATAAACTTGCAGGACAGTCAACAATGGAGTTCTGAAAACCCTCATCAGTTGCATCCAATTACATCTGTGACTGTCCTCTGTACTTTGTTACAGCTCCCATTTCCTCCTACACAGTATTTTAATACCATTATTTAATGAAGTGGTACTTAATGGTAGTGCTTTTCTGTTTACATTTAGTTAATGAAAAACAGTTATTAAAGAATGCCTCTAGTTTTATTTCTGTGTTTATGACACATTGTGTGATCTTGAGACAGCAGCAAGGACTTCCAGTCTGAACACTATGTAAAAGCCCACATTAACAGCTAGTACTGCAGCTTGGCTCTCACTTGTTTACAACAATCATTGAAAGCTGAGCAATTATTCATCTGAAGGAATGGCACCACAGAACCTACTTCCCTTTTTGTAAGACTTAAGAGGGTATAGAAATACAGGTTGAAAGATTATCAACAACTTATTGGAGACCCATGTGTCCTTAGAAGATGAAAGTATGACTTCTCTTTATGGGCCCCACAAAGTTTGTGGATGAAGTAATTGGTTGACAGTTGCCTTTGTTAGAGGAAAAGAAACAGAGTGCCAGCACTGCTGCTGTCTTCTAGTACTCAAATGTAGGATTCTGTTTGCAAATGGGAACCACATGCAGAGCCCTGAAGTGTGTGGTCCAAAGACTTGTGCAGCTTGCAGTCCTTGCATTTTGTGACGCCAACAGATGTAGCCATTGCTGCACTAAGTCAGAAAGAAGCAACCTTACAATGCCTGGATGACCAATCTAAAGGTTTTAGTTTACGGTGTAGCTTTCTCTCCTCACAGTGTAAGACTTCCTACTGTGAGTCTTTAATTCGCGATGCAGTTGTGCATCTAGCTCTTAAACAGAACATTTGAGATGTCACTCAGAGAAAATCTGACCGCAGTGTAAGTGAGGTTTTTGATAGCTCAGTCTTTTGACGTTTTGTCAGTTGCACAATGTTCACTTGACACTGACTTAGGCATAGCACAAGTGCAGCATTGGCAACATTGTTTGCAAAGCTCAACTGCTGACTGGAGAATTTCATTGTCACAATGCTCCTCACACAAGAATAGTGAATCAAAAATCATACACTGAGTTTCTCTGTAGTCACAGATGCCATGACTGTTTGGATCACAACATGACATGTTTTGTGTTTGTAACAGTTGTGGGCATGTAGCCACTTCATCTATGTGTATCAATGTACAGCACAGTATCAGGTTGGTGCCAATAGTTTATTACAGCACTCAAATCAAACTGATGATCCCAATGGGTGAAAAGGAATTCCAAGTCATTACAGTAGTCTCTGTACCCTTAATGCTGAAAAGTATTCATGTTCCAACTCACCACATTTGTAGGGGAAAAACTATGGTAACATACAGTATCCAACCTATTGCTTTAAAAGCCCAAATCAAAGTTTAACAAATTATTCATAAGCATGCAGACCTATAACATTATTAACTGTTCTTTCACCAGTAGCATCTAACTTTTTGAGTTGGATACTTTTGTAGACTTTGGTTTACAAATAAAAAGATTAGTTAATATTATTTTTAATGTCATTTCATTTATTGACTTTTGAATGATTGTGAAAGGAATAATTTGATTTATTTCGATGTAAACCGCGGACAGTACAAAATTTCATGTTTCACATTTCTTAATATATATTGCTACTTCTCATTTGTACAAAGGTAAGCCTATGCCTTTCACTATGAAGGAAGTAGTTAATTCTGAACTCAATCACTTACATGTACAGGGTGTATTGACACAGACCTCATCTAGCATGTGCGTCTTACACATGATGGTGATTAATAATCCCAATGTCACAGGGAGAGTCTGTCGTGATTCTAATGCGTACCTGCAGTTAGTTGCATTAAATGCAGAGTCAAAATGTTTCATGGTATTAACAAACCATGTGGGCTATATTAATATATTACACTCCCATTGGCAGTCAACTGCACAACCATAATATTCTAAAAATACTTACAGCAGCTGATGTAGGGAATGCTGCAAGTTGCAAATTATCTTGCTGCCCTTAATGGTCATATGGTCTACCCAGGAGCAACACCTCACTAATATAAAAAAGTTATTTAATAAACTCTACTTCACAGGGCTCAAATGCAAAAGGAGCAAAAGACCATGCCAAACAAACTGGCAATCACTCAATGCCTAAAAACTACAAGTAGGTCCAGTTATTCCTGGGTAAAATGAGCTATTGCAGCAAATTCATTGCGCACACCACACAGATTTTCTTTTCACCAAAATAAAAATCAGTCATCAGCTACACTAAAGTTTTATCACATTCATTTTACTGGTTTCAACAGGTTAATCTGTCATCCTCAGAAGTTTGATACTGGCTTAATTCATAGGTATGCTCATATCAAATAAGGATCAAATGATATATTCATCCTACACATAATAAATAAAAAATATAATAAGTTTGTTAAAAACAAATGAGCATCAGAAAAGTATAACAGACTTGTTAAAACAGATGTACAATACTTAAGGATCAGAAAAACCACATACAGTATAGCCCCGCTTTTACGTTCCCGGAATTAACGTTTTCCCGCCGTTTACAACATTTTTTATCGGTCCCGTCAAATTTCCTATGCCCACAATGTTAATTTGCACCTAATTTTGCGTCAACATATTTATAATTTTCCTGCAATTTACGCATTATGAAAAAATGTTGGGGGAGAAAATATGATGCTGGCATAATGTTGGCCATCCAGTAGTGCTTACAAATATTAAGTGGTTAAGTTTCTTGACACCAGGCACTCTATTCAGTGGATTTGAACGGGTAAACGAGTAAACGTTGTAACAATTCATGCCTATCTCCCGCCACTGCCTAGCTCTATGTGGCGTGGTGGTTGATGGGAGTAACTAGGTTCGTTTGAATGAAGATATCATGAACAATGACAATCATTTTCAAACTGTCTCTACTGCGCAAATGCAGTTTTGTAGTTGTTGTGATCATCACAACACCTTTGTCGAACCATATTTAGCGTGTTTCGGCATATGGCCATGTGGAGGGTGCTAATTGACACCGTCATTCGCTTTGTGTTGCTCAGATGTTTTTAGTGTAAACGCAGCACCGGTTACATAATTTATTCATGATCAGCAAAATGTATTTCAAGAATTTATTCTCGTTGTCAAATGCAGTATTTACATATGTATTTTTTGTGATGTTACACAAACAAACAATGTGAGTGATAGTTTGCATGTGTGTTTGTGGTTTTCTACTTAACTGATGAGGCACAGTACCTGATAACCTCAAAAAGCCGAGTACAGTGCAAGAGACGCAGAATAACACATATTCAAACACTATACAAAATACTTATTTACATATTTGCACTTGACAATGAGAAAAAATTCTTGAAATACGTCATGCTAAGCATGAAAAAATACATAACTAGTGCGGTATTTGATTATTTAAATAATGAATGACAGCTGCAGGCTTTCCAAAAACATCGATGACGATGTTTGAAATTAAACATTCTCGAAACATGTCATTAAGCATGACAAAATAAGTAACTAGTGAAGTATTTCATTATTTGAGTAATGAATTACAGCTGCAGGCTTTTCAAAAACATCGATTATGACGTTTGAAATTAGGTCAAATGTTTCCACTTCCCAGACAGATATCAATTCCAGTTACATCAGCGGTTTTTATTAAATAAGAAACCTTTATCAGATAATAAAAAAGGCCCTGACAAGTCTTTTGATGCCTGTTATGTGCATACATCATACATAAAGTGCAAGGGGGTATCCTATACGTAACTTTTACAGCTTAAAACATTATTTCCCACATTTTACATTTTCCCGCATTTTACACCATCTTTTTGAAGTCCCTTGTAAAGTGTAAAAGCGGGGTTTCACTGTACCTTCATTATAGAAACAGTAGTACCACATCACAAAAAGTAATTAATAAATGCGATGTGTAGCAACCACCTAACTAATAACTTGGAGGGAATTGATCATGCCCATATGCAAGGTAGGAGTGTAATATCCATAGAACCTCTTAAAACTACATAAAATGTTTAACACCACCATTTAAAAAGACAATTAACCCTAGCATTACCAACGTATTTTTTGTTACATGTAATACCAACGGGGGGGGCCTCAAAGGCCCATAAAGAATACCACAATTTATTTTATCATAAATCAAGTTTATTTACTTCTGATACCTCTAATAACAATTCAAAATGCTTAGACATTGTTTTTGTATACTGGATAATAAAAGATGTTATTATAATAGGAATAAAATGAACAAATCACGAGATTCAGTTTATATATTTTTTGGAATAATGTTTCAAAATAGTGTTTTCTTATAAAAACGACTTTTTTAATTCGATACACTACATGAAGCAAACAAAATTTACTGTCTCATTCTGCAACGCATTTTTCACACAACACTGTCTTCCTGCAGTGTTTCCCACAGACGTGTTTGTGGCACTGAGAGCAGGTAACAGTTGACTTTCCCAGCTTGTTGTACTTGATCTTTTCAGATGCAGCTTCTTGGCAGCATAGGTGGCACCGTCCACATGTTCCTGGTTCTGCTGTTGAGGATGATGGTTCTACAGAGCAGCTGAGCTTCCGTTGTGTGATGCTTTCCATTGCCATTATTACTGGCTTCTGAAGTCCATACAAATTTTGTGCCCGTTTATCTACTTGAGATCTTATTAGTTCGAGACCTAAGTTAGTGATAAAAACTCTTCTGCGGTTTAGCAAATTCTTTTTCCAATTCGGAAAGTTGAGGAGGAAGAGTGAATATGCATTTATTGCTGCTATGTCAATGAGTGTGTAGAAGAGGGACAAAGGCCATCTTCTTGTTCCTCTCTTTGTGCTGTAGTGTCTTGCCATCTGGTCTATGGTGTCCACGCCTCCCTTTGTAGAATTATAAAAAAGATTTATGTTAGTCTTTTTTGAGTCTTCATTCAACACCCCTTCTGAGTGATAAGTTGAAAGCATCAACAGCAGTCGTTTTGGCTTCTCGCGGACTAGCGTTGATGCAAGAGTAACTGGTGGCCTCTGTGTCTGAGGGTCAGTATAAGCAAAGATGGAAGAGTGTAAACTGCGGCCAGTTGTAGTCTTCAGCTCTTCAGGTATGTGTCGTCTGTTAGACTGTAGGGTGCCAACAAGTGTGAGGTGAAAATCATTCCATAGAGTCTCAGCAAGCTCCACTGAAGTATAGTACCGATCTGTGGTAACATTACGGCCTGATTTTTCAATAGGTTTTATTAGTCTCTTTACAATTTCCATCGGTCCATTTGAATGCTGTGTATTTCCTGACTTGCCTGTATAGATGTCCATGCTGATCACATATCTAGTCTCAGAATCAGACAGCATTCGAATTAGAATGCCGTATTTTCCAGGTTTTTCTTTTAGAAACACCTTGAATGGACAGCGACCACGGAACAAAGACAACATCTCATCCACTGTTGTATGTAGACCAGGAATGAAATACAATGGAAGTGAAGAATTGAAGCTTTCAAAAATTTCCCTCATTGGAGCAAACTTGTCAGTCTGGCGACGAATTTCTCTTGTGTTCTTATCATCAAACCTCAATATTTTAGTCAATTCGAAAAATCGGGTCCGACTCATTGATCCATAGTACACTTGTCGGCCCTGAAGCAAAGACCATAAATCTTGGACAGGTATCTTATTGTCATGATTTGAACCCATGATTAGCAAGAGTCTTATATAACAAAATAACTCATCTTCATCTGTGTGCTGAATACCTAGTCGAGAAGCCTCCTCATTTGAGTGTAGTTTTATTAGATTCATAATTTGAGGTGTAAAAAAGAGCTCTATAGCCTCTTTCGGAGACGCAATTCTTCCTTGTTGTCCTAGCCCCATTCTTTCTCGCACTATATTTTGTACAGAACGCCGATATTGTCAAGATGGCTTCGTAATATACTCTCGTCCACTTTTTGCAATGAATTTATCACATTCCGTATCATTATCATCTGGTGGATTGGCTTCAACCCCATCTTCATTCTCAGACGATGAATCAGTTCTAATTTCTTCCACATCATCATCCACTTCACTTTCCTCTAAATCTGATTCGTTCAAAACTTCTTCTAGCACTCTTTCAATGGAACTATCACGTAAACGATGTCTACTCATGTTGCTGGTTCAACAGCAGCAGAAACACTGAAAATAACAATGGTCCGCTTCATAATAATATGTCTGAAGGCAACAATGCCAAAATTCGTTTCATGGTAAGAATTTGAAACGAGAGACTCAACCTCGTAAATCTTTCCTTGCTATTACCAACGGGTGGGCTTCTAAGGCCCACAGAGAATTAAATCAAGTAAATGAATTTTAATTACATTTTTATTCTGAAATTCTGTAATGACTCAATAGTACATTCAATAACGAACAATTACCTTTGCTTTCAAGTTCATATATCAAAGGGTGTGGATACAACATAGAAAAACTGAGTCAGTGGGCCTACGAGGCCCCCCCGTTGGTAATGCTAGGGTTAAACATTGGATCAAACGTGCAACAGCAAGCTAAGCAGGTGATATGACATTTAATCGTGTTTCTAAATGCTCACATTAAACATTTTACATGGTTTCATGAAGTACAATGGATGCTAGCTCCCTTTACATGTAATTTGATTTTTATACTTGATTGGTCACTGAGCATTTGAACCAATATTTAACTATCTCTTTAAATGCTTATGTTAAACATTTTATATGGTTTTATAAGGTCCAATAGGTGCTCCCACTCCAAGTTTGTATAATTTTATTAAGGTTCTATGGGTGCTAGCACACCTATTTTGTATATATGTATGATCAATTCCCTTCAAGTTATTAGATTAGATTTACTTTCATTCCAATTGATCCACAGTGAGGAAGTCCTCCAGGATGTAGAACATGTCAGAAAAACAATAATACATGACAAATATTTACAACTGAAACAAATAAACTAATGTACCTTCCACAGGTCCCAACTGGAATGATCGTCATTCTTTTAAATGAACACTATATGAAAGAATTATTTTACAAATATTTATTTACTAAGATCGCATTACTGCACTGAATTTAAAATAAATGCCTTTTTTATTTATAAGATAATAAACATATAATAGAACAACTACAATACTTATTTACAATGGACACATTACTGCACTGAAATGGTGCAGAAGTTATATTGCACTTACACACACACACACACACACACACACACACACACACACACACACACCAGTTGGTTCTACTGAGAAAGTCATCAATGGAGAAGAAGAAGTTGGCCACCAATAAATCCTTTAGGCTTCTCTTAAACTCAATTTCATTGGTTGTTAAGCTTTTTATGGTTGCTGCCAATTTATTGAAAATGCGTGTTCCTTAATAATGCAAACCTTTGTGTACAAGAGTAAGTGACTTTAAATCCTTGCGAAGATTATTCTTATTTCTAGTATTGAGTCCATGAATTGAACTGTTGGTTTGAAAAAGTGATATATCTTTAATGACAAATTTCATTAAGGAATAAATATATTGGGAAGCAGTAGTTAGTATCCCTAGTTCCCTAAACAGGCTTCTGCAGGATGTTCTTGAGTTCACACAACATATAACTCTTATTGCATGTTTTTGTGCCTGGAAAACTTGAGCTTGGTTTGATGAATTACCCCACAAATAATCCCATATGACATTATGGAATGAAAGTAAGCATAGTACACCAGCTTTTTCATTTTTATATCCTCTATGTCTGACACAATTCGCATTGCAAATTGAGATTTGTTACGACACTCAGCAGTTTTGTGGTGTGCTCCTCCCAGTTGAATTTATTATCAAGCTGTAATCCCAAGAATTTAACACTGTCCATGTCTTCTATCTGCTTGTCATCATATGTTAGGCATATACTCGTGGGAAACCCCTTACAAGTTCTGAGCTACATGTAGTGTGTTTCTTCAAAGTTTAGTGACAAAGAACTGGCTAGGAACCATTTTATTAGCCGATATTTCTAAGACCACACTTGATTTGCTATTTATTGCAATGTTTGTATCATCGGCAAACAAAACAAACTTAGCATCTGGTGATGAAAGGTAATTGATATACACAATAAAAAGTAAGGGCCCTAAGATGGAACCTTGTGGGATCCCACATGTAATTAGTTCCCAGTTGGATGATGCCTGATAGCTTAATACATGTCTCTTTTGTAATAACACCCTTCGTTTCCTGCCAGAGATATAAGATTTGAAACATTTTGCAGCATTTCCTGTTACACCATAATATTCTAATTTACTTAAAAGGATATTGTGATTTACACAGTCGAATGCCTTTGACAGATCACAAAATATACCAATTGCCTGCAATCAGTCTGTTGATTGCTATGTGTTGCATATATTATGTATTATATGTGATGTGACAGTCTGTCAGTTGCTACTCATCACAGAAATCATGTATTTTTTACGGTGTGACACTATTCATTGTTTCTTAAACAAATGGGCATGGTTTTTCCGAAGCTCAACTATTGTACATTTGTTTTAGCAAATCTGTTATACTTTTTTGTTGCTAAACCATTGTACATTTGTTTTAATTAAGTTTTTATATTTTTTATTGATTATTTGTATGACACCTTTATCATCTATCCTTATCTGATGATATCAGACTTCTGAAGATGACAGATTACCCTGTTGAAACCAGTGTGCTCCCTGCCGCCGTTGGATAAGCAGCTGAGCAGCAAGTCGTATACTCCTAGCTCACTCATTTGTTACATAGTTTAATTCTTAATTTCTTTGCGTGTTTTTGGTTCTTGCATTGTTTAATTCATAAATTTCGGGCGTATTATAGTATTTGAGAGTGTAGCATCGTGTTTTAGTACCTGAATAGTGTAATTTCGCTTAGTCTCCTTCCGCCGCCGAGCAGTGTCAGCAGTGCGCAAGTAGCAGCATTACTGCATTTACTAGGCAATCTTGTATTTTAATAACCGTTTAAATTTTGTCGATTTGTTTGCGCTCTCTGTAGATTAGTTCGGACGTTCTTAGCAAAACAGTTTTTAGCATGGATAGGGACTGCAACTGCTGTGTTCGGATGCAGGCTGAGTTGGCATCCCTTCGCTCCCAGCTTCAGGCAGTGTTGGCTTCGGTCACACAGCTTGAGGCTGTTGCCAATGGGCATCACTGTGGGGGTCGGGATGGGGGTTTGTCGGGGACGGCCAGCTCGTCCCACGCATCCCCTGATCGGACTACGACTGTGGTTGCACGGGATACTGCCCGCATTGAGGCTGATCCCTCACCTGTGGTAGAGTGGGAGGTCGTTTCAAGGTGTGGCAGGGGGCGAAAGACATTCCGGAGGGCTGAACGGAAAGCCTCTCCAGTTTGTCTGACGAACCGGTTTCAGGCTCTGTCTCAGGCTGATACTGATCTTCGGCCTGACATGGCTGCTTGTCCTGTTCCAGAGGCTGCCCCTCAGTCTGCAAGATCCGGGCAGTCGCAGAGGGTGGGCTTACTGGTAGTTGGGAGCTCCAACGTCAGGCGCGTAATGGGGCCCCTTAGGGAAATGGCAGCAAGAGAGGGGAAGAAAACCAATGTGCACTCCGTGTGCATACCGGGGGGAGTCATTCCAGATGTGGAAAGGGTCCTTCCGGATGCCATGAAGGGTACAGGGTGCACCCATCTGCAGGTGGTCGCTCATGTCGGCACCAATGATGTGTGTCGCTATGGATCGGAGGAAATCCTCTCTGGCTTCCGGCGGCTATCTGATTTGGTGAAGACTGCCAGTCTCGCTAGTGGGATGAAAGCAGAGCTCACCATCTGCAGCACCGTCGACAGGACTGACTGCGGACCTTTGGTACAGAGCCGAGTGGAGGGTCTGAATCAGAGGCTGAGACGGTTCTGCGACCGTGTGGGCTGCAGATTCCTCGACTTGCGCCATAGGGTGGTGGGGTTTCGGGTTCCGCTGGATAGGTCAGGAGTCCACTACACGCAACAAGCGGCTACACGGGTAGCAGGGGTTGTGTGGCGTGGGCTGGGCGGTTTTTTAGGTTAGATGGCCTTGGGCAAGTACAGAAAGGGCAACAGCCTCAACGGGTGCGGGGCAAAGTCAGGACATGCGGGGACCAAGCAGCAATCGGTATTGTAATTGTCAACTGTCGAAGCTGCGTTGGTAAAGTACCGGAACTTCAAGCGCTGATAGAAAGCACCGAAGCTGAAATCGTTATAGGTACAGAAAGCTGGCTTAAGCCAGAGATAAATTCTGCCGAAATTTTTACAAAGGTACAGACGGTGTTTAGAAAGGATAGATTGCATGCAACCGGTGGTGGAGTGTTCATCGCTGTTAGTAGTAGTTTATCCTGTAGTGAAGTAGAAGTGGATAGTTCCTGTGAATTATTATGGGTGGAGGTTACACTAAACAACCGAACTAGGTTAATAATTGGCTCCTTTTACCGACCTCCCGACTCAGTAGCATTAGTGGCAGAACAACTGAGAGAAAATTTGGAATACATTTCACATAAATTTTCTCAGCATGTTATAGTCTTAGGTGGAGATTTCAATTTACCAGATATAGACTGGGACACTCAGATGTTTAGGACGGGTGGTAGGGACAGAGCATCGAGTGACATTATACTGAGTGCACTATCCGAAAATTACCTCGAGCAATTAAACAGAGAACCGACTCGTGGAGATAACATATTGGACCTACTGATAACAAACAGACCCGAACTTTTCGAATCTGTATGTACAGAACAGGGAATCAGTGATCATAAGGCCGTTGCAGCATCCCTGAATATGGAAGTTAATAGGAATATAAAAAAAGGGAGGAAGGTTTATCTGTTTAGCAAGAGTAATAGAAGGCAGATTTCAGACTACCTAACAGATCAAAACGAAAATTTCTGTTCCGACACTGACAATGTTGAGTGTTTATGGAAAAAGTTCAAGGCAATCGTAAAATGCATTTTAGACAGGTACGTGCCGAGTAAAACTGTGAGGGACGGGAAAAACCCACCGTGGTACAACAACAAAGTTAGGAAACTACTGCGAAAGCAAAGAGAGCTCCACTCCAAGTTTAAACGCAGCCAAAACCTCTCAGACAAACAGAAGCTAAACGATGTCAAAGTTAGCGTAAGGAGGGCTATGCGTGAAGCGTTCATTGAATTCGAAAGTAAAATTCTATGTACCGACTTGACAGAAAATCCTAGGAAGTTCTGGTCTTACGTTAAATCAGTAAGTGGCTCGAAACAGCATATCCAGACACTACGGGATGATGATGGTTTTGAAACAGAGGATGACACGCGTAAAGCTGAAATACTAAACACCTTTTTCCAAAGCTGTTTCACAGAGGAAGACCGCACTGCAGTTCCTTCTCTAAATCCTCGCACAAACGAAAAAATGGCTGACATCGAAATAAGTGTCCAAGGAATAGAAAAGCAACTGGAATCACTCAATAGAGGAAAGTCCACTGGACCTGACGGGATACCAATTCGATTCTACACAGAGTACGCGAAAGAACTTGCCCCCCTTCTAACAGCCGTGTACCGCAAGTCTCTAGAGGAACGGAGGGTTCCAAATGATTGGAAAAGAGCACAGATAGTCCCAGTCTTCAAGAAGGGTCGTCGAGCAGATGCGCAAAACTATAGACCTATATCTCTTACGTCGATCTCTTGTAGAATTTTAGAACATGTTTTTTGCTCGCGTATCATGTCATTTCTGGAAACCCAGAATCTACTATGTAGGAATCAACATGGATTCCGGAAACAGCGATCGTGTGAGACCCAACTCGCCTTATTTGTTCATGAGACCCAGAAAATATTAGATACAGGCTCCCAGGTAGATGCTATTTTTCTTGACTTCCGGAAGGCGTTCGATACAGTTCCGCACTGTCGCCTGATAAGCAAAGTAAGAGCCTACGGAATATCAGACCAGCTGTGTGGCTGGATTGAGGAGTTTTTGGCAAACAGAACACAGCATGTTGTTATCAATGGAGAGACGTCTACAGACGTTAAAGTAACCTCTGGCGTGCCACAGGGGAGTGTTATGGGACCATTGCTTTTCACAATATATATAAATGACTTAGTAGATAGTGTCGGAAGTTCCATGCGGCTTTTCGCGGATGATGCTGTAGTATACAGAGAAGTTGCTGCATTAGAAAATTGTAGCGAAATACAGGAAGATCTGCAGCGGATAGGCACTTGGTGCAGGGAGTGGCAACTGACCCTTAACATAGACAAATGTAATGTATTGCGAATACATAGAAAGAAGGATCCTTTATTGTATGATTATATGATAGCGGAACAAACACTGGTAGCAGTTACTGCTGTAAAATATCTGGGAGTATGCGTACGGAACGATTTGAAGTGGAATGATCATATAAAACTAATTGTTGGTAAGGTGGGTACCAGGTTGAGATTCATTGGGAGAGTGCTTAGAAAATATAGTCCATCAACAAAGGAGGTGGCTTACAAAACACTCGTTCGACCTATACTTGAGTATTGCTCATCAGTGTGGGATCCGTACCAGGTCGGGTTGACGGAGGAGATAGAGAAGATCCAAAGAAGAGCGGCGCGTTTCGTCACTGGGTTATTTGGTAACCGTGATAGCGTTACGGAGATGTTTAATAAACTCAAGTGGCAGACTCTGCAAGAGAGGCGCTCTGCATTGCGGTGTAGCTTGCTCGCCAAGTTTCGAGAGGGTGCGTTTCTGGATGAGGTATCGAATATATTGCTTCCCCCTACTTATACTTCCCGAGGAGATCACGAATGTAAAATTAGAGAGATTAGAGCGCGCACGGAGGCTTTCAGACAGTCGTTCTTCCCGCGAACCATACGCGACTGGAACAGGAAAGGGAGGTAATGACAATGGCACGTAAAGTGTCCTCCGCCACACACCGTTGGGTGGCTTGCGGAGTATCAATGTAGATGTAGATGTAGATGTAAAGTGACTTCAATAAAATTTTTGTGCAACTGATGATTGACCTTTTATGAAAATGCATCACACCTGCTGGACAACAGCTATGGACAAATTCAACACACACTCACCCAGCTTCATAAAATGGGGGAGGGGGAGGGATGGAGTCAAATTTCAGTTGTCTACTGTTTATTAAGCAGTTTCTCAACAATTATAGAAGCACTGATATCTACTCCTAGCCATGGCCCATGTTACAATTACCTCTGCCATTTAATTTTTGTTATCAATACCTCACAAAATACATCACAACGGAGGATATGAGCCATGCTGTCACACAAGATGCAAGCCATCGTCCCACCAATTACCACCTGGCAACATATCACATACATGTCCACAACATTACCAATGTCACAAATGAATTACATTCACAATATATGGCATTAAGGGTATTAATTAGTTTCATGTTTTTTCCTCAAGGGACTACACTACATTTTAGTTTACTATGGACCACAAGATATTAATTTCACTTTTTGACACATAGATGAACCTATCCGATAAACAACTGCAACAGTGGGTCTTGCTTTCAGGCAATTGTAGCTATGTGAACACCAGCCTACCACTAAACACACCAATGACAAATCCCTATCATGTCTATCAACAGGTTTCAAGCATCACTTTCACAGGAAGGAAGCACTTCGTCTGCTGTTAGGTGAAGACATCATGACACACTGAACTAATGCTCAGTAATGTCATGGGAAGTTACTAAATTAATTGATCAGGACCTGTCTCTATCGAAAGTACCTCAGTATACCTCTCACAGTTAGTTAAAGAACCTCCACAAAACTATGTAACTGGCACTACATTTCATTGTACCTCAGACTAAATATTAGCCATGGGGCATTTACACTGATCACAAAAGTCTGTGTGCATAAAGATAATCTCATCCAAGCTTTGTCATCACATTTTCCAACTACTCCATCAGGCACACAGACTAATGTATAGAATGAAGGCATTGGCCTGCTATTATCAAACATGCTGTCCAGCCCTGCTAATCTTGTGTACAGACCAATCAGCTTCAAAGTAGCAATTTTCCCTTTGGCCTAATCCTTATCATCTATGAAAAGCTGTCCCAATGCTGCAACGTTAGGCATGAGCACTTGCAACTGTCCCTCATCTTGCTCGCAGGCAGGTGTAGGTGGTATAGGCAACTTTCCAGATGGCCTGATTCCATTAATTCTACGTATATGCAACCTGCTTCACCACAGCTGTCTGCTTGAGCTTGACCAGTAGAGCACACCCATATACACTACGGCCCAGCTGCAAGACTGCCCTCACATCCGCTATTTGCCCATCCCTGTCTGCCCTGTGACCCTGCTTGCCAAGTTGCAATCGGGCAGGCATGCAAGCCACAACACCCTGATCAAGGGGAATGGGTAAAGATTGATTTTGTACACCAATTTCAGAGGTTATGTGGTTATTATTTGAGGTGCTCTTTCAAATGGTCTTTATGTTGCCCAGATATCACCAATGATGACCTAATCTACAATCTGGGCAATGGAAACTATATTTGCTAATAAAGGGAGCACTACTCACTATATAATAAGATAATGAAAAAAGCATATTTGTGACATCAACTGTACAATTGTATATTTATTCTCTACCAGTTTCAGCTACAACTATCTTCATGGAAAACAAACAGTACACATCAATGAATCAAAAATGCATTTTTGTCATTGATGTATACTGTTTTTCTCCTGTGAGGATGGTTGTTGTAAATGAAATGAGTAGAGAATAAATATACAATTGTACAGCTGATGGTGCAAATATGCTTTTTTTTAAATGTTTAACAGTCATAGACAGTCACCTAAGAAAACTTTAAGATAATGGTCCAAAATACATCTACGGCACACTCCACTCCTTTTTTTTTTTCAAAGCAATTAATTAATAAATCTCACTGCCTCTTCTTTCTATACAGTTCCCAATTATGAGGCAGAGCATCTAGCACAAACATTTAAGTCCCAGATGAATTACATGGAACAAAAATTCCTGAGGGCACTCTGACATGCTTCCATGCTTACTAGCACGTCGCCACAGTAAATAGCAGCAGACTGGCAGTGAGTTTACATGGTTGCAAACAACGGATGATCTTCAACTTGGTGCTCCTGACTCTGGGAGCACAGGTACCATGAATACACCTGTAATACTATATATGCACACTGGCCAGGACTCACAAATTTGGCTGTAAACCATGGTGGACCAAAGGGATCATCACAGGTCACAGGGTTGTAGCCAAACAGGAGAAACCTGTGTGGCACTGAAACTAGTTTTGGCCATGAAACCTAAAGAATGAGACACCCTGATAAAACCACGGCAGGACCCAAGTAACTGTGATAGACTGTGGACCACAGCCAACCCTAGCCTACAGTGCGGCCTCTCAGTAACATGCAATACAAGGACAAGTAAAATTCCTCATCTCAGCCCCTCGCAAATCTTAAGTACTTCTTCCTCCTCCACAGTGAGACTGTTATGCTGAGACTATCACTTGCAATGATAGGCACACAACTGCTGGAGGATGAACCACTTTGTGCAACAGAGGAAGCACCAGCCATGGTGACTGCAGAGGCACAAACTCCAAAGCCCTCTTCTCCACCACCTATTGTCCCTGAGACCCAGATTATGATTACTGCCAGCTCTGAGCCACTGGTGACACTGATGGGAATACTCACCATTCTTCCATTCTTCCCTCCCCCGACCCCCACCCCACCCCCCACCCATTCACCACTACCAGTTCCAGTTCTGCCCCAGGAACTATTATTGCTCCTATGAAAAAGTTAAAGGGAGGACAGATTTGTATCTGTCCTGTCATGCAACATTGAAATATGAGTGCACTTTATTGGTGAAGATGGTATTTGCATGCATCCTAGTTCTCATCCATGATGGACACACACAAAGAGGTTGTATGAGGAGCATCAGTAAGTAATGCAACACATCTTTTTATAGGCCAATTTCAGTTGGAAAAAAAATGGAACTTGTGGGATATCATGCAATATTCCCACTTCAGCCCCTATAGTTACATGAAGTTCCAATAGGTGGCAGTGGTATACACAGCCTTCAAAACGGTGTCATAATGGAGGTGTATTCCAAGCAGAAAGTTTTCACTAAGTTTCATTTGGCAGAAAAGCAGAGCATTACAGATATTCATAGTCACATGCAAAATGACTACAGAGACCTATCAGTGAACAAAAGCATAGTGTATCATTGTGTGAGGCATCTGTCATCATTACAACAAGGTTGCACAAACCTGTCCATCCTCCAGCATGTTCACCAGCTGCACACAGTAGAGCCCCGCAATGTCAGAATGTGCAGACACTCTCATTCGAGCTGACTGATGGATCACAATCAAACACTCCACTACACAACTCCACATCTCTGTTGGTAGTGCTGACACTATCATCCGCCAGTTGGGATACTCAACATGTGTGCCCACTGTGTTTCTCACTGCCTAACAGAAGACCATAAGAGCAACAAAGGACCATCTGTGTGGGATTGCTTGCACATTATGAGGCTGATTGTGACAATTTTTTGTCAAAAATCATCAAAGGTGATGAAACACAGGTTCATTGCTTTGAACCGTAAACAAAATTGCAGTCCATGGAGTGGCACCACACCACCTCTCCTCAGAAGAAAAAGTTCAAAGCCATACCCTTAGCTGGCATAGTCATGCCGATGGTCTGTGACTCTGAAAGAGTTATTCCATTTGATGTCCTCCCTCACGGTGCAGAGATCAACTCTGAAGTGTACTGTGCTACCATCAGGAAATTGAAGAAACAACTTCAGCATATTCATCGCCACAAAAATGCAAACAAACTTCTCCTTCTCCGTGACAATGCAGGGCCTCACACAAGTCTGTGCACCCAAGAGGAGCTCACAAAACCTCACTGGACTGTTCTTCATCATCCATCCTATGGCCACGGTCTCGTACCTTCCGACTTCCATTTGTTTGGCCCAATAAAAAATGAACTCTGTGGAAAGCAGTATGTGGATGATGAGGAGGTTATTGGGGGTTGGGTTGGGTTGTTTGGCAGAATAGACCAAACAGCGAGGTCATCAGTCTCATCGGATCAGGGAAGGATGGGGAAGGAAGTCGGCCGTGCCCTTTCTAAGGAACCATCCCGGCATTTGCCTGGAACGATTTAGGGAAATCACGGAAAACCTAAATGAGGATGGCCGGACGCGGGATTGAACCGTCGTCCTCCCGAATGCGAGTCCAGTGTGCTAACCACTGCGCCACCTCGCTCAGTAGGAGGTTATTGATGCAGAAAGACTTTGGCTCTGATGTTGACCAGTATAGTGGTACCATGCATGAATAAGGCCGTTGCACTGAACAGAGATTATGTTGAAAAATAGGGTTTTGTAGTCAAAACAGTTGTGAATAATATGGTTTATTGGAATCCTGAAAAAAATCAAACTACTTTCAGAAAAAGAAAGTGTTGCTTTTACTTACTGAAAGCCCATCATAATAATCTTGTATCATGAGCGGAACAGAAAATAAAATGGACCTATACACCACAACTGTTCACGAAGCATTACACAGCTGACATTCTCTTATCAGCACAAACTGTGCTTGGAGCTGGAGTTAGATTACGTGCATGTGAGGTGATAAGACATTTGTTGTCATTGTACTACGGTGTAGATTAAGTTCATGTTGTTGTTGTTGTTGTTGTTGTCTTCAGTCCTGAGACTGGTTTGATGCAGCTCTCCATGCTACTCCACCCTGCGCAAGCTTCTTCATCTCCCAGTACCTACAGCAGCCTACATCCTTCTGAATCTGCTTAGTGTATTCATCTCTTGGTCTCCCTCTACGATTTTTACCCTCCACGCTGCCCTCCAGTACTAAATTGGTGATCCCTTGATGTCTCAGAACATGTCCTACCAACCTATCCCTTCTTCTAGTCACGTTGTGCCACAAACCCCTCTTCTCCCCAATTCTATTCAAGACCTCCTCATTAGTTATGTGATCCACCCATCTAATCTTCAGCATTCTTCTGTAGCATCACATTTCAAAAGCTTCTATTCTCTTCTTGTCCAAACTATATATCGTCCATGTTTCACTTCCATACATGGCTACACTCCATACAAATACTTTCAGAAACGACTTCCTGACACTTAAATCAATACTCGATGTTAACAAATTTCTCTTCTTCAGAAACATTTTCCTTGCCATTGCCAGTCTACATTTTATATCCTCTCTACTTCGACCATCATCAGTCATTTTGCTTCCCAAATAGCTAAACTCCTTTACTACTTTAAGTGTCTCATTTCATAATCTAATTCCCTCAGCATCACCCGACTTAATTCGACTACATTCCATTATCCTCATTTTGCTTTTATTGATGTTCATCTTACATTATCCTTTCAAGACACTATCCATTCCATTCAACTGCTCTTCCAAGTCCTTTGCTGTCTCCGACAGAATTACAGTGTCATCAGCGAACCTCAAACTTTTTATTTCTTCTTCATGGATTTTAATACCTACCCCGAACTTTTCTTTTGTTTCCTTTACTGCTTGATCAATATACAGATTGAATAGCATCGGGGAGAGGCTACACCCATGTCTCACTCCCTTCCCAACCACTGCTTCCCTTTCATGCCCCTCAACTCTTATAACTGCCATTTGGTTTCTATACAAATTGTAAATAGCCTTTCGCTCCCTGTATTTTACCCCCGCCACCTTCAGAATTTGAAAGAGAGTATTCCAGTCAACATTGTCAAAAGCTTTCTCTAAGTCTACAAATGCTAGAAACATAGGTTTGCCTTTCCTTAATCTTTCTTCTAAGATAAGTCGTAGGGTCAGTATTGCCTCACGTGTTCCAACATTTCTATGGAATCCAAACTGATCTTCCCCGAGGTCAGCTTCTACCAGTTTTTCCATTTGTCTTTAAAGATTTCGCATTAGTATTTTGCAGCTGTGACTTATTAAACTGATAGTTCGGTAATTTTCACATCTGTCAACACCTGCTTTCTTTGGGATTGGAATTATTATATTCTTCTTGAAGTCTGAGGGTATTTCGCCTGTCTCATACATCTTGATCACCAGATGGTAGAGTTTTGTCAGGACTGGCTCTCCCAAGGCTGTCAGTAGTTCAAATGGAATGTTGTCTACTCCCGGTGCCTTGTTTCGACTTAGATCTTTCAGTGCTCTGTCAAACTCTTCACGCATTATCATATCTCCCATCTCATCTTCATCTACATCCTGTTCCATTTCCATAATATTGTCCTCAAGAACATCGCCCCTATATAGACCCTCTATACACTCCTTCCACCTTTCTGCTTTCCCTTCTTTGCTCAGAACTGGATTTCCATCTGAGCTCTTGATATTCATGCAAGTGGTTCTCTTTTCTCCAAAGGTCTTTCTAATTTTCCTGTAGGCAGTATCTATCTTACCCCTAGTGAGATAAGCCTCTACATCCTTACATTTGTCCTCTAGCCATCCCTGCTTAGCCATTTTGCACTTCCTGTCGATCTCATTTTTGAGACGTTTGTATTCCTTTTTGACTGCTTCACTTACTGCATTTTTGTATTTTCTCCTTTCATCAATTAAATTCAGTATCTCTTCTGTTACCCAAGGATTTCTACTAGCCCTCATCTTTTTACCTACTTGATCCTCTGCTGCCTTCACTATTTCATTCCTCAAAGCTACCCATTCTTCTTCTACTGTATTTCTCTCCCCCACTCCTGTCAATTGTTCCCTTATGCTCTCCCTGAAACTCTGTACAACCTCTGGTTCTTTCAGTTTATCCAGGTCCAATCTCCTTAAATTCCCACATTTTTGTAGTTTCTTCAGTTTTAATCTACAAGTTCATGTTACTATAAGTTTTATATTCATCCCCATCTACCTATCCAGCTCTGGACACAGTGTGAACTGGAGTGTTTCCACATATTCCATTGATTTTTATGGTACTCTGCATTTTGTTATGAGACTGGCATTTTTGCTTATGTTAGTTAATAAATTTCACAGAAATTCACGCACTCTGGCATCAATAATCATGCAAGACATAGAACATAAGTTGTCAATCTATGTCGGTTTACAATATATCAAAAATACTTCCATGTGAAAAGTAATAAGCCAACCTCCCACTACTGATATGTAATGAGTGCACTAACACTATTCTTGTGATACTGTCATATTAAACACACAACAAGAGCTCTAAAAGAACACAATACCTGTAATTAACCATCATTCCATAGGAATTATTTAAACCACGAGCAGTTAAGTCAGCTCTCCAATTAAGACGCCACATTACAGCCCCATTTCGGAGATGGAAATTTGCTGGAACAACAAAAAGTCCATTAACACCAAGATTGCTGCAAGGACTGCGTGTACAATGTTATACTACATTAGAGCTTACCACAATCACTTTTTGTGAATCATATTATAAATACACAGCAAGCCTGAATTTTCCATTCACAACAAAATTAAACAATAAACGTCTGGCTCCCCATCCTAGCAAGCAAAGAGCCCCCAAAATTAGCTGATCCCAGTTAGAAACAACATCAGAGAGAAAAATCCTAGACTACACAGAACTCCCTATACACCAAGATGTAGCCCTAGAAACAGACTTAAATCCTGGTCACTTTTATGGAAAATCAGCAAAGACCTGCAGGGTTTGGTTGGTTGATTGGTTAGTTAGTTAGTTACGTGTTCCATTGATCAATAGCATGGAAAAACCGTTATGATGTGTAACGTGTCAAATGGTTAGGTTAGTGTTGGTTAACGTCCCATCGACAACGAGGTCATTAGAGACGGAGCGCTAGCTCGGGTTAGGGAAGGATGGGGAAGGAAATCGGCCGTGCCCTTTGAAAGGAACCATCCCGGCATTTGCCTGAAACGATTTAGGGAAATCACGGAAAACCTAAATCAGGATGGCTGGAGACAGGATTGAACCGTCGTGTCAAGTGCACAAGAAATGTGCAGAGGAAACAAGTTTTTTCCCCCTTTCTTTTACATTATAGTGTTGTACCTAAATATTTCTATTATCTATCCCATTCCCTTAAATGGCACAAAATGCATATTTTATATCTCCAGATTTATTTACTCATATTCAATAATTCATCTATGGTATAGAAGGAGTAGTCAAGGAGGTATGATTTCAATTTGTTTTTGAAACTATTACTGCTGTCTGTCAAACATTTTTTCCATCTGGTAATTTATCAAAAAGTTTTATAGCAGCTTATTGTACCCCCTTCTGTGCCAAAGATAGGTTAAGTAAAGGATAGTGTACGTATTTCTTTTTTCTGGTATTGTAATCATAAATATCACTGTTGTTTTTAAACTGGTCCATGTCGTTGAGAACAAATTTCATTAGTGAGTAGATGTATTGTGAGGCTGTTGTAAGAATTCCCAATCTTTTAAAAAGATGCCTAAAACATCCGCTACTACGAACCCCACACATTATTCTAACCACTTTCTTTTGAGCAGTAAATACCTTTTGCCTAAGTGTTGAGTTGCCCCAGAATATTGTTCTGTATGACATCAGAGAGTGGAAGTATGCAAAGTATGTTAGCTTACTAATTTCTACATCCTCAAAATTGGCAATTATTCTGATTGCAAAAGTTGCTGAACCTAGTCACTTTAGGAGATCCAAAATATGAATTTTCCAATTAAGATTCTCATCTACATTCCTGGAAATTGAAATAAGAACACCGTGAATTCATTGTCCCAGGAAGGGGAAACTTTATTGACACATTCCTGGGGTCAGATACATCACATGATCACACTTACAGAACCACAGGCACATAGACACAGGCAACAGAGCATGCACAATGTCGGCACTAGTACAGTGTATATCCACCTTTCGCAGCAATGCAGGCTGCTATTCTCCCATGGAGATGATCGTAGAGATGCTGGATGTAGTCCTGTGGAACGGCTTGCCATGCCATTTCCATCTGGCGCCTCAGTTGGACCAGCGTTCGTGCTGGACGTGCAGACCGCATGAGACGACGCTTCATCCAGTCCCAAACATGCTCAATGGGGGACAGATCCGGAGATCTTGCTGGCCAGGGTAGTTGACTTACACCTTCTAGAGCACGTTGGGTGGCACGGGATGCATGCGGACGTGCATTGTCCTGTTGGAACAGCAAGTTCCCTTGCCGGTCTAGGAATGGTAGAACGATGGGTTCGATGACGGTTTGGATGTACCGTGCACTATTCAGTGTCCCCTCGACGATCACCAGTGGTGTACAGCCAGTGTAGGAGATCGCTCCCCACACCATGATGCCGGGTGTTGGCCCTGTGTGCCTCGGTCGTATGCAGTCCTGATTGTGGCGCTCACCTGCACGGCGCCAAACACGCATACGACCATCATTGGCACCAAGGCAGAAGCGACTCTCATCGCTGAAGACGACACGTCTCCATTCGTCCCTCCATTCACGCCTCTCGCGACACCACTGGAGGCGGGCTGCACGATGTTGGGGCGTGAGCGTAAGACGGCCTAACGGTGTGCGGGACCGTAGCCCAGCTTCATGGAGACAGTTGCGAATGGTCCTCGCCGATACCCCAGGAGCAACAGTGTCCCTAATTTGCTGGGAAGTGGCGGTGCGGTCCCCTACGGCACTGCGTAGGATCCTACGGTCTTGGCGTGCATCCATGCGTCGCTGCGGTCCGGTCCCAGGTCGACGGGCACGTGCACCTTCCGCCGACCACTGGCGACAACATCGATGTACTGTGGAGACCTCACGCCCCATGTGTTGAGCAATTCGGCGGTACGTCCACCCGGCCTCCCGCATGCCCACAATACGCCCTCGCTGAAAGTCCGTCAACTGCACATACGGTTCACGTCCACGCTGTCGCGGCATGCTACCAGTGTTAAAGACTGCGATGGAGCTCCGTATGCCACGGCAAACTGGCTGACACTGACGGCGGCGGTGCACAAATGCTGCGCAGCTAGCGCCATTCGACGGCCAACACCGCGGTTCCTGGTGTGTCCGCTGTGCCGTGCGTGTGATCATTGCTTGTACAGTCCTCTCGCAGTGTCCGGAGCAAGTATGGTGGGTCTGACACACCGGTGTCAATGTGTTCTTTTTTCCATTTCCAGGAGTGTATTTGTACACCCAGAAACTTAGTATGCTCTACCCTGGCTACTGACTTCTGTTAATGTGTTATACTTATTGAAGGAACTGTACTTTTTCCAGCAGAAAATTGGATGTACTGTGTTTTTTCAAAGTTTAGAGCAAGCCCATGTGCAGAGAACCAATTAATGACTTTTCCAAAGATCTTATTTGTATCATTTTCAATTGGACTTTCTCTTACTGGATTAATAATGATGCTTGTATCGTCAGCAAACAGTGTCAGTTCGGCTTCCTGTTTAAGATAGGAAGGGAGGTTGTTCACACACATCAAGAAGGGGACCCATGAGTGAACCCTGTGGAACACCTAATGTAATTTCACCCCAGTTAGATGAAGTGGCAAACTTATTTAAATCAGTTGACCCATATAAGGAAACTTTTTGCGTCCTGTTCTGTATGTATGTATGACTTAAACCACTCATATGCTATTCCATTTATACCACAGATTTGTAGTTTCTGTAACATAATGTCATGGTTCAAACAATCAAATGCTTTGGACAAGTCACAGAAAATTCCTATTGGTGACATTTTACTATTTAAAGACTCTATTATGTGGACAGTGAAATTATATATTGCTGTCTCAGTGGAACAGCATTTTTGAAATCTGACCTGTGATTTACTAAGTATACCATTACTGTTGAGATGGCTAACCACTCTTGAGTACATTACTTTCTCAAAGATTTTTGAAAATGCTGTAAGCCAGGATACTGGCCAGTAATTATTGACATCTGTGGTTTCCCCCTTTTTGTAGAGAGGCCTGACAATGGCATATTTTAACCTGTCTGGAAAATACCCTGAGTCAGTGATGCATTACATATGTGACTCAAAACATCAGCTGTAATTGCTCCACACTGTTTGAATAACTTGTTAGAGATGTCATCTACTCCAACAGAACATTTATTTTTCAATGATTTAATAATTTTACTTATTACACAAGAGACTGTTAGATGAAACTTAATCTGACTAAAATTTTTCAAAACTGACTCTTCCATGTACTGCCTGGCTTTTTCTTTTGAACTATTCTCACCAATTTTTTCTCCTACACTTAAGAAGTGATTGTTAAATACATTGGCTACCTGTGTACTGTTGGTTAAAATGGTCTCATTCTCTTTAACAGTAACACTACCTACCCCAGTGGTTACTTTTCCTGTCTCCCTTCTAACAACATTCCATATTGATTTGATTTTATTGCTGGAGTTGTTAATTTCTTCTCTAACATACATATTTCTTGATTTCCTTACAACTTTTCTCAGTATGTTACAATAATTTTTATAGTGTAAAACTGCTTCTGGATCTTTACTAGTTCTTGCTGTCTCACACTGTTTTTTCTTTCTTTCTGAAGACACTTTAATACCTGTAGTAATCCAAGGTTTCTTTGAAAAGTTTGTGGTGTTACATTTAGTAATTTTCTTTGGAAAACAATGTTCAAAAAGGGATATAAATTTATCAAGAAATATGCTGCATTTATCATTTTATTTGGCTCATTATATACATTTCCCCAATTAACATTTCTTAAGCTTTCTCTGAAGTGCTGTATAGATACCAGGACGAGTGACCTCAACACTTTCACTTACCGTTTTTACTCGAATCTAAGCCGCACACGAATCTAAGCCGCACCTGAATAATGAGACTCGAAATCAAGGGGGAAAAAATTTCCCGAATCTGGGCTGCTCCTGAAGACTCGAAATTTAAGGTGAGAGAGAAGTTTTAGATCGCCCCTCCAAATCGAAACTAAGTTGGTCCAGTGTAACTTGAAACACAACTGAGGTTGAATGGATGAAGATACAGCTACAGTAGTTTGGTTCGAGTCCTAAGCTTAACAGTTAAGCTTTACCAAGTAGCCATTGCTATGTGCTAGGTGCTCCATCCATAGTTATACTGGTACCCTTCCTTCTTCACGTGCTTCGTCTGGTTTGAATCGATTGCTTATTTTGCTTTGATCTGTGCCGATCTCTTTGTTATAGGTGTTTACGTCACTCTAAGCTGAAAATGCATTATTTTACTGTGTCATGCATTGTTTGTCGCATTCTGATAATGAGTGTTTACGACCTGTCGCCGCTCACGGCATGGCTTACTTTTGTGCGCGCTACTGCCGCTTACAATAAAAAAAAGAGAGGAATTGTCTCATAAGCGAAACAATGGCAAGAGACTGCTATTTGTTGTTACACTGCTGCTTTCTTTGATAATGATCAACAAGAACCAAATAACAGGCTGCGTACGATAGAAGATGTTCTGAACGAGAGTTTAGCGAAAATTTTTCTCCGTTTGAAAACTTTGCAGATGCCTCTTTAGTACATTACATTCTGCACAGAAATTAGAGTCATCTTAGATGTAAAAATCCAGTCAGTTGTCGTGCTTCATTTCTGACTGTATCACTATTCAGCATAAGAATAATACGATTATAAACATGACATGATATGTATATTCTTCTGCATTTGCTGTTGTCAGACTCTAGTTTCGTAGTTTATTAGGCAGACAGGATTTAAATGAGATAGCAGCAAAGACAAAAGAATACATGGCATAATGTTTACATTCTTCCAGCTTTTCTTTTAATTTATCTATTGACGCGGAGGTTTTGGCGCCAGTATTTTTCTTTGTACCTGCAAAGCATGCCTGTGTAGCGCTACATATATTCGATGGCAGAAGTTAGTTGTGGCGGCACCTACCAACATTTTTCAGAACTACTTCTTACTTTGCACTCGATTCCAAGCCGCAGGCAGTTTTATGGATTACAAAAACTGGAAAAAAAGTGCGGCTTAGATTCGAGTAAATCCGGTAATGGTTTCTGAAGTGTACACCCCGTTAGGTTTTGTAAGTTAAATCAGTTGTGCATCATGGTCAGATAATCCATTTGCCACAGGGAAAGCATTTGTTTGTTCTACATCCTCTTGCTGTACAAATACATTATCTATTAGAGTTCTACTGTCCTGAGCTATACGTTTAGGGAAATTGATCACTGAATCTAAGTTATATGCTGTTAACAACACTTCTAGTTCACTTTTCCTATCAGAATTGCTTAGAAAGTTAACAGTGAAGTCATCACAGATTAATAACTACTTCTTTCTGTCTGACAGACAGCATAATAGGGAGTCAAACTTTTTTATGAATAGCTCCCAATCTCCTAGAGGAGACCTGTACACTGTTGCTAATATCAACACAACATTATCTAGCTGACGTTCACATGCACAAACCTCAAAGTGCTGATCTACACAAAATTTGCTTACTTTAACAGTTCCGTATTTATACCCTTGTTTTATGAAAATGGCAAGTCCTCCAATATTCATACTAGATCTACAAGTGTAAGATGCTAAATTATACCCATTTATACTGACACTTTCCATCCCCACAGTTACATGGGGTTCAGACAGACAGATTATATCAATCTCATTCTTAATTTTGAGATCATCTAAACACATTATCAGCTCATCTACTTTATTTTTTGTTCCCCTGATATTTTGGTGAAGTAAGTTGATACCACCCTTAGCTTTATCCCTATTTGCTGTGCATGAACTTTCTTTTCTTCTATTGTCCTCGGTTGTTGTCTGTCTGGAATTTGGCTTTAACTTAAAAAAACCTGTCTGCCTGGTCCCAATAACCACAGGGATCACCCCTTGTGTGACTGTGGCCCCCCTTACAGTATCTGCTAATAGAGAAGCTAACTCATCTTTCCCCTTCCTATTAAGGTGCAGGCCATGTGTAGTGTATCCCCACCTACCAATAGCATCAACTGGAACAACACTCATGTGAGACTTTGTCGGTGTCTGGAGCATCTCGTTCAGTTCAGTGTTAACAAGCCTTACAGCAGTGTTTACCCAGGGCTGATCATGGTGCTGAAAGACCTCCACAAACCCCACATTCGTGTGCTCAGTTTCTGCTCCTGTTTTATCCAGGTCACTCCTAATACTGTATCTTGAAATTCATAGCCAGGCTGTTTCCTGCTCCCCCAACTCTAATTACCTGATCTTCCTTCTCAAAGTCCTTGCATAGCTGACCTAAGTTTTCTGTCACCTGGCTAAGTCTAGCACTTGGTTTCATAAAACTTGTGACCTGATACTCTGTCCCTAATTTCTCCTGAAGCTGTTGGCCCACACCCCTCCCATGACTGCTACCTATAAGCAGAATTTTTCTTTTCCTGTTCTGGTTTGATCCCGACCTGTCTTTTTTTCTTTAAGCTAGTATTCTGCTTCAACCTACATTCAACTACATCTGAATGTGGCCGGCAGTCGCAAGTTTGTTTACATACTTAGGCGTAAATTTTGTACGAACGTAGATATTTGTTTTTGACTAGACTTAGCGCTTCAAAGTTAAATTAATTCATGTATCTCATCCAGAATTTGAGTGGTTTCATTAAAAGTTTCTCAAACAAGTTCATAGGTTTGTTTACATTAGTGTTTAGGTATGTATTAGTACAGGCTACAAAATTATTGTGTTGTTGAAGTTATTTTCTACTTTTGTGTTACGTTTTACTATCAAACTATGTGTGACAAGTTGGTGGTTGCCATAGAAATTTGAAAGAGGGGATGTTCTGTATAGACTATATGTTGTGGTTTCATTGGGGTGAGTGCAGCGGAGAGGAAACGAGGGTAGATAATGAGGCTCTTCCATGGCAATGTAGACTATGTAGAAAGGACATAAAAATCGTGGAACAAGAGGCAAAGATCTGTGCCCTTAAGACTGAATTAGAAATCGCGAATTTGGTATTACGAAAACCGAGGGAGGAAAAGGACTCTGGGCACTGGGAAAAGGTAGCAAGCAAAGGGCGAAAAAGGGAAACAATTGACAAAACCTCTGAAATTCAGTTAGAAAATCAGTTTGGCTTGCTATCTGAAGTTGACTCGAAGACAGCTTGGAATCAACTATGAGCTGTAAGTGGACATAAGAACTGATACTTGGTGGACAACGCCAATACGAAGATCGATGGATTCCACCTCCCAAGCAAATTGTGGACAACTTTGAATTTCCTACCTGACAGTCCTAAACATGAGTGTGGGGAAGTCCAATCAATGGACAAATTACTTATGTGTGACATGCATGATTATGAGGGTGATCTGAAGGACCTAGAGAGACTCTCCGATTCAGCCACAGAGGGACTCAATAATATCTGAAATATTGTATAGTATTACACGAACATAAACTAAAACTAAACTCCATCCGAACAGGCTTTGGAAGGCCCAATGGTATCGACCAGCCGCCATGTCATCCTCAGCCCACAGGCATCACTGGATGTGGATATAGAGGGGCATGCAGTCAGCACACCACTCTCCCTGCCGTATGTCAGTTTACCAGACCGGAGCTGCTACTTCTCAATCAAGTAGCTCCTCAGTTTGTCTCACAAGGGCTGTGTGCATTATACGAAAATAAGTACGTAATATTATAACTCAGTATAGAGCTATCAGAATATTTCAGATAATACATAATGTGATGAATGCCTTTGTAAGCACTGAATGAATGAATGAATGACTGAATAAATAAGTAAATAAAAAAATAAACAAATAAATAAATGGGCCCTATCCCTCCTACTGGTATTAAATTGGTAGAAGGCAGACCTCTGAGTGAGCCTGTGGTGAAGACGGTACACCAGAACGTACTCTCCAGGGGTGTCCACTGTACGCCAATGTTGCTGACATTGATCGGCAGCAACTCAGTCAACACAGATGACTCGATGTCAAGGGAATACTGCACTGTGAGACAGAATAGCAAATCTTGGACAACACTGGTGATGCTATTTCAAGAAAGGCTTGGGTAGTTCATTACCATATCAATCAAGCCCTGTCTACAGTGCTATGAGAGGTTGTGACAGAAATCATGAAGCAATGCAGTGAAAGCAGCTGAGGTCAACAGTTGGCTCAGAAGAACTACCAATTCTGCACGCTTGGTCACCGTAACACCAACAGAGAGATAAACAGCTCTGGGCTGTGTCTCGCCATCTACAAACAGGGTGACATGGGATGGCATGTGGCTGCTCTCCTTACCGGCAACAACAATGTTCCCTCGGAACAGGGGATCATCCCCTGCAACCAGGGAACCTTCAAATAATGGAAGAGGCAGATGCAACCACAACACCATCCACAGTGCCCAAGGAACTAGCAAGGCATGCCTATGAACCAGGGAACAATGGATTATATTGTGAAATGTGACAGACAAGAACTGAAGTTGTTATAATAATAGATTTGGTAGTATGTGTAGTTTTTTTTATAGCAAAAGTAGTTTCTTTAATTGTTTCATTACTTATTCATATTTATATTATTATTATGTTCTTTCCTTTCTCAGACCTTAGGTCTGGTTAAAAATGGAAAGTGACGCGGACCTTCATCAAGCGTGACTTCCTTTTAACTGTACGGTATATGTTACATTGCATTTAGGAACTTTCGGGTAATTGAACAAGTGTCAATAATTACAAATTTCTGTAGTTGTGTATATAAGTTTGGATGTAGCTGTATTGCATTGATGTACTGGTGGATATTGTGTGGTATGACTCCTGTAGTTGATAGTATAATTGGTATAATGTCAACTTTATCCTGATGCCACATGTCCTTGACTTCCTCAGCCAGTTGGATGTATTTTTCAATTTTTTCTCCTGTTTTCGTTTGTATATTTGTTGTATTGGGTATGGATATTTCGATTAGTTGTGTTAATTTCTTCTTTTTATTGGTGAGTATGATGTCAGGTTTGTTATGTGGTGTTGTTTTATCTGTTATAATGGTTCTGTTCCAGTATAATTTGTATTCATCGTTCTCCAGTACATTTTGTGGTGCATACTTGTATGTGAGAACATGTTGTTTTACAAGTTTATGTTGTAAGGCAAGCTGTTGATGTATTATTTTTGCTACATTGTCACGTCTTCTGGGGTATTCTGTATTTGCTAGTATTGTACATCCACTTGTGATGTGATCTACTGTTTCTATTTGTTGTTTGCAAAGTCTGCATTTATCTGTTGTGGTATTGGGATCTTTAATAATATGCTTGCTGTAACATCTGGTGTTTATTGTTTGATCCTGTATTGCAATCATGAATCCTTCCACCTCACTGAATATATTGCCTTTTCTTAGCCATGTGTTGGATGCGTCTTGATCGATGTGTGGCTGTGTTAGATGATACGGGTGCTTGCCATGTAGAGTTTTCTTTTTCCAATTTACTTTCTTCGTATCTGTTGATGTTATGTGATCTAAAGGGTTGTAGAAGTGGTTATGAAATTGCAGAGGTGTAGCCGATGTATTTATATGAGTGATTGCTTTGTGTATTTTGCTAGTTTCTGCTCGTTCTATAAAGAATTTTCTTAAATTGTCTACCTGTCCATAACGTAGGTTTTTTATGTCGATAAATCCACTTCCTCCTTCCTTTCTGCTTAATGTGAATCTTTCAGTTGCTGAATGTATGTGACGTATTCTATATTTGTGGCATTGTGATCGTGTAAGTGTATTGAGTGCTTCTAGGTCTGTGTTACTCCATTTCACTACTCCAAATGAGTAGGTCAATATTGGTATAGCATAAGTATTTATAGCTTTTGTCTTGTTTCTTGCTGTCAATTCTGTTTTCAATATTTTTGTTAGTCTTTGTCTATATTTTTCTTTTAGTTCTTCTTTAATATTTGTATTATCTATTCCTATTTTTTGTCTGTATCCTAGATATTTATAGGCATCTGTTTTTTCCATCACTTCTATGCAGTCGCTGTGGTTATCCAATATGTAATCTTCTTGTTTAGTGTGTTTTCCCTTGACTATGCTATTTTTCTTACATTTGTCTGTTCCAAAAGCCATATTTATGTCATTGCTGAATACTTCTGTTATCTTTAGTAATTGGTTGAGTTGTTGATTTGTTGCTGCCAGTAGTTTTAGATCATCCATGTATAGCAGATGTGTGATTTTGTGTGGGTATGTTCCAGTAATATTGTATCCATAATTTGTATTATTTAGCATGTTGGATAGTGGGTTCAGAGCAAGGCAGAACCAGAAAGGACTTCATGAGTCTCCTTGATATATTCCACGCTTAATCTGTATTGGCTGTGATGTGATATTATTTGAATTTGTTTGGATATTAAGTGTGGTTTTACAATTTTCATTACTATGTTTAGGAACTTATCAATTTAGGATCTACTTTGTATATTTCCAATATTTGTAGTAACCATGAGTGGGGTACACTATCAAAAGCTTTTTGGTAATCAATGTATGCACAGTGTAGCAACCTTTGTTTAGTTTTAGCTTGATATGTCACCTCTGCATCTATTATCAGTTGCTCTTTACATCCTCGTGCTCCTTTGCAACAGCCTTTTTGGTCTTCATTTATAATTTTGTTCTGTGTTGTATGTGTCATTAATTTCTGTGTAATGACTGAAGTTAATATTTTGTATATTGTTGGTAGGCATGTTATGGGGCGATATTTTGCTGGGTTTGCTGTGTCTGCTTGATCTTTAGGTTTCAGATAAGTTATTCCATGTGTAAGTGTATCAGGGAATGTGTATGGGTCTGCAATGTAACTGTTAAATAATTTTGTTAGATGTGAATGTGTTGAGGTGAACTTCTTTAGCCAGAAATTTGCTATTTTATCTTTTCCAGGGGCTTTCCAACTGTGAGTAGAATTAATTGCTTGGGTGACTTCATGTTGCAAAATTATCACTTCAGACATTTGTGGTATCATCTTGTATGTGTCTGTTTCTGCTTGTATCCACCATGCATGCCTGTTATGTTGTACCGGGCTTGACCATATGTTGCTCCAGAAGTGTTCCATGTCTGTTATGTTTGGTGGATTGTCTATTTTAATGTGTGTGTTATCTATTGTCTGGTAAAATTTCTTTTGGTTTGTGTTGAATGTTTGGTTTTGTTTCCTTCTATTTTCACTTTCTTTGTATCTTCTAACTCGTTTGGCCAATGCTTGTAATTTTTGCTTCTTTTCATCTATTTGCTCTATCGCTTCTTGTTGTGAGATTTTACCTAACCTTTTTCGTTTGTTGTCTGATATTTCATTTCTTATATATTGTGTTAGCTGTCTGATGTCTTTTCTGTTTTTCTATTCTGATCTGTAGCCTGTGTTGGCATGCTGGTTTTGCGGGTTTCTTCTGTGTGTTGGTTGGTTCTGATCTCTGCCTAGTGTGTATATTTAGTGTAGTGAGTGCTCCTATATAAACCAGTAGTTGAAACTCTTCCATAGTTGTATTTTCATTTATTTTGTTGTGTATGATTGTGTTGATAATTGTTGTTGTTGTTTCGACTTGTGGGTTATTTGGTGGTCTATGGAAGAATGGTCTAATGTCTGTATTTGTGTCTTTGTATTCTATATATGTCAGCTGAAATTTTTCTTCTACACTCCTGGAAATTGAAATAAGAACACCGTGAATTCATTGTCCCAGGAAGAGGAAACTTTATTGACACATTCCTGGGGTCAGATACATCACATGATCACACTGACAGGACCACAGGCACATAGATACAGGCAACAGAGCATGCACAATGTCGGCACTAGTACAGTGTATATCCACCTTTCGCAGCAATGCAGGCTGCTATTCTCCCATGGAGACGATCGTAGAGATGCTGGATGTAGTCCTGTGGAATGGCTTGCCATGCCATTTCCACCTGGCGCCTCAGTTGGACCAGCGTTCGTGCTGGACGTGCAGACCGCGTGAGACGACGCTTCATCCAGTCCCAAACATGCTCAATGGGGGACAGATCCGGAGATCTTGCTGGCCAGGGTAGTTGACTTACACCTTCTAGAGCACGTTGGGTGGCACAGGATACATGCGGACGTGCATTGTCCTGTTGGAACAGCAAGTTCCCTTGCCGGTCTAGGAATGGTAGAACGATGGGTTCGATGATGGTTTGGATGTACCGTGCACTATTCAGTGTCCCCTCGACGATCACCAGTGGTGTACAGCCAGTGTAGGAGATCGCTCCCCACACCATGATGCCGGGTGTTGGCCCTGTGTGCCTCGGTCGTATGCAGTCCTGATTGTGGCGCTCACCTGCACGGCGCCAAACACGCATACGACCATCATTGGCACCAAGGCAGAAGCGACTCTCATCGCTGAAGACGACACGTCTCCATTCGTCCCTCCATTCACGCCTGTCGCGACACCACTGGAGGCGGGCTGCACGATGTTGGGGCGTGAGCGGAAGACGGCCTAACGGCGTGTGGGACCGTAGCCCAGCTTCATGGAGACGGTTGCGAATGGTCCTCGCCGATACCCCAGGAGCAACAGTGTCCCTAATTTGCTGGGAAGTGGCGGTGCGGTCCCCTACGGCACTGCGTAGGATCCTACGGTCTTGGCGTGCATCCGTGCGTCGCTGCGGTCCGGTCCCAGGTCGACGGGCACGTGCACCTTCCGCCGACCACTGGCGACAACATCGATGTACTGTGGAGACCTCACGCCCCACGTGTTGAGCAATTCGGTGGTACGTCCACCCGGCCTCCCGCATGCCCACTATACGCCCTCGCTCAAAGTCCGTCAACTGCACATACGGTTCACGTCCACGCTGTCGCGGCATGCTACCAGTGTTAAAGACTGCGATGGAGCTCCGTATGCCACGGCAAACTGGCTGACACTGACGGCGGCGGTGCACAAATGCTGCGCAGCTAGCGCCAATAGACGGCCAACACCGCGGTTCCTGGTGTGTCCGCTGTGCCGTGCGTGTGATCATTGCTTGTACAGCCCTCTCGCAGTGTCCGGAGCAAGTATGGTGGGTCTGACACACCGGTGTCGATGTGTTTTTTTTTCCATTTCCAGGAGTGTATATCTAACATGTGTGTCACTTCGTGTTCTATTTGTGCTTGTTCTGGTGGCTGTCTTAAGATTTCGTTTTCCTCTGACAGTTTAATTGATGCATGTTGTTCTTTGTTTGTTTGCTCTGGGATGTTTGAGTCCACTACTGTATTTTCTTCTTCTTCTGATTGCACATTATTTTGTTCCAGTATTTGTTGTACTTGTTGTTTGATGTTTTCTAATTCTGACTGGGGTATCCTGTTATTTTTGATTATTACACGGATCTGATCAGCTAGTCGTTGTTCTGTCAAAAATTTTAATTCTGGGTATCTGGTAATAAATGTGTATACTTGTGATCTGTATCCAGTTGTGTTGGTTCCTAGGTTTGTTGCTTGGTAATAACAGGGACATGAGGTGTAGATTAACTTCATCTGACCATCTCATCCTCTGTCTTTGTTTTCCTTCTAGGGTGGTTGCAGGAAGCATATCCTGCAAAACACCTCTATTTGGATTTGAATCATGTTCCAGTTGGCTAGCAGTGTCGTTACCATTGTGGGCGGGCATAGGGTTCAAGCGTCGTCCCCGACCATGACAGTGCTTGTCCGAGGCTTCTTTAGTTCTGTCCTGAACCAACTAATCACACTAAAAGGGGGGTTAGCCCTATTAGTGGTCTGTTCTTTTCGTCGCCTTTTATGACTGGCAGAACATACCGGAGGCCTATTCTTTTCCCGGGCCTCCATTCATATTTATATTATTATTATTATTATTATTATTATTATTATTATTATTATTATTATTATTATTATCATCCACACCTGCAGTCCCAGTACACAATGAGATCTCTGTACCACAGTATCATAAGATGTTGCTAGAGGAGGAGGAGCCAAAACAAAATGGTGCAAACTGCTGATAAAGATGATTTCTTTAGCCATCTGGAATGGTCCTACACAATTACAACATATCTGCAGTTTCCACAAATGAACTATTGAATGACAGATACTTCACTCTATCAGTGGGCTATGGTACCTCTAGCATCCCACTATTGTACTTTGGTGGAGACACTTAGTGGGTGCCAGGACTGCAGATATTTACTGGCAAACAAACAAAAAATTAAATATGTAACTTTATTTTTTCAATTTTAACTCATCTGTAGAGGCCCAAGGTGGTTAAACTCTACAATGGCAGGGTTGAGGTGGTGGATCATTGTTATGATGATGACTGGAGGTCACTCACAGGAACATCATTATTAGGCATACATTTTACTGAAGAACAAACTGCAACACTCGTAACAATGCTCTGTTGTGGCAACACCACCCTGGGCACGGCTGAGGGCAGTGATTATGGCGGCACTGTTACGGCAGGCGGCCAGCAGCTCATTATGACGCTTCTCACTGGATGGGAATGCTGACACACAGAGGCCACAGCACCACGTATACTGCCTGGGCATGGCTCAAGGCTGAGCCATGCTGGTAGGTGTAGAAATCCACTGTGATTCTCACAGAGAAAGATAGCCTCTCATCAGTGCTGTCCACCTCTGCAAGTGGAGACATACTGCATCAGTATTTCCACCCACACATGGGTGTTCGAGCAGCTGCACCATCCTGAGCTCAAGCATCTACCCTCCAGGGCAGAAGGATGGCTGTGACTGATGTGAGCCCACAGGTGGCTCACCGGCTCGAAGGCATTAAGTCCACAGTGGCAAACTTAGTGTCAGCAGTAGGCTTGCAGCTGTGGATGCCAACTCTCACAGCAGCTGCTTGCCAGAAGATGTTGCCCCGTTGACTGGTGTACATGTACCCTTACAGATGGTGCCGCCAGACAGCGGCCACCTCAGCTAAAAATGATAGGTATTCGTACTAGTTTGGTGTCTACCTGTTTTGCTGAAGCACCACTTCTGACCACATATGCAAAAAAAAAAAAAAAAAAAAAAAAAAAAAAAAAAAAAAAAAAAAAAAAAAAAAAAAAAAAGCTGCTCACAGGTGTAGTAACTGCTCTGCCACAGCTGCAGTGGCCCTGCCTTCCTGCTGTATCAACATTATTATATTGTTGATCACTGGTTTAGACCACCATGTGGATACTGACCAGTGGCACTGATGCATGTGACATAACAATGTTTTGATCTGCTTCACACGCACTCACTACCATAGTGTTTTGCAACAGCTGTAGCAGCATTGCTATTTTAGACAGTAGCGTCAAATTATAGTGCCGGTGCTACAGATTCTTCCATAGCTTCTTGGTAGGGCAAACTCATAATTACAAATGAAAACAACAGTATATGGATGTTCTATAATATTAATCTATTTTGTTAACTGGTTTTCAGCTTACGAGGCCACCATCAGAATTTAACTAGCTATCATCCTCAAAGAGGGTAAGATACTGATTAACAATACTGAAAAAGATGTTGCACATTGAAAGTGAGGTAAAAACAAAGAGTAAATGTTTTTGTACTTCACTGTCAATGTCTGACATCTTTTTCACTATTGTTCACCAGTATTTTACTTTCCTTGATAATGATAGTTAAAGTCCAACAATTGCCTTGTAAGCCAAACATTGGTTAACAGTAGCTTTTGATTAATGTGTCAGTGACAAGTAGCTTGATGAAACTTTGACCACACATAGAAAGAACTGCTCAAGTATTGTACAGGAGGTAACTGACAGCAATATGCAATCAGACAAAAAGAAATGACACTTATGGAAAGACAATAATTACAAAGAAGTCACCACAATGTATGGTGGTCCCCTGGACATTACAAAAGGCAGGACAGGGTTCTTAACAGGGTGTGTGATCGCCACGGACAGCAGTGCTTGCTTTTCAAGGTGCTCCCTTGCTGGATACAAAGTTTGTTAGGAATTCTTGTGAAAGAGCTTTCCATTTCACATCCAGCATGGTTGACAGCTGTTGGGTGGTTGTTGATGCATGTGGACATGCTGCAATACAACTAAACACATTCCACATTTTCTCGATGGGATTTAAGTTTGGAGAATGGGCAGGCCAGTCCATTCTCCAAATATCCTCCCATTCCAAGAGTTCCTCCACCTGCACTGTTTGATGCAGTTGTGCATTGTCATCCATAAAAATGAAGTCTGGAACGAATGCATCCTGGAAAGACACACATGGGGAAGTAGTATAGTGTTATAATAATGTCAACATGTGAGCGTATCATGCTCATTTGAGGTCAGTATGCCCATGGAACATTGTGTGTTCCCACACCATACCACATGGTCCGTCAAACTGATCATGTTGACAGAATTATATAGAATAATTTAAAAGAGCAGATAAGTTAATGAATAAATATTGTTCAGTAACTAACTCCATACTGAATCAACAGCCAAATGGGCAGGTTACAGAAGCATTAACAACTTCTCAGAAGTAAAGTACCTTAAGGCTGCTGAAAGGAGGATATGATATTCGCTGCTACTGCCACTGGTTTCATGGCTGCTGAGATTTATGACATCCAGTAGTACATCGCTCGATTAAATCCACCATCTATGCACTTAACCACCAAAAATACACACCAACATAGTGTCACCGTACTGTCATTCAAACATTATGTGCTACCATGTTTATAACATATTTTAAAGGACAATTTGCCTAACTTGTCGCCAAACCACACCACTATCTGTATGCTTAGATCAAATGTAGTTTGATGCGCTCGTGTACATCTACATTTTGCAAGCAGCAACATGATCTACAGTGGGAGGTCCCAGGCAGCAGTCATGAATTTCTGAATAGCTACAATGGAAAATCTCCACAAGAATATATTTCAACAGAATTCTCAAACAACAGCAATATTCCTGTGTGAGCAAAACACTGATGCATGAATTGCTTCCCTCTGACTGCCCATCTGTTCATTCCCAACAGAACAATGAACTTCATTTATATGGGAGACTTTGACGTAACTGAAATATAATGAATCCTAAAACAGAACACAGAGTTAGCTAACTGTGACATATTACCTGTTCTTATTCATAACTGCTCTTGTATGTTTATGCAACTATTCAGAGCACATTGTTACTAAACATTAAAACTGGCTGTTAAGTTCCACAGTCCTACGAAAATATGCAGAATTTTAGCAATTAAAAACAAAAACTTGCACTGTATCATTTGAATATTTTAGCTCATTCATATTAATACACAGAAATATTAAGCCCACCTTTTAAAACTTGTGTACCCTGGCAAATTTTAAGGAAAAACAGTAATTTTCTGTTTTAGTGAAGTTAGAAAAAGTACAACATATCTATCACAAATTTTAAAAAGCATACATAATGTAAAAAATGAGATACTTTATTTTGACAAAAAGTGTGAGATTCTTAACTGTCTAAAATTCCCATACATGCAATCTAAATTGAAGGCATCAATAACTTTAAGATTTATGCATTGAGAAACTTACCAACACTATCAAATGCATACCCACGTCTTTTTTCCAAATACAGATAACGAGCACAATTACGCATGAGTGGAGCTTCCATCATCTCAACTAATGCGTGATTGTTCATCCATCCACCTGTTTTGCAAATGTTTCTCAGTTCTTCCCATATGTTCTCACACTTCAAATGTGATCGTAGCTCCTCAATTTCAGAAGGTGTGAAAATAGTTGAGGGCCCACTACCTATGTTTGAAAAATTGTAGCCATTATTACTCTAAAGCACACAAGCAATTAATGTATTACATAGTAAACACAGCTATTTAATTTAAACTCTCCACCATATGGATAATTAAGTGAAAAAAATTCCTTAGCTTGCAGTTAAATGCTCATCCTTTATTATAACATGATTGATGTCAAGGCTTCTACCCTCATCATCAGACATATCTGTTTATATACTCCCCTGTCATCACAAATGGTTGCACCAGAAGGTATGTTTTATAATGCTTAACTTATTATACCTACTGTTTAGATTTTGTTTCTGGTGCAAAAACAAGTGACAACATAAAAGTATGACACCCTTCCTCATTTCCAGTTTTTGTTAAGCTATGGTGTAAACAAATTAACATCACCATGAGGTTACTCTCTACATGTTAGACAACATCACTGTATAGCTGTGGCTTGTCAGATACTATACACATTGGTGATCTATTTACAGTCTTGATATTGACATAAGGGCTATTAATTTTACACACATGACAGTAAATTTATTATATCTTAAGTGGAGTGCAGAAGAAAGCAGCTCATCTGGTGACAGAGGGTAATATTTTTAATTATGAGCTACATCGTATCTGCTAGTCAATCAGCAACCCAAAATTTTATGTTTTGTTTGTGATTATTTCATGACTAAGAACAACATGAGAATCCTAGTTATCATAACAGGTGCTTTCATGAAACTTCCTGGGAGATTAAAACTGTGTGCCGGACCGAGACTCGAACTTGGGACCTTTGCCTTTTGCGGGCAAGTGGTAGAGCACTTGCCCAAGAAAGGCAGAGGTCCCAAGTTCGAGTCTCGGTCCGGCACACAGTTTTAATCTGCCACGAAGTTTCATATCAGCGCCCACTCCGCTGCAGAGTGAAAATCTCATTCAGGTGCTTTCATGTTGCTAAAACCACACTCCAGCAGATGTCAGTATTGTACAAACTTCATACTAAATGTCATGAGCAACCCATTGTTGGAATTGCAATTCCAACAATGTAATAAAAACAATTGTATTATCATATACAGACTTTACACTATGCATGGATTCATTGTGACATCTTTAACATCTCTCACATGATGAAGGGGATATTTGCAAAATGGCAAAACTCAATGTTTTCATTCTGCTACTGTGCTGTCACTGCATTCATTGTTAAAGAGGAAAAATCTGCTGCTGACATTCAGCTCAGACTTCTGCATGCACACAGAAATGTGTGCATGGGTCCTGCAACATTATAATATGGATGGAACATTTCAAATCTGGAAACATGATCATCCACAATGGGCCCCGTAGCTGTTTCTCGAAGTTCCTCCATGGTACACACAAAGGAAAGAGTTGAAGAGTTCATTAGAGAAACCTTATGTGTCACTGTGAACGAAATCAGATCAAGACTTGCAATAGGATCTAGTTCAGACCATGAAATGATTCAAAGATTGGTTACTGAAAAGTTTGTGCCTGTTTACTGACCGAAGGCCATGAACTTTAGAGAAGAATCATCATTCAATGCCATTTTCAGAGATTTTGAAATGAAAGAGATAACCTTTTGATGAGCATTATCAGAGGCAATGAAAGCTGGTTCCACCATTATGAGCCTGAAACAAAAAACCAGAATATGGAATGGCACTATTTGTAATTGCTGTCAAAAGATAAAACAAGGGCAGTGCGATCTGGTCAGAAAGTTATGGGTAGTGTCATCTGGAATGCACAGGGTTGCATTCTGGTTGATTTTCTTCAACTTGGACAGACCACAAATGCTGTCATTTACATACATACACATTTGAAGCTATGCCTTGCATGACACAGTAAATGCCCCAGAATGAAGGTCCTCCTACAGCCTATTATACATGGTCTCACTGTGGAGAAAATTAGAACATTTGGTTGGAAAAGTCTTTTGCACCCTCCCTACAGTCCCAACCTTGTAGCCACTACCATCATATTGGCACTGTGAAAGAAAAACTGTAAGGCCAAAACTACATGAAAGTACTGCATCAGTGTCTTTGAGAAGCTAGAATGAGCTTCTACCAGGGGGGAATTATCAGGCTTGCAGAAGGAAAAATGTGTGCAAAAAAAAATGGAGCTATATCAGAAAGTGGCAACAAATCTGCAGACTAAGATGATGTATATGATTTATCTAAAAACTAAAAAAATAATATTCATAAGAATCAGTTGCTCATAACTTTTATTATATATCCCTCATAACAGCTGCATTCTTGTCACAGTTTTTTCCTGTTAAATGTGTATAATGGCTCATTACAATAACTTTTGCGAAACTGTAACACACAAAAGAATGGCCCTGAATAAATTCAAATTTAGATGATTTGCAGACCAGAACAGTGTACTGGCAATAGCTGGTTAAGACTGTAAAAGTCTGACAGGTTATAAAGGAGAGGCAAGCCACTAACACCCTGGGTTGAGAGGGCAATGGGGAAACAAAGATGATAGGGGAGGAGTCAGAAAAGTAGTATGTCTCCCATCATCCTCACAACAGATAGGTCCTGATTTCTTTCGCAAGAAAGAAATTGACAGTTTGGACAGCTAGATACCTGTACCTGGAATTTCACCTACTGAATGCAAGAACTGGACAGCTATCCAGTCTCTCTATAATTTTAGTTTTGCAAAATAAAGTTCATTGCCAGTATTTGGGAAATCTTATGCTTCAGCATATGATAAAGGTAGACAGATAAATAGAAATACTTTTCATTCCATGGAACTATAGTGAGGGAATCCTCAAGAATGTAGAACATGTCATGAAAACAAAAAGAGAGAATACATACTTAAAAAAGAAAATTCATGCTTATGTGCCTTTCACTGATCCTAGGTAAAATGGTCCTCAAGGATATGAATTAAGTAAAAAACATCTGAAAACAATTTTCACTTTTATTTATATACACTGACGTATGAGGCATGTTTAGAAAGGAAGTGTGCTGTGACCATAATGAGTTTTTTTTTTCTATTTTTTTTACTGGCAACAATGAGTGGTGCTCTCACTGAGCATCACAGAAACACTGTAGTACATAAACTCATGTTGTTGTGTCTAACTGCATGAAAGACGAAGGTAAGAAATCTTGCCAAGTGAGAGTCAGATGCTGTTCCCCATTTCTTACTCACAAAAAAATAACAACCTACCAATTTTTTTTTGTGAATCAATACGGTTTAAAGCAAAGGTGATACAAACACAATGAGCATGTTTAAGTGGTATAGAACCGTGTTCAAGATGGGTCCCAACACAGTTAACAGAGCAGCATGAGAAAAATAGGATCAATAGTTCCTGCCAAGTTTCTTGAGCAACTTGATTTGGAAGATGTGGATTTACTGTGTTCTACTAAGACTAGAGATGAAACAAGGGTGGCTCATTACATGTCTGAGACAGAAAGACAGCTGTTACTGTGGCTACACACCAATACCCACCTGTCAAAAAATTCAAAACCTCAATTTCTGGCAAAAAATTATGGCCTTAGTGTTTTAGAACCAAAAAGGCATCATTTTGGATGAATTTCTGACTCAGAGGGAGACCATCAGTTCACAATGATATTGTGAGACCCTACAAAAACTTAAAAGGAGCATTCAAGACAAAAGGAGGGGAATGCTGATGAGAGAAGTCTGCCTGTTCCACAACAAAGCCCGTCCTCACACAGCCTTAGCCACCAAGATGCTCTTGGACGCATTTGGTTGGGATGTTTCGAACCAGCCCCCGTATTCCTCTAACTTGGTGAAGACACACACATTTGGAATTATATTTTCAACCCACGAGCAGGTGCAGAAAGAGATTATGGAGTGGAGGAAAGAGCTGGTGGGAGAGTTCTTTGATGAGGGCATAAAGAAGTTTATGCCACGCCCCACCACATGCACTGGACGGGATGGCAATTATGGGGAAATGTTGTCAGCAACTGTATCAAGAATATCCTGCCTTTTTTTTTAAAGGTATACTTCATATAAAAATTTAGTTAACTTACTTTCTGAACATGTCTTGTCCATAAGATAATTCTTAGGCTATAGTAGCCACACATCATGATATTATCAAACAGGAAGTAGTTTACAACACATACTTACACTAATCGAGCTACTACAATGGAAGTGTTCAGAGATCAAATTTTATGCAAAACTCACATTGTACAATTAACAGTGCATTCAGCAATTTGTTCCACTACAGAACATACTCTATACTACACTGACATTTATTTAACAAATTCTAAGTTTGTGCATGCAAATGACAAGTAACAAAACATGTTATGTGAAACTTTATGAAAACTGTAACCGGAACTAGATGAAATAATTCATACAGGTCACTATGATTATGGGCTCATACCAGGAGCTTATTTCCTTTATTTTTTTAAGTCATGTTTGTCAGAGCTATTTGCAGTAAGGGGGAAATGCATCTCTAACACCAGGACACACTTTACACAGTCTCTCCTACACAGCATCAAATCAACATCTTCACATCGCTCATGCATATACCACATAATAATTTATGCAAAAATTATTGATTTAAAAGCAATATTTTGATAGGTGCAACAAAGAACTGAAAGAAACACAATGAATACTGTAGTGAGGCTTACATTAACTGGATCCTTTTCCTACAATCATGGTACACAGTCAAATGCTGCAGCAGTGCACTGGCTGCTCTTTAGTTTAGAATGTAATGACTGTAACATGCCATTAGTCTTATTATAGATAACTGTAATTAAATACAGTGAAAATACCTTTTTCTTCAGACTTAAGCTTTTCCAAGAACCATAGACGAAATGTTGGAATTGGAGAAAGTGTTGAAAATTTTGTCACCTGTGGAAATTCTGCTTGGACTTCTTGTACAACTCTCTTGATCAAATAATTTCCTAATTCAATACCCTAGAGAAGAAAAAATAGCACAATAAAATTATTTATTGAAAGAAACCTCTCTCAGTATTTAGTAAGATTTCTTTCAAAAGACAACTTTAAGAATCTTCCATATTTTATGCACTGAACCACACAAGAAAAGCTGCTAGTGAGGTTGTACTTATCATCTAGCTAGCAAAATTTTATTTAAGGCTGTTGTACATAATTGCTTGAATTACAAGATCACAATATTATGTTATTCATTAAAATATGTGACTTCAGGTGGTAGAAGCCACAAAGCATCTGCCTGCACCTGATGATGTTTGTGTACGAGGGGATCACAAGCCAACTGGAGTCCCAGACAGGGAAAGTTGAGAGAGGTGCCCCGCCAGTCAATATGGCTGCATGCTTCTTCCAGATATTCAAGGTAAATGCTGCACCACTGAAATCAACCTAAGGCTTGTTGTTGCTCTATACGTCACAGATAACACTACACTGGAAAGAATTTGATAAATTGATAACTCAATAGGTTAATGAATTTTGCAAATTATGGCAAACTAATTAGCACTAAAGATTATAATGGAATGCTCTTCAAGAGGAACATTCTCAGCTAGTGTGTGTTTCTTCAAGCATGGGAAAAAGAGGATGTTTCCCTTCAACAATGATTGCTAACCTAGTGATTGGCAATCCAAGCTGGCCAATCAGATGTACAGATGGGCACCTATAGCAAATTTTGCAGAATTATAGAGGATGGATTCTCCTATTATGTATCACTTCGCTACTGTGCCTGATGTAAGACGCTACAACTGCAGTTCATAAGTTACTCAGTACTTTTTAACACCTGTTCTAGTTAAACCAGTTGACATGCCCAGTCTGGTTATAATCTCATTGAATTTTTGCGAATCTAACACACCACATTCATCACCTGGTAATGCAGTAACGCACTCCAGTAAACGTCCGGCAGTCACCAATTGTTCATGATAGATTGCCAGACAGAGTAGGGAAAATTTTATTGGAAATTGAAATTTTACTTTCTCAATTGTTTGTTTTTGATGCAGTGGCTCTGTGTTCCATTGTAGAGTTGTGATTGGGCTTGGGCTAGTACAATAGTCAATGCCACTAGATATCACAGCCTACCCAGGCTCAGTTCACATAAATAGTATTCTCTCAATGAATTCTGCTGATGGGCTGATGCACTACGAAAGAGTCACTGACTACGGCATGCTTGTGAAGTACCCTCTGGCAGTCGATCAGAGGACTGTGAATGATCACGTGGGGGATGCAGGGCGGACTGGTGAGGTTGCACTGAGAATTCTGGGATGCTCCCTCAGTAACCAACTCTCGACTCAACCAGATGTGTCCTCCTGCTCCTCTGTGGGTGCTATGCCCCTCAGTCTGGTAGTAGGTAGCCTCCCATGTGCCGCAGTCTCGAATCTGTACAACATAGAGTTAGTCATCTAGAAATAAACTCCAATTAATTTGTTTGGAAAGTCTCTCATTCCAATTTATGAATTTTCTTCCTCTCCCAGACACACACATCCCACCTTGTAATCAGGCCTTTGGTAAATCCTGTACACAACATTCTATTTGTCTTAAAAGAATAACCAAACTCTTAAATGTGGCCCTGATATTTTGAGTAACATAATGGGCAATTATTGTAGGGTGTGGCAGAAAAAATTAATTGTTTCAAAATATGATTTGTAAAAGGTAGTTGCAATCTAGCCATGGCCCAAAACAGAATATTCCATGGAAATATAATAATTGCAATACACTCTATTAATTGTAATATACTCTATCCAGTGCATCACATTCCTTTACTTTTATTAACAGCAAATGCCACAGCCAAATGAGAAATTATTTCATAGCTGATACCAGTAATGAACATAAATTAGCTATTCAACATGAGGCTCAGTAAAACATATCACAACATAAATGGCATCCAGGATAGGGCCTTACCAAATCACACACTACATAAGTGGTGTCCAACATGTGGCCTTATTTAAATGCAACAGTATAACCTCTGCCTGGAAATGCCAGTATCTGCAACAGCTACACAGTGTGTCTGTGCATTACAAATAGCCTTTACTATGACCACTGATGCATGATACACCACATTCAGGCAGGCAATGTCTTTAAGATACTGAGATACAACAACGACAGTTAACATGCCTAATTTCATCTCAGAAAGCTTGTAATATAAACTTATAAATTAAGACAACTTTAATTCGAATGTAAGTATTATGTTAGCTACCACACTAAAAGCACTTGGTGGGAAAGTAAACACTGAATCCCGATACACAAAAAGTGTGTGTGTGTGTGTGTGTGTGTGTGTGTGTGTGTGTTTTAGCACTTCACATGCCACAGAAACTTTCTGTGCTGTTTCTGTATGTTTTCATCACACACAGAGCAGCTGCACATCAAAGGCTACCTATCCTGATTCTAGTTTGTTGTTTCCATCAGGTAATTCACCTATAGTAGCAATTATGTCTAAAGCAACTATTTTTGGTTTGGCTTTTTTCATTTACTACTACACACAGTTTTATGCATCAGCTGTATGTCACGGCCAGCTGTGTTGTCACTGGCTAATCAGAACTAACAGTTTAGTTGCAAGTCCATGAGTATGCAGACCACAACATAACCTAAAATCAAGTGGCCTTACTTCAAAATCCTAGCAGTATTCCTAAGTGAGCAGTCAAAAAGTTTTAACAAGTACAATTACAACATACCTGTAATCCTTTTTGAGTTGATGTTATAGAGTAAAATATAGCTGCTTTTATAGATGAAGGATCTTCACATTCTGTATGCCCAATTCCAGTTGCTGAAGCTGAGGCGTCAACTAATTCAGTAAGTTTATTATTAGCCAACTGAACTGCAGTTTCACTATTACTTATTCCTATTTTGTAGTATTATTAAATAACAGACTCTAAACATAAGTCATGGTGGAGAAAGAGGACAGATTGAAAATGGATGAAAAATGTAAAGATTTTATTGCTTCAGTTCATTTTATCATAACTGATACAAAGATGAACATTTTAATATATACAAACAATAGGAACTAACAATTTATTTACACACACACACACACACACACACACACACACACACCACAGTATCCACAGCTTCATAAAACATACTCTTGTTGATGTTTTACAGTGTAACCCACAGTTCTGATCCACTGAAAAAGATAGGGGGCAGGGTGAGCAGAGTGGGGACCTTAGGTGCTTCAGATGTGCATTATTTGTCAGCTGTCAGTAAGTTCTGAAAACATTACTGAAATGAATTTCATTGAAGATTGTGTTTGGCACAGGAAAGTATTGATAATCGCTGGTACTGATGAGAGTAACAGAATGACTGAGAATACTAAATAGATAAATTGTACTGTACAATATGAAGGCAAAAATCATATGAACTTCAGAAGCTTTCATGTTGTTATTAATTTTTTTATTAATTTTAAAAAGTACCAGAACAATTGTGAAATACTCACTTGACATGCGTGCAGCAGCAGACACAATACCGCGCATACTACTTGCTATGTTGTCACTCAGTGCTGTGTGCAGGACAACTATTGGCTCAAATGGCATGCTTGTGTGGGTGTACACAAAACATCTCCTATAAGGGCCAACTCTTCTTTTCAGATCAGTCCAGCTCCTAACTGGATGTACTGCTTCATATTCAGATATCTTAAAACAAAACAGCATAAGTAAAATTGGTGACAGCATTTCTGTTGAGAGATAGTGAAATACACTCCTGGAAATAGAAAAAAGAACAGATTGACACCGGTGTGTCAGACCCACCATACTTGCTCCGGACACTGCGAGAGGGCTGTACAAGCAATGATCACACGCACGGCACAGCGGACACACCAGGAACCGCGGTGTTGGCCGTCGAATGGTGCTAGCTGCGCAGCATTTGTGCACCGCCGCCGTCAGTGTCAGCCAGTTTGCCGTGGCATACGGAGCTCCATCGCAGTCTTTAACACTGGTAGCATGCCGCGACAGCGTGGACGTGAACCGTATGTGCAGTTGACGGACTTTGAGCGAGGGCGTGTAGTGGGCATGCGGGAGGCCGGGTGGACGTACCGCCGAATTGCTCAACACGTGGGGTGTGAGGTCTCCACAGTACATCGATGTTGTCGCCAGTGGTCGGCGGAAGGTGCACGTGCCCGTCGACCTGGGACCGGACCGCAGCGACGCACGGATGCACGCCAAGACCGTAGGATCCTACGCAGTGCCGTAGGGGACCGCACCGCCACTTCCCAGCAAATTAGGGACACTGTTGCTCCTGGGGTATCGGCGAGGACCATTCGCAACCGTCTCCATGAAGCTGGGCTACGGTCCCGCACACCGTTAGGCCGTCTTCCGCTCACGCCCCAACATCGTGCAGCCCGCCTCCAGTGGTGTCGCGACAGGCGTGAATGGAGGGACGAATGGAGACGTGTCGTCTTCAGCGATGAGAGTCGCTTCTGCCTTGGTGCCAATGATGGTCGTATGCGTGTTTGGCGCCGTGCAGGTGAGCGCCACAATCAGGACTGCATACGACCGAGGCACACAGGGCCAACACCCGGCATCATGGTGTGGGGAGCGATCTCCTACACTGGCCGTACACCACTGGTGATCGTCGAGGGGACACTGAATAGTGCACGGTACATCCAAACCGTCATCGAACCCATCGTTCTACCATTCCTAGACCGGCAAGGGAACTTGCTGTTCCAACAGGACAATGCACGTCCGCATGTATCCCGTGCCACCCAACGTGCTCTAGAAGGTGTAAGTCAACTACCCTGGCCAGCAAGATCTCCGGATCTGCCCCCCATTGAGCATGTTTGGGACTGGATGAAGCGTCGTCTCACGCGGTCTGCACGTCCAGCACGAACGCTGGTCCAACTGAGGCGCCAGGTGGAAATGGCATGGCAAGCCGTTCCACAGGACTACATCCAGCATCTCTACGATCGTCTCCATGTGAGAATAGCAGCCTGCATTGCTGCGAAAGATGGATATACACTGTACTGGTGCCGACATTGTGCATGCTCTGTTGCCTGTGTCTATGTGCCTGTGGTTCTGTCAGTGTGATCATGTGATGTATCTGACCCCAGGAATGTGTCAATAAAGTTTCCCCTTCCTGGGACAATGAATTCACGGTGTTCTTATTTCAATTTCCAGGAGTGTACATACAAAAAATCATATTTTCTGCAATTCTATAATTAGTATCTACAGAAGTATCCAATTTCCAAAGCTACATTAGTTTCTTAGAAAATAACCCCCCCCCCCCTCCACACACACACACACACACACACACACACACACACACACACACACAGCATACTTCAGTGACCATTTTTAACCAACTTCTGTGAGAAATTAAGATTAATAGTGACAAACCACACAATTTGGAGACTAATACTTCTCTTCAGGCTCACTGAATCTAATTTTGGAAGAAATATCTACTCACTGTTCAGTTCAACTTACGTTGCGCACTTCATGTAATAAATCAAGGAAAGGAAAAGAAAAGAAAATGTTTTACACATATTAAAGAATATGGAAAGAGGAAAATAATGTAGAACTCTAACATAAATAACAAATGAGAACTGCATTTCACAAACCTGTAGCAAGTAGTGAAACACTATCACTTGTTGTGATTAGTACAACTTCAATTTTGCGGACCTTTCACTCAGAGAATCTAAACAGTGTGTTAGAGTAGTCGTGTAGTGCAGCAGTCATTACCTGACAAAATTTTTCTAATTAACCATGAGGGAAAGCAAACTGAAGACAGTGAGTCAATGAAATAAATCACGTCACTGAAGAGACAGGAATTAATCATTACAAGGATGATGATTGTCAAAGTTCACCAACAACCTAAACACATATTTGGGTTTGGTGGAAATAACAGAAAGGCACTAGCAATCCACATAAAACATGAACTGAGAACATTTAGTTCAAATTCAACAAATGTGTGACAACTGGGGTACAAACATGTCATAAATCACACTCTAGATAAATACATATCAAGTAAAGTAATAAAAGATAGTAAAGACACAACCTGACTCATTATACCACTCTGAGAATGTTCGAACAAAAGAGGATGTAGAAAAACTGATAGAGGAAACTCAATGGCAGCTCATGAATCTGCAAGAGCAATGCAGGAAGCCTACAATAATTTTCACAACCAAATGCTACAATATGGCTACCAGATAGCCCCAGGAAATTTTCAGTATATGTTCTGTCAATTCCATCTCTTTTGCATCATTCGGATGTTGAAGCTGACGACTACAGACAAATGACCAAAATATTAAATTTCACATTAAAAATGCATTCACTCATGAGAATACTAATACAGTGCCAATGTTTTGGTGTTGTCCAAAGAGTGCGGTTGAAAGTTACAGTTGGTACCACAAAACAGCACTACAATCTACAGAAAGTCACTGTCAAAGCTGTTTCACAGAGGAAGACTGCACTGCAGTTCCTTCTCTAAATCCTCGCACAAACGAAAAAATGACTGACATCGAAATAAGTGTCCAAGGAATAGAAAAGCAACTGGAATCACTCAACAGAGGAAAGTCCACTGGACCTGACAGGATACCAATTTGATTCTACACAGAGTACGTGAAAGAACTTGCCCCCCTTCTAACAGCCGTGTACCGCAAGTCTCTAGAGGAACGGAAGTTTCCAAATGATTGGAAAAGAGCACAGGTAGTCCCAGTCTTCAAGAAGGGTCGTTGAGCCGCAAAACTATAGATCTATATCTCTGACGTCGATCTGTTGTAGAATTTTAGAACAAGTTTTTTGCTCGAGTATCATGTCGTTTTTGGAAACCCAGAATCCACTATGTAGGAATCAACATGGATTCCGGAAACAGCGATCGTGTGAGACCCAACTCGCTTTATTTGTTCATGAGACCCAGAAAATATTAGATACAGGCTCCCAGGTAGATGCTATTTTTCTTGACTTCCAGAAGGCGTTCGATACAGTTCCGCACTGTCGCCTGATAAACAAAGTAAGAGCCTACGGAATATCAGACCAGCTGTGTGGCTGGATTGAAGAGTTTTTAGCAAACAGAACACAGCATGTTGTTATCAATGGAGAGACGTCTACAGACATTAAAGTAACCTCTGGCGTGCCACAGGGGAGTGTTATGGGATCGTTGCTTTTCACAATATATATAAATGACCTAGTAGATAGTGTCTGAAGTTCCATGCGGCTTTTTGCGGATGATGCTTTAGTATACAGAGAAGTTGCAGCATTAGAAAATTGTAGCGAAATGCAGGAAGATCTGCAGCGGATAGGCACTTGGTGCAGGGAGTGGCAACTGACCCTTAACATAGACAAATGTAATGTATGGGGAATACATAGAAAGAAGGATCCTTTATTGTATGATTATATGATAGCGGAACAAACACTGGTAGCAGTTACTTCTGTAAAATATCTGGGAGTACGCGTGCGGAACGATTTGAAGTGGAATGATCATATAAAATTAATTGTTGGTAAGGCGGGTGCCAGGTTGAGATTCATTGGGAGAGTCCTTAGAAAATGTAGTCCATTAACAAAGGAGGTGGCTTACAAAACACTCATTCGACCTATACTTGAGTATTGCTCATCAGTGTGGGATCTGTACCAGATCGGGTTGACGGAGGAGATAGAGAAGATCCAAAGAAGAGCGGCACGTTTCGTCACAGGGTTATTTGGTAACCGTGATAGCGTTACGGAGATGTTTAACAAACTCAAGAGGCAGACTCTGCAAGAGAGGCGCTCTGCATCGCGGTGTAGCTTGCTCGCCAGGTTTCGAGAGGGTGCGTTTCTGGATGAGGTATCGAATATATTGCTTCTCCCTACTTATACCTCCCAAGGAGATCACGAATGTAAAATTAGAGAGATTAGAGCACGCACGGAGGCTTTCAGACAGTTCTTCTTCCCGCGAACCATACATGACTGGAACAGGAAAGGGAGGTAATGACAGTGGCACGTAAAGTACCCTCCGCCACACATCGTTGGGTGGCTTGCGGAGTATAAATGTAGATGTAGATGTCAGATGCAGCAATGAATGAGAGATGTCAGCATAGACACACCCTCAAAAGGTATCCATACTCCACTGCTGTTGGAAGCTTGTTTATGTCACGAGAGCAGTGCTGCCCACCTCACTCTGTAATCATTGCCTACGACAAAGGACGCATTGTTAAGTCGTCATTATCAGATTCTTTTCGATGCAGTTAAGCCTTTGTCTTAGCTGTGGTGCATCTTCTTACAGGACTGGAGCTGTGCTCTTCAATAGGATTGGTCCTTCTGATAGGCCCACTGCTTTTGCCTCAAGAACTCTCAACAAAAAGCAGTGTGCAATTATAGTCAACTAGAAAAAGACATGCTTGCCAGTATCTATGATGTTAGCATCTGGCTTCAACATAACAAAACTATTGGTCAGAGCTGTGTTTTGAAGTTTACAGTCAATTGTACATTGAGAGGTGACTATCACTGTGTACTGGACGAAGCAATAACAGTTAAAGCGTACAGCAACAGTACCAAATGCATGGTGACATTCCTGAGGACAAGGATTGTTTCCAAGTAAAGTAATTTAAACTGTTCAGATTTTAATAAAGCCAACAGCCTTGCCGCAGACGTAACACTGGTTCCCGTCAGACCACAAATTAAGTGCTGTCAGGCTTGTCTAGCACTTGGATGAGTCACTGTTGGGTCTGCCGAGTGCTGCTGGCAAGTGGTGTGCACTCAGCCCTTGTGAGGCCAATTGAGGAGCTACGTGATAGAAAACTAGCAGTACCAGTCACGAAAACTGGCAACAGCTGGTAGAGCGATGTGCTGACCCCAGGCCTCTCTCTATCTGTATCTTTACCCAGTGACGCCTAAGGGCTGAGGATGACATGGTGGCCAGTTGGTACCATTGAGCCTTTATGGCCTGTTCAGATGGTGTTTGTTTTTGTTTTTAAATTTTAATAAAATGGTTCAATATTCTGTGTGAGTTGTAGTACCTGTTCAACCACCTCCAGACATAAATCTAGGTTTGCTATGACAAACTACAGTGGCAACAATGATGGTTGCTTTTGTACTCCATTGCGTTATACCATCCACCACATATCTCACATGGTGACAATACAGTTCCCATACTTGTCACGAGTACTTAGTATATTGTTAGAAATGGCAGCAGTAATATTTGTATATTTTTGTGTATCCTATAGAGAGTTTAACCTCTGTTCAATAAATGAAGTTGTTCAGTTTCAGGCGCAGCAGACAGAACAACTGCTGCCCAGTGTACAACAGATTACAGCCTTACTGTTGCAACAAGCAGCTCCACAACCAGCTGCTACTCCCAGGTTTCATCAGCTTAACACTAACCAAAGAGGACTGGTCAGAATACTGCAACTAAATCTATGCACACTTCACAGCATGCAGCATTAAGCGTATGGTGCACATTGCATTTTTTTTTTTTTTTTTTTTTTTTAACAGATGGAACTGATGTGTACAGACTGTGTACAAAATTGTTCCCTGGCTCTAGTCCAGATGATGTTGATTATGAGGAACTCATTTGCAAAATCTGCAAGCACTACGAGGCACTGATTCATGTTTCTGGACCAAGATTAAAATTTTTTAGTCTTAAGAACCACCCAGAACAATATTTGAAACAGTGGATTGCTGAACTCAAACGGCTAAGAGGACATTGCAGGTTTGAGTGTTCTTGCAGATACATACAATAAATTTCCTTTTGTAGTCCCCATGACACCCACCAATATAGAATCGGCTTTGTCTTGTATTTTTTGTCTCAAAGGTCTCCATGAGGTCCTTGTCTTGGACAACATACCACAATTCACATAATTGCTGTACCCTGTTGCACCTTCTGCAGCCGCCATGGAAACAGTTCTTTCCAAGGGGTCAGTCACAGTTTCAGCCACAGGATAGAGTTTTCATTAAATTTTTCAGAAGGAAGCAGTATTGGGAGCATGGGATCATCACACAAGTTTTGGGTCATTCATTTTATGTTGTTCAAGGTTTCCCTGTGCTCCTTCAGGATCACCAGAACCAGTCGCAGCACTCTAATATCAGCGATCCTGCTGCAGAATTTTCGCCCACAGACCCAGCTTGCTGCTGGGGGGAGCAACAGCAGTCATCTCTGTGTTGTCTAGAGCAGTGTTGGTGGAGATTGACATCGCACCACCATTGCCACCGCCACCATCATTGGCATTGCCAACATCAGCACTGGTCCTGCAGCCTGAGCCAATCTGCACAGAGGTGCCATGCCACCAGACAACAGTCAAGACACCCCTAGTGTTTCACCTGTTGTCTGCTCACCACAGCATCTATGCCCCTGGATGCGGGGATGCACTCTGTGGCTGATTTTTCTGCTCGTGTTCCTGGGCACTCGCAAGGTAGATACCAAGGTGTGGACAGGGAACAGCCTCCCTCCTCATCTACGTCCTCATTCCTCATTCAGGCCACTCACCAGTCATCATTACATGACCCAACACTACACGAGGATGGTATGGAGTTTTTTCTTGGGGGGGGGGGGGGGGGTTGTCAAAAAAGTGAGGTCCTACACTACCGTTGGTACCTCAAAACGGCATCACAAGCTGACGATAGTCACTACCACCAGACACAGCAATGAACAAGAGATGTTAGCACGGACATGCTCAATAGTTCCCATGTTCCACTGCTACTGGGAGCTTGCTTACATCAGAGCACAGCGCCACTCACCCCATTCTGTAATAACTGCCTACAATGGTGGCATGGTCTTAGCTCATATCTGGCTGTGTTCTAACAGAACTAGTAGTCAGAACTGTGTATCAACATTTATAGTCAATTGTACATCTAGAGGTGACTAGAATTCTCTATTGTATCAAGTGATAATAGTTATAGTGTTCAGTGACAGTCACGACGACATAGTGGACATGAATTGTTTCTAAGTTAAGTATTTTAAATTGTTAAAATTTTATTAAAGTGATATAATATTTTGTGTGCATTGTAGTAGCCCTCAACCTCATCAAGAAGTAAATCTAGGCTTGCTACACAACACTAAAAATGTTAGACTGCCACACACACTGCCAAATAAAGGATAGTCAAAAGCAAATAAAATGAATCAAAATGAGCAAGACACAAAGTCCTGCAGGAGCTCCTATTACATTTTATAATCAATATGCAACCACAATTATAGAAACAAACTTGGTTACAGTATTATGAAAAGCAAAGAGGAAGTAGATGAAGGTGAGGTGGGAAACATGATACAGTGAGCAGAATTTGACAAAGCATCGAAGACCTACACTGAAAGAAGACCCCTGGAGTAGATGACATTTCTACAGCATTAATGAGATACGTAGGACACTATAACATTACAAAACTACATCAACCTATATGTGACATGTACGAGACAACTGAAATAACATAATATTTCAAGAAAAATGTAATAATTCAAATTCCAAAGAAAGGAAGTGCTAATAATTACCAAATCATCAGTTATGTAAGTTATGGTGACAAAGTACTTACACACTTTATTTGCAGAAGACTGGAATGACTGTCAGAATGACTGACAGAACCCAACCTCAAAGAAGATCAGTTCGGTTTCCAGAGAAAAGTAGAAACTTGAGGTAATAGTGACCATATGACTAATATTAGATGACAGATTGGGGGAAAAAAGTTTATAGTGTTTGTAGATTCAGAGAAACTTTTTGACAATATCAACTGTAATATACTCTTTGAAATCCTAAAGGTATCAAGTTATCTACAACTTGCTGGAATATATTCTTTGAGATCCTAAAGGTAATATGGACCAAACACATGAAGCAAAAGGTTATCTACAACTTCCTGAGAAAATAAACAGCAATTATAAGAGTTGAAACACATGAAAGGAATCAGCAGTTCAGAAGGGAGTGAGGCATGGTTGTAGTCTATATCCAGGGAAGCATACACAGATAGGCCAAGCTTGGGTGGCTTGCGGAGTATAAATGTAGATGTAGATGTAAGAAGATGCTTGCTATAAGCAGGAAATCCAGATTTGAGTCACAGGCTGGTACAAATTTTCATGCCACTATTCTACATTTACATCTACATAGATACTGCACAAGCCACCATATGGTGCGTGGTGGAGGGTACCCTGTACCAGTACTATTCATTTCCTTTACTGTTCCACTCGCAAATAGAGTGAGGCAAAAATGATTGTTTATATGCCTCCACATGAGACCTAATTTCTCGTATCCTATATTCGTGGTCCTTACACACAACGTATGTTGGTGGCAGCAGAATAGTTCGGCAGTCGGCTTCAAATGCTGGTTCTCTCTCAACAGTGTTTCTTGAAAAGAACATCGCCTTTCCCCCAGGGATTCCCATCTGAGTTCCTGAAATGTTTCTGTAACACTTACATGTTGTCAAACCTACCAGTAACATATCTAGCAGCCTGTCTCTGAATTGCTTCAATGTCTTCCTTCAATCCAACCTGGTACAGGTCCGAAACACTCAAGTAGTACTCAAGAATAGGTCACACCAGCAATCCTATATGCGGTCCCCCTTACAGGTGAAACACTCTTTCCTAAAATTCTCCCAGTAAACAAGGTCGACCATTTGCCTTCCCTACCACAGTCCTCACATGCTTTTTCCATCTCATATCGCTTTGCAGTGTTATGTCCAGATATTTAAACGAACTGCCTATGTCACACAGGACACTAGAAATACTGTACCCAAACATTACAGGTTTGGTCTTCCTACTCATCTGCATTAACTTATATCTTTCAACATTTAGCGCTAGCTGTCATTCATCACACCAATGGAAATTTTGTCTCAGTCATTTAGTATCTTCCTACAGTCACTCAACTTCAACACCTCATTGTATACCACGGCATCATCTACAAACAACCACAGATTGCTGCTCATCCTGCCCACCAAATCATTTATGTATATAGAGAACAGCAGCAGTCCTATCACACTTTCCTGGGGCATACCTGACGATACCCTTGTCTCTGGTGAACACTCACCATCAAGGACTGGGTTCTATTATTTAAGAAGTCTTCAAGCCACTCACATATCTGTGAACTTATTCCATATTCTTGTACCTTCATTAACAGGGTGCAATGGGACATTGTGTCAAATGCTTTCCAGAAATCTACAAATGTGGAGTCTACCTGTTGCCCTTCATCCACAGTTCACAGTATATCATGTGAGAAAAGGGCAAGCTGGGTTTCGCATGTGCAATCCTTTCTAATACCATGATGATTAATGGACATACGCTTCACAGTCTCAAGAAAGTTTATTATATTTGAACTGACAATATATTCAGGGATTCTGCAGAAAAAAGAAGTTAGGGATATTGGTCTGTAACTTTGTGGGCACCTTCTTTTACTCTTCTTATATACTGGAATCACACATACTTCTTTCCCAGTTACTTGGGACTCAGTGGTGGGTGATATATTCACGATAAATGCAAGCCAGGTAAGGGGCCAATGCCGTAGAGTACTCCTTGTAAAATCAAACTAGGATTCCATCTGGACCTGATGCTTTATTTGCTTTCAAATCTTTTAGTTGTTTCTCTATTCCAGGGATGCTTATTATTATGTTGTTCATACGAGAGTCTATCCAATGGTCAAATGATGGCATGTTTGTATGGTTCTCATGTGTTAATGATGTTTTGAATGTGAAATTTAAAACTTCAGCTTTTATTTTGCTATCTTCAACTGCCACACCAGACTGCCAGTGATTTTATGTAAGACCAGAATTTTCTCAGGTTCTCGGCCAGATCTTTTGCTAAGGTGTGACAGTGGTAGTTGCTGTATGCTTCATGCATGTATCTTTTCACAGATGTACAAATCTCTATAATACTTCGTTTGTCATCATTTGAACCAAGAGTGCAACAGCCTCTGCTTCCTGGACATCATCCAATTTTTATTATTAAACCGTGGTGGGACTTTTCCACCCTTTATCCACTTCCTAGGAACATAACTCTCCAGACCATGCTTTACGATCTGCTTAAACTTTGCCCATGTCTACATCCATCTTACTGGAACTAAGTGATGCCAATTCACTGTCTAAGTAAGATGCTAATAACTGCTTATCTGCTCTATCTGGCAGAAACATTCTCCTTACCAAATAACCTAAATTGGAACAATGACATAGATAATGTTGTGGGTAGAACAAACCGAAGACTGTGATTCATTGGCAGAACACTTAGAAGGTGCAACAGGTCTACTAAAAGATACTGCTTACACCATGCTTGTCCGCCCTATCCTGGAGTATTGCTGTGCAGTGTGGGATCTGCATCAGGTGGGATGACAGGCGACATCGAAAAAGTTCAAAGAAGGGCAGCTTGTTTTGTATTATCGCGAAACAGGAGAAATAGTGCCTCAGATATGATATGAGAACTGGAGTAGGAATCATTAAAACAAAGGCGTTTTTTGTTATGACGGGACCTTCTCATGAAATTTCAGTCACCTGTTTTCGCTCTCATTGCGAAAACATTCTTTTTGCACCCACCTACAAGGGGAGAAATGATCATCATGGTAAAATAAGATAAATCAGGGCTCACACAGAAAAATTTCAGTACTTGTTTTTTCCATACGCCATTCAAGAGTGCAACAGTAGAGAGACAGCTTGAAGGTGGTTCATTGAACCCTCTGCCAGGGACTTTCTTGTGAATAGCAGAGTAATCATATAGATGTATATAGATGAAGGTGTAGACTTTGTCAAAAAGATCTGGCCTATTTGTAGTTACAAGGTCTAAGATATTTCCATTGTGTGTGGGCTGCTGAGTTAGCTGCTCAAGACAGTTTTTAGAAAAGTGTTCAAAAGTATTTCACAGGGCTGTCCGTCTGTACCCCCAGCAATGACTCCATAGACATCCCAGTCTATACTCGGTAGGTTAAAGTCACCTTGAACTAGTATTGCACGATTTGGGAATTGGAAATTTGTGGTAAGGTCTTATGGGACCACACTGCTGAGGTCATCGGTCCCTAAGCCTACACACTACTTAATCTAACTTTAACTTACACTATGGACAACATACACACACCCATGCCCAAGGGAGGACTCAAACCTCCAATGTGGGGAGCCACACGGACCATGACAAGACGCCTCAGACTGCGCGGCTACCCCGCGCAGCATGATCTGGTTATTTACGCACTACTGACTAGACTTCCTTTGAATGACTCTAGAACTGTTACAGCAGAATCAGGTGACCAGTAAAAACATCCAACAATTATCTTCGTTTTACTTACAACTGTTATACTTGACCAGATAACTTCACTGTCATGGCTCTTTGGTGTGAGATCACGAGTGCTGGAGTGCTGTTGAAACTGCTCATCAATATTTTATAAAGTTTTAATTTTCAGTTACTTATTTTAAAGCTTATTTGTGTAAATATTTGCTGTAAAAGTAACTTATTAGTGGATTTTCATTAATCTCAGTCTTTCTTCTTGTGTTATTGACACGAGTGGTCTGTTATTCACGAGTGTGCTTACGTCGTTCATCCAAGCCTCATGCCTTAGTAGTGTGTTTACATTTTGAGCCGTGTAGTTTGCAGCTGTAGCGGTTATAAAGCTAAGTACTGACAAAGTTATTTGTGCACTGTTATACAGTTACTAAATTTAGTAGTTTTCAGTGGTGTTCATACTGAAACTTCCTGGCAGATTAAAACTGTGTGCCCAACCGAGACTCGAACTCGGGACCTTTGCCTTTTGCGGGCAAGTGCTCTACCATCTGAGCTACCGAAGCACGACTCATGCCCGGTACTCACAGCTTTACTTCTGCGAAGAGCTTCTGTAAAGTTTGGAAGGTAGGAGACGAGATACTGGCAGAAGTAAAGCTGTGAGTACCGGGCGTGAGTCGTGCTTCGGTAGCTCAGATGGTAGAGCACTTGCTCGCGAAAGGCAAAGGTCCAGAGTTCGAGTCTCGGTTGGGCACACAGTTTTAATCTGCCAGGAAGTTTCATATCAGCGCACACTCCGCTGCAGAGTGAAAATCTCATTCTGGTATTTCATACTGTTTGTGATGAAATAATTATTTAATAAACTTTTGGAATCATCCACCGCAGTGTTTTTTAGAGTTTTCTGTGTGTTGAAGTCATTTAGTAAACTTAGTGATTTAGTTTTCAGCTGACATTTCTTATTGTTTCTAGTGAAATATTTCAGTAAAAATTTTAATTCAGTGTTTTAACTTCATTGAGTGTTCCAGTGGCCACTTGAATTTCTAGTTTTAGCTAATAATTTGGTTTTAGCTCTGTCGGAGGTTTGTGAATAGTGGGTTATGGTGTGGGAGTTGTTCAAAGTATTTTCATTGGGGGGAATGCAGTGGGGAAGCCAGTGGGCATTCTAATGAAATCCTCTCCTGGGAATGCAGAATGTGTAGTAGAAATAAGTTGATAGAGGAGCAGAGGTGTAAGATCTGTGTCCTTCAGGTGCAGTTACAATGAACAAAGAAGGAACTAGATAGGTTGAGGAGGGTGAGGGGTGTTGGGGAATGGGAACTGGCAGTTGGCAAGAAGGCAGCTAGGAGGAGGAGGTATTCAGACAGTTATACTTTGCGTATATGCAATAGATTTGGCCAACTGTCAGAGTTGAGTGCAGAGGAGATTCTTGTAGCTGTACATGTAGGTAACATGCAGCAGTCCTCAGCAGTTAGGAGGCCTAGGTCAGTTGCAAAGTCTAACAGAAAGAAGAAGGTTCCGCTGCTAGGTAGTTCGCACAGTAGAGGTGGGGGCCAGCAGTTGCAGGAAACATTGCAGAGTGAGTACCAGGTCACCAGCATTGTGAAGGCTAGTGCAGGGTTGGCTCAGGTGACTGACAGCTTAGGGGAGTTATGTATGAATTTTACAAAGGAGAATCAGGTAGTGATAGTGGGTGGAGCAGGGAACAGTCTTGATGGGGATGGGGAATATGATGTAGGTGGTAACCAGGCAAAGATAGCTACTCAAACTGGTGGCACTAATGTGCATTTCGTGCAACTCTTTCAGCGTCATGATCGGCCTCATCTTAACGCGGCTGTTAGACGCGTTAACATGGGGCTGGAGAGGGTGGTAATGGCAGAGGGCATGGGTCACATTTCAGTGGTGCCAGTTGGGTCCATCAGTAAATCAGGTTTCACTAGGCATGGCCTGCACCTCATTAGGTATGTGAAGGGGAGGCTGTCAAAGCTTACATGTGACAATAGTGGTGGGATCACTCATGGAAAAATTCCTGTAGTAGTTGGTGTTAGAGCTGCATCCTTTTTAGATTGAAGTCAGCTGATAGGTATACTTGCTTAAAGGAAGTCCCTCTAACTAAGGGCTAACCTTCAGAGGATGTCATGTATCCAAGTAGAGAAGAAATTAGCATATTTCATCAAAATATAAGACCTATTAGAGATAAAGTTTGTGAACTGTTTATAAATGTTGACTCTCAAATTATTGGTGTATCAGAGCACCACCTACATAATTTGACAATTCAGAGGCTACCTTTCCCAAGATACAGATTAGCTGGCTGTTTTTCAAGGAGTTCCTTGCGGGGTGGGGGAGTGGCTATGTACATAAAAAACAGTATTCCATTTTAGTTCATAGACGTATCATGACACTGCACTGAATAGATATTTGGATGTTGTGCAGGGGCAGTTGAATTTAGTGAAACTAAACTTCTAATTGTCGTTGTTTATAAGTCCCATAACTCTGATTTCAGAGCATTTCTGCTCAAGCTAGAGAGGGTTCTTGATTCACTTTGTAGGAAGCAGCAGAAATTAGTTACATGTGGTGACTTCAATATAAATTTTATATATGATGGGGGGGGGGGGGGGGGGGGGGAAAGCATGTTGGTAGATCTCCTAAATTCATATGATCTGATGCAGATAGTGTTTTTTCCAACTGCGGTGAAGGGGAACAGTAGCACAGCCATAGACAATATTTTTATTCATTCTTCATTGCTAGATGAGCATTCTGTTAGTAAAAGGGTGAATGGCCTTTCAGACCATGATGCACAAATTATAACACTAAAAGGCTTTTGTACTCAAACAAATGTCACATTTAATTATAAACTATGTAGGAAAGTTAATCCAACAGCAATAAAGAGATTTTTAAACCTTGTCAAGTAACAAGAGTGACAGGATGTTTATAGTGCCGATAACATAGATGATAAATATAATAGTATGAAAGGTTTCACGGTCATCCCGGAAGGTTTACCAGAAGATATAAATATAATACTTTCCTTAACACATTTCTCATGCTCTTTGAGAGTTGCTTTCCATTAGAACATTCTAAACAGCGTACTAGCAGTAATAGGCAGCCCAGGTAGCTGACTAGTGGGATAAGGATATCACGTAGAACAAAGCGGGAATTATATAAAAATGTTAGAAGTAGTCACAATCATGCTACAGTAGCCCATTACAAACAGTATTGTAAGGTGCCCAGAAATGTTACTAGGAAGACAAAAGAGCAGGTGGTATGCAAATAGAATAGCTAATTCACAGGATAAAATTAAAACTATATGGTAGTTGTGAAGGAAGTGTCTGGTCAGCAACAGAAGGTCAATGATATAAAGTCAGTTCGTAGTACAAATATTTCTGTTACTGATAAATCAGACATATGTACAGTATTTAACAATCATTGTCTCAGCATTGCTGCTGAATTAAATACAAATTTAGTTTCTACAGGGAATCATATAACTTTCTTGGCAAATGTCTTTCCGAGACTGACGTCTGAAATACTCCTCTCTGATATAGACAAGGGGTAGATTGAGTCAATAATTAAATCATTGAAGACTAAGGGCTCTCTTGGAGATGATGGAGTGCCTAGCAGAATATTAAAGTACTGTGCTGCACATGTTAGCCCTCTATTTAGCCATATTTGTAATTTTTCCTTTAAGAATGGGCAGTTTCCTGAATTATTAAAATACTCAGTAGTAAAGCCACTTTAGAAAAAGGGAGAAAGGGATAATGTAGGCAATTTTAGACCTATTTCTATGCCATTAGTCTTTGCTAAAATTATTGAAAAGGCTGTGTATGTAAAGATAATTGATCATTTTATATCACATGATTTGCTATCAAATGTACAGTTCGGCTTTAGAAGTCGTTTAACAACTGATAATGCTATATTCTCTTTTCTCTGTGAGGTACTGAATGGGTTAAACAACATGTTTTGAATGCTAGGCATATTTTTTGATGTAACTAAGGCATTTGATTGTGTTGATCACAAAATATAGCTCCATTAGTTGGATCATTACGGAATACGGGTAGTAGCTCACAATTTGTTCACCTCTTACTTTAGCAACAGACAGCAAAAGGTCATTATTCACAATGTTGTGAATGGCTGTGATGAGGGGTCTTAGTGGGGTATGGTCAAGTGGGAGGTGCCCGAGGGATCAGTTTTGGGGCCACTCCTGTTCCTTATTTATACAAATGACCTGCACTCTAGTATTACTGGTAACTCTAAAATATTTCTGCTTGCTGATACCACTAGCTTGGTAGTAAAGGACATTGTGTGCAACACTGGCTCAGTTTCAAATAGTGCAGTTCATGACCTAAGTTCATGGCTTGTATAAAATAAACTGATGCTAAATCACAGTAAGACTCAGTTTTCACAGTTTCTAACCCACAATTCAACAAAACCTGATGTTTTAATTTCACAGAATGGGCATATGATTAGTGAAACTGAACAGTTCAGATTTCTAGGAGTTCAGATGGATAGTAAACTAAAAGGATGTTTTTGGCTCAGAAATGGGCAGTTTGCGCAATAAGTAGTGTAAATTCATGAACCTCTTGTCAAACCCTGTCCACGAGTCCGGGTATTTTCACAATGGCCTCTCAATATATATTTTCTTTACTGTCATTTCTTGTTTACAGTATCAGCTTATTTCCAAGAATAAGCAGCTTTCACTCAGTTAATACTTGGTGGAAATCAAACTTGCATTTGAATTGAACTTCCTTAACTCTTGTGCAGAAAGGTGTGCAGTATACTGCTGCATCCATTTGCAATAAGCTACTGCTGAAATTCAAACATCTTTGCAGTAAACCACACATGTTCAAATTGAAACTGAAGAGCACTTGCCCGCGAAAGGCAAAGGTCCCGAGTTCGAGTCTCGGTCGGGCACACAGTTTTAATCTGCCAGGAAGTTTCATATCAGCGCACACTCCGCTGCAGAGTGAATATCTTATTCTGAAACTGAAGAGTTTCCTCATGGGTCACTCCTCCTATTCTGTCGAGGAAGTCCTTGAAAAATTAAGCTGATTCTTGTTTTATTGTTGATTGTGTTACTTAAACTTGTGGATAGACTTTTTTTGGGTTCATAAACATTTTATTTTTATCTGTTATTACTTTTATGTTGTAATTTCATGTACTGACATATTCCATGACCTTGGAGATTTGCTCCTCAATTTAATCCTACGGAACTTGATGTGTAAATAAAATAAAAATAAAACCTCAACTTCGACCTCATTAGGGATAATATTTTTGTCAACTGCAATGAACATTCCCCTTACAATGGGTAGTACATCTATACCTAATACAACTGATCTCAAGGAATTCACATTCAGTGAAATAATTTCAAATCATTTCATACAGTTGTGGATTGTCAAAAGTGTCTGTTCTTTCAGACATGCATGTGAGTACCCCTATCCCATGTTCTTCAGTCTGTATGTTAAGTAAAACAGGGGAAAGAAGGAGAAATTTGAAAAATGCATGAAGGCAGGGTAAGTAATAAAAACTGTGAGGTTTGCCAATAATATGTCAGGGATAGGAAAGGGTGAACTGAACACAATGATTAGTGCCTTGAAAAGAGGTTATAAGATGAATACCAACCAAAGTCAAGTAAGAGAAGGGGAATGCAGTTAAACTAAATCAGTCAATGTGGATGCGAAATGAGACCTAAAAGTAGTAGATGAGCTTTGCTACAAGAGCAACAAAATAATTGACAATGTCCAAAGTTGAGAGGACACAAAAAGCTCACCAGCAATAATGGCAGTGTGCTGTTGAAGCAGAGAAGTTTGTTAAAACTGTATATAAATTTAAGTGTTAGAAAGTCTTCCATGAAAGTAAGTATCTGAAGTGTAGCCATACATGGAAGTAAAACATGGTCAATAAACAGCTCAGACAAGAAGTGACTACAAACACTTGAAACATGGTGCTACGAAAATTTGATGGGCAGGTTGGATAACTAATGAAGAGTTACCAAATCGAACTGGGGAGAAAATAAATTTAGGGCACAACTTGACTAAAACAAGGGAGAAGTTGATGGACACATCCTGAGATATCAAAGAGTCCTTAGTTTGATAATCCACATCTATGCTGCACAAGCAACCTTAAGGTGTGTGCCAGTGGTTAATTTGTGTACCACTAACTATCTCTTGATATTTCTCTTGTTATTCTTCTTGGTCCTTTGGCTCAGAGCCTAAACTGATGCATCTCCCTTGGTATCCTGTCACACGTCATTCACTTTACACAACTGTTACACTTAGGCCTTACTGAGTCTATCTGCTACTGTAAAGGTACTTCCTTAACCATCTTACTGATCTCTTCACTCCCCCACTCCCCCCCCTCCCCCCCTCCCCCCCCTCCCCCCCCTCCCCCCTCCCCCTCCCCCTCTCCCTCTCCCTCTCTCTCTCTCTCTCTCTCTCTCCCTCTCCCTCTCCCTCTCCCTCTCCCTCCAGCCTTCCCCCTCCCCCTAGCATTTATCCCATCATACGGAGTCCATTGTTTTTCAAGATTTGTCACATTTATGTTATTTTACCTTTGTGGTATCTGTTTAGATGAGTGTATAAAACTGCCTAAAAGCCACACACGGGCTGACAGGCTATCAGACTAACAAACATTAATCTGCCGTAAAGATTCAGTTTGGATCGGGCTCCCCTCTCCGTTCCACACACTACCATGCTGCACTTCAAGCTATGAGTAGCTCTGTTACTCCCACTCTGTGCCTGTGAAATTTCATTTATATACTTGTATCTTGTTTAAATAGCTTTTCTTTATTGCCCAAGTTTCAGAAGCATTTATCAGGATAGACACGTAGTAGGATCAAGCATCTTTATCCCACATCAACCACTTGACACTTCTTAGAAATGCTGCTGCTTTCATCTCTGTCTCACCAATTTATCATTTCTTCCACTTGTTTCCACTGTGCTTCCATGATATTTTAAGATGTCATTATATTTCAGTTGTTCCCCTTCCAATATGAGTTCTGCAGTAGTCCTCTCCCTCTTCCTGGTCATTATTGCTTCATCTTCCTTATTCCCCCAAACCTCCTCTCTATGTCACCCTGTTTATTATGTCATCCACAACAAATGCAAAAAGTAAGGATCAAAGTGCACTTCCTTATTTTAAACCCCTTCTCTGCTTTTCCCAGTCTTTTAACTCATTTTATACTTAACCATAACTTGTATTTCAGTTATATATTTCTGTCAATTGTAGATTTTTGCATGCCCTTGTTCTTCAGACCTTCCCAAGCCTTATTATGGCACACTGCCTTACACCTTCTCAAGATCCAGAAAGAGCATCAGCAAATCTTGCCCATAATCATAATGTCTCTCTTTAAGCTGTCTTAAGGCAGATATAAGGTCTATTACTGACCTCCCTGGCCTGAAGTCACAGAATTACAGACCAATACATCAAACACCATCTGTTGCTAGAATCTGAAAGATGCTCTGTATTTCAATGCATGAAGTTCCCTGGAGGAAAAGAAGGTACTGTCCAGGGATCTCCAGGGATCAGTATGGATTTTACATTGACTCATTATTTACATTCTACCAGGACTTTGAGGTAGTAGAATGTCATCTCATGTTACATATGTAACTGTGATGCTCTTTTCACTGCAGTTTTTTTCCCCCCACTTGGATTTCTGAGGATTGAAATAATTCCAAGATGCATCATGCATACTTTGTGATCAATAAAGTCATTCCTCCCTGCTGTATGACTTTATGACTTTTTATGCAACCTAGCAAGATTAACTACATATTCACACATATTTAGAGCAAAAGTATTCGAAGAAGACTGCTTAACAATTATGCTGTATGTCATAACCAAAATTTATATTCCAGAGTCTTTTAATTTACAAAAGAGCACAGAAATATAACTTACCTTCTGCAACATTTCACATGGTGATCTCCATGTAATTCTCTCAAGTTTGAGAAATCCTACAGAGAACCATAGAGCAAGCATTTCTTTCAGTGTGATGTTCAGCTGTTGGAGTGATGGGAGCAAAGGATTCCCCACTTCGGTCTCAGAAATAAGTGACTGTAATACATAACACAATGGACATCAGAAGTTTTGTATTACAGTAGCTAAACTAAAAGTCTTTAAAATTAGCACATGTAAAACTGAACACTTGAAACAGTTATGATTAACCATGGAATGTTGTTGAATAATATATATACCACAATGAAAGAAGCAAGGAAAAGTACAGAAATATACACACAGGGCATATAACAATAATGGGAGTCTGAAAAAAACAGAAGCTAAAAACTGTTTCCATTAGAAAAACACTATTCAAATTTTGTACTTTAAAACCCTGCTCAGTAACTCATTTTTCACAGTTATCTTTCTTGTCGGACAGCACAAATGATACCTTTGTCCACTGTTACTGAAGACCTTGGCCCTCAAAATTCTCACAAACACACTCACACCATCAAGAAGGGATTGTATGAAAAGAGTGAAAACTTTAAAATAGCCAACTGCAAAAACTTTTAAACCAGCTTAGATTTGCTAGTACAAATGACAGAGGCTCTAAAAGAGAATTACCCATGCTTCCTTAGAGATATGAAGTATACCTCATGCATCCCAAGGGGAGATGTAAGTTAACAGTGCATCACAGATTTGTCTCAGGATGCCAGCAGTCTTTTGGCTATCTATGGGAGAGGTGTCTTTAATGAAGACAGAATATGGACTGGAGAACAGTTCATGTGTGTAACAACATAGGGAAAAAAAGGCTACTTAAGAAACAAAGTATTACAATAAATAGTCAAAACACATGGAAAATAATAAGGAATTTGAGTGGAGACAATATAATGCTCCATATAATCAAATGCAACAACACACAACATAATATATCAGGTGCTGGTGGATGGTGACGCCTCGAGAAAGAAAGACAGTAAAAAAGGAAAACAAAATCAGCAGGCATTGGGAGGGAGTTCACCTTTCTTGCATAAAAAACTTGAAAAAATCTTAAATAAATAAAAAAATGGGAAAGCTACAGCACTGTATGACATCCAAATGGAACAAATTAAGAACACTGGATTTTCAAGGTGATACTGGATCCTTCAACTATTTAATGGCTACAGTGGTGGTTGCAGAGTTTGAAAGTTTTAGAGGAAAGAAAAATAGTGCTGAAACAAAGAAAGGATCCATCTAACTAAAATACGTTATTCTTCTATCTCACACCTGAGCCATCTTTATAAAATATTTGAGACAACTTTGTTAAACAGACTGATACCTATTAGACATCCCTTTCTAAACACAAACAACCAATTTTCACAACAGGTAAATCACACACAGGAAAGGTGCTAAAGCTGATACAGCATATTAAAGAGAGTGACAGGTGTTGTTTTTATGGACCTTTTGGTACACACAGTTAACCATCATAGCTTATATGTGGAATTATATGACTTCAACACAGGATACCATCTGTTAAGAATCATAAGAATTCTGCTGAGAAACAGAAGGTTCTTAGTTTGAGTCCATACCAAGTGAAGTGAAGCTATAAAAAAACTGGCTGCCACAAGGAACTCATGCACATGCACACAAATTACCAATTAAATGATGCAAGATCCTTTGTATATGCTGATATGGTTGGCAGCCCAAGAAAAATATTTCAAGAAGGTTGAGATGAAACTAACTGCTTTGGAAAGAATGACATTTCTGTCAAGCAGGTGATGACAGTGATGCAATGTTTTGAGAGTAATTTAGTTATTCTTAACAAAACTGTTTTTTTTATGAAGGAGTAAATATGAATGTGCTGGGTAACTAAATTATTCTCATAAGTAACAGCAGTCTCTACTTGCTATTAGAAACTTCATCTGAAGCACAAACCATCCAATACTCTATTGCAAGCTTCCAATTTTCAAAACAGAGAAGCTCAAAGGAAACAATGTCATATGGAAAGGAACTGCACTGCAGTACCACAAAGTTGCCATAGATCTGGAAGAGACCTTTTCTTCATGACACAATCAGTAAATACCAAACAAAAGGTTACAAAACTCATCAATTTTCTCTGGAAACATGTCAACCTGAAGCAGGGAAGTATATGACCAACCCTGTATGCAAATGTTTTTGTGCTTTGCTAATCAGCAGGAGGATATGCATGCAAAAAAAGGACAGGAAACCTGCTAAAATATAACTGGGTGCTTAAAAACATAAGTGGTAGACAAACTGTATTAAGTCTCTGGAACAGCACCAACATTTCAGTGATAATACAATACAATTGATGGGTAGGGGTCAACTATCTGCATCTGGGTGGGTGACATTCACTGCACAGTCACTAGCCACACCAAAACAGAAATTACTACCAAAGAGTCCTTCATAAACTATATCATCAGTTGCATGTAAGAATGATGAATAGGCAGCATTAAAGAGAGAAAACTTATCTGAGAAGTTAGCTCTTGGTTCACAACATAAGTGAGCCACATGGAAAGCCCTGAATTGGCTTTGTACTGGAGTGCAAGGGACTAGAGAAGAGCTCTCTATGGAGACTATGCCATGACACATACAATGTTCAAGGCTGCCATTTGTATTTATAATACTCTACTATACATAGGCAACAGACAGCAGTTACAGTTAGAAGACAGGTTCTTTATTACAGTTCTCAAACAGTAATGTACAAAGGGTTGCAAGATCATACATCAACATGATTGCATAGACACCACTTATTTTCAGTATTCTTCTTCACTTTCTCTATTCTGATTTACCTCTATATATTACTCCTTCTTCTACTTTGACAACTTATTTTGAGCGGAAAAAAAAAAAATAGGGTCGCAGGTCCCTCAAGCACATGCCAAAGTCATTGCACAACATGCTCCAATTTTACTTTTTTGCAAACTGTAATTATGGAAATAGTACAATGATTACTCAGAAGAATGAATTATGTAAAAAGAATACAAATGGAAATCATTTTATAAAGGGTGATTTTTAATGTACTGGGTACACATCACAATAGAGAAGTCTGTGTGAACATTAGCTTCCCTGGCTCCTCTTATTATTATTTATATATTTTTAATTATTAGGTAAAAGCTTTCATCAACCCAAGGGTCACTTTGAACACCACAATTCTGCCCTACACATGGTCCCATTAAAGGTTGTATACCATTGCCTGTGAACTGTCTTAACCGCCTGTTGTAGGGGGGACACTTTAACATGGACTCTGAACCATGGTGCAACTCAGCATTTTTCAAACTGATAAGCACTGGCAAGGGTGAAGAGTGACAGATAAAGTTCTAAGAACTGAATGTAGATTGAACTGGAGACCTTCGGATCTGTAGTCTGACACTTAACCAATGAGCCAGCAAGTTATTGGTACTGTAGCAGTAAAGTGTACAAGACCTTGAAAGTGTGCGTGCTCTGATTCACATAGCTGGAACAGATTTTTCTTTCTACAGTTTACCTACAACTAATCAAATAGTTTATCATCAACAGACATTGCACAGAATTGATCCTCCCTGCTCTCAGTTGCAAGACAATGCCAGGCAAAGTGAGACACTTCACTTCTGCAGAGTTAATGATATTTTGTCCTGAAATCACATTTTGATCTCTGTTAACGGCTGAAACTATCTTCCCAACATTATCATCACTAGTATCTACAAAGCAAATAACTTGTATAATTTCTGATGCCTCTATTTTCTGCTAGAGCTTACAAAGGTGTGTTTCTTTCCCCCTCCCCCTCCATCCCCCACACCAATCCCCCAGCCCACCTGCACCTCCCAGATACATATGAATGTCATAGCAGTTCATGTGCAACCTACACAGTCACTCTTATAGGCAACAATACAACTTCTGAGAACCCACAGCATAAAAAAATTACACTCAGTACTTGGAAAACTTAATTATTATTGGAGATTTATCCCAAATGTTTCAATAACAGCTACGCCGTGCAACAAAGTTGGTAATTAGGACATGTCCACCCCTCCAAAGTTGCCTAACCCATTTCACTCCAGCAGACGTTTCTCCCTACGGTCTTGGTGCAGTCTGTACCACTGTGCAACTCGCTAGTCAAAACATACTACAGCCTAAGCTTCAAAGGCCTTACTACAGATATAGAAGAATTAATCACAATCTAAAGAAAAGCTCTCATAATTATTTTTGTTGTACAAGAATTGCAAAAGCATGTTTCTGAGACTATTTTGAGGTGGTCACAAACTGAAAATCATTGCTGGCATTTTTACATCCCTAACTATTGTATTCCCAAATGAACCCTTCAAAGACTGCACCCCTGGCCCCTCTTGTTATCAGCACAACACTTCTTCCACATCAACAGTTTGGTGTGCCAACAATGACACAGTACTGTGACTACCTGTGAGACCTGACAATAGTTCTGACACTTCTGCAAATATGTGCTGCCATACCTCTTCCTACACGTCTCACAGCAGTCTGTGCTGCAAAAGCTGGTTATTCAGGTTTTTGACAAGTGGTCACATTAACATGTCCGGACAGTGTACATTTCCCTGGTTTCTCCACAGTTACACTGGACTGCTACACTTTGGCAGACAACTGGGAACACCTTGTTTCTTCTGCACTGTAACATTTTCTATAAACTGAAATATGTATTTGGAATGATTCCCAGAAGGACTGCATAAATGAGCCGTTTTGTTGGGTTAGATGTTGACGCCCATACCACTGGGTTGTGATTTGGAAAAGTTTAATGGTTCCAGTCCTATAAGCAGCATGAGAAATAGGGGTCCATTCAGCAGAGCCCTGCTTGCCTGGATGAGCTTTATACAAGTGAGCTGCAGCAGGTGCCCCATAAGTTCCACCTCAAAAGCCATGGGCCTCATCAGTGCATAGCACAACTTGAGAATTTTTTTTATGTATAGAAAGTTACAACATCCTCATGATCTGGGCAGTTAAGTCAAGATCCTAATTCCCTGTGACAAACAACGTTCCACTTATGTACCGAAAAGTGGTCAATGAAGCATGCACTGGGCTTCCAATTACGGAGGCCAGGTGGCACTTACCAGTCCACAGCTCACAAAACCCAGGCTCATCTAGCACATACCCAGCTGACAAAGGTTGAGCTCCCAGAGGTGCTCACCATTTAGAATGATCCGGGAGGCACGTGTGGCTTTATCGACAATACCACGAACGCGGTGAGCATTACCCCCCCATGTAGGAACACGTGAGGCAATAATGATCCTATGACTTACGTTAGAAAATATATATTAAAGAAACGTGAACCTACATTTATAGCATCTGTAGATCTAGAGAAAGCTTTTGACAAAGTTGTCTGGAATACATTCTCTGTAATTCAGAAGGTAACAGGGATAAAATACAGGGATTGAAAGGTTATCTACAACCTGTACCAAAACCAGACTGCTATTATGCAAATTGAAGGACATGAAAGAGAAGCAGTGATTGAGAAGGGAGTGAGACAGGGTTGTAGCCTTTCCTTGATGTTATTCAATCTGTACATTGAGCAAGCAGTAAAGATAATGAAAGAAAAATCTGGAGAAGGAATTAAAGTTAAGGAAAAAGAAATAAAAAGTATAAGGTTTGCCAATGACACTGTAATTCTGGTGAAGACCGCAAAGGACTTGGAAGAGCAATTGAATGGAGTGGATAGGGTCTCATCGATAAAAGTAAAACAAGGAAAATAAAATGTAGTCGAATTTAATCATGTGATGCTATGGGAATTAGATAAGAGTAGAGTGAAGAGCTGCATCAAACCAGTCTCTGGAGTGAAGACCACAACACCGCCACAACAACATGCTGCTTACAACTAAAAACAATGTTTAAATGAATTTACACCCCAAGTTGAATACAGGATTCGTCTCATATCCTGTTATGCTTCAGTAAATCATTGTGCACTAGAAAGTGAGTGAGTGGTTTTAGACTTTTCCCTGGATAAATATTTATGGTTTGTGATACTTAAGATGGATAAAAAAATGTTTATGATTTAGGTAAAAATGAAAATGAAGTCTAGTCAGGACAGATGATACATCACTGTCAAAACTGGTGAGATATCACAAGCTTTATGACAAAAGGAGTGTTAGCCACTAGAGGGAAAAACAATGCACAATGGGAGGTCCTTAAAAAAAATGATGGGATGACTCATCACACAATCAATATGCAGCAGTCAGATACCAATAAAATGTTTACTAATGTTGTATACTGCTCTAGTAATGATAATCAAATAAAACAAAAAATCAGAAAGGACTACAGAGTACTTACTTACCAAGATATCGGTACGCAAGTCAACCAAAAATTTGACACCTGTTTCGAGCCGACTCACATGTGTGAAAAGCCAGGAGTAGGGTGGTGTCAAGAAGTTCCTTAATCTTTCCTCTGCCTTCAGAATCTGTGCAGTGTCACATGAAGTCTGGAAAAAAACAAAACAAAGCACTGGAACAATATGTGCACTTCTTTGGTTGAGAAAGTGAAAGTAATAAAAAACTGACATGTTACCTCTGAACTTGGTAAACATTCTGCTGCTTTTCTGACTGCTGTATGATCTACAGAATGCTCGGTAGACAATGCTTTGAGAAAGCCATATCTGTGAGGCTTCAGAAGACATTTGTAGGCTGCACACAAGTTTTTTACTTTACTCTGCAACACATAAAGTGACAACAAGGGACTAATTCTACTGTAATTTAACTTCAAGGAAAACAATTCATTTAAAGTATAACATGTAAAATAAAGAAAGACAACACTCTCCTGCAGTTGATTGATGTGATGCATAGAAACAGGCAATAGAAAACAGTACTTACACTAGCTTTTAAGCTCTCACTCTTGCTCTAGTGAAAGTGCATTCATTGGCTCTGAGCACTATGGGACTCAACTGCTGAGGTCATTAGTCCCCTAGAACTTAGAACTAGTTAAACCTAACTAACCTAAGGACATCACAAACATCCATGCCCGAGGCAGGATTCGAACCTGCGACCATAGCGGTCTTGCGGTTCCAGACTGCAGCGCCTTTAACCGCACGGCCACTTCGGCCGGCGAAAGTGCATTCATTCCTTCACACAAACACACAGATGCACACACCTGCTGTGAGACTGATATATATATTTAAAATATAAACTGTTTACCTAGCAAATAAATAGTAGTGTCATTTTATATCATATTCATGTTACTCACACTTACTGAAATATGCTTTCCATTTTTTAAAAGAAAAACAGTGAAGGCAATTATTCTACCAATTGCTAAGAAATATTATAAACCATATCATATTTCAAATGTGCCCACTACAACATCTGTGGTGCATTTTCTATTTTTGCTGTTTTCAGTTCTTATATTAATACTGAATGAATATTCTGCCCCACTCCTTTCAACATTATTCATTTGCAAGGCAAGTTCAGAAACTGACACAGCAGTTGAGCATAAAATATACACAAGAAATCATTGTGAAATAACACTTGGAGAAATAACTTACTGACATTTATAAAAATGTATGGAGTTAATAAATGACATGTTAGAATACAATCTCAAGCTACTAGTTAAGATACAAACCAGTAAACCCATGATTCTTTAAAGAATCAAACTCTCATGTATAATACAGCTTCAACTGTCTGATAACTTTAAACATGAGTTCATGTGTTATATATCTGACAGGAAGTATGTATGCCATATGTAGTTAGGAAAGGTATGAAATTATGCTTACTGTTTGTCGGAAGTTGGTAGGTGTTTCATTATGAAACACTGGATGAATATAGTGTGCGTAATTTGCACTCCATTTTAAGCAAAATCTAATTTTTCATTCATCACAATGTTTACCACATCATATTTCCTGAATTGTGTCTCATACAACAACATAATTTCGCAGGTTCATTCAGTGGGATATGTGGATACTGTCTGCAAACTACACTGCAAATAGTGTTGGTAAAAAAGAAGTAATAAATTAAAATGCCATACCTGATACTTAAGTTTGACTGTATCATACCTCTTAATAAGTAGATTATGACAGCATTTTAAATTTGGCAATAATTATGCGAAATATTGAAAATCAAATTTTTGTTGCCCTTGGCAGCCATTAGATAGGCAACCTGCAACTGGAAACTGGGTTCCATGGTTACAATTTAGTAATAAAGATAGCAATAAAATGCTGCATAAATAATAACTTAAATTTCCTTCCTTTTATTTAAAAATCACGTAATTACTGTCATCATATTCAGCTAAAGTTAGAAAGGGGGATGGGGAATGCTCTGACAGAAAAAATAAAGACAATTAACATGTTTTTATTCGTTTTCTGCTGCTTACACAAAAAATTTACAGTTACATATTAAAGAGAAATGCAACATAATAAAGCAAGAACAAATTTATACAATTCCTAACTGTAACAGAGCAACCTCCTCTCTCTCTCTCTCTCTCTCTCTCTCTCTCTCTCTCTCTCTCTCCCCCTCCCCCCCTTCTCCCCCCCCTCCCCCTCTGAATTTAATTTTTATCATACGAGGTGGGGGGTACTACTTCAATTTTGAATAACTAATTTTTAAACTCATGCTGAATATTTCAGTATTTTAATTCACCTCAGACAGATTTTCTGGTGCTTATATTATGTGCTGAGGTCTGTGACTGTTCTTGTCTGTCATTTTTTTAATGAGCATGACTATAGGCCCTAGAATCCTTCATGAAATATCTTTGGAAAATCAAGCTTTTAAGACCCTTCCTTTCTCTTCACAATTAAAGGCGAATACCGAGACTGTATTACTATTTCATTTTTGCCTGTAAGAGTGCAGGTAAACTGAATTTATGAATTCTTGTGTTGGATAGCATATTAACAATAGCATTAACCATGCATGTCATAAACTCAGCTTAACTAATGCTCTTAATTAATTTTAGGCAGAGGTTTTCCAATTAAAGTTAGCTTGGAGGAATAACAGAGATTCCACAGCGGTGGGACTGAACCACAGCCTGTATTTTTTATCAGAGGATGATCGATACTGGCCAAAACTGGTAATTTGATTAGAAACAAATGTGACTGTGCCAGGTAATTAAATTATTTTCTAATTCATTATGTTACTTTTGAGCAAAAGGTCTGGTATTACACTTCAGTCCTATACGTGCACATCTGGAATAATAACTAAATTTGCATCTTCTAACAATGCAAATCGAAGATAATTTGCAGTATATTTATCAAAAACAAGCAAGTACCCTCAACAGAATGATCTACATCTACACACATGTACTCTGCAAACCACTGTCAGTTGCATGACAGAGGGTACTTACATTGTATCACGTTAGGATTTCTTCCTATTCTATTCAAATTTGCCTAAATGCCTGTTTGCATGCTGTAACTAGTCTAGCCTTGTCTTCACAGTTCCTATGGGCGTGATACATAGGGGCTGAGTATATTTCTAGATTCTTTATTTAATAATGGTACTGGCAACTTTCTAAATAGGAATTCACATGATAATTCCCATATATCTTCAAGCGACAGTCAATTCAGGTTTTTTAACATTTCCCTGGTGCTCTTCCATGAGACAAACAAAACTGTGACCAATTGTGCCACCTTTCATTGTATACAATCAGTATCCACTGTCAGTCCTATTTTATAATGTCCCCACAGGCTTGCATTTTCCCAGTATTCTGACAACGAACCAAAGCCTGTCATCTGAATTATCTATGACAGCCAATGTGATCATTTCATTTCATATCACCACAAATTATTACATGCCGGTACTTGTATGAGTTGACTCATTCAACCAGTAACTTAAAGATATTTGTGAACCTTTTTTCAGATAACTCCTCCTTGCAGATCATCTTTTTCCTCATCTTATTCCTTGTCTTCTGGGGGTCAGCATATTATTCTGCATTTGGCAGTGTTAGTGGTAGTGGGTGGCCAGATGCCCTTCGTGTCACCACCCATTCTTCCTCTGGGACAGAATTTGTGTACCTCATCTGCCTGCAACTAGTGTTGTCAATGTGAAAGTGTGAAAATGTTTTCAAAATGTTTGAGAGTAATGTAACCGAGGGGTGAAGTGGCTACCAGCCTTGGGTTCACCAAGTCAGATGTGAGAAATAGCCTAAAAACCACATCCAGACCGGCTGGCACACCAGCCCTTGTCTTTAACTGCTAGGCAGATTCGAGCCACGGCCAGCATATCTCCCCGTAGCCCAGATATGGTGTGCTAAAATATGTAGCTGTCCAGGCGGGTCCCTCCCTCTACCATTATATGAAAAACTCTGACTTTACTGTTTACTACTAAGTATCCCAGATCAATAAAATACAACATCGACAACAAGAGCCCCAAAACACTTCTCTGAGTCGCACCTGAATTTACTTCTATACCTATCTATGACTCTCCATCCAAGGCAACATGCTGCATCCTCACTAACAGGAAATTCATAATCCAGTCAAAAACTTTGCTTGACAGCCCATACAATCACGTTTTTCATAAAAAGCATAAGCATGGTACAGAGTCAAATGCTTCTCAAATGTCAAAAAACACTCAAACACTAAATTTCCTTTGATCCATGGCTTTCAGGGTGTCATGCAAGAAAAGTGAGAATTGAACTTTGCAAGGCCAATGTTTTTGGAATCTGTGTGGGTTGGCATTTTGTTCAAGATACCCCATCACACGTGAGTTCAAAATATGATCTAAAATTATACAACAGATGGGCATCAATGAAATTCATTGATAGTTGACAGATTTTTTTCTGTTACTCTTCTTGTAGACATTTGTGACCTGTGCTTTCTTCCAACCACTGGGTATAGCTTTTTGTTTGAGGTATCTACTGTATATTATGGTTAAAATCTAATTCCATGAGGCCATGGAGTGTTGTTAATTTTAGCATTTCCCACTGTTTCTCAAAGGCACTTACACTAATACCTGTATCACTCATTTTTGAAGTGGTGAGAAAATTGAACTGGGCCACTACTACTGCATTTTCCTTTGTAAAGGAGTGTTAAAAACTGAGTTCAGCATTATGGATTACCTCAAAGAAAATGACCTATTGACACATAGTCACTATGGATATGGAAAATATCATTCTTATGAAACACAATTAGGTCTTTATCCACATGAAGTAATGAGAGCTATTGATAGGAGATCTCAAAATGACTTCATATTTCTAGATGGCTTTTGATACAGTTCCTTACAAGTGGCTTCTATTCAAATTGCACTCCAAAGGTGCAACATCTCAATTGTGTGACTGGATTGGCACAGTTTATGGTAACTGATGGCAATTCACTGTGTAAAACATAAGCGATATCTGGTGTTCCCCAAGGAAATGTTATAGGCCCTCTGTTGATCCTAATGTATATGAACAATTTAGGAAACAATCAGAGTAGTACTCTTACATTGTTTGCAGCTGATACTGCCACTTATTCTCTTGTTAACTCATGATCACAACCAATTGCAAAATGATTCACACAAGATATCTGTATGGTTCAAAAAAGTGGCAACTGACGGGGAACAGCGCGGTCATTGGTCGCATCGATCGGATTAGGGAAGGAAGTTGGCCGTGCCCTTTCAAAGGAACCATCCCGGCACTTGCCTGGATTAGGGAAATCACGGAAAACCTAAATCAGGATGGCCGAATGTGGGATCGAACCGTTGTCCTCCCGAATGCAAGTCCAGTGTAGTGGCAACTGACTAAATAATGAAAAGTGCGATGTGATCCACGTGAGTATGAAACTATACTCAAATTTCAATCACCAACTTTCTCCTCCAAATGCAAAAATATTTTGTTAACACCCAACTATATACATCATGAAAGGGTTAACATAATAAAGTAAAAGAAATCAGAGCTCCCATAGAAAGTGCCCATTTTTCTCATGCGCATTTTGAGAGTGGAACAGTAGAGAAATAGCTTGAAGGTGGTTCGGTGAACCCTCTGCCTGGCACTTAATTGTGAACTCCAGAGTAGTCATGCAGATGCAGATTTATATTTCTGTTTTTGGTTTGTTACCCTCAATTTCAGATTCTGTGTCATCCATTAGTTTCTGAACACTAATCTTGGTGCCACCAAAATCTTTTATACATGACCAGAATTTCTTGGGGTTTTGTGAGAGATCTTTTCGTAAGATTTTGTTATGGTAGTCACTGAAGGCTTCACTCATTGCCCTTTTGAGAGCCCAATGCAGTTCATTCAGTATCTCTCTCTATAGGCTTATGTTCTGTTTTACACCTAATATGCAGTAGTCACTGTTCCTTTGGAACTTTTTGTACACTGACTGTATTCCGTGGAGGATACCTTCCATCCTGCACAGTTCTAATTCGCGCATGTCTATCCAGTGCTTGGTCAACTATTCTTTTGAACTTGGAGCACATTTCCTTTACAAGTTCTACCATAGAGGTAAATGGATTGACTTCCTCTTTGATGTATGACACAATTGCCTCCTTATCTAGATTACTAAATATGTGAATCTTTCTGCTTGTTTAGTTTCCATTTGTACATTAATAATCATTGCTGTTACTAATGGGTCATGGTTACTGAAACCATTTTCAATCAGGATATTTTCAAAGAGGACCAGCGTATTTGTTGCCATTAAATCTAATTATTTCCATTATGAGTGAGTTTCTGTTTTCAGGGAAAGCATTTAGTGTTATTTCACAGGATGTCATGTCCTAGGAACCAATTATAAGTTAATGTTGTCTACTACCTCTACTGATACAGAGAGTTGTTCATGCAACTTTGCATGTAGTTTCAATTTCTGTTTTGGTGGATTTGAGTTTCTTCTCTATTAGTACAAATACACCACCTCAATTTCCTATTAGCCTATCCTTTCCACACTCACTTAGATTTACCCCAGAAATCACACTGCTATCAAAGTCAGGTGTTAGCAAACTTTCTGTTCCTAGTATTATATGAGCCCTACTACTCTTCAGGGCTGCTTTAATAACCAATTGCTGTGAGATTAACATGGAAATGATACTCTCTGCTTTTTGTTCTGTAGATAAAAACCATGAACTTGCTGTGTGTACCATTCCATAATATTTTAAATTTCGCATGATGATATCACAGTTCACACACTCAAAAGTCTTAGCCAAGTCACACAATATTCTCAGCAGTAACAATTTTTGAATTATTGATTCTAGTATATCACCTGTCAAAGTAAATATAACCTGTTCAGCTCACCGATCTTTTTGAAATCCAAAGTGTCTGGTATACAGTGTTTTCTTGTACTAACTGTGATCTTCTCAAAAAGTTTTGAAAATTCTGGCAATAATGAGACAGGTGGTAATTCTTTACTAACATTCTATCTCTTTTTTTTGTAAAATGGCTTGGAAAATAGCACGTTTAAGTCTGGACATATAGACTGCACATGGTGGCCTTCCGTGTTGCCTCCCATGGATATGATTCACTTATCTCTGACAGAGGAGCAACAGGGACTGATACCCACATGAGTTACAGGACCTATGTTAAATCCTAGTGTATCAGTGCAACATTGCGTTCTTACACATCCCAATTTGGCACGTACTTCCGTGATGGTTTACGAGGTGACAAATCCATTCTTACCGCTCAGTGGAGCTCGGCTGGCAAGGCCACACCAGAAGATTTCCCAGTTATCTACTCGGGTTCCTAGCGCAGTATGATCCTTTCTAGCATATACCATCTCATATGGTGGAAGCAACTCTGGTCTTTATGGTACGCACTTTAGAATTACACACAGCTATAACCTAAGGTATATAAACATATCAGTCAGTATGATGGCTGTTCACATAATAAATTAACATCTTACTGACAGTATGATGGACACACTCCATTCTTCCGTTTCGCTGGGAGTGGCTAGTTCTGAGCTATTGGATCTGCAATAGATGGCGTAGCTGCTTAAGCAACTCTGACATAATGTTTATGACCTGATCTGTAAATATTGTCAGAAATGCCAAACTCTAGTAATCAGTTATGTACTGTGGCATTTGCCACCATACTCGCTTGTTGATTCGGGATTGTAACATTTGCAACATAGTGTGAAAAGTGATCTATTGAGGTTAACACGTAGTGGTTACCCACCGGTGTTAGGTTGACCAGACCTAAAATGTCCATGCCCATCATTTAGAATGGCTTGCATGCCTCCAGGAACCTTTGAAACAGTACTCACTGGTGACTGAGATTGTCACATTGTGTGCTTGGCATACAATTTGTCACATACTGATTGATATCCTGCCTCCTTGCCCTCCACCAATATTGCTCAGCTATTCAACTAACAATTTTTATTCAGGCCCCAAGACTTGCTAATATGACGTCACATGCTTGCCTCAACAATTCATCCTTCAAAGCAACAGATAACAATATGCATGCCTCGTACTTCATCATACTATACAAGAGCCCCTCATGTGTTGTGAACTGTGGCTGCGTTCTAAATAACTGGCAGACCACTACCCAACAGCATTCTCTCATGCTCTGGGCCCAATGCTGGCTGCAGCCTGCAGCCTATTTATCAGCAGAGTTCACCTGCAGCAGTTCTAGCGCAGCCCAGGATTCCAATTGGACATCAACCCAGTGCAGCCTTGGACACCAACTAGACAACAACCTACACACCAGCCAGACATCACCTAGGATGTCATCACCTGCCTGAGCCCATTGGCATCTGTCCATCCCAGCAGCTGCCGTTGGTTTGAGAACTTGTCTCCCATCAGCTGCCAGCACTCTGCCAACTTCCCAACAGCTAGGTTGCACCCCGAGCCCAACTGGACACTGGTCACCCATCGGTTGCCAGCAATTTGCCAACATCCCATCCACCACACATCAACAAAGCTGGACACCATCTAGGACATCGACCAAATGCTGACCAAGGACCTCAAGCCAGACTAAAGTTGAGAGATTTTATCATTCTACCCAAAGTGGCTATTACTTTACATTTCACACCAGAACTGTGAACTGTTCATTTGTATGTTTACCAATAAATGTGATTCTTTCATTGTACCCCAGGAGCCAACTATATTACATGGTGTTCTTGTACTACATAATGGCAAAAGTTGGTGATGAGATGGCCCAACCCTGCCGCCGTGAACCAGTTGATAAAGCTTCTGTCGAATATGACCCAACACAACTTGTCTCATTCACCACTGCTATCCTGCCTAATGGCTGCCCTCCACCAGCTGTGGCCAATGTTGCACGTGCTTTTGGCTGAAAGCCTGCATCTGTGGCCTGCCTACCTTCTGAGGATGCCTCACCGTCCATTCCACCACATGCCCATTCAGGGCACTTGTCTGGTGTTGTTACCTCAGAGCTTGACTGCTGCCATGTCCTAACCCAGACATTGCTGCCCTGGATTTTCCCATCAGCCGCAAGCATTTTGCCAATGTCCGATCAGCCAGACTGCCTCTGGCTGCACAGATAGCACCACGTTCCACGCTGCACTTCCTGTCACCATTTCCCATGTCTTAATGCACAATCCTACTGCTGGTTTTGCACCAGGACTGTAGGCTCACATTTCTCGCATTTGGAACTGCTCTGCTTCCAGCGTGCCTCACAGTCACCAGCTTGGTTTTTCTTCCACCAGCATCAAGCTGCTCTTATTTACTTATTTGCTATTTTCTTTTAGTCTGTTAACTATATAAAAGAACAGACTGAATGTAGCAGATGAATTGGCATGAATATAGTAAATAATATTTTAATGCAATTTCAAATATGTTGGTAATAACTAAGCATAATGCTGATTAAAAGAAAAATCTACATAGAATACCATAAAAACTGTTCACCCAGAATCCAGAAGAGAGACACTGGTCTATTACATTATGCAGCATTGGCGACCACAGATTATGTAATTTATAATTCTGGGCTAAACCATTATACAACACTACACTACATTACGGTACTTGGTATCAGAAAGAAGTTGGATTTCTCATCTGTCTAGATTGTTAGCCCCTGGCACACTGTGGTGCAACTCAGGATTCACAGGAGCTGGGCTGCACTGCTGTGCCACCCAAGGTGTAGAATGGGAGATGGCTGTCAGGGTCTCAGGAAATCATTCCTGACCCTCCCCATTGCTCATCTCCTCACTGCTTCCAAGAGATTGTTGTAGGTGGATGTTCTGCCGTGGCATATCTTGTTATCATGATGTATGGATTCTTCTTGGTTATCTCTCAGCCACTTAGGCTTGCAGTTCATAAGCTCATATTTTAGCTATCAGCGAGTTCAGCTTATGCCACAGTCCTCATTCCTTATTATATTGTAGGCTGTTGCATTTTCAAATGCATTCCTGGCTTGGTCTGTAACATCTTGTCTAATTGCACATTCCCAGATGATGTGATCCGGGTTGCCGATTGCTCCACATTTACAAGTGTCTGTGATGCACTGTTGTATTTTAGTAAGTAACTGGGATATGGTCCAAGTCCCAACAGGTAGTGTATAGCTCCGTTGGTAGGAAGAAAGTACATCATTCTTGTTCTTTCTTTTATATTAGAAAGGAACTGGTAGGTTCTCTTGCCTGTTTCTGCCCTGTCCCAGATTTCTTGCCATGCAAGCTTTTATTTACTTATTTAATATGGCTCTTGTGCCCAGTATCTCCTCTGCTGGAGCTTTTTGAGGCAGTATCATGCACCTCTCTTTCTTACTGCTAGGTCTAGAGGTAGCAAGCCTAATATCACCAGCAGCACCTCAGTCAGTGTTGTTCTATATGCCCCTGTCAGGTGAAGGGGTACACTTCTCTGTACTCACCATGGAGCCTGTGCTGTTCTTACCTTTCTGGCTCTATGAGCCCAACCACTCAACCCATAGCCCACAACAGCGAGTAAGAGTGAACTGTGGTACATTCTTATAGCAATCAGTGGCAGCTGAAAACCTCTTTGGCCAGTCGTTGCTATTTTATTTAGGATTTTAATACCACTCTGGCAGATGATTTCTACAGCTTTGCTTCAGCTGCTGGCACAATTTGTGTCTGCCACTAGCATGGCTCTCCATTCACCTGCCGTCATGGCTCTCCATTCACCCACCGGCACCGCTCTCCGTCCGTCTACTGACACGGCTCTTCATTCTGCCTCCAACATGGCTCTCCATTCTGCCGCCAGCACGGATTTGCTCCCTGCCAGTGGCATGGCCCCTTACCCAGTCTGACGCCTACTTCTGGACGAGTCTTCAGTTTTCAGTTTTTGTGCCTAATTGTTGCACTTGTTGCACGTTTCCTTTTCTGTGTCTCATCAGTAGACAGGATTTCCACTCTCACTTCAGTGCCAATTTCTGTGCCAGTTTCCAATCCAATTCTTCTTTATGTACTACTGGCACTGCCACCTCCAACAGCTTGTTTTCCTGACGCATTTGCATCATGGACCCATAATTTTTTTGGTACCTATGGTGTGCCCACTATCCAGTGCCCCACCTTCACCTGCCAGGGCATCTCCCTCTTCCCTTCGTCTGAGCCTGTCAGCATTATGGTATAGCTAGTAGTTGCTGTCAATGAACCTCACCTCCTGACAGCCACAGACACCTCACTGATGTCCCACTCGGCCCACCACTCTGGATGAGCCCATGAGTAGTTTGATGGCTCCACCATCATTTTGAGGAGAAGGAGCAGTGTGGCCAGGCTGGTCGCCTCACCACTGTCACCACTGGTACATACATCCGCAGCTGGTGGGTTGCCATACACCTGGTGTCGTCTGCTGCAGCCAGTCACATATGGCAATCCCAATTCTAGCTGAACACACCATGTGCTTACTAATATTGGTGGGCTAATAGTTATAGTGTGCACATTTTCTTCAGAAGATTAACTGAAACCCTGGAAAAAGTCCCAGGGCCCAAAAATAACATAACAATATGTGGAGAAATGAATACACACACCAGTGTTGAGAGTGGAATTATTAATAAGTTCCTGAACATACTGAACACTTCTGACATGTTCCAAATGAATACTGCTACTAAGACATCAAAACCTTCCACATCAATCTTGGACCACGTATGTACAGACAATGACAGAGAAAATTGCCAAGTACTTGCAAAAGATCTAGACCTCTCATTTCTTTACTATCAGACAGTAAAGTTAAATAAAGACTTGGTAAAGCCTGCTAAACTTCAAGCCTACAAAAGGACTTTCTTGAAACCTAAAATGCATCGTTTTTATATGGTACTGGCAAGTTCTGAATATAGTTCTGATTACTTTTTAAGGAGATCATTTCCAAAAGAAGCCACTTCAGTACTAGCAGCTAAAGAAAATAGATGACTGTGGGTATTAGTAAGCCCTCCAGGGCACTTAAATTTCTCTCAGATCTTTACAAAACCATTACACTAATCCACTGTCCCTAAATTACTTTCACAGGTACAAAGAGATACACAGGAGGGTACTGCAAAAAGTCATTCAATGACAAAATAATACATAAAAACAGTGTGGTATGGGATGTCATAAAACATTAAACTGGAAGAGGCAGATACAAGTATAACAACATACAAAAGAAAGATGGCTGTGTGTTATGTTTTAGTCCATTGATTGGCATTATATTACTTTGAAAAATCCTACATCATTGAGAAATGATCTTGGATGAATAAAAAAATAAGTAAATGGCAGTAGAAAAATAAAAAATCCTCACAAATTGGCACATTTTATAAATGATTATTTCTCTCGTGGCAGAAAAGTTGCAAGAAAATTCTTCATAAAACATGTGGTATCCACAATGAATTATATAGCAAGCTCAATGATGATGTTTCTTTCCCACAAGAGTGTGTGAAATCTGGAAGACAATAAAGAAATTACAAAATTACATCAGCATGCATTTATTTATTTATTCATCCTTCGACCATTCAGTACAACCCTGTAGAATATGTCAGATACATCATAAGAATAATATAAAACATTTAGAAAGTAGCACAGGATTAGAAGACAACAGGGCAGGAAGATGAGGTGGGTCAACCCGAGCATTCAATACCTCTCATCTGTTTTGAACCATGATGTAACTGTGTCGTGTTGTTTTGTATGGGTCATGGTGGCATGGCATCTTTGAAATACATCACATTTGAAGAAGGCATGTTTGGCTATGTGGTGGCGCACTCTTATGTGGAATGTTTGTGTTTCCAAATTGTTTGTGAGTGTTGTTAGTAAAATTGGACTCACTGAGTGCTTTTGTAATGATGATGATGATGATGATAATTAATTATTATTATTATTATTATTATTATTATTATTATTATTATTATTATTATTATTTTTCTTTCCCGTCTCAGACGTTATGTCTGGTTAAAAATGGAAAGTGACGCGGACCTTGATCAAGCGTGACTTCCTTTTAACTGTACGAAATACGTTACATTGCATTTAGGAACTTTCGGGTAATTGAACATGTATCAATAATTATAGATTTCTGTAGTTGTATATATACGTTTGGATGTAGCTGTATTGCGTTTATGTACTGGTGGATATTGTGTGGTATGACTCCTGTAGTTGATAGTATAATTGGTATGATGTCAACTTTATCCTGATGCCACATGTCTTTGACTTCCTCAGCCAGATGGATGTATTTTTCAATTTTTTCTCCTGTTTTCTTCTGTATATTTGTTGTATTGGGTATGGATATTTCGATTAGTTGTGTTAATTTCTTCTTTTTATTGGTGAGTATGATGTCAGGTTTGTTATGTGGTGTTGTTTTATCTGTTATAATGGTTCTGTTCCAGTATAATTTGTATTCATCATTCTCCAGTACATTTTGTGGTGCATACTTGTATGTGGGAACGTGCTGTTTTATTAGTTTATGTTGTATGGCAAGATGTTGATGTATTATTTTTGCTACATTGTCACGTCTTCTGGGGTATTCTGTATTTGCTAGTATTGTACATCCGCTTGTGATGTGATCTACTGTTTCTATTTGTTGTTTGCAAAGTCTGCATTTATCTGTTGTGGTACTGGGATCTTTAATAATATGCTTGCTGTAATATCTGGTGTTTATTGTTTGATCCTGTATTGCAATCATGAATCCTTCCGTCTTACTGTATATATTTCCTTTTCTTAGCCATGTGTTGGATGTGTCTTGATCGATGTGTGGCTGTGTTAGATGATGCGGGTGCTTGCCATGTGGTGTTTTCTTTTTCCAATTTACTTTCTTCGTATCTGTGGATGTTATGTGATCTAAAGGGTTGTAGAAGTGGTTATGAAATTGCAGTCGTGTAGCCGATGTATTTATATGAGTGATTGCTTTGTGCATTTTGCTAGTTTCTGCTCGTTCTATAAAGAATTTTCTTAAATTGTCTACCTGTCCATAACGTAGGTTTTTTATGTCGATAAATCCCCTTCCTCCTTCCTTTCTGCTTAATGTGAATCTTTCAGTTGCTGAATGTATGTGATGTATTCTATATTTGTGGCATTGTGATCGTGTAAGTGTATTGAGTGCTTCTAGGTCTGTGTTACTCCATTTCACTACTCCAAATGAGTAGGTCAATATTGGTATAGCATAAGTATTTATAGCTTTTGTCTTGTTTCTTGCTGTCAATTCTGTTTTCAGTATTTTTGTTAGTCTTTGTCTATATTTTTCTTTTAGTTCTTCTTTAATATTTGTATTATCTATTCCTATTTTTTGTCTGTATCCTAGATATTTATAGGCATCTGTTTTTTCCATCGCTTATGTGTAGTCGTTGTGGTTATCCAATATGTAATCTTCTTGTTTAGTGTGTTTTCCCTTGACTATGCTATTTTTCTTACATTTGTCTGTTCCAAAAGCCATATTTATATCATTGCTGAATACTTCTGTTATATTTAGTAATTGGTTGAGTTGTTGATTTGTTGCTGCCAGTAGTTTTAGATCATCCATGTATAGCAAATGTGTGATTTTGTGTTGGTATGTTCCAGTAATATTGTATCCATAATTTGTATTACTTAGCATGTTGGATAGTGGGTTCAGAGCAAGGCAGAACCAGAAAGGACTTAATGAGTCTCCTTGGTATATTCCATGCTTAATCTGTATTGGCTGTGATGTGATATTATTTGAATTTGTTTGGATATTAAGTGTGGTTTTCCAGTTTTTCAGTACTATGTTTAGGAACTGTATCAGTTTAGGATCTACTTTGTATATTTCCAATATTTGTAGTAACCATGAGTGGGGGTACACTATCAAAAGCTTTTCAGTAATCAATGTATGCGTAGTGTAGTGACCTTTGTTTAGTTTTAGCTTAATATGTCGCCTCTGCATCTATTATCAGTTGCTCTTTACATCCTCGTGCTCTTTTGCAACAGCCTTTTTGTTCTTCATTTATAATTTTGTTCTGTGTTGTATGTGTCATTAATTTCTGTGTAATGACTGAAGTTAATATTTTGTATATTGTTGGTAGGCATGTTATGGGGCAATATTTAGCTGGGTTTGCTGTGTCTGCTTGATCTTTAGGTTTCAGATAAGTTATTCCATGTGTAAGTGTATCAGGGGATGTGTATGGGTCTGCAATGTAACTGTTAAATAATTTAGTTAGATGTGAATGTGTTGAGGTGAACTTCTTTAGCCAGAAATTTGCTATTTTATCTTTTCCAGGGGCTTTCCAATTGTGCGTAGAATTAATTGCTCGGGTGACTTCATGTTGCAAAATTATCACTTTGGGCATTTGTGGTATCATCTTGTATGTGTCTGTTTCTGCTTGTATCCACCGTGCATGCCTGTTATGTTGTACCGGGTTTGACCATATGTTGCTCCAGAAGTGTTCCATGTCTGTTATGTTTGGTGGGCTGTCTATTTTAATGTGTGTGTTATCTATTGTCTGGTAAAATCTCTTTTGGTTTATGTTGAATGTTTGGTTTTGTTTCCTTCTATTTTCACTTTTTTTGTATCTTCTAAGTCGTTTGGCCAATGCTTGTAATTTTTGCTTCTTTTCATCTATTTGCTCTATCACTTCTTGTCGTGAGATTTTACCTAACCTTTTTCGTTTTTTGTCTGATATTTCATTTCTTATAAATTGTGTTAGCTGTCCGATGTCTTTTCTCAGTTTTTCTATTCTGATCTGTAGCCTGTGTTGGCATGCTGGTTTTGCGGGTTTCTTCTGTGTGTTAGTTGGTTCTGATCTCTGCCTAGTGTGTATATTTAGTGTAGTGAGTGCTCCTATATAAACCAGTAGTTGAAGCTCTTCCATAGTTGTATTTTCATTTATTTTGTTGTGTATGATTGTGTTGATAGTTGTCATTGTTGTTTCGACTTGTGGGTTATTTGGTGGTCTATGCAAGAATGGTCTAATGTCTGTATTTGTGTCTTTGTATTCTATATATGTCAGCTGAAATTTTTCTTCTATATCTAACATGTGTGTCACTTCGTGTTCTATTTGTGCTTGTTCTGGTGGCTGTCTTAAGATTTCATTTTTCTCTGATTGTTTAATTGATGCGTGTTGTTCTTTGTTTGTTTGCTCTGGGATGTTTGAGTCCATTACTGTATTTTCTTCTTCTTCTGATAGCACATTATTTTGTTACAGTATTTGTTGTACTTGTTGTTTGATGTTTTCTAATTCTGACTGGGGTATCCTGTTATTTTTGATTATTACACGGATCTGATCAGCTAGTCATTGTTCTGTTAAAAATTTTAATTCTGGGTATCTGGTAATAAATTTTGTGTATACTTGTGATCTGTATCCAGTTGTGTTTGTTCCTAAGTTTGTTGCTTGGTAGTAACAGAACATGAGGTGTTTGTGAACTTCAACTGACCATCTCATTCTCTGTCTTTGTTTTCCTTCTAGAGTGGATGCAGGAAGCATATCCTGCAAAACACCTCTATTTGGATTTAAATCATTTTCTGTGTGGCTAGCAGTGTCGTTACCATTGTGGACGGGCATAGGGTTCAAGCGTCGTTCCCGACCATGACAGCGATTGTCCGAGGCTTCATTAGTTCTGCCCTGAACCAACTAATCACACTAAAAGGGGGGGTTAAGCATATTAGTGGTTTTACGACTGGCAGAACATACCGGAGGCCTATTCTTTTCCCGGGCCTCCACGGGATTTATTATTATTATTATTATTATTATTATTACTATTACTATTATAGAGAGTTTGTGAGAATTTGTTAATGAGTTACTTTGAAGTTGACAAATGTGAGTTATTAGATTCATTTCTGAGTTTGGAATTATTACTACGGTATGTCGTTTATCATTTCAATTTTACATTTTGTTTTTTGCTAGAATTCATGTGACAGTGAAGTTCATGAGTAGGTCCCTGCATATTACAATGCAGGACAACATGTTGAGCACGATCAAGTCCTACAGTTGTTCAGTTGACTAGCCATGTACATGAAGTGGTACATTCATGGACAAGGTATGAAACTGACTGAAGTTGCTGCATCTCACAGATGGGCCAATATATAGTCGGTTGGACTATGTATGGTGTTGCATCCAGAGACACTCCCAGTTTGAAAAAGCTATACTTTATATTTGAGAGATTGTGTTTATGATATACTGTTTTTGTTATCACTAGACTGTTAGATTTATGTGTCAGTTGACTTTTTATGATTTTAATGCTGTTATTTCTTTATTGTGGTATGGATGTTCAATGCATAATTGTACTTTTTTTGTATATCGAAATAAGTGTCAGTGTTACTTTTTATGAATTTTTTGTTTGTGCATTAGTTGTTGGTACCCACACACACACACACACACACACACACACACACACACACAGAGCCGGTGAGTTGCCTCCTTTCCTCCTAAAAATATTACCGTCTCTCATGTCTTCTGGCTTTTTTTAATGTAACTCTGTTTAGGATTTTTGTATTGGTATCGGTATATCAAATTGAGCGCTACAGCTCAACTGACATTGTTGATACCAGCTTTTGTTGGTTTTCGCAATTATTCACTATGTGTATCAGTCATGGCTTTCTCTTTCTTTATTTTTTTATTTTTTATTTTTATTTATTTATTTATTTATTTTTTTCTTTGCTTTGCTTAGTGCAGTTTGATTTAGCTTTTTGTTTTGGTACTGATCTTTTGAGTTGGTGTATATTGCTAGAACAATGTTTTCAATATCAGTTATATTTTCTTTGCTTTTGCTGTCCATCTTTTTTTTCCGGAAACTATTGTTTTTATGTTGTCACTATGTTTTGTAATTTATACTATCAATGTGATTTTGTGATTGGTGTGTTAAACTTCAGTTTGTTTCCACTACAACCCCTACTTCCTACAATACACCTGTTAGCTTTTATTATAAATAATTTACGCAATTCTGAACTTGATGTTTACATTTTCATACCCTGTTAATGTTTAAGGTTACTGGTCGTCATCTCGTGTTGGGGACTAGTATGACGTCACTGGTTTATCTGATAAGGTTCCAGTCTGTTCTGATGGCATGCATAAACAGCATACACATGTCATTAACAAACATACTAAATGAGTCCTTTAGTTCTGGTATTTTCCAGGGTGCCAAAACCATGCACGAGTTGCGCCCTTACTAAAGAAATGTAACGCGGAGAGTACAGAAAACTACATACCAGTTCCACTACTGTCAATGTTCCAAAAATTAATTGAATAAATCTTTAAAGACAGACTAACAAGTTACATGAATAAATACAACTGTCTTAATAAAGTACAGTTTGGTTTCTAAAGTGGGAGAAATGCAATATTGGCCATCACAGAGATCGCTAAAATGGTATTTGAAGCTCTTGATATGGATGACCGTGTTACAGACATATTCTTAGATTTGTCCAACACTTTTCACACTGCTGCCCATAAAATACTACTACACAAACTAGAAGCACTAGGTGTAAGAGTAATAGTAACTAAGTGATTCGAGTCTTACTTAGAAAATAGGATACAAAAGTAGACATAGTTCACATCTGCTGATGATAAATATTCAGTATGAAACAATTGTCAGACAACATACGCCTCCAAGTAATGTACTGAGTGTAATACTATTCTTAATATATAGTAATGGCATTCCAAACAGTATAATGCATGGGTACAAAGTTCTCTTTGATGATAACAACAACATCGGAGTCAACTCCTAACAGGGAGAGAAATTAAAACCTCAAGGATGTTGACAGTTCGACATTCTGTAATAAACCAAGACTGAACATAAAGAAAGCAAACAACATGCTGTTCAACCCTACAGAGAAAACAAGTCTGTTGTATTACATATAGATGAAATATATGGAAGGAGAATTTGACAGTGCAGTATACATGTAAGGAATTGAGGAGGAGATTAGTGTTTAACATCCTGTTGGCAATGAGGTCATTAGCAACGGAGCAAAAGCACGGATTAAGGAAGGATGGTAAAGGAAAGTGGCTGTACCCTTTCGAAGGAACCATCCCAGCACTTGCCTTACATGATTTAGGGATATCATGGAAAACCTAAATCAGGATGGTTAGACATGGGTTTGAATCACTGTCCTCTCAATTGCGAGTCCAGTGTGCTACCCACTGTTCTACCCTACTTGGTTGTAAAGAATGAATAATGTTAATATCTGTATGTATGTACTATAATCAGTTGAATATACTGTATGCATAATATGTTTTTGTATGCCTGCTCTGTAGTTAAACAACGTATACAAAATTTTAAGACCTACATATTAATCAAGAGGAAAATGTATGCAATGTTACTGCCGTTACTGCCACTTTCAGGTTTTGTATTGTAAGATGTAGGCTAAATATTTTATAATATGGAATTACGTTGACTTGTCCTATATTGCAAGTATACATTTTGTATATAATGTAATCAAATGGGACCAAACAAAAATCAGTCAATCCATGATAAACCTATCTGCAGATTACATAATTTAGTTTTAACATGTGGTTACTGGGTGTCAACTGACATATAATGAACACAAGCACATACTGGCAAAAAGAATGTCATCAGCATATTATTCTCTTACAGTTCTAACATCAGTCTGTTACAGATGATGTTTTGTGGTGACATAAGATTCCTGAGTATGCACAGTTCTTAGCAAAGGGATTCATTTCTGTGGATCAAAAGGCACTAAATGTGGACACTGCTTTCAAACTGCTGTAAACAGCTACAATAATAATAATTGACAGTAGTAGTTGGGCTCACTGTAAAGAACTTCTTTTTTTTTTAAATTAAAAACTGAGTATTCTTACTGCACCAAGTGAGTACTACATCTAGTACCAATCTGTTGTGAATATCAGGGAAGACCCTGGTACATATTTCACTAATAGATTCCTTAGAGGACTCTGTGAACGGGTTGAAAACCAAAGGGGACGACTACTCCACTATTGTCATATTGCAACAAAAGATCGCAATGTAATGCCTTTACGAGAATTTATCTGGTGCAAATTGTGTGTGGTCAAAAGAACATTATAGAATTGCTACCAATCGAATGAGATGGTGCAACTGTTAATAAACTGACCTCACATTTGGGGGGGGGGGGGGCTATACTAAGTTGTGGTTTTTCTATATCATTTCAGCCAAATGCCTGGCTAATACCTTTAGAAAGGATACAGGCGGCCACCTATTCTATCCTCGTAAAATATAGTAATATATTCCATGTGTATGCAATTTGAGTTATTAATTTTCATTGTGTTTATTTATTTTGTCATCCTTTGATCACTGTTTTGAGAGATAATGGATACGTCAGTATACATTTACAATCTCACCTACACTGTAAATTACAATTTATATGATGACAGTTCCTTATGTTACATTCACACACACAGATGTATTCTCCACTACTGCACTATGAACATTAAAACTATAATGGTGATGAGAGCAAAAAAACAGTAGACGCATTAGAAAAACTTTATTTACCTCAATAATCCAGCTACTGATATTGGTGTTACGCAAAGTTAAAATTTCATTAAGCAACGCTTTCACACGATATTCGTCCTCTTCTGTGCTCGGTAGTTTCGATAAACCTTCTGTAATAGAAAAAAATGAATCCGGGTCGTCACTGTCTTCGATATTTCTACGTTTCGTATCATCCGTTGCCCCACTAGTGATTCTCATAGCTCGCAGAGCACTATATTTCACGGTATTTCCATCTTCACCATCCGCCATTCGATTTAATCTGTTCTCTCTGTGGAAATACCGAAAATGTGGTCTGAAACAGGCACCAGTTATTTCGTACTCAAGTTTAGGTGCACGTATTTCAAATAGTAACATAACCTTTCTGCTTAAAATAAGTTTCTTTGCGCAATTCATGTCACGTATCGTAAGCGGAAAAGTTTGATACTTTTATATGAGGATCTGATAATACACACAAGTTTGAATGTACAGTATAGTATCACTACATAATTGAGGTGGAGGTGGAATGGAACTTACAATATCAGATTATACAAGATAAGTGCTTAATAATCTACGCTTCGAGCCAGGAGTCACATGGCTTTGTTTGTAAACAAACGAAACTGTCACGGAAAGAAACAATACATTTCTTTGCAGTTATTTTAAAAGTAATTGTTTCTGACAATGCTGTCATGCACCAAGCTATCTTTTTGCACCAATACAAAAGCAGGAACACTTACGGTGGTCGTATTTGTGAGATGAGGTTTAGGGGAGTATTGATTTTCTTTGTGGGCAGTGTAGTATGTTACCTGCGCATCTCCGAACTTGACAAGTTTGACCGTATGATGAAGAAAGTGTTGAAGTTTGTTAAAGGCAAAAAAGATGAAAGAAAAGATTACGCACCTTCTAATATCGGCTTCAGTACCGGTGACCAATACGCCAAACTACCGGTTTCCAGACCCACAGAAGAAGCGTCAACAACAATAGAGCATGCATGCGGATATAGTGTAGATATAAACGGAAAGGACAAAAGCCTTACAAAATTGCATAAGGTAACATGGCAAGGAAACCTGGAGAAAGTCAAAGCAGCAGTTAAAAAAACAGACATTGACATCCGTGACCGTTCAAACAGAACAGCATTGCATTTGGCTGCAGCAAGAGGTCATGCAAATGTTGTGTACTTTCTCGTAAATAACAAAGCAAACGTTAACATTCGAGACAGTGATGGAAAAGTTCCTTTGTTGAAGGTATGAAGCGCGATTTTAAAACTAAATACACCTTTTACTTTTTTTGTGATTAGCATTTTGGAAGTAACATTGTTTTACCATAGAATGACAACAGTGTACATCTACCAAACACAAAAAACGCTGCATAGTACAGAACCTCTACTGCATGAGTTAAAACTGTAATGTTTCAACAGTTCTAAATGTATTGATAATCTTATGTGTAATCTATACTATACCATATAAATTTCTGTCGGCACATTCTGCATGTTATTGAATATTTTGCTGCACTCTTAATGTTCCCTCTATTTGTTACCAGTTACTCAGTCAGATGATGCATACATATGACAGAGTAGAACTACAAATGATACCAAACAGGATAGTGCAAAAACAAAATGCTGTACTGTTATAGATAAATTTTCACTACAATTCAAATCGTAACTAACAATAACTGACAAATCCTATATCACAAATGTGATCATTAGGATGATAAGAAATAAATAAATAAATAACATGAGTTAGGTTCTCTGTAGTTTCTCTCACTCACCTATGATCTAATTAGGATGCTCACCAGGGAAAGTCCAGAAAAAGCTGCTTATGTACAACACTGATTACATGTTCCTCATGCAGATAAATCCCTTGTACATGAACAGAGGTACACCAGAGTAATTAACTGTTTGACAGTAGAGAAAAAAATGCATAGTACATCAGTTTGAATGTGTGGCTCAGCTGTGAGTGTGATGCAGTTCTGACTGTACAGTTAGCAACATTCACTGTCTGCAACAGATTATCTATACTCTCTATGTAATTTTAAAATGTATGCCGAAATCTAAAAATCAAATAACCTGTACTTTAGTGAGAGTCTTCCATTATATGGAGGTATAAGTTCATTTCTGGTAAAATCATTATCTGGACCTCCTGTGTATTGCAAGCAGTTGCCTCAACCAAATGTGCCATCCAGGCATATCAACAGGACTGATGCACACTACAGCATCACTGATGTTCCCCTTCTGTTACTTTTGAACTATAATGACAGGTTTTCCTGCTGGTTGCATCTACATCTGCACTCCACAAGTTATCATCATTGTTTATTGGTCCAGACTGATATGTTGCATACATTGTTAGTTCATTGGATATAGGATCACTCAATTCCCAAAAATAGAGAGAGACATGACATACATTACAGTAGTTATATCCTACAGATGCCATACAGAAAGATCTGTAGGACACAGGGAGAAGTTGAAGACATACAATGCATCAGTCATAAATTACTAATAATTAACAACCCAGTTTCAGTAGTATTAATTTCCAACAGTTCAAATTTCAATTTAAAAGAATAATTTACACTTTTTATGTTTTGCAATTGAGAAAATGTTTTACTGAGTAGAAGCAGTGTTCCATTGGAAATGTCAGAAATTTACCTATAAAAGACTTTTTATTTTCCTGCTGCTGTAAATGATTAGATAGACTATTGAATAATTTAACTAATATGAAAAACATCTAATACAATACTGTTCTGGACTGAATCCTGTTCTGGACTGAATCATGTTAGTAATACAGTTACTTCTTGTACTGTGACTATGAACATGTTTATTTTTTTGTAGTCTCTTAGTTCATGTTAAAAGGTACTCATTTGTAAGCAATATAGTCTCATGTAAAGGCAGGGCAGTGTCATTATTTTCAGTTGAAAGAAGAAGGCTTGAAGAATGTGCTACATGATTCTACTCATAATGCCTTAACTTACAAGTACCCAAGATAGGCTTTTTCTGCATACTAGATGTGTTTCTGGTGAGGATAAATCCTCTCATAAGATTGATCCTTATCAAAGGAATGACTGAAAGTATGCATTATAGAGATCGTATCATAATTAACAGCAAAAAGTGACACAGGTGAAAATATTTTAAATGTCTAGACTCGTAGGACCTAACTGAAGTGCATATTGCCGTGGTTGTGGAATAAGTCAGTACATGAAATTAACAGCAGACAAGTTAAGTAAAATTTACATTAATCTTATGCAGACAAAATTCCAATATTGGTCCAACATGAAAAATAATCTACTTTACTTATTTTCATTTGCTTATGACATTTGGCATTATATTCAGGTTAACTCTTCCATTCACAAATGGTATTTTTGGCACAGAAGTGGGCAGTTTGGGCAACTTGTTGACCCTTGTTCTGGAGGTTGAGAATTCTGACATTGGGCTCTGTATATCTATTTCCTTTGGTATCATTTGTTGTGAACAACATGAGCTTATTCCTAAGAATTGGCAGCTTTCACTCTGTTAATACTACGCAAAAATCCAGTGTGCATTTGGATCACAAGTCCTTGACTCTTGTGCACAAAGTCATGCAGTATTTTGCTGCATTCATTTTCAATAACTTACCTGAAGCACAAATACTAAATGTGGGGCTGCAAACAAGCTGTGTGCAAGATAACTGTGAATGTGTGGTTATGAGCTGCCACTGACTTCAGTATGAAATATTGTACTAGTTAGTACAAATGTATTCGAAATATAAAATTTTCAATTAAGCCTCTTTCTAATAGAGTTCAAATTTTACCCATGGCCCACAGTTGGGGAATGTGGTAGATGCTTGATGAGGCATCAGCCCAATTTGCTGCTGATGTACAATGATATTAACACATCAGTAGGAAGTCCAGGTTGGAATGTCAACAATTATAAAAAGGGTAGATTATTACTCACCATAAAGGTGACACATTCACTTGCACACAGGCACAGCGAAAAATCTGTTGCACACTGAGCTTTTGTCCAAAGCCTTCTTCAGAAAGGAAAGGAAAAAACACACACACGACCATGTAGCAAGCAGTTCGAGTAACTTGTTGGTGTAAGTTCACGAACCTCTTGTTCAGGTGTTTGAGAATTCTGACTTTGGACACTACATATATATATTTTTTGGTGCCATTTGTTGTGAACAATATGAGCTTATTGCTGAGAACTAGCAGTCATCACTCAGTTAATACTAGGCAGAAATCCAATCTGCATTTAGATCCCACTTCCTTGACTCTTGTGCAGTATTATGCTGCACCCATTTTCAGTAAGCTACCGCAAGAATTTAGAAAATCTTAGCAACAATCCTCACAGTTTCTAAACTGAAGAATTTCCTCATGCTCATAACTTTTATTGTGCTGGGGAGTTCCTGGAAAAATTAAGTAAAGTTCTGTTTTATGTTGTTGATTATGTTTCTCTATACACAGCAACTTGTACTCTGCATAGCATTCATGTAAATTTTATTTCATCAAAACTCCAGGTTGGAATATCAACAAGTATGAAAAAGATAGATTACACACACAAATGCCCGAGGCAGGATTCGAACCTGCGACCGTAGCGGTCAAGCGGTTCCAGACTGAAGTGCCTAGAACCGCACGGTAACAATACAATACTACTTCAGATGTTACAAATTACTGTACACTTGAAACTCTTTGAGGAGATGCTTCACATGCTGTCCTTGCTTCTGCATCCAATAATAGACTTGTTTCTACACAGAGTTACAAATTTTTTTCAAAACCTGGGATCATCTCGTAATGCTTAACAAGACTACAATTTCTGACTCCAGTTCTTCAGTCATATAAACAGTGTTGTTGTACACTTAACTTTTGAGCTGTAGCCAACAGAATAATCTAGAATTAAGGTCATGTGTCTTGGTGGCTAAAGTACAGGGCCTGCTGGACCTTCCCATCTTGGATGATATTGGTGTATTAACAGTTATGAAAAGGATAGATTGCCACTCACTGTAAAGATTACATGTTGAATTGCAAACAGGCACAATGAAAAGACTGCTGCACACTGAGCTTTTCACTAAAGCCTTCTTCTGTGAATGTGTGTGTGTTGCTTTCTTTTCTGAAGTAGTAGTTATAGTCATTTGTAAAGTTTACACGGTCATTTTACCTTCTTATTTAAGGGCTTCATACATAAATGGTTTAATATACATGAAAGTGCATAATATAAAGAAACACACAAAAGTCTTGTAACTGAGAATATAGGTCTCTTAACCAGTCCACAGATTGTCATGGAATCAGTTCATTGAGTCGACCAGGAAATACTCTTCAGTAAGGTGCTCCATAGTTTACACAGCAATGCCACAGTCACACACTGGGGCATCTTTGAACCCCCATACATAAAAACATCTACCACACCTTCCATGCTCTGTACAGAATCAATTTGGAGCTATCCATAATTTTCCAGGAAGACCAATTCCATTCGCACATTTAGTAGGCTCAGTAATAAGACAAGAAATTGCTGGAGGAAACTTCTGCCAGACTTATTTCCATTCTTGGCACACATCATATACAAGGTCTTGCTGCATTGCCCAGGGTGGTTTCTGGATTTAAGTCTGCTGGCAAGTATATTTTTTTAGGTGATTATGCAGAAGTGACTTCCGATGAGTAGTACACTTTTGAAACGCTCTTCAACTGCTGCTTTTTGTCTAATTGATGGTGGTGCAATATTACATAATACAGGCAGGTGTGAAAGTGATGTTGACTTAGTGGTGCAACTAATTATTCTCATTTCTTGCTTTAGTTTGACACCAGTGTTGTGCGCATATGCACTGGTTTTCTGTACTCAAGCTCACTAGTTTGCTGTTGAGTAAACCAATGTCAATGTAGCAATACAAACAGTATCTTTGTTTGCACCCCATCCTGACCCAGATAGTTTTCTAATAATATCAACTCTGCTCTTCACTTTTTTTGTTGTGTATTCTATGTGGTCCTTAAAAGGAAGTGTCCAGTCCAAAGTGACCCCCAAATATTTTGGTTGTGGTTTATGTTCCAGAGAAACATTTTTGAAGACCACATTTAATTAGTGATTCACCTCATGGTTATTAAGATGATAAGCACTTACCTGTAGTTTAGATGGATTGGGCTTCAATCTGTGGTGCTTGAAGTAATCACCGATTACGTGTTAATCTGTATCCAAAGCTCCTTTACAGTCTTCAGTGTTTCCTGCTCGATAAGGTGGTGCTAGATCATCAGTAAACTGAATCTTTTTAGCTTTAGTGTTTGGCATATCAACAGTATAAAGATTGAAAAGGATTGGTGACAGCACCAAGTCCTGCAATAGCTCACAATTCAGCCTTCACCATCTACTACCGTTTGCTCCAATGAGTGCTTGGAATCACCTGTTATTAAGTATGCTATCCATTAGATTAATTAGTATTTTGCATTATATGATTTCAGCAAATTTAAGTAGCAGCCCATGGCACCGTATGATATCAAATTTGGCTGTAAGATCAACAAATGCTACTGCAGTCTTTATTTTATATTGGTAATCTGCTTCAGTAAACGATATTAATATCAATACATAATTACAAAAACTGTGATTCTTTTGAAAACTGGCTTGTTGGAGTGGAGCTTCTTTGTCGGTTAGTGATTGAATTCATTTTAGTAGTTTATAAACTACACTAAGCAGTGATGCAGGTCTGTAAAGTGATTTGTAAACTACATTAAGCAGTGATGTACGTCTGTAATGTGATTCTTCATTGCCATCTTTTCTACGTTCTTGGCACCTATTACGTTTTCAGCCCTAAAGTTTGTTGTCAGGTTTCTGGTAATCAGAATCATGTTCTGTAGTTGTAGCAACCATTACTTAGTGCTCGGGCCCACATTATTCAGGAACTGTGGATGCATTTCATCAAAATCAGGTGCTTTGTTTATATGCACACTTGCCAAATCTTTCTCCAGCTCATCAGTTGTGAACTCATGCGAGAGCTCTGTATGGGGAGCTGGCTGAGAGTGTTAACTGTGGCCTCATAAGTCTAGAGCTATTCTTGTCTGTAGCTGCTTTAGCATTCTGCAGTGAGTGTGCTGTGACTTTGTTTGAGCTGATGTTTTGTTGGCATCACACTTGCTGAGAATCTGCACCCAGTGCAGATGGATGACTCAAGTGGGTGAAAGTGAGACTCTCTGCGGCTTCTTGCCATTTTCTTTTTCGGTAGTCATTTGAACCTTGAAGTAGTTCATCTGTTGCTTCATTTGAATGTGTAAGTTGATATTCTTTGTATAGCTCATCACACTAATCAGATCATCCTGGGATATGTGTTCCCTGTATCGTCTGAATATTGATCTTTTGGCTACCTCTTTGACAGATGTTGTAAACCTATCATAGTTCTTCATTTGCATGGGAATGAATTCAACAATCTCATCAAGTTTATCAGTGAATTGTTGCCAGGTCACTTTTTTGACATTCCAGTGAGCTTTAGCAGTTGATCTTGCAAGCTATATCTGGATGCTGTGATCAGAATGAGGTTGTCTGTGTGGAAAAGAGTCTATTATTTTCCTGTTTGCCGGTTCATTTCCATTAGCATTTTGTAGTGATAAAGCATAGGTCTGGTGTTGTGTTCTTCAGCCATCTGCCTAATTGGAAGTTCCTTTAAAACAGATACAGATTACTCAAGGACAACCAATATTCTAAGATGTTGCCATTTATATCATTATCCTAATATCCTTAATTGTGGTTGCCATTATTAAAATTTCCAACATAGATGGCTGGGTCTGTGAAAAGTCTCAGCAGAGTTGTTGACCACAACACTACTGGAGGTTTGTAGATGTTGATGATAGTAATTCAGCCATGTCCATCTTAACATAAATTGCTATTCCATACACAGTGTTCATTGTGAATATCCTAGTATTTTTCCTCTACTTTGGAGATCTCTGCCATATCCTGTGAGTATTTCTTGAAGAGTAATTATGATCGCATTGTTCTCACAACACTGATGCGAAAGATATTTACATTTGCTTTTAGAAATTCCTTCAACATTCTGGTCACGGATCTTCAAGGTTTTATATATCATCAAATCTTTGGGATCTTGAGAGAGGCCATTTGAATTTCATTTTCTGGTAGCCACGTTTGCTGTGTTACAGTACCACTTGGAATGATTAGCCAGTGATTAACTGTTATCAAGAGAACTCTTGAATGTGAATATGATGTTTAGCACACTCTTCGGGGGACGCTCCTTCCTAATAGGAATACTACAGCTGGAGTCACGAATGATGGCGGCCGAGTTTAGGGCTGCTTTGTTGTTTTGTGCATCCACGCCACGCATTCTCCGACAGCCAGTGACCTTTCAGGAGTATTCTGAGTGCTCTGCTGTGAATATCTTAGCCAACGCAAGCATTAAACGTGACCGTAGCAAGTTTTTACAGTTGTTGCAAGTAATCACTGCTGATGTTCGTTGTAAGATACAAATTCTACATAAGTAAGCAAAGGGAACGATACACGCTTTCTTCAAGTGCATAGCATGTCAATGCATGTACCGCAACTGTTGCCGGCAAAAATGCGAACCCCATCCATGCCTTGACCTGCGCGAACTTGCGACAGTTGTCGGAATGGAATAGGGCTGCAAATGCTTCTGCTCGCTGGCTCTCCTCGTGTAACTCGGGGATAATATCCTACCCTTTCTACCGCCAGACACGTGCGCTTAACGCCTGTTAAAGTGCATAAATAAAATATTCACGACGCTGCTGATCGACAAGTACAAATGCTAACCACGGTACAGTCTAGGAGGCTGATGTTAAATGACGAATCGAATGCGTGTGTTGAGTTAATTAAAATTCACAAGCGTTGTTTATTCATGACTAAACACAGGTCAGTGCCTTTTTAAATGCTGCTCGAGCCCCCAATAGCGATACTGAACCTGCTGTAAATTTTAATAAAAGTTATTCAATGCTGAAGAACATCGATTGATATTTAGCAAATAGATCAGTTCGCTAAAACATGGACTAGTCCGGATGATCTAAAGTTCACTCGACACTAGTGCGAATACCTAACAGGCGCTCGGATGGAAACAAGAGTCACACAGCTACGACTTTGCAACAAAGTTCCATTTACATGCAAAAACAATCACCAAAAGACACAACGCATGAAAAACACAAGTCTCTACTGTGCACCACATCGAAAATATCCAAAGTCCGGACTCGTTGTGAAAAGTTCTATCTGCCGTTTGCACGAACACATGCGAAATTTGGCTAAGTTCTACACTTCTGGAACCGCAAAAAGCATCACCAAAGTGTCGCGTCGAGCAACAAAGCTCCTGCGTAGGCAAAGGCGCGACAGCTCTGCTTCCCCTTTGAGCTTTGCGTCAGCTCCGCGTAAATACCCTCGATCCGAAATTCGCTAGGCTACATTACGTAACTGTTTTCCATTGATCACTACTTCTTTGCATACCTTTTTACTTAGGAGAGTAATCTTAATTCTGTTTGCTCCATTATATGCGCGCTCAAATTCTTATCAAAACCAATATATTACACAAATATGTAGCTGCAGTAGTTTGCCCACAATTAATGTTTTACAATTACTTACGTAGAGTGCCACTAAATACACTACTGGCCATTAAAATTGCTACAGCAAGAAGGAATGCAGATGATAAACTGGTATTCATCGAACAAATATATTATACTAGAACTGACATGTGATTACATTTTGACCCAATTTGGGTGCATAGATCCTGAGAAATCAGCACCCAGGACAACCTCCTCTGGCCGTAATAACGGCCTTGATACGCCTGGGCATTGAGTCAAACACAGCTTGGATGGCATGTACAGGTACAGCTGCCCGTGCAGCTTCAACACGATACCACAGTTCATCAAGAGTAGTGACTGGCGTTTTGTGACGAGCCAGTTGCTCGGTCACCATTGACCAGACGTTTTCAATTAGTGAGAGATCTGGAGAATGTGCTGGACAGGGCAGCAGTCGAACATTTTCTGTATCCAGAAAGGCCCGTATAGGACCTGCAACATGCGGTCGTGCATTATCCTGCTCAAATGTAGGGTTTCGCAGGGATCGAATAAAGGGTAGAGCCACGGGTCGTAACACATCTGAAATGTAACGTCCACTGTTCAAAGTGCCGTCAATGCGAACAAGAGGTGACAAAGACGTGTAACCAATGGCACCCCATACCATCACGCCGGGTGATACGCCAATACAGCGATGACGAATACACGCTTCCAATGTGCGTTGCCATGCGGATATGATGCCTGTCATCTCGACTGCTAGTGATACGAGGCCGTTGGGATCCAGCACGGCGTTTGCGTACTACCCTCCTGAACCCACCGATTCCATATTCTGCTAACAGTCATTGGATCTCGACCAACGCGAGCAGCAATGTCACGATAAGATAAACCGCATTCGCGATAGGCTACAATCCGACCTTTATCAAAGTCGGAAACGTGATGGTACGCATTTCTCCTCCTTACACAAGGCATCACAACAACGTTTCACCAGGCAACGCCGGTCAACTGCTGTTTGTGTATGAGAAATCGATTGGAAACTTGCGTCATGTCAGCACGTTGTAGGTGTCGCCACCGGCACCAACCTTGTGTGAATGCTCTGAAAAGCTAATCATTTGCATATCACAGCATCTTCTTCCTGTCGGTTAAATTTCGCGTTGTAGCACGTCATCTTCGTGGTGTAGCAATTTTAATGGCCAGTAGTGTAATATTACAGTTCTTTATAAGGCACCACTTTCCATATGGATTTGAAGGGCTCTTTCTGATGCGCTGTTCAGAATTGACGTATATACAAAGGTTAAGCAAATACTGGCAAAAAAATGCAAAAATTATTAAATAAACAAAGACAACATATCACAATAGTTAGAAATATCACAAACTAATGATGTTGAAGTGTGTGTAACGACACTCGCTGTCATACACTGCCTTGCTGTTCGTGTATCTTCCTTGCAGTGTTTGTTTTAATTAATTATGAGCAACTACTTAATAAAATTACTGTTTTACCAGTGAAATATTAATGCCGCAAATTATATACCGGTCTTTGCGTTTCGGCGAGACCTTTCAAATGAGCGTTCGCTCTACTCTGTACCTGCATTGGTTCAAAAATTATAAATTATTCAGTAAACTGCAAATATTGCAGATTTGTTTTATTTAATATCTCTCCGTGTAAAATTTGTATAAATCGCACCAGCGTCTCGGCTGATACGTCTCAAACTTCTCTTTTATTTGCGTATTGTACTTTGTCGTACTAATTTGCATTTCCGTGTATTTAACGCAAACGTGGATAAAGCATTGTCTTAAAGCCGTGCTCTGGAATTGGGTAAACCCGCGTGGCGTCATGTAACCACCAGCCGTTTGAAACTGACGGGTCCACGTGGACCGATGTGTCGCTGACGACTCGCTCGTGCCCACTGCCAGGGCTGAGCCGACCTTACCGGTCACCGTGCGCGCGCCCCTTAAACGCGACCTGCGATCAAACTTCTCTCTCCAAATGACAACAAATGACTGTCGTGCCACAATACCTCCGATTATCTTAGGTTTTACGCGGTGACCAAGCCAAGAGAACCAACACCAAGAATTATTACCACAGATACATCAATTCTCCATCCAGATCATATACACTATTGGCCATTAAAATTGCTACACCACGAAGATGACGTGCCACAGACGCGAAATTTAACCGACAGGAAGAAGATGCTGTGATATGCAAATGATTAGCTTTTCAGAGCATTCACACAAAGTTGGCGTCGGTGACGACACCTACAACGTGCTGACATGACGAAAGTTTCCAATCGATTTCTCATACACAAACAGCAGTTGACCGGCGTTGCGGGCCGCGGTGGTCTAGCGGTTCTAGGCGCTCAGTCAGGAATCGCGCGACTGCTACGGTCGCAGGTTCGAATCCTGCCTCGGGCATGGATGTGTGTGCTGTCCTTAGGTTAGTTAGGTTTAAGTAGTTCTAAGTTCTAGGGGACTGATGACCACAGATGTTAAGTCCCATAGTGCTCAGAGCCATTTGAACCATTTGACCGGCGTTGCCTGGTGAAACGTTGTCGTGATGCCTCGTGTAAGGAGGAGAAATGCGTACCATCACGTTTCCGACTTTGATAAAGGTCGGATAGTAGCCTATCGCGATTGCGGTTTATCGTATCGCGACATGGCTGCTCGCGTTGGTCGAGATCCAATGACTGTTAGCAGAATATGGAATCGGTAGGTTCAGGAGGGTAATACGGAACGCCGTGCTGGATCCCAACGGTCTCATATCACTAGCAGTCGAGATGACAGGCATCTTATCTGCATGGCTGTAACGGGTCGTGCAGCCACGTCTCGATCCCTGAGTCAACAGATGGGGACTTTTGAAGACAACAACCAACTGCACGAACAATTCGACGTCGTTTGCAGCAGCATGGACTATCAGCTCGGAGACCATGGCTGCGGTTACCCTTGACGCTGCATCACAGACAGGAGCGCCTGCGATGGGGTACTCGACGACGAACCTGGGTGCACGAATGGCAAAACGTCATTTTTTCGGATGAATCCAGGTTCTGTTTACAGCATCATGATGGTCGCATCCGTGTTTGGCGACATCGCGGTGAACGCACATTGGAAGTGTGCATTCGTCATTGCCATACTGGTGTATCACCCGGTGTGATGGTATGGGGTGCCATTGGTTACACGTCTTTGTCACTTCTTGGTTCAAAAATGGTTCAAATGGCTCTGAGCACTATGGGACTTAACATCTGTGGTTATCAGTCCCTTAGAACTTAGAACTACTTAAACCTAACTAACCTAAGGACATCACACACATCCATGCCCGAGGCAGGATTCGAACCTGCGACCGTAGCAATCGCGTGGTTCCGGACTGAGCGCCTAGAACCGCTAGACCACCGCGGCCGGCTTTTGTCACTTCTTGTTCACATTGACAGCACTTTGAACGGTGGATGTTACATTTCACATGGGTTACAACCCGTGGCTCTACCCTTCATTCGATCCCTGCAAAACCCTAAATTTCAGCAGGATAATGCACGACCGCATGTTGCAGGTCCTGTACGGACCTTTCTGGATACAGAAAATGTTCGACTGCTGCCCTGGCCAGCGCATTCTCCAGATCTCTCACGAATTGAAAACGTCTAGTCAATGGTGGCCGAGCAACTGACTCGTCACAATACGCCAGTCACTACTCTTGATGAACTGAGGTATGGTGTTCAATCTGCATGGGCAGCTGTACCTGTACACGCCATCCAAGCTCTGTTTGACTCAATGCCCAGGCGTATCAAGGCCGTTATTACAGCCAGAGGTGGTGGTTCTGGGTACTGATTTCTCAGGATGTATGCATCCAAATTGTGTGAAAATGTAATCACATGTCAGTTCTAGTATAATATATTTGTCCAATGAATACCCGTTTATCATCTGCATTTCTTCTTGGTGTAGCAATTTTAATGACCAGTAGTGTATATATATAAAAGAAACGGTGTAACAGTTCGGCCATGGGCAAGGTCAGTGCGTGCGGTGCGTACTGTCAGAAACATCTAAATATGTGTGACAGTGTGACAAACAATTACACAGACAAAATTATATAAAATTACAAGAAATCACATGGAATGTAACACTCTGGTCACAGTAATCGTGAAGAAAATAAATCGTTCAGTTTTCCTTGACAACATTGACCCCATCATTGAGTCTATAGTCACTTGCGAGATTTCCGCAGTTTGCTGATTGATTATTTTACTCTTGAAGCACTACGCTATTTTACTCACTCAACATTGCACACGAAAGTAACAGCTCACGGAACCAACTGTTCTCACAGATACAGCAAGCTCCGTGGAGCCAGCATAGCCGTGATGCCCCTTGCAGCATGCCAGCCAGACCCAGTTCTGAGAAAGAAACAGTCTCCGACCAGCTACTGCGGCCCGAATAACTATCACGTCCCCCATAGGTGAGCCTACTCAGCCACACCCGTGGTAGAACAAAACCACATACACCTGAGAGCCCTATATTGCATAATCACAAAGGGCCCATGGTACAATTCAAACAGCTTCTTAATTTCTCTGTCCACTTCACTGGATTTCTTCTCTGTTTTGACGAGTACTATGTCCGCCGTTTTGTACCGCACAACCTTGTACCTTCCATTGTTCTGTTTCTGCCTCTCTCTCTTTCGCCCCCTTTTCCAAGTGCGGTTTTACCCTCGCCTCAATTTCCTGGGCTGAAAGTTGCCCTTCTGGAGGGAAATCCACTACCTGCATCAGCAGATTTGCCGGTTTGTCATGTATCATCACCTCATGCTGAGTAAACCCAGTTGCACAACTCTCGGCGCTATTCATAACGTCATCAAACGCTCATATATATTCAGCCCAGTTCGAGTGCTTGTGGCTGCAATAGGTCCTTGCTAGCCTGCCCCACTCGCTCATGCAGCATTCAGCCGGATTTCCCGCCAGGTGTCCGACTGATGTCCGCACATGTTTTACACCTGCTCTAGTCATGAAATCTTCCCACAATCTTGACACAAATTACGACACATTTTCTGACAATAAGGCTCTAGGCTTCCCTACCTTTGGAAAATAGTCCTTTTACAGCTTATTTTTCATGACTGCACTAGTGTCTCTCTTCATGTCGTATAGTTTAACGTATTACAAGAATACATTTACAGGAATCAGTACATATTTTACTCTGCCACAACCTGAGGGAGGGTTCCCAAGCAAGTCAATGGCCAGGAAATCCAGTGTTTTATTGGGAACAATGCGTTGCATCATTCCCTGATTCGCCACTGTGCTGCGTTTTACCCACTGGCAGCGATCACAACCCCTGAGCTATTGATTATTAAATAGCACATAGTCCTCAAGCACCTCCAAGCACTTCTGTGGCCGGTAGTGCCCGTGAATCAGATGAATGTATTGGATCAAGATTTCAACATGGTGCTCTGGGAAACAGAGTCTCCTTTGGAACAGCATTCGTTTATGGATTTTGTAGAAACTCTGCAGTTTCTCTTTTCCCTTGATTCCAAATAGTGTCTTCACTAGCTTGAGAGCCAGATCAGCATTCTGCATTCGCGGCATCTCATTGATCACACAGTACTCCTCTGTGCCCGTCCTCTTCCTGACTCTCCTTATTGTATGATACCGGCAGCCACGACAGTGCGTCTGCTACAGCGCTGTTGGCTCCTCTTAAATATTCCAAAATATTGGAATTGTTGGAGAAACAACGCCCATTGTGTCAGTCTTTGATTCAGCAACTTGCATACCTGCAGGAAGCTAAGTGCTTTATGGTCCATTAGCACGTCCGTTTTACGTCCTTTCAGGTTCACTCCGAATTTCGTAAAGCCCCACACTATATCTAGGAGTTCCTTTTCCAAAATTCCATGCCGCCGTTCGTGCTTAGACAACATGCGGCTTGCAAACAAAATGGTATGATATTCAGAGGTCCCATCCACTTCTACTCTCTGGAACAGTACCGCTCCAACGCCAAAATTGGAACTTCAGTCACTAGACAAAATGGCAGTGTCATGTCCGAGTAGTATAAAATCTTGCTGTGGCACAAACTATTTTTTATTGCTTAGAAATCGTCTTTGCACTCCTTTGTCCACAGCCAAGACACATTCTTTTTGTCCCCCTATGAGTCTGGGGGCTAGAATAGGCCCAAAGTTTTCCTGCCTGCTATAAGAAGCGACTAAAAGGAGTCTCACACTTTTCAGGTCTACGAGATCAGGTCCCATTCCATGGTTTGACCTGCCACTTTCAAAATTCTACAGACGTGCGAGCCATATGGGGAAGGACGTCTTACGTGGTGCATGAGTGCCCCTAGATTCGATCCCCTGAATCTCTTGCCATGGCTTTGCATCTCCACCTGCGATTCAACTATTTGGGAGAGGACACTTTCCGGGGTTTGTCATCTTCTTCCTTTGTCCTCTGTCCTCTATCGCCCCAGTGACAATAATGGATTTCTCAGCACCCAATATCCAGCACGGTAACCAGTCTGTTGTGGTGGGGCCGTCATGTACCCATTTGGTGGTAGCCCCCTGACAACATAGGGATCACACTGCTGATGCCTGAGCTGTAACCTCCCCACGTATGCCAAGGAGTAGATGCCTGCTTCCTGGGACATTGGGACTTCTGGCAATGGCCATCATGCCAGTTGGCCTTTGCTGTGGCTGGGTGGCGCCCATGAGGAGAGCCCCTGATTGGAGTGGGTGGCATCAGGGCAGATGACCCGCAATGAAGCAGACTAAGTCACCTCTTGCTGGTGACCGTACGGCACTAGCAGTCTCTAAGAAGGGCAAGATAGAATACAATTCCGACAGGTATGACCCTAAATAGTTTCCCTCCCTCGCTACACCATGGGAGGAACATAGAGCTACAGACGGAGAGAGCTATATTCATCTTGGTTTTTCGTCTGTAGCAGAACCAATGGGAACACTTTTTTACCTACGAAGCCTCAATTTTTCGTTGAACACCTTGAGGATAAGTTTGGAGAAGTGACAGCACTGTCCAAGATGCAAAACGATGCAGTCTTGATTCAGACAGCATCCCGAGCGTTACTCGCCTGTGACAAGCTGGGTGATATTCCTGTTTCCATCATTCCCCATAAAAGCCTCAACATGGTCCAGGGGATTATTTTCAATCGTGACCTCCTCTTGCAGTCTGACGACGAGCTCCGCGCCAATTTAGAACAGCGGGATGTTCATTTCATCCGGCGCATTTACAGGGGACCCAAAGACAACAGGGTTGCTACCAGTGCCTTCATCTCGGCCTTTGAGGGTGATTCATTGCCTGAGAAGGTCCAGGTGACCGCTGTGACATTAAACTGTACGTCTCTCCCCCTATGCGGTACTTTAAGTGCTGGAAGTTCGGGCACATGTCTTCCTGCTGCACTTCCAGCGCCACATGTAGAGACTGCAGACGTCCTCTGCACTCAGATACTCCATCTGCGCCACCTCCCACTTGAATCAGCTGTGGAGAGCACCACTCCCCTAGCTCCCCAGACTGCCAAGTACTCCAGAAGGAGTGGAAAATCATGGAGTACAAGACCCTGGACTGGTTGACTTACACAGAGGCTAAACATAAATTCGAAAGATTACACCCCATTCAGTTGACGTCGACATACGCTGCAGCTACATCACCATCACTGTCTCAAGCGTCAGTGGTTCCTCACTCTGTGCCACGAACAGTGGGCTCTCTGGGCCACAAGAATACATCTGTCCCCTTGGTGGTAGGGGGCAAATCTTCCTCTGTTGCTCCCAAAGCACCTACTTTGGGAGCAAGGCCCCCCCCCCCCCAAAGAATTGGGGACATCGGTCCCCTCCCCCCTGCCTGAGAAGTAACAGCCTCCTCCCGCTCCTCTCGTGCAGGAGGGGTTCCTTGGGGCCCTCTCTCCCAAGGTCTCCACTAATGCCATGGCAGACACTCGCCAGCGGCTCAAGAAGCCAAAAGCTGCTGGCCAAAGAGCTTCACGGTCCTCCTCCATGCCTGAAGCTGCTTTGGAGAAATTTTCCCAGCAAGCCCCTAAAGATAAGCGAGAGAGCAAGCAAACTAAGAAGTAGTCTGCTAAGAAACAGGACCCTCTGGTGGCCCCAACTCCACCACTCCCTATCAATTCTGCATCTGAGGATGCAGTAGAGATCTTAGCATCTCCTATGGATCTGGATCTCACTGATGCCTCATCCACCATAGAAATGACTACAACTACTCGAAGGCATCAGGTGACCCTGAGGCATAATCTGCCTCCTTGCACGCTTCATGCCTTCCCAGCCTCATGATAACGTCATCCTCCAGTGGAATTGTGGCGGTTTTTGCCACCACCTTGCTGAGCTACGGCAACTGTTAAGCTTTACACCCGCTCTTTGCATTGCCCTCCAGGAAACCTGGTTCCCGGAAATGCGGACCCCTGCCCTCTGTGGCTCTAAGTGATATTACAGGAACCATAGCAACTATAATAGAGCATCAGGTGGAGTTTCCGTCTATGTCCTGAACTCTGTATGCAGTGAACCTGTGCCCCTTCAAACCCCTCTTGAAAATGTGGCTGTCAGGATAAGGAAGACGCAGGAAATAACTGTCTGCAACGTATATCTTCCTTCAGAATGTGCAGTACCCCTGAACACATTGGCTGCTCTGATTGATCAATTCCCTAAACCTTTCCTACTTTTGGGAGGTTTTAATGCTCATAACCCCTTGTGGGGTGGCACAGTTCTTACTGGCCGAGGCAGAGACGTTGAAAATTTACTGTCACAACTCGACCATTGCTCTTAAATACTGGGGCCGCCACACATTAGTGTGGCACATGGCACATATTCGGCCACTGATCTCTCGGTTTACAGTCCTGGCCTTCTCCCATCTATCCACTGGAGAGTACATGACGACCTGTGTGGTAGTGACCACTTCCCCCTCTTTCTGTCACTGCACCAGTGTCAGGCCCATGGACGCCTACCCAGATGGGCCTTAAACAAGGCAGACTGGGAAACTTTCAACTCTGCTGTCACCGTATATCTTCCTCCAGAATGTGCAGTACCCCTGAACACATTGGCTGCTCTGATTGATCAATTCGCTAAACCTTTCCTACTTACAGTTCTTACTGGCTGAGGCAGAGATGTTGAAAATTTACTGTCACAACTCGACCACTGCTCTTAAATACTGGGGCCGCCACACATTACAGTGTGGCACGTGGCACATATTCGGCCACTGATCTCTCGGTTTACAGTCCTGGCCTTCTCCCATCCCTCGTTCTCTAGGGTGCCCCCGGCTAAAGACAGTCCCTTGGTGGCCGCCGGAAGTCGCTGAGGCAATTAATGAGCGTCGGCGAGCTCTACAGTGGCATAAGCAGCACCCTTTCCTGGAGCACTTCATAGCCTTTAAACAGCTCCATGGCCGCATTCGCCAGCTTATCAAAAGGCGGCAACAGGAGTGTTGGGAGAGGTACGTGTCGACCATTTGGTGCCATATGTCACTTTCCTAAGTCTGGGCAAAGATCAAACGAGTTTTTGGGTACCAGACCCCAACGGGTATTCCCAGTGTTAACATAAATGGCGTGTTATCTATCGACACAAAAGCTATTGTCGAGCACTTTGCTGAGCACTGTGCTCGCGCCTCTGCATCAGAGAATTACCCTCCCCCCCCCCCCCCCCCCCAGCCTTTCGCACTCTCAAATGACAGATGGAAGGGAAAGTCCTCTCGTGCACTGCACGCCACAGAGTGGGACCTCCTCAGTGCCCTTGCACATTGCCCCGACACAGCTCCTGGGCCCGATCGGAACCACAGTCAGATGATTAAACATCTCTCGTCTGACTACAAGCGACATCTCCTCGTGATCTTCAACTGGATTTGGTGCTATGGCGTCTTTCCATCGCACTGACGGGAACCGGCCGCTGTGGTCGAGCGGTTCTAGGCACTTTAGTCTGGAACCGAGTGACCACTACAGTCGCAGGTTCGAATCCTGCCTCGGGCATTTATGTGTGTGATGTCCTTAGGTTAGTTAGGTTTAATTAGTTCTAAATTCTAGGCGACTGATGACCTCAGAAGTTAAGTAGCATAGTGCTCAGAGCCATTTGAACCATTTGAACCACTAGCGGGAGAGCACCATCATACCAGTGCTCAAACACAGCAAAAACCCGCTTGTTGTGGATAGCTATCGACCCACCAGCCTCACCAACTTTCTTTGTAAGCTGCTGGAACATATAGTGTGTCGGCAGTTGGATTGGGTCCTGGAGTCACGTGGCCTACTGTCTCCATTCCAGGGCGGCTTCCGCCTTTGTCGCTCTACCACTGATAATCTTGTGTCCCTCGAGTTTGCCACCCGAACAGCCTTTTCCAGACGCCAACACCTTGTTGCCGTCTTTTTTGATTAATGAAAAGTGTATGACACGACTTGGCGACCTCATATCCTTGCCACATTATACGAGTGGGGTGTCAGAGGCCTGCTCCCGATTTTTATCCAAAATTTCCTGTCGCTTCGTACTTTCCGTGTCGAAGTTGGTGCCTCCCATAGTTCCCCCCATATCCAGGAGAATGGGCCCCGCAGGGCTCTGTATTGAGATTACCTATATTTGTAGTGGCCATTAACGTTGTAGCAGCAGCTGTAGGGCCGTCCGTCTTAACCTCTCTGTATGCAGACGACTTCTGAATTTCGTACTGCTCCACCAGTATGGGTATTGCTGAGCGGCCCCTACAGGGAGCCATCCACAATGCGCAGTCATGGGCTCTAGCCCACGGCTTTCAGTGTCCGGCCGCAAAATCGTGTGTTCTGCACTTCTGTCGGCGTCGTACCGTTCATCCGGAACCAGAACTTTACCTTACTGATGATCCCCTCAATGTAGTGGAGACATATCGACTCTTAGGACTGGTTTTCGACGCCCGATTGACTTGGCTTCATCACTTTCGCCGGCTTAAGCGGAAGTGCTGGCAGCACCTCAATGCCCTCCGCTGTCTGAGCAACACCAACTGCGGTGCAGATCGCTCTGTGTTGCTGCAGCTATGCAGAGTTCTTGTTCAATCCCGCCTTGACTATAGGAGTCTGGTTTATGGTTCGGCGGCGCCCTCAGCATTGCGTTTACTCGACCCAGTGCACCACTGTTGCGTTCGACAGGCAACGGGAGCTTTTAGGACGAGTCCGGTGACCAGCGTCCTTGCAGAGGCTGGAGTCCCTCCATTGCAGGTCAGGCATGCACAACTGCTCGCCAGTTACGTTGCACACATTCATAGTTCTCCTGTGCATCAAAATTACCATGTCCTTTTCCCACCCATGGAGGTTCATCTCCCACCGTTCAAATGGTACACTTGTCTCTGGCAGTTCTTGCAATGGTGCTCTACTTTTTCCTTCATTATTCCTTCTGTTACAGGAATCACATTGTGAAAAAAAACCGAAAACGTCAGCTTTGCGGTTCGGCCATCAAAACTTTTAAGCTAGTTTAATGTTTGTTGCATTTCTACCGAAATGTCCTGATAATAAAGAAACGTGTTGTTCTCTCATGACTTGCTCTTTCATGCTTTCTGGAATAACTAGGCGGTTTCCTTTACTACTGATTTTGTACAATAATCCATCTATTTCGACAAAACGTTGATCATTTTTCCATAATTTGCATTGTGGATCTTTTTTTTGAGCTGCCGTTAACTCTTCTTCTCGACTCATTGTAACACAAACATTGACTTTTTGACTCATTGCACCAGCATTCACATGTTGTTTACTAGGTCGGTGAATAACCTTAAACTGGTACTCACTCAGTCTTAATGCCCGTCTTGTTAATCTGGAACTTGGATCCTTTAAGCTCAATAACCATTTAAGTGCGGCATGATCTGTCATAACTGTAAATTCTCTTCCTGTTAAGAAACATCTGTTATGTGTTATACCAAAAACCAAAGCACAAAGCTCCTTCTCAGTAGTAGTATAATTACATTCTGCTTTGTTTGATTGTCTGGAAGCAAATGAGATTGGATGTTCATGACCATCAGCTTCTTGAGACAAGATTGCACCTATGGCAACATTGAATGCATCTGTTGAAAAGAATGAAAGGTTTACTGAAATCCGGATAGGTTAACATTTGGGCTGTGGTTAGAGCAGTTTTAAGTTCTTCCATTGCCTTTTTGCATTGTGTTGACTAATTAAATGTGGTTCTTTTCTTCACCATCTGTGTCATTGGACGTCCTATATTCGCATAACCAGCTATAAATCGTCTGTAGAAATTTGACAATCCCAAGAATGACTGTAGATCTTTCAAATTCTGTGGTTCAGGAAGATTCAAGGTTTCCACTAAATTTGGTAAGGGGTAAATGTCGGATGTGGCCACAGCATTCAAAGATCGCTAATCAACACAAGAACGGAACTGTAGTTCTCCAGAAATTGATTTTGCCTTTTTGCATTCTGTTGACTAATTAAATGTGATTCTTTTCTTCACCATCTGTGTCACTGGACGTGCTATATTCGCATAATCGGCTATAAATCGTCTGTAGAAATTTGACAATCCCAAGAATGACTGTAGATCTTTCAAATCCTGTGGTTCAGGAAGATTCTTTACATCTTCAATTAATTTTGGATCAGGTTGAACACCTTCACTGGTTATAACATGACCAAGATAGTTAACTTTACTTTGTGAAAAATGACATTTATCTATTGATAAAGACATGTTTGCTCTTCTTATTCGCTGAAAAACAACTTGTAGTCTCTCAGTATGCTGCTTCATGTTTTCACCAAAAATTATTACATCATCAAGGTAAACAAGTGCTTGTGTTGGGGTGAGCCCTCGTAAAACTGAATCCATCAGGCGTTGAAATGTAGCTGGAGCATTACGAAGTCCAAGTGGCGTACGGAGATACTCGTATACTCCTGTTGCTGTTACAAATGAAGTTTTGGCTTGATCATCTGGATGCACTGTTAACTGGTGATAACCACTTGTTAAATCACCTACTGAAAAAATTCGACATCTGTTCAAGTAATCCAAGGTTTCCACTAAATTTGGTAAGGGGTAAATGTCGGGTGTGGTCACAGCATTCAAAGATCGGTAATCAACACAAAAACGGAACTGTAATTCTCCAGAAATTGATTTCTTCTTTACAGTTACAACAGGCGAACACCACAGTGGGTCTGAAGGATCTCTTGGTTTTATAACTCTGGCTTCTAATTGTTCTTTAACCATGTCTTCTACCAACTCTCTGTGACTGAATGGTATTCGGTAAGGTTTCTGTGTGATTAGGGCTGCATTCCCCGTACGAATACCATGCTGAACTAAATGAGTGACAGGTAAATTTGCACGTTCGCGGAATAAATCTGCATAATCCAACAAAACAGGCGCTAAAATCTTCTGTTCATCAGCTGTCAAATGTTCTATCTTTTCCAAATCTTGCGCTTCCGTTCATTATTAACTTCGTCTCCTCGTTGCAATTTTGCGGTACTGTTACAAAAATCTGTGTTTATAACTGCAGCATTTGTTACCTCATCTGGAATCTGTATTACGTCACTTTTACTTAAGCTCGACACTTCAGCATCTTCCGTTCCTCGTGGCAAAACAACATCCTCATTGCTCATATTCGTTATTGTAACCGGGACTTTTGCGACATTCTGTCTCACTATTGTAGCGACACCTACACTTCTAGCAATATAACAATGCATTGTATCCAGTAACTCACTTTTCTCGGATCGCTCAATTAATAACAAAGTTCCTTCCTTGGATAGGGATTGTCTTTCCTGCTCCCTTGGGAATCTGCTGAGGCTAATCAATTTGAACATTGACTCGGACGGTTTGAACTGATGCATCGTTTGGGCGGTCCATTCCCATGAAGTCAGTGTTGGTGCTCCTTTGAGTACGATCTGAAGAACGATTTCCTAGATTGTAGCTGCTATGGCCTAGTCTGATCTTTCTTTCTGCGACAAATATCTCTGCCTCGTTAGCGGACAAGAAATCGAATCCAAGTACACCGTCATAACGCGTTTCGTTATTTGAAACAACTTGCACCCTTACTGTGTATTTATCTTTATTTTCACCTTCATCTTGGCCTTGGCCAAGAATTAATTCTACGTCAACTTCTCCATAGTTACGTAGCTTCCCTCCGTTTAACCCTCGCACTTTTAATAGCGGCGGTTTCAATTTATCACGTTTATCTATGCAACACCATATTAATGAGGTCTGTGCTCCTGTGTCAATAAGTAGTTTGATATTTCTCCCGCGATATACAGCACCTATCACGAAGTTATTTTCGGTCTGATTTTCACTGGAACTAACAGGAATCACTGTCTCTGGCAAGGGGCGGACGGAGTGGTGGCCTCTACGTCACCGTACTCGTTTAAAGATCTGGCAGATTGTCTGTTGTTCGCATTACCTTGCTTCTTGTTGCGACAATCTCTCGAAACATAAACCTGCATCCCGCAATGATAGCAGATTCGATTCTCTTTACAATCCTTACGCTTGTGACCCAGCTTATTGCATCTGTAGCATTGTACTGTTGTGTTGAAAACTCTGCGTTCTTGTTTCTGCATCTCATTCGGTCGTCTTAGTGCTTCAACGAAACCAACAGCTGATTCTATTGCTTCCTGAAACGTTTTACATCGCGCCAATCTAACAGCTTTGCTAACTTCCTCTCCGTGCAATCCATGAATGAATGTGTCCACGGCTCTCTGGTCGGCTTCGAACAACGGAATGCAATTTTCGTTTTCATCTTCTACTAACTCGTACGTTTGAGCGTTGATGTTTCGAATTCTGTCGGCAAACTGCTCGATAGATTCGTCTCGTCGAATTCGCAAACTGTAGAGCTGCTCTTTGTAAAATCTGATCGCGTTTTTACGTTTAAATCTCTGAACAACAATCGTTCTAAACTCATTGTAATCTTCTATTTTCACGCAAATAGGCTCCGTGCTAATGAAATCTTGTGCTGCTCCCTGAATTCTTTATTTGGCAACCACTAGCTTATCGGGATCTGTCCATGATCCTAACAGGGCGGCACCTTCAAGTTTACGAAAAAACACCTTCACATCGTCTTCGAGTTTCCCGCTTAACACTGGCACTGATGGCAATAACGAAAAATTCTTTATTGTAGTTGTATCTGTACTGCATGAGCTATCATTTTACAAGTCTATCAGAATGCTACGCTCGCTTCTTTCTGCTTTTAACTGTCGAATCTCTTCTTGCAGTTCATTAATAACAGTTTGTAGATCGACAACGTTACTCTTACTGGATTGCGACATTTTGTCTAATTTAACGCCGATGTGTCACTCAAATGTAAAATAAAAATCCATCACTGCCTTTCGTATTCTAGCCAAACTGGAGTAGACCAACCTGAATTCCAGCGTTGGATGTCCCCGCGTAGTCGGAAGATGTTCATGCTGCTGTTGCTCGAAGTTCACGTTGTGCTGCACCTCTTCAGGACTGTAGATTTTCCATCATTATCCTCATGCTGACACCACTTCTATACAGCTGGTCCCGGCGGAGGTTCGAGTCCTCCCTTGGGCATGGGTGTGTGTGTTTGTCCTTAGGATAATTTAGGTTAAGGAGTGTGTAAGCTTAGGGACTGATGACCTTAGCAGTTAAGTCCCATAAGATTTCACACACATTTGAACCACTTCTACAAGGGGGTTGTCTGTGTTGTTACCGCGGATGATGATTACACCAATATTTTGTCAGGATTTGTAAGTGGTGGATCCCTACGGTACGGCAACGCGAACACCGAGAAGTAAGTTTAAACAGTTTTATTAACAAAGGCGGATTATAAAACACGCACGCTATGCGTACCCATCATCACTGTGTCTGATATCCTAATTACGGTCGTATCGAAAGGCTCCATGGTGAGCTAAGAAAAGAGACGTATTCGCATCCGAGGCCACGCTAGTTAATACTGCGCGCTGCGGACGGCGGCCAGTGGCGTACTTCTGCCTCGCACTGCGGCCGGATACACATGTGCTGACCAAGCAGATTGTCAGAATTCCAGACAGTTCGGCTGGCGAGCGCGTGTTACGTATCGTATGGCTGCGCGTAAACTGTAGACCCTTACAAACATTTAATTTTCAGGTGCTGGAACTCATTTTTATCTGGTGGGAAAAAATCACATCCAGCAACTATGTCCTAATTACGTAATTACACTGCTGTAGATTGAAGGTGTCGTGTTACTGGAAAATTTTCCTGTGTCGGCTCACCTTGCCATGCGGAGATTGACTGAGCTAGTGCACAGGGCCACCACCAGAGGACATCCACCCACCTCTGCCCCTAGCCCCCTCCCTCCCCACTCCTCCCAGAAAAAAATTGGTAGGAAGAAGACTCACACTGTGCTGGAGAAAAAGGATCTCACAATACGAAATTCAAATCACAGTCAATAATATATCTATACATATTCTTTATTTATTATACATTTTGTGGAAGATGAGGTTCCTCCACTTGGGTAGACATCATGAGAGCACCCCCCCCCCCCCCCCACCCTTGCTCCACGTGACATAATAACTGTAATCACAAGGTAATGGATTGAGGTCCCATATATTAGCCACTGTTTGGGGTCTCCCGAATGTGTGTCTATCGTCAGGACGCCGCCACAAAGGTCAAAGCAGCCCAATATCCTAATTACAAGCCATGTTACTAAATCCTCCGACCACAGACCAGATATCAGCCTCCTCCAACCTCACAACTGGCAAACTAAGTATCAAGTTGGGTTGTTTGGTTGTTTTTTGGGGAAGGAGACCAGACAGCGAGGTCATCGGTCTCATCGGATTAGGGAAGGATGGGGAAGGAAGTCGGCTGTGCCCTTTCAAAGGAGCCATCCCGGCATTTGCCTGGAGCGATTTAGGGAAATCATGGAAAACCTAAATCAGGATGGCCGGATGCGGGATTGAACCATCGTCCTCCCAAATGCGAGTCCAGTGTCTAACCACTGCGCCACCTTGCTTGGTCAGGCATCAAGTAGCAGCATTCTGTTGATCGGCAAATTCCAGACTCGCTTCTTGTCTCTGCCGCTCACAAGAAGCCACTTCATGCTTGTCTGTGTGAACCAACATACCCAAACACCAAGATGAAGGTTTTCATCACTTCTCAGAATACTGTAGTCCTATTGGCTGATGCTGGAGTCCAAGGGGAAGCTGACACAATCTCGATATCAAAAATAGAGTGAAGTGATCCATTTCTGTCAGAACCTTTCTCCATGACACTTCCATGGGCCTAAAAAAAGCAACATCTAATGGTGTAATCTGCCTATCTCCGTGCTTCAAGGTTGCATTTATACACACGTCCCATGCTAAAAAAAACATTAATCTGTTATCCAAATTCAGTTTCTCAAGATTTTGTGCTAATTTGTATACAAAACTTTGCACCACCTACTTAATGATGCAAAGTTACTCCCATTTGCCCAGAAAATAACCTCCAAGGCTACTTTCAGAAACATACTCGTGCATAATGAACTGATAACTAATTTATAGATGTGATTTAAAGACAACTGTTTTTTACACGTGAATAAATGTTACTAAAGTGCGCGCCATTTACGACAGCGGCCGAGATTACGTTCGTTCTGCGCATCTGACGTCACAAAACACAGTCAGCCAATGAACAGAGAACGACGTTGCCAGAGCTCGACTGCAGTGCAGAGCACGGACGAGTGTCTTCAGTTTTAGAAACGTTCAGTCATAAATAAAGTAATAGAACAAAAGCAATGTCTTGATAGCAGACTTTCTTTTATAGAAAGTTTGGAAAAAGCATTCTTCATACCAATTGCTTCATATTCTATTAATTAATTAAACCAAACAAGCAATAAGCCTCCTAATTCAAGCGATAGCAAGGAAAGGTGTTTGTATCATTCTCACGAACCGCTTTTTCGCAATAAAGAACAGCGGTAATTGTTTGTTTCCTATTGTACTTCGACGAAACGTGAGTAATTCATAGTCATACCAACAGTGTTTGTCGGTATATTGCGTGATATTTTAGAGTCCTCCAGGAATTCTATCGAATGACGAGCTATGTCAGCGTAATGGTTAAGGCGTTTAGTTGCCAAGCGAAAGGTTCTGAGATCAAATCTTGTTCGGAATTTAATATTTTCTTTATTTAAAAACCATATCGAAGTGTATTACTTCATGAATTTTATTCGTTTGAATTAAATTTTTCGAAATTTCTAATGCTTTGTCTCTTGATTATAACCATAATAGGTTTTCGGTTTTTCTAATTTTGTCCTCCAATAATTCTTTTCACAGCAATTAAAAACAATGAAAAGGCACACATACCATATTCATGTTATCTGTTTTGTTTGTATATCTTATCTTCTGCAGTCGCTGTTTTACTATTCATATTGAGATATATTCTTTTGCGACAGTATTAAGAGTATTATTTAGAGCAGAATTTGAATTATATTCCTCTTCTGCAACTGTAATAAGCGTCTTATTTAGACCAGACGCGTTTTTCTCTTTTGAAGCATCTTCAGAGGACAGTATCTTGTCTCCTCCATTGCCAAGTAACCTTTTGTAGTTTTGTTATGTGGTAACACAATATTCAACGTTTGTATCGGCTGATCTGTGTTTTAGCAAATAAATGCTGTTTTTGTGTGCCACACACAAAAATTATATTTGACATAGCTCAAAGCACTTCACTGATACACAGTATATTCTAGTCCTAATATTTTTGTAAGTCCACAGTTTTGTTTAATGTATTTTGTCTACTTCCTTTTGATCGATTGAAGTGCTTTAAAATAAAGCCAAACGCGCCCAGTGTAAATAAAACTTTTATTACAGTCGCGAAAGATGGAGTGTTTCTCAATATTACATATGATACCTATCTGGTACTTAAATTAAATGAGATATTGTTATACAGTAAATTTTATATGAAATTTAGGTATCTTGTCCACATTTCATTCTCAACATTGTGGCAACTAAAATCGACCATACGGAAAGTATACGCTATGGAAACTCTTCAAAATTTCGTGCAATGTTTTACTACATTTAATGCTGCACAATAACTGCACAAAATTAAGTCATTTATGGGGGGAAAGTATCAGTCAAGAAGATGTGTAAAAATCAAATTTTTGGGCCAAATAGTTTTTGTGAAATCGAATGATAAGTGTGTCAAAGCAGTGGGAACACCATGTGTCTGCACAGGCGAGCAGTGCAGTGATGACAAAATCGCGCACAGCGCGGAATGCGGGAAGCACGTCTCTGTAGCAGCAAAAGGGTTAATGCGGCCGTTGTGGCTTTACTTCATAAACTGCGCGCTCCCCCCTAAACGTAAGTTGAAACTATACTATACTATGGTGCTGCTTCTCTTGGCGCGTGCGTCGTTTGCAACTGGCAACGCAGCAATCTCTCGCGTCTGGGTGGGCATGTGCGAGCAGCCAAGATAAAAGAATTGAACTATAACCGTATGATGAAGGCATTTTCTTGTAGAAAAGTACCACTTTTTTCACACAAAAATTAGAGCAAAAATGTGGCATGTAACTAATGTTTCACAAAGGCACCTAAGATGGCGGAGGGCAAAGACATTCCAACATATAACATTGCCAGGGGTGCCAACTATTGGGTAGAAACAAATTTCTACTAAAACATTTAGTATCTTTAGCATTAGGGAGGTTTGAATCTTTTCTCAGAACTGGTGCAAAGATACCCCTTAAGATGCAAAGTAACCCCGTTTTACAGTACTCTGAATTTGGATCATGTCCGTTGTTTTATATAGAGTGATAAGCATCGTGGAAACATGGACAACAATAATTTTCACAGCATTGAGCATACAAATGCTGCGTTTATACAGTTGTCACCGTGCCACTGCAATATGGACCCAACAGAACTGATCTGGAGCCAAGTTAAGGCATTTATCACCAGAAATAAAGATATTTAAGCTGCCAGACGGATTGGAACTAACGCAAGAAGTTTGTCCCACATCACTGTTGAACACCGGCTGCATACAGAACGGGGCGTCATGAAATAATAGAAAGCTTCGATAAATTCGTGGATTCTGTTGTTGATCAATGCGTTGTCCGTGTAGCAAACAGTTACAGTACTGAAAAATATTTCTCGGATTCGTGTATGGAACGATTAAACTGGGGGATTACCAAACTGACTGTAAGCAACACTTTCAGTGGCTTCAGTATTTAACTATACGGTGAAACCGCTGCATCACGCTTTTGTGTCACACACATCTCGCGCAGAACAATTACCGTACCCTGTGTTTAAGATAGGAATTTTCATAACTCTTGTTTTTAATTACAGTATTATGTTATTTAAGAATGAGAGAATGTTATGCTCTCCGTCTGGTCTCCTAAGAAGCGTGCGGTATTTGCTACAGTTTTGCCGACTACTATTTCATTCCCTTAAAAAATTAAATAACATTCGAAGCCATGGTGTTTCTCTGGTTATGTCTGAGCTGCAAATGCTTATGGCACTGCAGGTTACTTGGACCAGCTGGCGAGCCAATGCTGTCCAAGTTAAATGCACCAGAAAAGCTGCTGTCTTGTTTTACCGTTCAGTCGATGTATACTTAACGCTCAGCATACAACATGTCCTTATTATCATACTCAGCCCTGTATTTACGCACGGGCCACATGGGCCCGTGTCCAGGGTGGCAAATTCTTAAGGGTGGCAAGATCTTACGGGCGGCAAAATTTCGAAAGTACAAATTTACTTGTGCAGAAAAAAAGTAGCAGTGGTTGCGAGAATTATTAGTTTCGTTCGAGATAAGTCGAAACCGTGTTCAAGTGCACTTTTTCCCCAGTTGCCATGATTTCTGACTGGTCATTTGCTATTCGATTAGTAGCCGATTAACGGCCGAAGCTGTCTCCCACTGATGAGAGTATTTTCTCCTGATGCTTCCAAAGCGTTTAAAACCGTGCCCGAAGAGTTCATTGCGCATGCGCGTAGCATAGTTTTCTGAAGCGAGCAAAGGTGTCAATTAGCGCTACGGGTGGCCAAACTACGAAACAATCAAAAGGCGTTCGAGTTTGCAAAGGAATCGAAACGAGCGCAACAGTTCCGATGGTTTGTGATACCGTAACTAGAATGAACGTGAGGGGGAAATGGTAGGTAGGCGGGTGAGATCTGTACATCATGCAACTGGCAGCACTGCCTATGCATTGTTTTTGTGTGGCAAGGCACGAACGCGTCATTTGTAGCGTTGATGTGGCTTGGTTTCAGTTTGGTGCTTTTATTATTGTGTGTATTTTCCTCCCGTTTCATTAATCTGGTAAGTTTTGACATAACGTAATCGTGAATGTGGACGGTAAGAAAGGTCACAGTGGCGCAGGCTGCAGAAAATTAGTTGAACAAAGGAGGAAGAGGGAAAAAGGAAGTATTAGATCAAACGCCGAAGCTAAAACGTTTTGCGCTAACAAAGGACTAGATTATCTACCTGCAAGTTCTTCCTCTCTTGCGAACTTGACACCTACAAATGATTCACAGTGCAGCAGCAATTGTGGTGAAGGGCTCCACGATAGTGACTCTGAAATTGATAACAAACATACGAACAATTCCACAGCAAGTGAACCAGAGTTGGGGCAAGGGGAAGTTTCATCAGACTTTACTGTTGATAAAGATCCTTTATTTTGGGAAATCAGTGATAAAACACGAGCTCACGTAGTATATGATATGGATTTAATCAGAGTTGAAACTGTGATTTTGTGATGTCAGATCGTACATATTCTGATAAACGGAGATTTATTTCCAAGGATTTGTTTGAAAGGAAGCCGGCCTCTGTGGCCGAGTGGTTGTAGGCGCTTCAGTCCGGAACCGCGTTGCTGCTACGGTCGCAGGTTCGAATCCTGCCTTGGGCATGGATGTGTGTGATGTCCTTAGGTTAGTTAGGTTTAAGTAGTTCAAAGTCTAGGGGACTGATGACCTCAGATTTTAAGTCCCATAGTGCTCAGAGTCATTTGAACCATTTTTTGAAAGGAAATTGTTGAATAAGGACATTGTGCAACGCGATTGCTTGATTTACACACCCAGTCAGGGATCACTTTACTGTGTACCATGTAAACTGCTTGGGGGTCCATCGCAGTTCGCTTGTGGCTTTAGTGATTGGAAACACGCTAATCAAAGGATAACTGAACATGAAAACTCCAGTGCACATCGCGATTCTGTTGTAAGTTTCAGACGAAGGGGAAATGCCGGCCGAAGTTGAGTCCCATAGTGCTCAGAGCCATTTGAACCATTTGAAGGGGAAATACTCTATGAAGAGTCGATAAACAATTAATTACTCAGCTACAAGAAGTAAAGTATTGGAGGAATGTACTACAGAGGATAGTGGGCTTGCACCACATCCCTGTTATCTCTACTAAGCAAAGAAAATCGCGGGAAGATACCTCACTTGGGATACCTCCACTAACCTAAGTCAACTGACCGCCAATTCCTCCTACAAACTGGCGCCAACTTTAAATTTTGGCAGTAAACAAAGCTCACTTGGGGTTTCGCTGATAAGGTAAAAAAATGGTGGGAAAGAAAGCACACTTGTACTCACTCGCCACCTCCTCCTAATGATTCATGGGAAAAAAGGACTTGTCGTTATTATTTAAACAATTTCATGCATATGTGTTCGCCACTGGGTCCAGTGCCCAATTGGCTTAGTACAAGTGGCCACCAGCAGAGGGCGCCCTCATGACGTCAGGTGGTGATGCAAGTACGTATTTAAGATGGCGTTCGTGAGGCGTGCATATACACGGATATACAGCAAACAGAGCAAACGCTCTCTGAATGTGGCCATAACTGGATACAGTCGAGTACAGTGCTATATTACACCTCCTGATCAGTGCATTTGGGCTAGGTGTTGGTACCTGTTCTACATTTACAATCAATTTTAGAACACAGAACAAGATGTTATGTCATGATCGCATGGATAGATCTGGCATAAAATCGATAGAATTGCGAAAAATGACTAGCGAATAGGTAAAAATTGAGCGAACATACACCAAAATGCGGGGAAATTGAGGAAGTACTTGCGTATCTTCTGGTTCGCGCAGAACAATTTGTACATGGGAATAAGTATGCGACAGCAAGAGGAATCTGGGAAAACGCTGACATTGAAACGAAGGGAATCAGGAACGCATTCAATTTTTTTCCTTTGAGGCAGTATTATACTGCATTTGTATTGAGGTACCAGTGATACATGCGAGTTGACTACTGTATTTGGTGCTTTTCAGGAGGACAGAGAACTAATCACCTCTACACTTACTTGAATCTGCGCTAAAGGATAACATAGAGTGGATAGGTTGATCGATTGAGATAGAGCTGTAACGAGGTACGATTTAATGGTTGACTGATTCATTATAGAGAAGGAGAAGTTGCAGCAGGTCAATTTTTTTCCAGTGCTCTGTCTGGATGCATCAGTCACATGACATAGCCTGCGTTCTACTCGTATACAGCCACGTGTTACGTATATGGGTTAAAGCACTGTCTACTTGCGATCGTTAACGGTAAACCTGTCGGTCATCAGAGGACTTCCATCTCATGTGTGATGAAACTTGACATAGTCCTCTAAACGAACTTTGATTTATACTATCCCCCCTGTCACATCTTGGGTGTAAAATCGAGACTTCAGCCTCATAACTGAGTTAGCGGTAGGAGCTTGTGAGGCGCTGCAATCCCCATGTACACATTTGCCCGACAGATGTGCTGTTTACAGAGTTAGTGACGGAATGACTTTTACTTTTCACTTGTCGGATGCTGCTGCTATGAATTTATGTGTTTCCATGTAGGATGTATCCCCCGCTGGTAACGATAATTTTATATAGGTCTGATGCAGGCACAGTATAATATATGAACGGTGATTGGCTGTGAACAGTGGACACTATACATCTCCGCAAAGCTGTATTGTGCTCATATCATAAAAACTAAATGTTTTACGGAAGTAGTTTTTTCGTTTTACGGTTCGATAAGATAGTTCATCGTAGAGAAACCGGGAAGAAGGATATATGTTATGTGCTTGAAATATATTTCTCACAATGAAATATTAACAACGCTACAATCCATACGTCTGATAGGTCGGAAACGTAGGCGATCTAACATTAGAGCCCGTTTTTAAGTGCAGAACGTTGTAGCCTTAGGAGTGCGTGTGTTTATGTTCTCTCTTACCAGTACCTACCCGGTACCGATCCTAGACTCTAGAACAATACTTTAGAGATGATAGCTTGGTTGATTTACGTAAAAATGCGTCGAACTCCATCCGCCTGGAGCTCGATCGTGTATAAAAATCATTCCTTTCTTGTTCTTCTAAACTGTCTGCTATTACATGACGGCACTTTCAAATCTGTTACTATACACCGATAAGGAGTGCTAAGCTCCTAGACATGGTCACATCTCGAGAAATCTCGTGCACTTGGACTCGTTAGGACTCAGAAAGCTCTATTCATTCACAAGACGTGGAGTGTAGCGATCTTCTTCTTCTTCTGATTGGTTGCAGATTAATTCGGTAACGAAGCTGGAGGATGGGTTGGTCAACGACAGTGTGAGAATGGTCTTTTACCCTAAGACAGCGAGAATGCTCTGTGACTCCCGTACACAGAGATATGGGTCGTAAATTAAGTACTATGCTCGAGGTCTTCGAAATATGTAGAGCGCTGTCTGGTATCCTTTGATCTTTTATGTCTTCGAGAATTAACACTGAATGGGTGTACTGAGCAATCATCTATCCATGTTCCCAATGATACTCGCAAAGTAGAAAAGGGGAGGTTTAGCTGTGATACTGCAATTGGGGAAACATGCTGTCACATGATTGGCCAGTGTTGGAGTTACTGTAAAATTGGTAAAACTGTTCGCGTTATGAACTGTTTTGATTGATATTACAGTACATCGTCCGTGTCTTTTCCGTCTCTTCCGTGCATTGGTGCACTCTTAGTTACCACATAATGAGTGACTGACAACACTTGTTTGAGATGAGGAATGAGTTTTGCCAATGGGTGACAGCTTCTGGGGGTTGCTAGCAGCGAAACAGTGATCGCGTACGTGAGTGCAAAGTGAGGAATAACTCGAAATAGAACGCAGAGCCATCATCTATTCCGTCATTGTGACAGATGAGTTTAAGTGTAGACGTCGTCATTCACTTTCGGACATCAGTTTTGAAATTCTCCACAACGCAGCCAAACTCTTCTAGTTTCCTTATGTTGTAGTTGTCTTTTATTCAAAATCATTGACTGTGTGTCGTGTGTTATGGTAGTTGCACTAACAAAATTATATACACTGTGCGACGTCTAGTTTTCTGTGAGAGGCCGTGCATCAGAGCGTCTTAATGTCAGTTTAGAACCTGACACAGGCATTGAAGTCGTGGCATAAAAACGAAATTTTTGGCGTTGTACAAAAGTGTGGTAGAACACTGTTTGAAACAACTAAACAGGACCAGAGGGAGCGTCTCATACGACTTAGTATAGTCTGTGGGATAAGATCATTCGCCTGGAGTATATGTGATCAAACTTTAAAATGGTCTCTGCAGTGTCTGTAGATTTAATAGGTGGCAGTAGCAGCAGCAGTTTGAGGTGTGAATTCGGTCAGGGATTGGGTATACCGTTAGGAATGCTTGGAGGGCTGCACGCTTCACTATTGTGGGGTGAGCATTGCGAAATCTCTCATTTTCCGCGCTGGAGGTCCACTGCAGCTATGCGTCATTGCATCGGCATTGGTGCCTATCTGACTTCTATATCAGATGAAGTTAGTCGAACTGCTACAGAGTGGACGGAAATTCCCGTTACGGACTTGTAGGACTTGTAGAAGGGAGTGAGTACATCGTATTTTGAATAGGAACCCATGTCCGGAAACGTCATCCAACGAGACTACAGAGCGTCAGAGTTATAGGTGCGGGCGTCTGTAAACGTACGTATACACGGGGTGATTCCATGATGATGTTACAGGCTTACTAGGACGATGGAGAACGATAAATTATTAATTTGAAGTAAGGATCCCTGTACCGGAAACGAACGAGTCGAAAGTTATAAACGAAAACCGTTCTGATACCTCTGACAGTTGAATACAAGTACTGGTTCTTGTGTTGGGAAGAGTGTAGGGTTGGTAACTTTCAGTGGTGGTAGTGTGGACAAAAACGAGAACAAATGTCCAATAAACGTGGGCTCTAAAATGCGTACCTTAGCAGCTATGAACACTTTCTCAGTAGAGGAGATGTGTTTCACATTAGTGAAGATGAACGAATGGTCATAGCTCCTGAATGTGAATGTAGTCTGGGGACATACCACAATGTGCGAATTTCCATTGAATGGTCAAAACATGCTCCTGATGCACTAACTCAGGTCGTTCTGTTTCTACACGGGATGCAGAAGTTGATGTATCTGTCTTTCTCCGACTTCTGCTCAATTACAACTTAAAATGGAATGCTCACATGCGCGAAGCTGTAGAAATGGGCGCGACTGCAAGATGCATAGGGGGTGACTAAAACCAGGTTGTAATTTTACTGTAGCAGACAAGTTCGAGGAAGGTGACTCGTTTCGACATATGATAGTGCCAGAAATATGATTCACTTGTGGGTGTGATCGGATGCAGGTATGTGCTTGAATGGAAAGAGCAGATTCCAAATGATGGACATCATTTCTAGCGGATAGCGTAAGACTAGAGGTCTGAAAAAGTTAGTGTACATTTCATATGACCTCAATCGGCACATCACTTACTACTACTGTTTGTGTTCCTTCTCAATCAGTCATCGCCTATAACTCAGTGGATATATAGTAGAACCTAGGACATGGTATCGAGACAGAATGGGCTAAAAATAGTATAGAATTATCGGTTTGAGAGAGTGTCAAATACCGTTTACATACTACGTTCCTTAGCTGAATCACTTTCAAAATGCGGTAATTTTATCCCGAGGGTGCATTGTGGGGTTACACACTCATACGATGACCATCACGGTATTTGCCTGGAAAAAACAACTCATTCATAGGTGATGTCGTATCTAGATTCGTAAAGCGGGTATAGCTTTTAACCTGGATACTTGTGTGTATCTGTAGAACGAAGATTGCTTGTGAAAGTAACATACGGTAGTTGCTACGATCGGATTTTTCTTTAACATATGGCCGTTTACGTCTCTCTTTCTAAGACACAGTGATCGCACTTGCAAGAAAAACATAAGAGAGATGGCCACCCATGGTTGTTTTTCGGTCAGTATTTTTGGTATGGTGGGCAATCAGTTACTGACGAAGTATTATACTTAGTAGTAGTGGTGGGTGCATGATATGTTCGCATTTGAGCATCAGGTTTATAAAGTATGTGTTTGTGGAACGGAAATGACTATGTCCAGTCGTAAGGAGGGTATGGATTTGACTGAGAGTACTGTGATAGCAAAGGGAAGAGTATGTCAAGTGATAAGAAAGGTAGTGATATTTCTATTTCCAGAGCCACTGCTGACAGCAGGGTGTATTTCCGATACTTCGCTCATCGTCGAATACCGTTCAATTGAGACTGCGATCGTAACATTTAATTGCGAGTATAATATAAAATATATTTGTGACCAGTTTTCTAGAATGATTCTGTGCATGCATGGCCTGTGGTGGGAATGATTCACGTTTCCCGTGAACTGCAGCAGTCGTCCAAATGCAGAGGTCTGTTGGAGTGCAGGATTGTATGTTAGTTAACTTTCCCGTCCTCTAGACGACCGAATAGCGAACTAATATTTAGTATGTGTTGGGCGGCTTTCGTAATCAAGTGGAAATTTGAGAAGATGGTGCGTTTGCACTGGACGGTTATTCCCTCCCGTGTAAATTGTTCGGTTGACTGCTCCTGAAAGTTTCGCGCATTTATTTAGCCGAGAGAAGATCGATTGTGGTGTGTGGACGACAAGTTTGCCTGTTCTCTAGACATGGGAAAGACCTTAGTTGGCTTGTAAATTATAGGAATGATTTGAAATCTGTTACATCACCGACTTCGGTATTCAAGAGTGGAAATATCAGTTTACTCTATTTGTTTCTAGTTACTGAGTGGTTTACAGCACACTGGACCTCGCTAAAGTTTGGCGTTTGTATAAGATAATTTCCAGTCCATATCTTGGGAATTATGTTGCGCTAGCGATCGGTAGGATGCTGCCTAGTGCTTGATATCGAGAAGTACGGCGAAAATGGTATAATATTATGGTGAAAATAAGTGTGTTCTTGTAATCTTCGAGTCTGGAGGTGTCTGTAGAAAAGGGATCAGGTTCGGAGCAGAAAACAGTAATGTGTTTGTGCCAAGGGGAACGATCTCGAATTTTTAGAATAGTTCTTAGAGCAACTTCGGTCCGCTGAGGGTGCTCTGATGTAAAAAGGATGATTTTGTATGTCGCTGAATGTCACATCTGTGGAAAGAAAGAAAAGGCTGATGGTGCTTCCCTAGGACTGGGGAGCATCGTGACCTGTAGCCTGTGTAAGTGTAGGCATATGATAATTTTTTTGGATGCTGTTTGTGTAAAATGTGTATATATTGTATTGTAAAGTTACTGTGGCCTACATTGTGTAAAATGTGTATATATTGCATTGTAAAGTTACTATGGTTTATGTTATGGCAAGAGCAGAGAGAATGACTGTGTGTCGTATTGTAAGAGTCTTTGCTTATTTGATGATATGTATGGTAGTTTGTATGATTTAATTGTCAGTGCAATATGCCGATCTGTGTCAAATAAGCGCTGAAAGTCACGTCTGCAGAAGGAAAAAAGGCAGACAGTGATTCGATGTTGGCGGTATGAGTCATTTGGCAAGTCAACTGGATAATAGCCAATCATTCACATGCTTTGTGCTGGGATATAGGAGCCTCTGCATAGTGGTGAGAACATTCGCGTATGTAGAGAGCAGGAAGGGTAGCACGTGGTGGAGTGGGTACCACATTAGGTCCGTGAGGAAGACTGCATTCGACGTTATTGTGCGTTATTTTCGTAAAGAGGTTCTGGTAGGGCAAGAACCTCCGTACATACAAGATGAGACAAGACGAAAACTCCTACAAAAGCGCACGTTAAGTATTTCTGGGGGACTATGAAATTTACTAGAGTTCGACTTGGTTATTATTTTAGATAGCAATGTGGCTGCAGTATAACATTGTGAACATTGCTAGATGCACTTGCGATGGTATGTAGCTACACGTGACGAAGTGTCAGCCACACCTCACATATGGTCCGTTAGAGTTGCTGAGGAGAAAGCTATTCTGGAATGGATTTCTGCAGCATCTCCCCAGACCGCAGTTATAGCGAGGGTAGCGACGAACCCACGCGCACGGCCAAGCTTGGAGCATCTGCGATCTGTAAATAAGTCTTCACTCACACCCGATCGCGTCATCAACAGTGCCAAGATGCAGCTTTCACCTGCGTTGGGTGGGGGCTTGCAACTGTGACAGCGTGCGCGTCCCTGGCCAGTCGTGCCAGGCCCTGTGTCTAGATGAACACATATTTGGATAGGAATTTCTCAGAAATCAAGTATGAAGGGGATGTGGCCACCTCATGCTTGCGGGACCCAATCGGTGCGGTGGCCTGTGCATGCAGGTCTGTACTGAAATTATTTGGTTAATTTATGAGTTGTCTGCGCGTCTGGAGAGCGTTATTTAGAAGTAGTTTGCAGGTCTGTGGGCTGTGTGAGATGGCCCCAAGCATGTTAGAGCATGTGTTTTGGGTAGGTGTGATAAATGTACTCGATTCCTAAATAAAATGTTCAAAAATAAAGAGTGTGCACTCCTTCCTTACTCTCGCCCGTACCCCAGCACAGCCTGAGTCATTTTCGCGCCATTTTCCACTACAGACCACCATCTGGGGTTCTATGATGTAGAATCACGTGACTAATGCAGTAGCCAATAGGAGTGCAGCATTCTAGGGGTGGGAGGTGCTACGTAATGAATGAAAACTGCGCTCCTAGTGCGATCTTGGATTACGTAATTGGACCTTGTAGTGGCACTGTCCTAGAGCACATGTCGAACAAATTGTATGCAGCAATCTTCAATAACGGTACTTCCGTAATCACCTGACACCTGACGTCATGAGGGCGCCCTCTACTGGTGCTGGTCACTTGGGCTCTGGACCCAGTTGCGAACACATCTGCATGGAATTGTTTAAATAATAAAGACAAGTCCTTTTACCTACGAATCATTAGGAGGAGATGACGAGTGAGGTTAGTACAAGTGTGCTTCGTTCCCACCATTTTTTTACCTTAGCAGCGAAACCCCAAGTGAGCTTTGTTTACTTCCAAAATTCAAAGTTGGCGCCAGTTCATAGAAGGAATTGGCGGCCGATTGACTTAGGTTAGTGGAGGTATCCCAAGTGAGCTATCTTCCTGCGATTTTCTTAGCTTAGTAGAGATAACTGTGGTGTGGTGCATTATCCTGTTGGAATTTGAACTTCGCGCCGTTTTTCTGGAGGAGGGGGGCGTGGCACTTTCCCACCAAAATTCATACTTCTCGCCATCTTGAATGACGTCATGGCCGCCATCTTGCATCATGCACTGTTGCTAACTCTACATGACACCATCTTGGATGATGTTATAACCGCCATCTTGGATACATCTGACAACAATGCAGAGTGGACTCATACCTTCATTGTCCCAATACTGAAATCTACCGGTTTTGGTTATTAACCAACATCTAGGGTGTACAGTACAACAGATTAGTTAGAAGCATCCCATATTCCTTTGAAGCTGAACAATATCGAAATCATCCGGTGAAGTTGTACAAACACTGACATAATTTCTCTTAGAATACTGACTGTCATATCTCGTGTCAAATAGACATATCCTGTGATTTCAGTCAGTTTGACGTGAAATATGACTGTCAGTATTCTAAGACAAATTATGTAAGGTATTATGTACAATTTCACCAGATGATTTCGATATTGTTCAGCTTTATAGGAATATGGAGATATTTCGGCCACTAAATCATTCTAAGATCAACAAAAGTTTAATGCAGTATATTATACCTACTCCAACTCGTTTTGGATGCAATAAATGTCGAATTCAAAGCATACAAAAACCATTATTTGCGAAATACTGTCACATAATCTCCAACCACAAGTAGTCCCTCCATTAACAAATGTTCCACTAAAACTACAGTCTTCCACACCATATATATCCCATACTGATTTTTGAAATTTACTTCCGTATCACTAGCATTTAGACAGAATCAAAGTCGAACAGTCCATATCCATAGTTATAAAATGGTTCAAATGGCTCTGAGCACTATGGGACTTAACTTCTGAGGTCATCAGTCCCCTAGAACTACTTAAACCTAACTAACCTAAGACATCACACACACCCATGCCCGAGGCAGGATTCGAACCTGCGACCGTAGCAGTCGCGCGGTTCCAGACTGTAGCACCTAGAACCGCTCGGCCACCCCGGCCGGCCATAGTTATAAATCAGAGCTTATAAACCACGATCTTTTCAGTGGAGGCTGACGTGAACGTTTCTCCCAAACGTTATTTATTCACACACATCAATTCTAATAAAAAATTCTCACTTCTAATCAAATCCATAATCTGGTTGTCATCTACGGAAGGCCATTGCAATATTGCAGGCTAATGGTCCATTTCAATGTCAACCAGTTCTGATTTAGACAGAGTTGTTATATTCCCACTGCATCCATAACAATTTATCCTAATATGCACCCCACTCTTGACTATTAAATATGGTAGAATGTCTCCAGAGTGCATAGACTTCCCCCTACTAAAGTACTCATATATGACATCATCCTTCCATCTAACATATAGTTCATACATTAAGAAACCATGAACCTTCAACCACTGCTTCCGATTACATGTGCTGTGTAATGCTTTATACTAAAGTAATATGACGCATGGCTGTACTCAGCACTCACATTATTCCTTATTATTTCCTCCAGTGGCATTTAAGCACCCAGTACTTCCGGGAAGGACAGGATGCTGGACAAGCTGAGGAATGTCTTTGAACCACTTGCTACTGGTTTCTACAAGTTAGAGGCTGCCCATTTTATTCAAGGAAATACACCTGCTGACCTTTGTGAGAGAGAGCATATGTGCTTCATTGCTTGTTGGTCAGGAGCACTTAAGTATGCAGGTGTCAACACAAAGTAAGCCACTGCTAGTGCAAGTTTGCTGGAATCAGTTATGCAGATCCACGAAGCGAATCACCTTCAGCAGACTGGTTTAGGCCAAAGTATTAAAATTCTATGGGGAAATACGTGGCCACCTTTGTTTACATGAGCCACTGCTGTCAGCTGCCTGTTTGCATGAGGCTTAAGTAGTTTACATGGGAGCCACTGCGCAGCACGTGCATGCAGTCTGAGTGCCAGCTACTGCGGTAGTTTGAGATGTGACCACTTGAGGTGGTGCACTCAGTCACTTGCCGTCTGCTGGCCCAAGCGCAGGGCACTAGGCTTCTGGACGCTGCACCAGCAAGTGGACGTGCTGCTGTGGGCGCTGACGGCGTGCCAGCCGCCAACTGTGCAAATACATGTAATTCCCCTTTCTCAGATGGTGCAGGAAGATATCCCTTCATGATATAAAGACTCCATATGCAGTACATAGAGTGTGTGTTTATGATATGTATGTGAAGCTTAGGAGTTATGGCATACTGTATTTCACGATATTTTCAATATGTTTGACACCGTTCCTCACAAGTGACTTCTAATCAAGCTGCGGGCCTATGGGGTATCGTCTCAGTTGTGCGACTGGATCCGTAATTTCCTGTCAGGAAGGTCGCAGTTCGCAGTAATAGACGGCAAATCATCGAGTAAAACTGAAGTGATATCAGGTGTTCCCCAGGGAAGCGTCCTGGGACCTCTGCTGATCCTGATCTATATAAATGACCTGGGTGACAATCTGAGCAGTTCTCTTAGGTTGTTCGCAGATGATGCTGTAATTTACCGTCTAGTAAGGTCATCCGAAGACCAGTATCAGTTGCAAAGCGAAAAGTGTGAGGTGATCCACATGAGTTCCAAAAGAAATCCGTTGGAATTCGATTACTCGATAAATAGTACAATTCTCAAGGCTGTCAATTCAACTAAGTACCTGGGTGTTAAAATTACGAACAACTTCAGTTGGAAAGACCACATAGATAATATTGTGGGGAAGGCGAGCCAAAGGTTGCGTTTCATTGGCAGGACACTTAGAAGATGCAACAAGTCCACTAAAGAGACAGCTTACACTACACTCGTTCGTCCTCTGTTAGAATATTGCTGCGCGGTGTGGGATCCTTACCAGGTGGGATTGACGGAGGACATCGAAAGGGTGCAAAAAAGGGCAGCTCGTTTTGTATTATCACGTAGTAGGGGAGAGAGTGTGGCAGATATGATACGCGAATTGGGATGGAAGTCATTACAGCAAAGACGTTTTTCGTCGCGGCGAGATCTATTTACGAAATTTCAGTCACCAACTTTCTCTTCCGAATGCGAAAATATTTTGTTGAGCCCAACCTACATAGGTAGGAATGATCATCAAAATAAAATAAGAGAAATCAGAGCTCGAACAGAAAGGTTTAGGTGTTCGTTTTTCCCGCGCGCTGTTCGGGAGTGGAATTGTAGAGAGATAGTATGATTGTGGTTCGAAGAACCCTCTGCCAAGCACTTAAATGTGAATTGCAGAGTAGTCATGTAGATGTAGATGTAGATGTTTACATATAGATATGATCTGTGGGTGCAATTTAGGCGACGTTTTTAGCCATGTTGGGATACTGTTTTCTGCAGTATTTCACGAATATTCATATGATCTGTAGGTCACGTTTTTAGCCGTATTCTATTTGCAATATTTAATGATGGATTTCTGTAGCTGTCATATGATTATTTAAACTGATCTAGATTGATGATCTTTAGCAATGTGGTTAGGGTATGTAGTTGTTGTTTGACCCAAATGAGTAATACTTGCACCTTCCTGAGCTTTTCTTGCCAATTTCTGGCAGTATTGAAAACTTCTTGCAACAGCATAACACTTGCATATCACAAAGAATAATGAAATAAAGATATATTCATCCACACCAACAGCTCTACACTGACTGAGTATTTAACACCAATTCCTAGGCAGGTGAGGTAGGGGAGAGGTGGGAGGGAGGTACATGGGTGGGGGATAGGAGGGGGAGGAGGAATGGGTGGGGAGTGGGGGTAACCCATGATGTCGTCTGGTGATGTCATCAGTGTGACATTGTCACATCTACCACAGCTATCTTGAATAAATTTGGCTGCCCTGCAGACTGTGCTCATATTGGCTAGGTACTTCTACTAGCAGGAGCACTCTCGTGGTTGACTACAAAATTGTGCATCAGTTTGGTGATTCGACATGTTGTACTGATATTCATGAACAGCATTCTAGGGGGTGTTTCCCAACAGGATACCTCTCTCCCAAATACCGTTGTTGTAACCCAAAATGCCCTACAGAGTGTGTACATGTTTGCCTTGGCCTGCTCATTGACCAGATCTGTTCCCAAAAAAACATATGGGACATCATAATATCACAATTTCAGCGTCATCCACAAACTGCATTAAGCGTACCTGTATCGACAGACCAAGTGTAACAGGCACAGAACTCCATCCTACAAAGTGGCATTTGTACAACACAGTGCATGTACATATGGATGCCTGCATTCGACATTCTGGCGCTAGCACTAGTTATTAATTTACCAGAATTTCACATTTGCATTTTCTTATCTTGTGCTTACATTGACCTGTGATCTTGCAATATTAATCACACAGATCTGTTACCTAGAGAAAAGTATTCACATAATTTTGTTACTCTACATTAATTATATTTTGTTTGGGTATTTTTTATCTGTGTATATAACACTAAAGTTCAGGAGACTAGTCAGGAAGAAGCACTGTGCAAAGAAGTGGGATACAGAAATACTAAAGAATGAAGAGACCTGCTTGAAGTTATTTGAGGCTATAGATACTGTGGTAAGGAATAGCTCTGTATGCAGGACAATCTAAAAAGGACAATCATAGAAGTGGGAAAGAAAAACATAGGGACAAAGGAGGTCACTTCAAAGAAACCATGGGCAACAGAAGAAATACTTCACCTGATCGATTAAAGAGGAAAATACAAATATTTTCAGGGAATTTCAGGAATGCAGAAATAGAAATCACTTAGGAATGTAATAAATAGGAAGTGCAGGGAAGCTAAGGTGAAATGCCTACATGCAAAATGTGAAGAAATCGAAAAACATGTGATAGTGAGGTGGACTGACTAAGCATATAGAAAAGTCAAAACAATCTTTGGTGAAATTTAAGGCAAAGGTCGTAACATTAAGAGTGCAATGGGAATTACATTGTTGAATGCAGAAGAGAGAACGGATAGGTGAAAAGAGTACACTGAGGTCGGGGCAAGACCTGTCTGATGACATGACAGGAAATGACACAAGAGTTAACATAGAAGAGATTGGGGATCCAGTATTAGAATCAGAATTTAAAAGAGCTTTAGAGAACTTATGGTCGAATCAGGAAGAAGTGATAGATAAAATTCCATCAGACTTCCCAGAATCATTATGGAAGTAGCAACAATAGGAGTATTCAAAGTGGTGTGAAGAATGTATTGAGTCTGGCGATATACCATTTGACTTTTGCAGTATCATCATCCACAAATCCCAAATCCTGCAAGAGCCGAAAAATGACGGGGAATTATCGCACAATTAACTTAACAGCTCATGCATCCAAGTCGCTGACAAAAATAATATACAGACGATTGAGAAAGAAAACTGAGGATGTGTTACATGACGATCAGTTTGGCTTTAAGAAAGTGGAGGGTCCAGAGGGGCAATTGCGACATTACAGTTGATAATGGAAGCAAGACTACAGAAAAATCAAAACTGTTCATAGGCTTTATCGACCTGGAAAAAGTGTTCGAAAATGTCAGCTGGTGCGAGGTGTTCGAAATCCTGAGAAAAATAGGGGTAAGCTATAGGGAAAGATGGGTAATATACAATACTTTGTATTTACAAGTTCCAGGATTGAGCAATAAAAGAGCAAGAATGAAGTGCTAGGATTGAAAAGGGTGTAAGACAGGGATATAGTCTTTCGCCCCTACTGTTCAACCGAACGAGGTGGCGCAGTGGTTAGCACACTGGACTCGCATTCGGGAGGACAACGGTTCAATCCCGCCTCCGGCCATCCTTATTTAGGTTTTCCGTGATTTCTCTAAATCGCTTCAGGTAAATGCCGGGATGGTTCCTTTGAAAGGGCACGGCCGATTTCCTTCCCCATCCTTCCCTCACCAGAGCTTGCGCTCCATCTCTAATGACCTCGTTGTCGATGGGACGTTAAACACTAATCTCCTCCTCCTCCTCTTCCTACTGTTCAACCTATACATCAAAGAAGCAATGACGGAATTAAAAGAAAGGTTCAGGAGTGGAATTAAAATTCAAGGTGAAAGGATATCAATAATAAGATTCACTGATGACATTGCTATCCTTAGTGAAAGTGAAGAAGAATTACAGGATCTACAGAATCGAATGAACAGTCTACTAAGTACAGAATATGGAATGAGAGTAAATCGAAGAAGATGAAAGTAATGACAAGTAGCAGAAATGAGAATAGCAATTAGCTTATCAGGACTGGTGATCATGAACTAGATGAAGTTAAAGTATCCTGCTTCCTAGGCTGCAAAATAACCCACAACAGATGGAGCAAGGAGGATATAAAAATCAGACTAGCATTGGCAAAAAAGGCATTCCTGGTCTGCTGGTATCAAACATAGGACTTAATTTGTGGAACAGATTTCTAAGTATGTACATTTAGAACACAGAGTTGTATGGTAGTGAAACATGGACTGTGGGAAAACTGGAACAGAGGGGAATTGAAGAATTTGAGATACGATGCTACAGAAGAATGTTGAAAATTAGATGGACCGATAAGTTAGGGAATCAGGAGGTTCTCCAGAGAAAGGGTAAGGAAAGAAACATATGGGAAACACTGAGAAGAAGAAGGGACAGGATGATAGTACATCTGTTAAGACATCAGGGAATAACTTCCATGATACTACAGGGAGATGTAGGGGGTAAAAACTGTAGATGAAAGTACTAGGACAAAGCTGGTTCAAATGGTTCAAATGGCTCTGAGCACTATGGGACTTAACTTCTAAGGTCATCAGTCCCCTAGAACTTAGAACTACTTAAACCTAACTAACCTAAGGACATCACACACATCCATGCCCGAGGCAGACCTCGAACTTGCAACCATAGCGCCACAAAGCTGGTATGAGCATAATTTGTTCATGTGGGTTGCATACATTCAGGGGCAAGCATACATTCAGGGGCAAACCTATTGTTCTGTTAATTGGTTTATGACCCCTGGAGTCCTTCTGAGAAACTTCCTACAATTTATTGATATCAAATAACATCATCTTATTCCTATGACTACCAAGCTAGAATTTCGATAGTGTAATGGTGTCAGAGTCTTTGTTGAGAGCAGTCTCTTTCTCTCTCTCTCTCTCTCTCTCTCTTTCTTTCTTTCTTTCTTTCTTTCTCTTTCTCTCTCTCTCTCTCCCCCAATCTCCCTCTTCCCTACCCCCTCCCTCCCTTGTACCCTTCATCCCTCCCTCCCTCCCTCTCCCTTTCATCTCTCGCTTCTTGTTATTTTTGTAACAGCGAATGGAGTAAAACTAGAAACTGTAAAAAGCTTCACTAATGTCACTTGGTACAGAACTCAGTAAGATTTTACTGCATCTCTCTTTCCTGATATAACAGAAACAAATGCTGTCTGTATGTTGACATCGACTGTATGTGGTAATCCCATTAAATATACATGTATTGATTCATTGGAGCAAATGGCAGGTGACTGAAGTCGCTTCCACAGGCCTGTGTAACGGTTTGTTTCCTGTACTGGAGGAAGCCCACAGACTGTCAATCACAATAGAGAGTTCTTGTGTTGTTTCATAAGCAGTTAGATACATTGTTTCTTACTACAGCTGTGTACACAGCCACACATTTTGTATCTCTATCATGACTTTGATGTCTGTGTCAAGTACTAAACTGACCTTAACACATTTCGATCCATTGACCCTCACAGAAAGCTGAACATTGCATGGTGTAAAAAACACTGCTCCCAGAACACACATAATGGTTGAAGTAAAAGACAGAGGCGGTGTTTCCTATTAACAAAAGTGTGGAAGGTCACTCAGTATATGGAAACTGGAAGAGTTTGCAGCACTGTGGAGCATTTCCAAACAGCTATATGAAGATGATAACCTCTACATTTAATCTCATCTTCCACTGTGACAGGGTAGCAGATGTTTTAGTGTTCTGTTTTTGAAGAGACTTAAAGCACTGACTCCTCATACCGCTGGTGCATATTGTACACAGGTATGTGATCGCTGTTTTGGTGTCCTAGGTGGTAGTTATCTTGACCCTCAAATCTTTAGACACTGCGTCTTTCATTTTTATGACTTACACTGCATAACCACACGTGGAACAAGGGGCTATTTCGGAGGACTGAAATCCATGGAGCATGGATAGTATACGCCATAAGTTGTCAAATAAAATGATTTTCATATACCCAGGTGAGCATGTAAGTACTCTCAACCCTCCATATTTTTTTGATGTATTTTCATCAATTTTACATATTTTCCATCAGTTTCCGTAATTTTACCAGGTTTTCCGTAATTTTAACGCATTTTACTCAATTACTCGAGGTCGAAACCACCACTCTCTTCGAGTTGTCACCTCAACAAAATGATTCGTCGCATCGATTTCGTGATGCTATCAACCAGTGACATTGCAGCACAGCTTTCAATTTCTGTATCATTGCTAAACCACGGCCTCCATTACTTTCAGACAGTTATATAAATTTAGACATCTTGTGAATATAAATTTGGATATCTTGTGAATCCTGTTACACATCTTAGTGTAGGAAATAGCTATCAGCAGAGAGGAGATGCAAAAACTATGTTCCTTTATAAATTCAGTAGGATTTTATTACGATTTGCTTTCCATACTACGTGGAGAGTCACAAAGTATTCTCACATTCGTACGTTAAAGTGGGAGATTCAAAGATCTAGCACTCTGTCCTCTATTTTCAAAGGAGTTACCCTTCGTTGAAGCTATTTGCTAAGAACCCTGAACAAAACTCTAGACGGCATCTCTCTATGCATCTTGTAGCTCTTCCTCTGTCTTTAAACAACCTTTCCTGCGACACTGTCCTTGATTTAATATGGAACTGACCGAAGTAGGACGGTACTGTAGTACTATACCCATTACATTCGACGTCTCATGGAGGAGCAGAACGAGCTGAGTTCGAGTAATCAATACACTTCGATATTTTGCTTTTGCAAAGAGTATAAGACGTGCTCCAAACTAGTACTGACCAACGCTAGTGATATAGACCGGTGTTCTCACTCCAATACTGTAACTGCCGTTCTGTGAAGACTGTTCTGTACTAATATTACTCACATCACCTGTCCAATTACTCACGATCTCCTTACATGCTTGCAAGCTGAAGAGTTTAGCACTCCTTATTGGAGTATAGTGACTACCATCCGCATAGGGATTGATGGGCAGTCGTAATCGTAAATTACACACTATGATCAAATTGGCAGAAATATGTAGATCGCTATCTGGTATGCATTGGTATATATATGTTGGACAGTTAACAATGAATGGATGTACTGCACATCATCTGTCAACATTCGCATTGGTATTCACAAAGTAGAGGAGGGTTGGTTTTAGTGATGATACAGAAACTGAAAAGCATGGTGCTGTGACACTGGTAATAGTTGAAAAACTGGTAGAAATGCTAAAATTTATGGTACTATCAAGTGTGATGCTTATACAATACATCGAAAGTGTCTTTCCCATTCTATCCATCCACTGGTACGCTGTTGACTACCGTATGATGATTGACTGACGTCACTTATTGGAAATGGAGAAAGAATCTTGGTGGAGGGGCAACACATTCTGGGAATGGCTAGCACCGAAACAGTGATCGTGTGTATGACTGCAATCAATCGAAATGGAACACCAAGCCATCTGCTATCCAGTCACTGTCAAAGATGAATTTTAATGTAGAGGTCATCAATCACTTTCAGACAGCTGTTTGGAAACGCTCCACAACGCCAGAAAACTCTTTCAGTTTCCGTATCTTGTGACTGTCTGTTACTTAAAAGCATCCTGTTCATGTGTGTTGTGGGAGCACCATGTGTAAATTATTTGTCAGTGCCAACGCGTCGATACGTGTTAATGTCAGTTTAGAACCTGACACATACCTTGAAGTCGTGCTGGAGGAAACAAAATGTATGGCAGTGTACAAAGCTGTGTCATACGCCGCCTGGACATATTATAGCAGAAGAAAAACAATGTATCAAACAACAACAGAGGGACCCTTTCTTGCAACTGATGGTCTGTGGGATATGGTCCTCCTACAGTATAGGTGATGAAACTTTACACTGGTCTGTGCAGGCGACTTCGATTACTGAGTGGATCAACACTTGTTTTTTAATGTGGGTCAACGCATATGCTCGATGCCAGCATGCAGATGCTATTTGTTTTCAGAATACATATCGGAAGACAGGACGCTGTAAAAATCTTAGCGAGTTTGCTACTGCATAATGTAGTAGAGTTTTTACAGTTCATAGTTTTGTATTCTGTGTTGAATGGTACATGATAGTGAGAATGTTTGGGTGACAGACGTGAATGCACCCTGAGGTATACAGATTTCCTTCGGACTGCAGTACCTGTATGTAGTTTGGAAACGCGCCACACCACGCTGCAGCAGCAAATACTCGTCCCTCTCATAGTTCCCCAACTGTCTTTTTCTACTACTACCTCGTGTTCCAGGAAGAAGCTACGTTTGGCGCTGACTTTGCACATCGTACATGGTTGGTGGAGCTACACAGCATGTTCCCATTTCCACAGAGTGGTCAAAACAAAGACGGTACTGCTGGATTCCCTCATCTCAAACTGTTTCTTCACTGGTCACAGAAGGTAGAAGATATAGCACTCTCCGACTTCTGCTCAGTACTGATTTACTTTGTAGTGATCAGTGATCACATGCACAAAGCCGCAGGGTTGGTGGGGCAGAGAGTGTGGGAAACAGTTTACAAGATGCATAGGGACTGCCTAAAACCTCTCTGGAGTTTTACTGTAGCTCGAAAAAGGCGACTAGTATCGAGATATGAGAGCGCCACAAATATGATTCACTAGTGGCTGTAATCACTGAAAGCCATTTCCACAGGATCCAACGCAGGTATGTCGTAGAATGGAAAGGGTTGATTCCAAATCACAGACAGAATTTCTACCAAAAAGTGTAACACTACAGATCTGAAAAGACGGTGTACATTACTTATGTCCTCAATCTAGTGTTCCGTTTCTATTATTATTATTATTATTATTAAGTGATTCGTTGCATAGCAAACCATCTACTGTATATGATCTTTCTCAATCAACCATCGCCTATAACCCAGTGGATATATCGCAGAACTCTGACATGGCATCGAGATAGAATGCATTACAAATACTAGAGAAATATACAGTGACAGCATGAGGGAGTTGCAAATACCTGATTCATACCTTGTTGATTAGCTTATTCACTTATTACGATCTTACACAGTCACCGACTTGCATCCGCACTTTCGGTCTGATCACCATTTACATTCAATGTCGCGGTATTTGTGTGGTAACCACTTCACTCGGAAGCAATACGATACCGCGATTGATAAAGCTTATATAGTTTTTAACATGGATATCGTTAGCGATACGTGAGTGCGCCGGTAGAAACAAGACCACTTGTGACAGTAACATGTCACTGCGATCGTGTTTTTAACATCTGGTGGCTTGTAAGACGATAACGCCTCCATTCCTAAGACACGCTGCTACCACTTGCATGAAAAAACAAGTTAGACACATCCATCCATCGCACATTTTCGCTTAATATTGTTTGTCGTCACCAGCATTCAGTTATTGGCGAAGAATTATTCTTAATAGTGTATATGTGATATATTCGCTGTGGTCAACAGGGTTGTCAAGTATGTGTGTGCTCTAACATGTGCAAAGAAAACGACCATGTCCTGCCATAAGGACGGTATGTATTTGACATGGAAAATTACGTTGACTATAAGGGGAATGAAAGATTTGTTTACTTTTTTTTTCCAGAGACACCTCGCTCATTGTCGCATGTTCTCAGATTGAGACTGCAATCGTAATAATTAATTGTAAGTGCAGTGATAAAATATATGTGTCTGGTTTCGTAGCACGATTCTGTCTGAGGTGCGGAAGCGCGTGTTGCGGCTGTAACCTGTGGCCGGAACGATTGACATTTCTGGCTTACAGCCGGAGCTGTCTGAACTGGATGGGCTGGAGTTTAAGATTGTAGCTGACCTAACCCTGTCGCCCTCTAGGCGGGTGAATAGCAAACTAATACTCGTTATGTGTTGGGCAACCTTTGTGATAGGGTGTGTTCCCGGTGGAAATTTGAGAAGATTCAATATGGGCGCTGGGCAGTTATGTCCCATGTAAATTGTCCAGTTGACTGCTTTTGCACATTTCCCGTCTTTATCTGGTTGAGAGAATAGCGGTTGTGGTGTGTGTTGTCTGCATCTACACTGCTGGCCACCGTAAATGCAACACCCTGAAGGAAGCATCCGAATCAAGTGAAATTTACACCATGGGTTTGCAGCGATGAGATATGCAACTGATTAGAATTTCAGCGCAGACGCACATCACGCGCGCCTGTGGCGCCACCTCATAGCGCCATTTAAGGCTTGGCGATTTCGACGAGTGTACGTTCGGCACGTGTGTTTACCTTGTGGTTGTTTCACAAGACGATCAGTTATGCCTCGTAGACAACAGCGAACATCGTTTGATCAAGTATCCGAGTTCGACAGAGGAAGGATAGTGGCTTACCGAGATTGTGGATTATCATACAGAGAAATCGCTAGTCGTGTTGGACGAAACCAAACAACTGTAATGCGGATATGTGACCGTTGGATGCAGGAGGGTACGATGGACCGACGTGGTCGATCACATTCACCTCGTTGCACCACTGCACGTGCTGATAGGCAAATTGTGCGCATGGCAGTGACGGATCGCTCAGTGACATCCCGAACCATAGCACAGCACATTGCGTCTGTAACACATCATCCAGTGTCTGCGCGTACCATTCGACGGCGTTTACAGCAGAGTGGTCTGTCCGCAAGACGTCCATTGCTTCGTCTACCATTGATGCAGAACCACAGACGTCTCCGTCGCCAATGGTGTGATGACAGACGGATGTGGATGGCAGAATGGAATGACGTTGTCTTTACTGACGAGGCACGCATCTGTCTGCAGCACCACGATGATCGGATTCGAGTGTGGAGACACTGTGGAGAGAGGATGCTGGACAGCTGCATTATGCACCGCCACAGTGGTCTTGCACCGGGTATTATGGTATGGGGCGGTATTGGATATTAGTCTCGCACGTCTCTAGTACGCATTGCCGGTACTTTAAATAGCCAGCGCTACATATCCGAGGTGCTGGAGCCAGTTGTCCTTCCTTACCTTCAGGGCTCGGCCACAGCCATATTTCAACAGGATAATGCGCGACCACACGTGGCACGCATTGTCCAAAGGTTCTTCGTCAATAACCAAATTGAAGTGCTTCCCTGGCCGGCTCGCTCTCCGGATCTTTCGCCGATAGAAAACATGTGGTCCATGGTTGCTCAACGAGTGACCCAGATTACATCCCCAGCTGCCACACCAGATGATCTTTGGCAACGTGTGGAAGCTGCTTGGGCTGCTGTACCCCAGGAACACATCCAACGTCTCTTTGACTCAATGCCGAGGCGTGTGGCAGCGGTGATCTCCAACAATAGCGGCTACTCTGGCTACTGATTCTGGCAGGAACCACATGTCACAGACGTCTATAAACGTAATCATTTGATACTTGGTCAACATGTTATCTACAAAATAAATTTTGTTGTGCTACCTCTTGTCTTTCTTGGTGTTGCATTTACGTTGGCCAGCAGTGTAGATGGTGAAAACAGCTGGAAGAGATGTTTGCTGATTCTATAGACATGAGAAACGTCTTAGTTGACTTTGTAAAGTAGGAGGAGGATTTGTAATCTGTTGTATCATTGACATCGGTATTTGTGAGCAGAACAACCAGTTTCCTCTATTTTCGAGTTTTCACATAAAGATCTATGCAGACGAGATAAGTTTGTAGTTACTCAGTGGTTTGCAGCACGTTACACCTCGCTGCACGTCGCTTACGTTTTGGGTTTCGAGACATTTTATTTCCAGTCTTTATCTTCGGAATTATATACTATGCAAGCGATTGGTAACATACTGCTATGTGCTTGATATCGACAACTATCGCTTAAATGGTATGATATTCTGGCAAATCATGTTAAAATACATATGTTCTTGTAATCCCAGAGTCTGGAGATGGCTGTAGAAAGTATAGCAGCCAGCAAGCAGGTCGGGACCATGAAGAGTAAAGTCTTTGGGCTGGGCAAACCAGCCCAGCCTTTGTACAACAGTTCTGAGAATAACTGCTGTCCGTGGAGGGTGCTCTGTGCGTCGGGCTGGCATGTGGTTGGGGGCAATTGACTCGTGACTGTTGTCCATGGTGGATGAGCGACCGACCTAGCAGGAAATATCTAGTGCTGCGACTATATATACAGTGCATGTGATTATGTTCTTTTGGCATCTGTGTGTCTTCACAGTATATGTACAAATGTCTGGTGGTCGATAGCTACATGCAGGATCGAGAAGTGATGACTTTGTATGGTGTAGGATACGAATTGTGTTTACTACATTGATATAGTATGTGGAGATATAGCCAGGTTGGAGATCAGTTTCTCGCTAAAAAAATTTAAGCTTTCCCTGACAGTAGCAGAGCAGTGAAACTTAGGAAGTGTCTTTATCTCATGATCTGTAGGGTTTAACTGTCAGTGCAATATGGCTGCTGTATGATTTTTCGATCTGTGCAGAATAGTTTTTCCACTGAAAGTCTCGTAACTTCTCTGGCTGCAGAAAAAAATTGCGGACCACGCCGGCAGCAGCAGCAGTTTGACTGATTTCTCACCGAATAATTCAAGTTTTCCTCGACAGTAGCGGAACAGTGTAGTTATGGAAGTGTCTTTGGCGACAGCTTCCACATTTCATGATCTGTAGACCACTTTTGCAGGGTTTCAACTGTCAGGGCAATATGACTCGCTGTGCATTATTTTTTCGATCTGTACAAAATAGTTTTACCGCTGAAAGTCTCGTAATTTGTCCTCCTGCTGAAAAAAATTACGGACAGTACTTCCACACTGGCAGCAGCAGCAGTTTCGGGGGTAAGTTCAGTAAGAGCCAATCAGAATACTCTATTCAGAAAACATCCTTTTTTGTGGGACATAGGAGCCTCAACACACTGGTTCTAACAAGACTGGGGAAAGGTATCTTCAGAAAGTTCTGTGATGTCTGAGAGCAATGTGTGTTCAGATGTTCAGAGACATGTCGAAGCAGACCACCTATCTCTGGGGGATGCTATCCCCCATCCACCATTGTGGCTTTAGAGCTCTCTAGACCAGCAGCTGTAGAAGACCAGAATTTCAGCCATTTTTCTCGTCTGTAGGACAGCGCTTCATATTCTGTTTGTGTAATTGTTCTAATTTTCCCATATGTGCATAGACACCAGTGTGTGCTAGAAGTGAGGAAAATGATGTACCTCTCTCCATCAACAGCAAACATAAAACTAAGCCCACTCACCATTTCAGAAAAGTGATGAATACCACAGCAGCTGTAGGACACAGAATTTTTTCTCTCTCTGGCAGTGCCTTCAGACCAGCAGTTAAAACTCGAAAAGTGGTGAGCGTCCTGTTTAGAGTTACAGAGCTATTTATTTCGACTTCCAAATATTGTCGTTTTTGCTTGCAAAATCAGATATTGCAGCTGACATCGGTTTTGGGATCTGTTTCCCATAAAGGCGTGTGAAGTGTCTCAGGGAGGTTTCATAAGTGTGCATCGACATTTTTTTAGAGTTCATGTTCTAATATGGTAGTATACATCGCAAAATTGAGCCAAACTACTGTCCAGCGACATTTTTTGAAAGTGCATTTAGAGACACAGTAATTTGGATTTAGTAACCCCTGAAGCAGCCTGTGCTCAATGAAGGGATATTTCTTTCAAAAGCTGTCTCTGGGATAGTTTCAGGAGTGTGCTGCAATCTTTTTAGAGTCCGTCTTCAAGTGTGACAGTGGTGGTAATCCTCATAACAAAACGTGTAATTGTCTAAATATTCTCACATCATCTGCCATGCCCTCTCTCTCCATCTTTGTACAGCGGTACATTCAGTTCCTGTGGCATCTTCAAATTATGGATGTGACAATATTTCACACATTGCATGAACACCAGATGTAATAACTCCTGAAGCAGTTCATATTCAATGAGAAAGGGATCTGTGGGCTAGATATGGGAAGGAGGAATGCTGCGGGTATTTCCAATGTGACAGGGAGTGCTTAGCGCATGGCCCTGCAGCTGTTGTGTGGTGTGCCATGATCCCAGTACGCTACCTGCCCAAGTCTTCACTCCCATTGGAGGAGGCCATCTGCTAGAGTGGGTGAATGTCTTGCCTCTTGTGCTTCAGAAGACAGACTGTACTTTTATCGAATGATCTACAGTTACAGCACGTGCATTTATCAGCATGAGTTGTGAAGTGTAACTTAGTCCCATATTGCTGCATCTTCATTATTTCATGAAATGTGTTCATCTTCCCCAGATATCATTGCCGGGTTACAGCTAATATATTCCTCCTTCTCCAGCAGAGATCTCTCATCCATTGAACACAGTAAACAATTATGTCTGTCCTCCCAGTCCAGCAGGCAGACACAGACTGAGTCCTTTTCCCGCCATTTCTTCACCTGACCGCTATCTTGGATTATGTCATACGGAGGGGAGAGGGGGGACGGCCCACAGTGCCCTCTGGTGCCAGTGTTGTGAACTAGGTCAGTTGGACTCCAGACCTCATAGTGAAGACACCAGAAGGTGCTACTGTCTATGACAACTCATATTGTTTAAATAAACAATGCATATTTATGTCCATTCTATCTGGCAGCCCAGCAAAGACTGAGTCCCCTTCCCATCAATTTCCAGATTGGGAGAGAGAAGGGGAGGGGAGCAATGTATACAAAATAAAGACATATGTCCATCCTATCTGACCACCCAATGGAGACTGGATTCTTTTCTCGCCAATTTCCAGATGGTGGTTGGGAGATAAAGAGGAGGGAGGAGGGGAGGGGCGTTAGGTTAGTGGATCTGGCCCAATTGATCTATTTTCCCGCGAAAATTTGGACTTCCTGCCACGACATCACTGCAATGCTGCCTCCTCTATGGCAGTCACCTTGATACACCATCTTGAATAAATTTGGCAACAATGCAGAGTTGGGTGGTGCCCACTTTGCGCTACTACTATTGGCATCTAGCTTTTGGAAGGATAGCTACAAACAACAAACGTTTTCGATTATGGTTGTGTTTGATTGTGAAAGGGATTAGGTACCTTTTGGCCTGCAGTTTTTTATACAGTTCTTGTCCACAATTAGCATATGCTGCCACCAAAACCGTTAAAACACTATTTGACCTTCCTGCTTGCAAAACAAAAGAATTGAAATTTTTCTCTGCCTTCCAGTTCCCTTCTTTCTGCATCCCACCACATTCTCTTTCCCCACCTTATGTGCTTTTCTGTCTATGTCTTTTCTCTGTATGTGTGAAGTAGATGCCTAATGACTTATAGATGTGTGCCTCGTCTCTCACTGTTAATGAAAGCCACATGTGAATTGGATCCTTGAAAACTAAATATCTCCAACACATGCAAGGATACTGTGCCCAGTGCATGAAGCAATGGTGGGTTGCGTTATTGTTTTGATACAGGTTTCGCTCTCACCCAGAGAGGTAGTGTTTTCAAGAGATAACATGGTAATATAAAGTGACTGATCTTCTGTAAACCTACATATTGTAAGTATGTACACTTATGTTGATGTATAATGGGAAAGGAGTAATTATGATGATGGGGTGCACATTTTATATTAGAATACTTCGTCTAATGCCAGACGACTAATACAACTCTTTATTTTGGGTTACTTTCGGCTGTTACACCAGAGGGCAGTGAAAGTTAGTCGAGTATTAAGCGGTTTGAGAAAGATGACATAAGTGATGTATCTTGAACATAATGGTATGATTTTCATGTCCCTGGGAATATGATTAACTGGTGTGGAGAGAGCAGAGGGCACCGATGTTCTATAATAAGGGTGTTTTGTTGACCCAGTCTTTCTCATTTCTACATACCGAGTTCCAGAATAAAGAACGCATTCCAGCTTATTTGAGTAGCTTTCTGATCCTGATGCCCTAATTTAACGATGCTTGCAATAGTGCAGAGTGGGGTCATGCTCGCTTTGCCTACTACTGCCAATGTCACAGCTTTCTCTGGTCTCGAAATGAAAGCATACCCCCACCAAGATTAAAGCTGATAACCAATGTTCTGATTCTCTACAGGTTAGTGGGATAGGAAGGATGTGTAACCCTTCAGAGCCTCACGTCTGTACTGACAAAAATCAACTTTCATCAGGGGCACGGAAATCGTACTAATAGGAAAGATGAAAAACGACAGAAAAGGTTAATGAAACTAAACTAAAACAGAAGAAAATGTCACTAACAGCTGGGATACTCCGTGGGTACTTGCTAGCTGCAGGTCACTGGAGATTAGTGGAAACTCTATCCCAAAGTAATAGAAATGAAATTTCATATGCTACGAATAAACTCCAGTAATTTCCAAAATCATCCTGCATATTTCGTTTGCCCTTAAAATTGCTATACCAAGAAGAAATGCAGATGATAAATGGGTATTCATTGGACAAATATATTATACTCGAACTGAAATGTGATTACGTTATCACGCAATTTGGGTGCATGGATCCTAAGAAATCAGTACCCAGAACAACCACCTCTAGCCGTAATAACGGCCTTGATACGCCTGGGCATTGAGTCAAACAGAGCTTGGATGGCGTGTACAGGTACAGCTGCCCATGCAGCTTCAACACGATACCACAGTTCATCAAGAGTAGTGACTGGCGTATTGTGAAGAGCCAGTAGCTCGGCCACCATTGACCAGACGTTTTCAATTGGTGAGAGATCTGGAGAATGTGCTGGCCAGGGCAGCAGTCGAACATTTTCTGTATCCAGAAAGGCCCATACAGGACCTGCAACATGCGGTCGTGCGTTATCCTGCTGAAATGTAGTGTTTCGCAGGGATCGAATGAAGGGTAGAGCCACGGGTCGTAAAGCATCTGAAATGTAACGTCCACTGTTCAAAGTGCCGTCAATGCGAACAAGAGGTGACCGAGACGTGTTACCATTGGCAACTCATACCATCACGCCGGGTGATACGCCATTATGGCGATGACGAATACACGCTTCCAATGTGCGTTCACCACGATGTCGCCAAACACGGATGCGACCATCATGATGCTGTAAACAGAACCTGTATTCATCCGAAAAAATGACGTTTTGCCATTCGTGCACCCAGGTTCGTCGTTGAGTACACCATCGCAGGCGCTCCTGTCTGTGATGCAGCGTCAAGAGTAACCGCAGCCATGGTCTCCGAGCTGATAGTCCATGCTGCTGCAAACGTCGTCGAATTGTTCGTGCAGATGGTTGTTGTCTTGCAAACGTCCCCATCTGTTGACTCATGGTTCGAGACGTGGCTGCGCGATCCTTACAGCCATGGGGATAAGATGCCTGTCATCTCGACTGCTAGTGATACGAGGCCGTTGGGATCCAGCACGGCGTTCCGTATTACCCTCCTGATCCCACCGATTCCATATTCTGCTAACAGTCATTGGATCTCGACCAACTGCAATCGCTAAAGGTTACAATCCACCTTTATCAAATTCGGAAACGTGATGGTACGCATTTCTCCTCCTTACACGAGGCATCACAACAAAGTTTCACCAGGCAATGCTGGTCAACCGCTGTTTGTGTATGAGAAATCGGTTGAAACTTTCCTCATGTCAGCATGTTGTAGGTGTCGCTACCGGTGCCAACGTTGTGTGAATGCTCTGAAAAGCTAATCATTTTCATATTACAGCATCTTCTTCCTGTCGGTTAAATTTGGCGTCTGCAGCACGTCATCTTCGTGGTGTATCAATTTTAATGGCCACTAGTGTATATTATTGAAAAACATCAACTTAAACTCGAGAGCATTGTAGGAAGAAGGGCCCATCTACCCATAGAGTAAAAATTGCTTATTATAAGAAACAATATTTAAAATGGCAACCATAGTACACACAGTGATCTGCTATTCTCTGCAGAAGCAAAATTACGCATTTATTTGGACGTAATATAGACATCAACCTCAACTTCAAAATTTCCAAAACAACAAGATCGTTTGGAATGTAACACGTAAAAAACGAAAATAAAGACAAAAAACAGTTACCTATCAAAAAATGAGTTTATGTGGCAGTCTGTCTTCTGTTATTTTTAACTCTAGTGTATTCTTTTTTAGTCCACTGTTAAATCTCCTCTAAAACTTATAACTTAAAGCAATAGTTTCCTGGAGAGGGAATCAGAGGTTCAAAGGTACCGTGCGCAACCAACGCGGCACGGTGTGGCACACGTAGGGGGCGGCGTCGGCAACACGGCGTGCTTAGCACCCGCATAAGGGCGGCATGGACTGCGTAGCTACCGGTTGCAGCGGGCTGTTGTGGTTCCGCGAATGTCGCGCGCCAGTAAAACACCTGGCTGCGCTAACGTTTCGGACCGGAAACTGACGTGTCCTAATCGCACCCACCCGTCTGGCTACAGATGTCCTACTATTCTGAAAGTAGCTGCTAAGACGTCTGCTACGCATGCCTACTCTCATATCGCGTACTTTCTTTCTTATTTTTTGTTTTTGTTTCGGTCGTTTTATATTTGCTGCTGGAATTTACTTACATCTTACATTCTTATGCTGTTAAAGAGTTGAATGCAGTAAGCAGGCTCAAAAGGATATAGGTTACAGTAATTATTCGGAATGAAGAGGCTTCGACGGATAGAGTAGCGTGGAGAGCTGCATCAAACCAGTCTTAGGACTGAAGATCACAACAACAACAACATTGTTATGGAGACGATTGCCGATGTTTAAATAGTCTGCTATTCATTGCCCATTATGTTAGTTAAAAAAGACGAGAATCCTCATAACGTAAATACACAGTACATGCAGAATACCTAAATACTTAAACAGAGGCTTACAGGAGCTTGTAGCTTTACAACATTAATGATTCTAATGGCCGGCCGGAGTGGCCGAGCGGTTTTAGGCTCTACAGTCTGGAACCGCGCGACCGCTACGGTCGCAGGTTCGAATCCTGCCTCGGGTATGGATGTGTGTGATGTCCTTAGGTTAGTTAGGTTTAAGTAGTTCAATGTCTAGGGGACTGATGACCTCAGAAGTTAAGTCCCATAGTGCTCAGAGCCATTTGAACCACAATTCTAATGGCCTTTTTCCTACTCTGAAAACTCACTAAGCTGCCGCCAAATTACCCCAGAATATGATTCCATATTTGACGTGGGAAAGAAAGCGGGCATAATAGGTACTTTTGATTGTTCTTCTCATGACAACCATATTTTAAATAACAATGAAGCTGAAGCTATTTACATTTTCCATCACGAACTCAATGACGGAGTTAATACATAAGCTGTGTTAGATGGCTAGTCATACACTTATATCTCAAAATGACGTGGTAAGCACGTACTCAATAGTTATACAGCAAGCTATTAAAAGTGGTTTCGTGCTTCAAAAATAAGAAACCACTGTAAGTGAAAAACAGTTACTTACATGTTACAGTTTCCTCTGTTAACATTTTCTTCTTTGTATTAGTCTTTGTGGAAACCATATTACATGCTAACAGTGTTCTTTTGGAAAAAATAAAACCAGCCAGAGCAATCAAAGGGATATTCCATACCATATGTAACAGATTCAATAGGCCATCCTTCTCAGTGATTTACAACATTAATTGTATTACTGTTGTACCCAAAAAAGCCTTATTGCAAAAGTAAACAAAAGTTGGGTGAGTGATTATCAAAAAGACATGATGTACACAGACATGCCCCTACGTATAATACACTACTGGCCATTAAAATTGCCACACCAAGAAGAAATCCAGATCATAAACGGGTATTCATTGGACAAATATATTACACTAGAACTGACATGTGAATACGTTTTCACGCAATTTGGGTGCACAGATCCTGAGAAATCAGTTACCAGAACAACCACCTCTGGCCGTAATAACGGCCTTGATACGCCTGGGAATTGAGTCAAACAGAGCTTGGATGGCGTGTGCAGGTTCAGCTGCCCATGCAGCTTTAACACGATACTACAGTCCATCAAGAGTAGTGACTGGTGTATTGTGACGAGCCAGTTGCTCGCCACCATTGACCAGACGTTTTCAGTTGGTGAGAGATCTGGAGAATGTGTTGGCCAGGGCAGCAGTCGAACATTTTCTATATCCAGAAAGGCCTGTACAGGACCTGCAACATGCGGTCGTGCATTATTCTGCTGAAATGTAGTGTTTCGCAGGGATCGAATAAAGGGTAGAGCCACGGGTCGTAACACATCTGAAATGTAACGTCCACTGTTCAAAGTGCCGTCAATGCGAACAAGAGGTGATCGAGATGTGTAACCAATGGCACCCCATACCACCACGCTGGGTGATACGCCAGTACGGGATCCAGCACGACGTTCCGTATTACCCTCCTGAACCCACCGATTCCATATTCTGCTAACAGTCATTGGATCTCGACCAACCGCAATCGCTAAAGGCTACAATCCGACCTTTATCAAAGTCGGAAACGTGATGGTACGCATTTCTCCTCCTTACACGAGGCATCACAACAACGTTTCACCAGGCAACGCTGGTCAACTGCTGTTTGTGTATGAGAAATTGGTTGGAAACTTTCTTCATGTCAGTCCGTTGTAGGTGCCGCCACCGGTGCCAACGTTGTATGAATGCTCTGAAAAGCTAATCATTTGCATATCGCAGCATCTTCTTCCTGTCGGTTAAAGTTCGCGTCTGTAGCACGTCATCTTCGTGGTGTAGCAATTTTAATGGCCAGTAGTGTAGTAATCTAGATTTCACTTTAGCCACATGGTGTAGTCGCGTGGTCTAGGACACCTTGTCATGGTCCGTATGGCTCCCCCCGTCGGAGTTTCGAGTCCTTCCTCGGGCATGGGTGTGTGTGTTGCCCATAGCGTAAGTTAGTTTAAGTTAGATTAAGTAGTATAGAAGCTTAGGGACCTATGACCTAAGTGGTTTGGTGGCATAAGACCTTACCACAAATAAAAAAGAAATTCACTTTTAGACTGAATAAATTTCAGTATTTTTAAGTTCACTGGGATGAAGATGTCAATGAACTACCTCTACCAGTGATAAAGATGCCCAGAAAATTATGAGAGTTTGTTCTTCTACAACAAGTGTTAACAGAGTCATGTTTATGAAATTTGAATGTTCTTTGTTTGGTTTAGATAAACAATCATACGACATTGAGGTAAGTTATGGGCAAAGAGTAATAATTACATTTAAAATATCTGTATAGATGCATTTGAAGTAATCCACAATTAGCTATTTTAAATTATCAATGAGTTACTCCAGATAACCCAGAGAGGCTAGGCTCCCTGTACAAGGCACATATAACATTGGAGATGCACTTATATAGCGCTCTCAAGGATTATGGGTGAATTCCAAAAAGTGTCTCGGTTATAACACAAGGCAAGTGATGATGCAGTCAGTACTAAATGGATAGACGACGTTCTCTGACATTCACTTACAATGGATCTGTGAATAGAGTAAGTGGTGCACCTCAGCAAACAGGCTGAATGCTAACTGGTCTTGTAGAACAGTAAGTGTCATTCATTATGACACCGACTACATCAACTCGCAGTCTCTCCCATAACCTCATAAAATAATGTAGGAAATTTGCTGGGTCAAAGAATGTAAAACATAAAAATCAAACAGAGATACAAGTCAATGCATTCTTTGGCAATCATACAAAACTTTGGTGCCCAACATAAAGGTAGCAGGAAGCAAACCCACTGCTAGAAAATTCCGTGGCTGTAGGAAAGTGGCCTGCACACTTGACACAGGCACATCCCAAGGCAAAATATCTATAACAATACAACTTTGATAACATAAGTGCACCAACAACAGACGTTTTATAAAAGTATGTTCATCAAAAAATACTCAGTTTTTTCTTACAATAAAGGTGCAGCACTGAGGTAAAACGTCGTAATCTGATACAACCTAACACAGTGGGTGATGACTAACTAATCTAATTGAAGTTTAAAGTACTGGTAGGTTGCATGTAGAGAGACAGTAAGTACAGACTCTCAAAAAATAAATACTTTGACTGTCACTTTGACTATTCTTCGACACTCGGCGTTAACTGTACGATGCCTGGAACTGGTCGCCAACTGTAGGTAACTTTCTGACAAATGGAGGCAACTGGTTGAGGATGAGTGATATTTGCCCAAGTGTCAGCGTGCAGCCCCTTAAAACACGCACACTGCATGTGAATGTGCAATAGCGGTCTATTTAGCAGATGCATAAAATATTTCCGGGTTTTAACCCTCTCTGTAGTGGCATACGTAAATAGTGGTGAATGAATGAGCTATTTGGATGTCTTGTAGCGAAAGCATGAAGTAGTTCCTGGTATGTGCGCCATCTAGGAGGCGACTGACCATACAATGTGCGGCGCCACACTGAGACCGCCTAAGCTCTCTAAGACTGCCTGCTGTGTGGTGCCCTCTGAAGACAATCGCTGTGTGCTATGTTTGGCAGAGAGACAGCACATTCTGATTTGACAGTAGTAGAGGTGGCTAATATAGACAATCAGGCATCTACAAAAAGATAACACATCAATAAATTTATTTACACTATGCACTCTTAAAAACTGAGATTACATAACTCTGTATAGCACTAGGTTCTTCTTGGAACTGTATTGTATACAGTCAGAGTAATGTCCTTGATAGCAACAGGCGATCATTGTAGGCAAAACCACCCCTTCCTTCCATCTCCTCGACTTCTATATCACCATTTATGGCCGTCCTATCACCCTCACCCCCACCCTCAAGTACCTTGGCGTCACCCTTGACCGTCGCCTCTCCTGGACCCCCCATCCCCAGACAATCCAAGCCAAGGCACGCTCCCACCTCCGTCTCCTCAAGCTCCTTTCTGGCCGCACATGGGGTCTGGACCCCTCCACCATCCTCCACACCTATAAATCACTCATCCGCCCTATCCTCTGCTATGTCCACCCTGCATGGATCTTCGCTCCTCCAACCTTTTACAAATCCCTTCAAATCCTAGAACGCCATGAGCTCCGCCTCGCCTATCACATCCGTCTACCCGCCCCTATGCAGATCCTGTATGACCTTATTCCGTTCCTGCACCTCCTCCTTTTTCTCGAATGGATATGGATCGTCTATACCTCCCGTAAACTTGGTCCCCCTCACCTGCTTGTATCTCCCATCCTTTCCCACCCCCGTCCACTGCCGCGCCTGTATTCCGACGTCCTACCTGCTCTCCATCTCTCCACTCTCCATACCCTCGCCTAAGGTGGCTTCCACTAACTCCCCCTCCGTGATGATGCCCTCATCCCCTCCATCTACCCCTCCTACCAACTTTGATCCTCCGATTCCACACCCTGTTTTTTTTTTCCTTAGGGCACCCTCTCTCCCTCTTCCCTTCCTCCCCCCGGGCTGCCTCTACCCCCTACCTCCTTTCTTCCCCCTCCCATCTCCTATGCCACTGGCTTCTACACCCTCCCCTTTCCCTCCTCCCCCACCATTTCCCTTTTTATCAGGTCCCTGGACTCGTACACGTAAAGTGAACATTCGCGCACCGGAGATAGTCGCCAGTGTTTTTGCGTGTGCCGTCATGTTAGTGATTCAGTGTTTCATCATTTGTGCTCCTTCGTTCACGTGTGCCGTTTCTGTCGTCTCTGTTAGTGCCTGAGTGCTGAACGGTTTTCTTTGGAAGCTACACTTGTGAATGTCTTCATGTAGTTGTGAATTTGTGTGTGTACTGTTGTTTATCCACCGTGTTGTTTCGTTTTTCGATGTCTCCACTTGTAATAAATGTATTATCTGTGACCGAAGAGCGGCGTAGTGTTTCCGCTGCCGGCCTAACTTTGTATAAGGTGTCAAAATAACAATAAAGGGAAAAAAACTTGATAGCAACAAATAGTCTTGAATGCTGATACGTTAAGTCTGCAGATGCACTGACAAGGGGAGACCACGGCGTTGGGATCACGGATTTACTTCAAACTTTGTACACCTTTAGTAGGCCATTAAAGCAACATAATGTGCAAGTAGTAAGGTGAACTACTCTGGCAATTTCGAGAAATTCGCAAGAGAAGTTTCACACGTCTGTTATGTACCTTATGTATCTGTGCGTAAGTTCAAAATGGTTCAAATGGCTCTGAGCACTATGGGACTCAACTGCTGTGGTCATCAGTCCCCTAGAACTGAGAACTACTTAAACCTAACTAACCTAAGGACATCACACACATCCATGCCTGAGGCAGGATTCGAACCTGCGACTGTGCGTAGGTACCAGATGTTAGATTTCATGGTGGTTAAGTGGTTGGCGTTCGAGCGTCGTAAGAGGAACGTGTATGAGGCGACTGTTCGTCTCTCGCTCAAAGCTTCATTTTTGTAGTACAAATGTAAATTATGTGATATTCAAAAAATTTACACCTACGCTATTCGTTCTTCCTGCGTTAGCAACGTTTCACTGCTACGCAGGTTAACTGCCAAATGGGGCCTGCATCTATGTCTGCAGCTCGAAGCGTCGAGGTGCAAAGTAGTTCCGGGCACCTTACCAGACTGCATGTATAAGGGATTTCGCAAATCACAACATGCATACCTTTTTGATGAAAAAACTACGCATTTCTTCATTTACTTGTCGACAGCTATAAACATATTTGTAGTAATAATTAAATTTAATTAAAAATAATAAGTAGTCAAATAACACGAAATTCACTAAAACTTCATTCAAATACTCGTGGTTTTTTAGTTACATTACCTCCCAGATGTAATATAAATTAAATAAAGTGACCAGTGAAGAAAAAAATATAGATTAAAAAATTAAGTGTGAGCAGGAGTTGAACCATTGCCTTATACACGATCGTCATACGAAACTCGAACGCTATCCACTGCCGCGCGGGATTAGCCGAGCGGTCTAGGGCGCTGCAGTCATGGACTGTGCGGCTGGTCCCGACGGAGGTTCGAGACCTCCCTCGGGCATGGGTGTGTGTGTTCGTCCTTAGGATCATTTAGGTTAAGTAGTGTGTAAGCTTAGGGACTGATGACCTTAGCAGTTAAGTTCCATAAGATTCCACACACATTTGAACATTCGCTATCCACTTTTTTTTCACCATGTCCCATTTCCACCCTCCAGGAAACAAGAAAAGCTTAAGCAACGTGGAGTAGAGATGAAATGAATATCGTTTATTTACTTATTTTTCATTTCATCAACATTAATACCACCGAGAATAGCAGGAAACCGGCGTCGCGAGGAGGAGGGTACAGCAAGACGTCAGGCTTATTGAGACTACCAGCATACAGTTTTTCCGAGAAGAACATTCTGATGACCCGAGAATATATCGGTTCCAAGTGTGGAAGAGGCGAGGATCAACTCTTCGTGACAGGACCACTCCAGCTCTGGGGTGGGTTGAGGAAGGCACTGCAAAGGAAATTGGAGATAAATTGTCTGTATTTTTGATTGTGCATAATGGCGTTCATTAAGGAACTGCCAAAAATCAATGATACTTTTCTCGCCATCAGCAAACAAGTAGTGAGCCGCTTGTCCACAAATCCACTTCACAAAGTTTGTCTTTGCTTGCGAGAATTATCCCGCGTCCGAGAAGAGGAGCAGTTGAGTAGGTATTTCATGAGTGGCCGTACAGGTAATTAGGTACAACATCTGACGAACCAAGAAGCGACACGCAACGGGGTGTCTACGAGATGAATCCTGTGAAGGTGTGACTGGCATACTTGCTTCCCATTGACAGTAAGGTACCTTGCAGACTGGACTCCAGTATCAAGATAAGGAGCTCACACCGATCGTCAAATGGCACGTCAGTCGATGTGGGGATGCCTCCTCTCAGCCACATTCGGTGATCTGTGTTGTTAATGAAAGCCGTAGATCGCCTTTGTGGATCTCGAGTGTACTGGCAGTATCACAATACGGACGTAACTCAGTTCAAGGAAAAAGTGACTGAAGTAAAAGAAGGGCAGTGGGACTTCCGAAAGTTGGATAGGTGCTGAGAGAGAGAGTGTGTGGTTCAAGGGCCTGTAGCAAAAGGTTATTAAGGCATGTGGGACTATGGCGCCACAACGTCATGTGAGAGCCAATGAAAAGGGCTACCGCTCTGTCAGGCACATGATACATACCTATACCACCCCTGCACCATGGGAGGGTAAGGGTCTCGTACCCTATCTTGAACAGCAAGCCATGGGAAACAAATGACCCCAATGCTGCTAGGCTGCGGCGGGCCATTGATGGCGGAATAGGAAGTGTCTGTGCCATGTGGAGGGAAATGTGACACCAAATATTGTGTTCGCTGCAGGAGATCGAGTGCTCGTAAATAATGACCTAAGAGCCCAGCTCGTAGTTGAGAAAGTAGAGACGGATATTGAAGGCAGTTGTCTGTCGCAGATCACTTGCCAAATCGAGTGCTAAGCATCGGATAATATCAGCTACACGCAAAGGAGCAGCATTGTCCGCAGGAAGCCCCTCACCTATAGTCACGGCGCTCGATTTGCGGATATTAAGGCTGTTACCAGAAGTTTCACCATAGGTAGTAACCCATGCTAGTGACTCCCTGACCTCAACACCACTACGAAGAACGATGACGAGATCGTCCATATAATCAGTGCAGCTGAATACATGGTCATCGAGAGACATCCCAGAGAGGCATTGACAGAGGCTGCAGACCAACGGTTACATGGTGAAAGCATACAACAGTGCAGAGAGCGGGCAACCTTGATGCTCTGATCGAGAGATCGAGATGGGAGGATTAAGACGACCATTGTAGAGAACACCAGACGTAGCACCACCAAGGAGACGCGTTACCGCGTCGACGGTGGTACCAGGGTAGCCCATATTGCGGAGCACGCCTTCCAGGTCGTTGTGATCGACCCGACTGAACACCCGGCTGAAATCTAGAGCTGCCAAAAGTCGAGGCACACGATGAGTGTGAGAAGGAGCGATTATGTCCTGACAGCAGCAGAGGGCAGTGCAGATGTTATTGGCATCTTCCAAAGAAGTTTGATCAGGGGAAAGCACATACTGAGCTGTACGTTTAAGCTGCTCAGCCAAGAGCCAGGTAAAGATCTTTGTGTCACTGTTGAGTAAAGTCAATGGGCAGTAAACACATATCCATGATTTAACCCAATGTTTGTGGATTGGAATGAGGAAACCATCGAGGAAGCCGTCTCGAATTGGCATGAAAGGTGACAAAAGATCCTGACAAATTTCTGTCCATACTGGAACCAGAAAGTGTCGAAATGTCCGATAAAACTCCAGTGGGAGGCCGTCAGGGTCAGGCGACCTGTTTGTAGAACCTGGCTGGATAGCATCATGGATTCATCCTTCATGATGTTAGCAAGGAGATCCTTTGTCACTTCCACAGGAACTGAGCCAAAGGAGAGTCTGGAGACCAATGTTACGTTGGAAGGGTGGTGACATTGTTCAGAGTACAGTATAACATAATGTGCATGGAGGGCAGACACGATATCCCATTGGGTATGAAACTGCTGCCCAGCATTGGTCATAGGAACATCAATCAAATTACTCTCATCATGGCATCAGTCTGCTATGACGTGATACATAGATGGATGCTCTTGCACTAACCCATTGTGTGTGCACACCCTGACTATAGCTTCTTCAGGATGGCGGTGAGAGAGGGATTTCAGCCATGCCCTGGCACAATTCACCATCACCTGCTGCTCTGGTGAATACGACATCGTAGTACATTTGCGAAGAATGGTGAAATAGAATGCCTGAGTCCATCGTCGCCACCCCACAACCTGTCTTCTGTAACTAATCAAGGCTTTGTGGAGGGCAGGCTTTGCACAGAGCACTCACCAAGACAGGGCAGACTGATAGGCACCATGGTGCCGACGACAAGCTGTCCACGTGGTCTCAATGAGCTTCTGGCACACTGGTCAAGTAAGGTGTATTGTGTTCAGTTTCCATGGTCCACAGCCACACCACAACCATTCACGGCAGAGATTGATGGCGAAGATATATGCATCATGGTCAGAGAATTCAATGGGCTAGACTTCAACAGCCTGCACCCCACTGACAATACTGCAAGAAGTGTAAATACAATCGAGTCAGTTGGAAGGATGGCTAGTGAAATGCGTACACCCCAGATGATCACAATGAGCATGCTTCCAAGAATGCACTATGCGGAGGTGCTGGAGAATTGTCGCTAGCACTGTGCAGAGAGAGTGACATGGTAGTTGGTCTTTGGGTGCCTGGGTGTAATTGAAATCGCCTCCCATGCTCAATGCATCCTGCTGGTGCAGTAAAACCATAGGGAGCACAGAAAGTTACAATGTACACCTCCTGAAGGACAGCAGTTTCAATGTCTGTGGCATACAGCATGTCACGGAGTAAAACCAGTTTGTGGCATACACGAATGGTGTTGACATTGACCGTGGCTATGCGATAAGTCTGGAAAGCTGCCATTGCCAGGAGGACAGGCGATTCAAACACAGGAGAAGCACAGGGAACTTCCTACTAGGCTCTCATCGAAGGGCACATCACTGTGATGGCGAGGGAGCTGACCCCACCAAGGAGGGGTCCACCACTCTGTGCACCTCCAGAATGTCCATACTCAGCATCGACATCATCTGCCCAGGAGACGGACGTGTCACTGGCTGGTTCAATGAAACACTATCAGAGGTACACCCACAGGTAGCGTCAGACACAGAAAGGGAGGCAACCACATCAGACGCAGGCGGGGAATAGTCGGTGTCCAGAGGTGGATGCTGACTGGAGATGGATTCAGGGAAAGACATCGTGTCGTCAGGTGTCAGGAGTCAGAGGACAGCACATCATCAGTAACAAAGTCTTTGTCCTGTGCAGACTTCTGATGGACGTAGTCATCAGAAGGAAATGGAAGAAACAACGGTCTCTTCTGTTTCCTTTGCTACTGTTGCTTCCTAAGATGCTGTTCCATATCCGATGGTGGGTGACTATGACATATAGCCAGGTGGCAGAAAAGCAGGGGTAGGTACAGCTCCATGATCAATAACTATGAGGTCGGGACAGGCAGCTTGTGCCTGCTGACGGTCATCATTCATCTGTTTTGCCGCTAGCAGGAGTGTAGGAGAGGCAGGCGAAATGGCCATCGCATCGTCGAGAGGAGTCGATGCTGATACCACCTGATTTAGAGGGGGTGTAACAGGCAGCACTGCCACGGACGTGTAAGAAAGAAGAAAAACAGTGGGCACCGCAAGATGAGCGACGTCTTCAATTGGCGTCTGAACCAGTCTATGCTGGAGACATTCAGAACAGACATGACCCTCCTGGCCACAACCTGAATAGCTGTGCAGCTGGCCATCATACATGACGACAGCCCTGCAGCTGGCACTAACCAAGTAGCAAGGCACGTGTTTCCATAGTTCAATTTTTATTTGATGGACACCATTGAGGACATGGCATGTTTAGAACGTCTTCCAGGTTTCAGCCACGTGACTGACGACGTTACCGTAAGGTTTAAAGGCGGCCACTACGGCGTCCGACGTTACATTGATCGGGAGTTCGAAAACGCGCAACGTTCGGTGGCCAAAACCAGCGTGATCAATCACAACAATCCCTATATGTCCGTCAGAGTATCGAAACTTGAGAGCGTAAGCATGGCGCTGCACAACGTCGGCGCATAACTCGCATACGCCAGCTTAATGTACACAGTAGTACTGAGGATAGAAAAATGAATTCCAAGGACATCTTGTAGCGCGGGAGACGCATTTCATCCCGTATAAAACGTTCTACTTCATACGCCTTCGGTCGTTCGTTATCGAATGGAAAAGTTAATTTAATTAAGGCTTGGCGGTAAGAAAACGCCATGATGTTCGATGAAGTCGGACTCTCAGACAAGCCGCTACGCAGAAGTAAACAAACGCGTGCTCGCTCGCAAGCAGCACAACAGGCGAGGCGCAAACAAGGCCTGCGCGCCTCACCACAGCCAAAGGCCGTGAACTCTAGCATCCAGCACTTACGCACAATACATCCGTTACATAATACACTACTGGCCATTAAAATTGCTATACGAGGAAGATGACGTGCTACAGACGCGAAATTAACCGACAGGAAGAAGATGCTGAGATATGCAAATGATAAGCTTTTCAGACAATTCACACAAGGTTGGCGCCGGTGGCGACACCTACAACGTGCTGACATGAGGAATGTTTCCAACCGATTTCTCATACAAAAACAGCAGTTGACCAGCGTTGCCTGGTAAACGTTGTTGTGATGCCTCGTGTAAGGAGGAGAAATGCGTACCATCACGTTTCTGACTTTGATAAAGGTCTGATTGTAGCCTATCGCGATTGCGGTTTATCGTATCGCGACATTGCCGCTCGCGTTGGTCAAGATCCGATGACTGTTAGCAGAATATGGAATCGGTGGGTTCAGGAGGATAATACGGAACGCCGTGCTGGATCCCAACGGCCTCGTATCACTAGCAGTCGAGATGACAGGCATCTTATACGCATGGCTGTAACGGCTCGTGCAGCGACGTCTCGATCCCTGAGTCAAAAGATGGGGACGTTTGCAAGACAACAACCATCTGCACGAACAGGTCGACGACGTTTGCAGCAGCATGGACTATCAGCTCGGAGACCATGGCTTCGGTTACCCTTCACGCTGCATAACAAGCAGGAGCGCCTGCGATGGTGTACTCAACGACGAACCTGGGTGCACGAATGGCAAAACGTCATTTTTTCGGATGAATCCAGGTTCTGTTTACAGCATCATGATGGTCACATCCGTGTTTGGCGACGTCGTGGTGAGCGCACATTGAAAGTGTGTATTCGTCATCGACGTACTGGCATATCACCCGGCGTGATGGTATGGAGTGCCATTGGTTACACGTCTCGGTCACCTGTTGTTCGCATTGACGGCACTTTGAACAGTGGACGTTACATTTCAGATGTGTTACGACCCGTGGCTTTACCCTTTATTCGATCCCTGTGAAACACTACATTTCAGCAGGATAATGCACGACCGCATGTTGCAGGTCCTGTATGGGCCTTTCTGGATACAGAAAATGTTCGACTCCTGCCCTGGCCAGCACATTCTCCAGATATCTCACCAACTGAAAATGTCTGGTCAATGGTGACCGATCAACTGGCTCGTCACAATACACCAGTCACTACTCTTAATGAACTCTGGTATCGTGTTGAAGCTGCATGGGCAGCTGTACCTGTACACACCATCCATTCTCTGTTTGACTCAATGCCCAGGCGTATCAAGGTCGTTATTACGGCCAGAAGTGGTTGTTCTGGGTACTGATATCTCAGGATCTATGCACCCAAACTGCGTAAAATGTAACCACTTGTCAGTTCTAGTATAATATATTTGTCCAATGAATACCCGTTTATCATCTGCATTTCCTCTTGGTGTAGCAATTTTAATGGCCAGTAGCGTATACGCGTAAAACGTTTCTTGCGATTTCTGCAGGGTTGCCAGAGTAGTGCACCTTACTACTTCCTCATTATGTTGTTTTGATGACCTACTAAAGGTGGACAAAGTTTGAAGTAAATCTGTGATCCCAACGTCGTGGCCTCCCGTTGTGAGTATGGGCCAAAGCTCGAGTGCAGCAGCTTAAAGAGATGGGCAACCAAACAGAGTCACGGACAGTGAAGTCATGTCAGTTTAGCATCATCTGGTGGCATGTATGCGAGACGCCACCCCTCAGAGAACAGCGAGCACTGGAAGAGAGAGCTCGCCTGGTGGTGCGCCAGTGGCAGATTTTAAAAGTGAAGATTTAAAAAGTGCCGCCCCTCGCGAAGCTGTGAGCACCACGCCAGGTGCGTTCGACGAAGATGCCGTCATTACCACACATTCATTGCATAATACGAAACTCTCAGTAACTTCAGACTTATGGCTATAAAGCCTTGTAATTGGACAGGAAAATAAAAGAAACTGGAAAGAGACAGAGTGCTTCAGTAACAGCCAAGATGTTGGAGAAATCAATTGGTAGTCTTTTCTTTTCCTGTACAGACAAAGGAATTTTGCCCGCGCGGGATTAGCTGAGCGGTCTAGCCGTTGCAGTCATGGACTGTGCAGCTGATCCCGGCGGAGGTTCGAGTCCTCCCTCGGGCATGGGTGTGTGTGTTTGTCCTTAGGATAATTTAGGTTAAGTAGTGTGTAAGCTTAGGGACTGATGACCTCAGCAGTTAAGTCCCATAAGATTTCACACACATTTGAACATTTTGAACGAAGGAATTTTGTTAAGAAACTGTAGTATTGTTCTGGCAGCAACAAAGAACTAATAAAGGTTTATATGACAAATCTCAGCCTCGAAGTAGTTCAAGAAAGGTTATGAATTGGCAATATGGCAACAGAAGGAAAGCTCATGGACGTAGAAGGACGCAGGGAAGTATCGGAAATTAATGCGACAAATAACACATAAGAAGTCGAAGAAAGTTGTTCAAATCAGGAGGGAGATCTCGTTCAGTTTCCCCATTACCCTTAAAGCTCGAGGTCGAAAACTACCTTTATGTATAGGACTTGCTTCAGTGAGTAGAACTACACTCCAAGGTGCTGGCTTCCTTCGACGTAGAATTCCACTATAGACAACCACATACATCCTTGACTGTCGACCAGGCTTGAATGAAACACAGGCAATGGTCTTTGGTTGACTGTACGAAAGCACGCCTACAAAATAGATTTAATAAGGTAAATAATTTGCTGTACAGGCAAGATTATTTATAAAGTCAGGCGCTTATTTCTCTTGAAGCAACAAAATGAAATTGAGAAACATATCTGTAATGGAAACGGGTACCTTCTGCCTCTCAGAACAATCCCCCATATAATGCAGGGTGAAAAGGGTATTAAGATATAAGTGACAAAGTGACATGGAAAGTACCTAAAAGAAGAAAAAGATAAATTCTCACCTAACAGCACTGCAGAACTTCTTAGTTCCAAGGAGACTCGGAATCTACAAAAGACCTTGAATTGCATCTCAATTGTGTTCTTGGAAACAAGATCTATGGCGAAACTTCCTGGCAGATTAAAACTGTGTGCCGGACCGAGACTCGAACTCGGGAACTTTGCCTTTCGCGGGCAAGTGCTCTACCGACTGAGCTACCCAAGCACGACTCACGACCCGTCCTCACAGCTTCAATTCCGCCAGTACATCGTCTCCTAAGATCTATGGCGTTGCACTGGGTTCCCAGCGGTCATGCAGTTCAGTCTGTCGGAGAGCAGACTCTTATTTCTGCAAATTCCTTCAAAATGAACATGGCAACCTTCTCCACACTGATAACCTGGGATCTGCACTTTCGCAGTTAAAGGTCTCAATACTTCATAAACTTTTAACATAACTTCACCACATCAAACAATGGTTAAAACTACGTGACAACGATTTCTTAATACAGCGAAATACACTGAGGTGACAAAAGTCATGGAATACCTCCTAATATCGTGTCGGACCTCCTTTTGCCCAGTGTAGTGCAACAACTCGACGTAGCATTGGCTCAACAAGTCGTTGAAAGTCCCCTACAGATAGCAGTCCATAACTGTGAAAGTGTTTCCAGTGAGAGATTTTGTGCACAAACTGACCTCTCGATTGTATCCCATAAATTATCGATGGGATTGATGTTGGGCGATCTGTGTGGCCAAATCATTCGCTCGAATTGTCCGGAATTTTCTTCAAACCAATTGCGAACAATAGTAGCCAGGTGACATGGCACATTGTCATCCATAAAAATTCGATAATTTTTTCGAAACACGAAATCCATGGATGGCTGCAAATGGTTCAGTCGGACTAGAGGACCCAGTACATTCCATGTAAAAACAATCCACACCATTATGGAACCACCACTAGCTTGGACAGTGCCTTGTTGACAACCTGGGTTCATGGCTTCGTAGAGTGTGCGTCACACTCAACCCTACCATCAGCTCTTACCAACTGAAATAAGGATTGATCTGACTAGGCCACGGTTTTCAGTCGTCTAGGTTCCAATCCATATGGGTGCGAGCCCAGAAAAGACGCTGAAGGTGATGTCGTGCTGTTAGAAAAGGCACTCACGTCGGTCGTCTGCTACCATAGCCCATTAACACCAAATTTCTCCTCACTCTTGCGACGGTATCTAACAGTTACTGCCTTTGTAGTTACTCTTCTGAACAGAATCCCTCACGAACAAACCAGTTGCGTTTTTACCTGTGGTTAGTCGTACTGTAGGTACTTGAGCTATGCGCAGCTCTGTTTAAAGAGAATAGCTCGATGTAGTCTGCTTTCATGCCCCTCAGCTAATTCGCTGCACATAATAACCTGTAGCTATGATGCTGCAGTCAAATAATATATGCATTGGCTAGAATTGCGAGTTAATATAATACACAGAAATACAAAATAAAAGTTAAATGAATAATTTAATAACATGGGTGAAATTCCTTTCCGCAAATCGAAAGAAAATTGACATTAGAGCCAGTCAAGCTAGGAAACGAGGTTCCTGGACTGGAAGCAGCAGGATGTTTTGACAAAATCTTTTTCATTTGTTAGACATGCAACTACGTTAGCACTTGGGCACAATTATTAAGGAAAATACCTTCCACCAACACATGGCACTAGCCTTACAACATTCTTAGTGTTGAGTTGTCTTTTTAAATTAAAATTTAAAATTGACATTCCAAAATTTAAAAACATTAAAACGCTATGTAAAAGAATTTGAGTCTCTTGTGGGATTAAATTACTGCTTGCTCCAGGTCGTCAACAACGACTTCAGAAAATTTAAATTGGTAATAACAGAGCTTATACAGGTACAAGCGTAAACAGAATGAGGCCAGCAAAATGCAATTATAAAAATTAAGCCTCATGCAGAATTATATTACTGCTTGGTCCAGGTTTTCAAGAACGACTTCACGAAGTTTACAATTTAATATTAAACAGAGTGAGCACACCAAAATCTAAATATTAAAACTTAATTTTCAACCTATGACAACCATGGCCGAGCTGACCCAGTATTCTTGCTAAACAAAACAGGATAACTACCGAATTTACATTTGAAACCAGCACGACTGTAGCAGTCACAGTGGTTTGAGGTACAGTTTAATATACCAAAATTTTCAACAGACACTTCTTATTAGCAACCTAACCACATTAAATATTCGTTATTCGCTGAGCTGTTAAGCAGCTCACCTTAGACAAACAGCTATTGAAATAAGTTGGTTACAAGAACTCTAGCTTTGGCATGTATGGTTAGCAGCAACACTCAAGTTTAAGCATTAAACCATTAAACACAAAACAGTTACCAAATGCTGTCGTTCTTACAGTACTAGCAGGCAACTGTTTGCCTGCCTAGTCCATCGATAGGGATGGCGCTGGCCCCACACACACCATTTCTCCAGAAAACAGTTTAGTCCTTGTCATATTTTTCTTTTCAAGGGTCCTTGGAAGTAAAGCACAAATGCGAACCCCCTCTCGAGTTGCCCATCAAGCCGCTAAACCCTGACGCACAAACAAACAGCTATCCATATAGCTCACTTCCACCCTGCTGCCCATCCTTGCCACAACTGACTGTCTCCACGCTGATGGCTCTACGCTCATTCTCGAGGTCACCAACTTCCTCCAGGCCCCATATCCCAACTGCTGCCGTCGCTCCCCTTACATACACTATGTGATCAAAAGTGTTCGGACACCTGGCTGAAAACGACTTACAAGTTCGTGGTGCCCTCCATCGGTAATTCTGAATTCAATATGGTGCTGGCCCACCATTAGCCTTTATGACAGCTTCCACTCTCGCAGGGACCGATGACCTTGGTAGTTTGGTCCAATCAGACCTTACCACAAAAAATTGCCACTCTCGCAGGCATACGTTTAATCAGGTGCTGGAAGGTTTCTTGGGGATTGGCAGCCCATTCTTCATGGAGTACTGCACTGAGGAGAGGTATAGATGTCAGTCGGTGAGGCCTGGAACGAAGTTGGCGTTCCAAAACATCCCAGAGGTGTCCTATAGGATTCAGCTCAGGAGTTTGTGCAGGCCAGTCCATTACAGGGATGTTATTGTCATGTAACCATTCCGCCACAGGCCGTGCATTATGAACAGGTGCTCGATCGTGTTAAATGTTGCAATCGCCATCCCCGAATTGCACTTCAACAGTGGGAAGCAAGAAGGTGCTTGAAATATCAACGTAGGTCTGTGCTGTGATAGTGTCACGCAGAACAACAAGGGGTGCAAGTCCCCTCCATGAAAAACACGACCACACCATAACACCACAGCCTCCGAATTTTACTGTTGACACTTGACACTACACATGCTGGCAGATGATGTTCACCGGCCATTCTCCATACCCACACCATGCCATCAGATCGCCACATTGTGTACCGTGATTCGTCACTCCACACAACGTTTTTCCACTGTACAATCGTCCAATGTTTACACTACTTACACCAAGCGAGGCGTCGTTTCGCATTTACTGGCGCGGCCTGTGGCTTATAAGTGGCCACTCGACCATGAAATCCAAGTTTCCTCATCTCCCGCCTAACTGTCATAGTACTTGCACTGGATACTGATGCAGTTTGGAATTCCTGTGTGGTGGTTTCGATAAATGTCTGCATATTACTCATTACAACCCTTTTCAACTCTCAGCGGTCTCTAAAACTGAACAAACAAGGTTGGCCTGTACGCTAGCAAAATCCACAAACTATATTGCAGTCAAAGATACACGAAAACTATTTCCATTTTTAATCATAATACCCGAAATATTCACCAGCTCAAAACAGTGCAGAGTTCAATGTGATGATTTACAAAGTATTACGTGTGATACAAAGAATAGCAACTCATATTCTGTCTGTCCTCAGTTCCATAGTACTTTGGAAAAGTTAGAGACCTAGTCTGAAACATATTCAGACCTCACGAAATATAAAAGTCCATTGAGAAATTTTAGTATGGTAGTGGCCATTCATCACGCAGAATGTATCACATATATCTCTGAATAACGCGTGTCACCCCAAACAGGTCTGCCTCCATCCAGCAAAAACGTTCAAAATCACTCTCTTGAGCTCATCACTCAAAAAGTCCTAGTCTGCAGATGACTCACGTGATGTTTGCTACTGTCTACTTCTCTATTGCCTTATACAGATATCATTTGATTCAATATGAGCGCTTATGGGACTAAACTAATATATTATGACAATGTTTAAATAGAGAGATGTTGTAAATATTTGAGCACCCTCAGATCATTCACAATAATTACAAATAAATGTTAGTTCATAAATAAATAAGGTCGTATTGTTGCAAAAATGTGCCATATTAAATGACAGCAAATTGTTAAATTTTTTAAACATATATTTATGCCCTCTTGACAAAAAAGTCTTCTGGTTCTCTTTTCACTTGTGGTGAGTAGTAGGGTAATGCCAATTGTGGGCCAATTTGTTTGTGGGAGTTTCATACATTCAGGGGCAAGCATCCATTCAGATCAGACCTATTGTTCTGTTAATTGATTTTTGGCCCCCTGGGAATAATCTGTACTTCTGAGTAACCCCTCCCTCCTCCCAAGCCTCCCCCCCTCTGGGAAACCTCCAACCCTCCCCATCCCCCTCGCTGATACAAGCACGCTTTTGATATCAAATTAGTTGATTAATTAATTAAACTTATCTATTAATTACTACCTCTCCCTCCTGGGAAAATCCTCAGCCCTCCCCTCCCCCACTTCCACCCTCTACACCCAGAAAAAATTGGCGGGAAAATCGCTCAGTCTGTGCAGAGCTGTTGGTGTGTAGGTACAAGTATTACACTGTCCAGTAACTACATGCTCTAATTTCATAATTATACTGCTGCAGATTGGAGGAATTGTGTTGGAAAATTTTCGTGTCTGTGCTCACCTTGGCATCCAAGGATCGACTGAGCTAGAGCACAATGCCACCACAAGAGGACGTCCCACACCTCCACCCCTCATCCCCTCCCTCCCCAACCTCCCAGAAAGATGGCGGGAGAAATCGCTCATTTCATGCTGAGCTGGTGGAAGGGAAGAATCCCACAGTAGAAATTCACCTACATTGCAGAGGGCATGATAATATATTGTTTGTTTCTAAAATTCAATTTGCATACCAGTTTTTAGGGGTTGGATCTCTTTATTTGGTGGGAAAAGCTCATCATTCTCTGCTGTTTATTTAATTTTGGAAGATGCTGATCTTGTAAAATACATAAAAAGGAAGCAATTAAATACAGAAATAGTTTGCTTTCTTCTGATCATGCAAGGAGTACTGTCATGAAATTGATGTCAACATAAAAAACTCACTGCATGTCATTGCACTGTCACATATTGCCCTAAGCAAATCTAGCAAAAAATCTCCCGATCGCTTGTTCACATGTGCCACACTGCACCACATGCGCTAAGCTGCTGGCAACTCTTTGAAAGCATAGCATACTCTCTGAACTGTTATTGGATGTGAATATGGGCGCAATATGCCCCCAGAAAGCAAGATAGTGCATGTATCACAAGGAATCTATGGTTTTTTTCCCTTAGGTATAGAAAGTAGTACTTTGATCATCTTAAAATTTCTTACCATAGAGAGTGGGATAGAAAATTTGCACAGTGAATGTATACCAGATGTTGGAAATATATATTTCCTGCATTGGAGTATTAACAGTGTTGCATTCCATGCAACTAACATAATGGAAAAAACACTGCTTTAAAATTATAGAATGTGTAAAAGAACTATGTAGCCTTAGGAGTGTGTGTTTACATTCTATGATCATTTCTCTCTTTCCAGTACCTGCTGGGTATGGAATCCAAACACTGCAACAATACTACAGGATTGATAGCACAAGTGATTTATGCAGAATCTGTCAAACACCTTCCTTATGTCTCTTCTTCTTCTTGGCAACAGCCTTGCCGCAGTGGCTACACTGGTTCCCGTGAGATCACCGAAGTTAAGCGCTGTCGGATGTGGCCGGCACTTGGATGGGTGAACATCCAGCCACCATGCGCTGTTACCATTTTTTGGTGTGCTCTCAGCCTCGAGATGCCAATTGAGGAGCTACTCGACCAAACAGTAGCAGCTCCGGTCAAAGAAAACCATCATAACGACTGGGAGAGCAGTGTGCTGACCACAAGCTCCTATCCGCATCTTCAATGAGGATGATTTGGCGGTCGGATGGCCCCAATGAGCCACTTGTGGCCTGAAGACGGAGTGCTTTTCTCATTCTTCTTCTTCTTCTTCTTCTTCTTCTTCTTCTTCCAATTAACTGTCACCACAATACTCTCAAATGTATCAGGCTCATACATGCCATACATCAGTAAGGAGTGCTAAGCTCATTAGCATGCACACATCTAGAGAGATCGTGTTTAATTGGATGGATGACATAAGTAAGACTGGTACAGAACAGTTATGCTGTTGGAATGAGCATACCAGTCTATATCACTAGCTATGGTCAATTGTTCAAGTTTGGAACACGTGTTATACTCTTTTCAAAAGCAAAATATTGATGTGTATTGATTACATGGAACTTAACTCACTCTGTCCCTTCATAAGATGTCAGATGTAGTGGGTATAGTACCCTCCAACATCTGGTCAGCTCCAAATTAAATTGGAGATGATGTTGCGGGGAGCACTGATTGAAGACAAAGGAAGAGTTAATAGATGCATAGAGAGAGAGAGACCATATAGAGTTTTGCTCAGGATCCTCAACCAGTAGGTTCAACAAAGGAGTAGCTTGTTTCACACTAGAGGACAGAGTGCTGCTATGGATATGATTCGTTGCTGGGGAGGTAATCATCAAAGGTGTTGCTGATATCTTTCAATTCCGAACTTTATCCAACGAATGCAAGAATTCTTTGTGGCTTCCATCCACATAGGGGGAGAATGCCAATTGTAATAAAATGTCGAATTTATGTAATGTTTCAGCTAAGGAAAATAGTTTTCGCACCTCCTTTCTGCTGCTTGCTGTCTCCCAGACTACAAAATAGTATTTGCATCATGTGATGGAGGCTGTGTAACAGAGTTCACAGTATGTCCACATGAATATAGCACTTGCAGTGTAATGGAGGTGGTGGTTTAGCAGTGAAACATAAATTGAGAATCATGCTGAAATATCATCAGGTGATAGCATCACGTGGTCGACGCAGTGAGACATTTTGTTGATATGAGATATCATCGAGAAGAATAGTTTTGAACTCAATTGCGTAAAATGCATTAAAATTACGGAAAACTGGAAACAATCGCGAGACTGATGGGAAATACGTAAAACTGAGGAAAAACACGACAAAAATGATTGTTATAGAGCTGCAATCTTGGGAGTTTGCTTATCTGTTGTTGTCAACAGTGTCATAGACCGAGTTCATAGCTTTACTGGATTCCAACATAAGGACCATTTATTGAACCGTGGCTCATTCCAGCGATACCACTAGGACAGAGTGTGGCTGGGCCTACACCAACAGCCAAACATCTGTCACACCAATGTATGATGATGCTGCACTCATGGTGAAATATGGAGGCTGATCCGTTTATTTACAATATCCCAAGAGCAGATTAACTACAGTCTGTTCTCAATTCTGATTGGCTGGAAGACCTATATGTTAAATCATTTTGTAGAAGTGACAAAATCGAGACATCTCGTGGGGATGAGACGTCTGGGAGAGTGAGGTGATGTTTTCATAAAAGTTAGTCGGACCCTTGTAAGTTACTCTTTCTACGTTAAGTGTGTCAGTTCTTCTTGCTTTGGCATACGCCAACTGTCGTGCAAAAGCGTATGTAACATAAATAAAATACGTAAGGGCTTTTTAACTGTAATTACACCCTGTATGCCTCGACGAATATGTAACGACAATGTGGTGGGAGAGTTTTGCTACTCGGAAACTATGGTAGGCCATACGAAATGACACACAGCTGGTGTGAGTGTGGACATACCACAACGTTTTGGGCGCTATACACCTATAAATGATAATCACGCTACTTGTTGGGAGTGCTATGCTGTTGGACCATAACGCTACTGTGGATGGTGTTCCAACATATCATTGGATGTGTATGGGAAGCGATCAGACTACTATTCTTGTAAAAAATTACTTACATCTAGCTCTAAGGGGAGGATTGATTTGACATGGGGAATTTTGATTTTAACGCACCGACGAGTGTATCCAACATAAGGGGAAATAGATTCATTTCATAAACACCTGCACAATATACGAATGCAGGGATTCAACTGGATCTGCTATAGTGTACAACCAGGACAGGCAATACTGCTGTGACATCATGGATACGCACAATGTCCTCTCATTGGCTCCCCTAAGCAGATCCTCACATGCTCTTTGTTGCACTATTGACTGTGATATTTTTTAGAGTACACAAATCTATATCAGAGATGTCTTTCCAGCACTTTTGTCTGTGGGAGCACTGCTGATTATTGCATAGTGGCGGACGTCTGTGCTTTACAACACTTGTTTGAGAGAGTCTTTGAAGGATACTGCACATTCTGGAAGTGCTGACTGAAAATACCTGCAGTCTGTTCTCAAATATAACTTCCTGGAAGACCTAAACGTTAAATAATTTTCTAGAACTGAGAACTCAGACATCTGGACAGTACAGGAGAGGTGAAGTGAACATAAACGTCACACAGACAACTCACAGACAACCAAGTTTGCCATTGCAGAGCTTCCTACTCCCAGTAGACCTAACCTAGAGCTATGAGGGGGCGAGAAAGGATAAAGGAAAGGAAACCACAGAGGAGCCATGAAAATTAAACATAAATTAGCTTTTTCGAAGCGAGGTGTAGCAAAGGTAATGCAGTAAGCGCTGAGCTACGATCTACCCTCTTCTGCAAGAAGGAAGCCAGTACCAAGACTAAGTTATCAGTGCACCGTTCAATCTTTCGACCAACTTTGTTGTATGGGAGCAAAAGCTGGGTCGATTCAGGTTACCCTATCAACAAGGTTGAGGTTATGGATATGAAAGTAGCTAGGATGACTGCAGGTACTAGTAGATGGGAACAATGGCAGGAGGGTGTCCACAATGAGGAAATCAAAGAAAAACTGGAAATGAACTCTATAGATGTAGCAGTCAGGGCGAACAGGCTTAGATGGTGGGGTCATGTTACACGCATGGGAGAAGCAAGGTTATCCAAGAGACTCATGGGTTCAGCAGTAGAGGGTAGGAGGAGTCGGGGCAGACCAAGGAGAAGGTACCTGGATTCGGTTAAGAATGATTTTGAAGTAATAGGCTTAACATCAGAAGAGGCACCAATGTTAGCACTGAATAGGGGATCATGGAGGAATTTTATAAGGGGGGCTATGCTCCAGACTGAACTCTGAAAGGCATAATCAGTCTTAAATGATGATGATGATGATGATGATGATGTTTAGTTATTTATTTATTCATTTTTATTTAGTTCTATATATGAGCACCTTGAGTGGCGAGTCCTGCAACAGGCAGCACGTCCAGGCGTGTCTTCTCGTTGAGTGGGGTAGATACCATTATCAGTTCTGTTTGGTTTGGGTAGGTTCAGATCACTTTCCAGCTTCTCATGGCTTGGACATTCCAGCTACGAGGTAGATTATTAAAGGTGCTCCCTAAGAAACTGGAGAAGTATTGCTGATTTTGTGGATTGTATGTTAGGATGCAGTGTCGTTCGTTGAGATAATTCCAATATCCTAGCACTGACTTATGGTCAGAACTAAACATCGTGTGACCACAGATCCAGTCCACAGAGTGAGTTCTAGTGGTGAAGTAAAAACTCCCCTCCAGGAATAAAAGTGTGTGAATATCGATCTGAGTGGATGTTTAGTGTGTAAGGAATGCCAAAATACACTGCGCAAGTTCCAGTCATCAGAAGCTGGACCACACTGGAATCAGTGGTTGTCTGTGTTTTCCACTCCACAGCGGGTGCAGAGGGGTGAGTCGGTGAGATGGATGCGATGCAGACGATGTCAGTTAACTTGTTTGCCATTCACTGTGGTGTACCACGCTGATTGCCGGCCGCTGTGGCCGAGCGGTTCTAGGCGCTTCAGTCCAGAATCGCACTGCTACTACGGTCGCAGGTTCGAATCCTGCCTCGGGCATGGATGTGTGTGATGTCCTTAGGTTAGTTAGGTTTAAGTAGTTCTAAGTCTAGGGGACTGATGACCTCAGATGTTAAGTTCCATAGTGCTTAGAACCAACCACGTTGATTGGACGTCGGATCTGATATAGTGCTTATGGACCGCTTTCCGTATGTGCTGCCACACATACTGGGATGCTTAATTTCGATGGGGTTGGGCGGGTGGCACTGTTGTAACACTTGGTAAACTGTTTTCACCTGAAACAAACGTCTAAGCGGTAAAGACTGGTAGACATGACTGAAGTCCAGAGAAAAATCGTCAGATATGATAAAAAGGGGGAGGGGATGGTAGATACCAAAACTTTGGTGGACAAAGAGTCAGGTGCAAAGTGTTGGAACAGGAATCCAGTGAGGTTCTGCAGGTGACGATGCCAGAGTTTTAGCAGGGAGCTGACATACAGCACTGTGTCTCTGGTTGGTACATGCATAAGTCCCACCCCACCACGGCCCCATGGGAGTGCAAGGGAGTCATACTACACTCTGAATAGCATCCCTGAGCTGATGAAGGAGCCCAATGCCATCAACAGAAGTTGGGCAAGGAGAGTTGGGATCGGTATTACCTGAGCCACATGTCATATACAGGAGGCATGATAGATGTTCCAATTTTGGGTGCATTGGAGAATGTCGAAGGCTTGTAGCTGGTGGTCTGCAAGGCTAGCTCTGATGGTCTGCAGCAAATGTCTACCATTAATCGCCACTGATCGACAGAGACCGACTGTGAATTCAGTGCCAAGAAATCGAATGATGGCAGCGACGCTAAGGGATACAATGTTTCTCTCCGGTAGGCCCTCTCTGATGAGCAAGACCTTGAATTTGGACACGCTGAGAGAGCTGCTGTAAGTCGCCACCCATGTCAGAGCTGCTCGAACTTCATCCTCACTGCACAGATAAAAGACAAGGTCGTCTGCACAGGCCACGCTACAGAAATGGTGCCCATGGAACGTCATACCTTCCAAACATTGGCACAGTCCCTGGAGCAGGGGTTCCAAAGCGAAAGCATATAAAATCGTGGAAAGGGGGCAAGGGCAGACTTGCGAGATAGATCGTGCAATGACCAGCGGCGGCGTGAGTCAGCAATTGTACATGATTCTGGAGGTCGTGCCATTCAATAGGCGCAAAATTACTGTGGCAAGACCAATGGGGAAACCCATGTGTTGGAGAATTACCTGTAAATAGGAATGGTCTACATGGTCGAAGGTCTAGCTAAAGTGCAGCGATGCCAAGGCATCAGGGAGATGTTGGTGATGAGCAAATGCTATCATGTCTCAGTAATGGCAAAGGGCCATACGGATATTATTGTTGCCTCCTAGGAAAGTGTGGTCACTGGAGGTAACATAACATGTGACCTTCTTGAGTCACGATGCCAGCAGCCATATAAATATTTTCATTTCACTGTTGAGCAACGTGACTGGTTGATAATCATAGATGCTCGATGGCCTGTGCAGTTTGTGAAATGGTATATAATGATGCCATCGAGAAAGGTTTTAGGGACTATTGTCACTGTGAACATCAGCTCATGTGCAATGATCATCCATGTGGAAGTCAACGAAGAATTAAGACTTTTGTAAAATTCGATGGTGATACCATCAGATCCTGGGGATCTGTTATCAGATCCCTCCTTGATAGCGCTGAAAACTTCATCTGTGGTCATGTCTTCATGGAGTTCATGTGCTACCTCCACCTGGAGAGTGCTCATAGTAAGTCGTGCGACCTCTGTGATCACTTCCATGGAATGTGATATGGTTGCATACAACCCAGCGAAATGATTGTGGAGAGCATGGCCAATGGTTTGTTGAGTCTCATGCCAGTGTCCTTCCACATCAGCGAGGATGTTGGCAGGATGATGGTGTTGTCGTGACACATATGACTCCACTTTATTTTGGTGGCTTTCCTGTGCAAAGCTGACCCTCCATAAAACATTTATGAGCTATGGTAAGGAAGCCAAGGCATGGTGTACTAATACCTTGCAGTTTTATTATTCCATTTTTCATGACTGTACAATGATGCCTTTCTCACCAACAAGATGTTGTCGTTGTCTTTCCTGGTAGAGATGGTACATTGATGGATGTTCTTGAGGTGCACAATTAGAGATCTTAGTATCGACTACAGTATGTTCCAGGTGACAGTGCATGATCAAGGAGATCTGCACCTTTGTTCAGTGTACCACTGCTTGCCTTGTGCCTTGCTGGTGAGAAAGGCATCGTTGTACAGTCACGAAAAATGGAATAATAAAACTGCAAGGTATTAGTACACCATGCCTTGGCTTCCTTACCATAGCCATCAGCAAGTGGGCAGGTGAGGTAGATGTGGTCTATGTGGCTTGATGAGTGAGCAGTGTAAAATGCGTAACCTGATTGGAATCCATGGAGCTTTGACCAGGTGTCAATGAATCACAGGCGATCGACAAACACCGTGAGAGCCACACGAGGTGAAGGCCATGGGAGTTGATGAGTGGGCCCTTGTGTTGAGCTGAAGTTCCCATCGAGCACCAAATCGTCTTGCGGGTCTGTGAAGAACAGTGTGACTTCCTCGGCAAATATTGTATGTCGGTCATGATGGCGACTAAAGCCAGACAGTACATAGATGTTAGTGATATGCACACCAAGTATTGTAAGGGCAATACCATGTGCATTGGGGAGGTATGCGACATCCTCTGCTGGGAGCCCATTCTGTAGGAGGATGTGCGACACCACTACCAGTGTTAGACAGTGTACCTGGTGGGCACTTGGAAGTCAGCGACAAATGCTTCCTGTAGGAGTGCAATATCCACATCTGCAGAGTAGATGGTATCTTTGAATATGGCCAATTTGTGAGGCGCTCAGATGGTGGTAAGATTCATTGTGGTGACACGATATTACTGTGTACTGTCCCTTGCAGTTGATGAAGAATGCCTGATGGAAGCATCCTGTGGGCGTAGACCCACCAGGTCTGCCACAGAGGTCATGATTACTGGCAGGGTACCAGCTCAGGCACCTCCATGGGGTTCTCTCACTCGGACACGATGGTGGTCTGATCCACTCCTTAAACGTCATTGGCCAAGGGTGCTGACATCAAAGACATGTGACAGTCGTTTACTGTCAGAGTGTGGGAAGCAGCTGGTGCGACAATAGCTATGGGGGATCTGTCATCCTCATGCACTGGAAACATGAGTTCATTTTCTGGATTGAGAGAGGACTCATCAAAGGAGGGGTGTCAGGAGGGTTCATACCATGTGACTGGATGCAATATGGAAGGTGACTATCAGACATATGGTCATCATCTTCCGAGGGCATCTGAAAGAGGGCACCATTGGAAGGTGTCTGTTGGCGTTTCTTCCTGAGTGACTGATATTTCCTAATATGTTGTTCTGAATCAGAATGTGGTTGCCCATTATCCAATGCTATACGTGTCTGGATAAAGGCAGCAGTCAGCATGACATCTAGTTCGATGTCCAAGGTTTGAGCAGGTTCGTCCGTCATGGTCCTGAGAATGAATGGTCCTGGTGCGAGCACTGAGGGTCATGCCATGCTGGTCACATCGCCGTGTTGTGGTGCGATGGATGTGTATCCTGAAGTGCTGTGTCATGGTTCTATGCTACCATCATGTAGGTGATGGGTAGGGAAGGACGTGAACATCAAAGCTGGTGTCACTTACCCAGCAGTGTCTGTATCAAACATCAGCGTAAACATTCAGATCAGACATGTCCTTTTTGGCCACATCTGGAGCACATTCATGGCTAGCCATTACACATGACGATGGCCTGCACACTGCCAATCAGTGTGCTCCCTGCCGCCGTTGGATAAGCAGCTGCAGCAGCAAGTCGTATACTCCTAGCTCACTCATTTGTTACATAGTTAATTCTTAATTTCTTTGCGTGTTTTTGGTACTTGCATTGTGTAATTCATAAATTTCGGGCGTATTATAGTATTTGAGAGTTGTAGCATCGCGTTTGAGTACCTGAATAGTGTAAATTCGCGAAGTCGTTTGTCTACTGTTTTGTTTTGAACGGCCAGTGTCGGTTGGTCGCAGTTAGTGTGCTCCCTGCCGCCGTTGGATAAGCAGCTGCAGCAGCAAGTCGTATACTCCTAGCTCACTCATTTGTTACATAGTTTAATTCTTAATTTCTTTGCGTGTTTTTGGTACTTGCATTGTGTAATTCATAAATTTCGGGCGTATTATAGTATTTGAGAGTTGTAGCATCGCGTTTTAGTACCTGAATAGTGTAAATTCGCGTAGTCGTTTGTCTACTGTTTTGTTTTGATCGGCCAGTGTCGGTTGGTCGCAGTTAGTGTGCTCCCCGCCGCCGTTGGATAAGCAGCTGCAGCAGCAAGTCGTATACTCCTAGCTCACTCATTTGTTACATAGGTTAATTCTTAATTTCTTTGCGTGTTTTTGGTACTTGCATTGTTTAATTCATAAATTTCGAGCGTATTATAGTATTTGAGAGTTGTAGCATCGCGTTGTAGTACCTGAATAGTGTAAATTCGCGTAGTCGTTTGTCTACTGTTTTGTTTTGAACGGCCAGTTGTCGGTTGGTCGCAGTCAGTGTGCTCCCTGCCGCCGTTGGATAAGCAGCTGCAGCAGCAAGTCGTATACTCCTAGCTCACTCATTTGTTACATAGTTAATTCTTAATTTCTTTGCGTGTTTTTGGTACTTGCATTGTGTAATTCATAAATTTCGGGCGTATTATAGTATTTGAGAGTTGTAGCATCGCGTTTGAGTACCTGAATAGTGTAAATTCGCGAAGTCGTTTGTCTACTGTTTTGTTTTGAACGGCCAGTGTCGGTTGGTCGCAGTTAGTGTGCTCCCTGCCGCCGTTGGATAAGCAGCTGCAGCAGCAAGTCGTATACTCCTAGCTCACTCATTTGTTACATAGTTTAATTCTTAATTTCTTTACGTGTTTTTGGTACTTGCATTGTTTAATTCATAAATTTCGAGCGTATTATAGTATTTGAGAGTTGTAGCATCGTGTTTTAGTACCTGAATAGTGTAATTTCGCTTAGTCTCCTTCCGCCGCCGAGCAGTGTCAGCAGTGCGCAAGTAGCAGCATTACTGCATTTACTAGGCAATCTTGTATTTTAATAACCGTTTAAATTTTGTCGATTTGTTTGCGCTCTCTGTAGATTAGTTCAGACGTTCTTAGCAAAACAGTTTTTAGCATGGATAGGGACTGCAACTGCTGTGTTCGGATGCAGGCTGAGTTGGCATCCCTTCGCTCCCAGCTTCAGGCAGTGTTGGCTTCGGTCACACAGCTTGAGGCTGTTGCCAATGGGCATCACTGTGGGGGTCGGGATGGGGGTTTGTCGGGGACGGCCAGCTCGTCCCACGCATCCCCTGATCGGACTACGACTGTGGTTGCCCGGGATACTGCCCGCATTGAGGCTGATCCCTCACCTGTGGTAGAGTGGGAGGTCGTTTCAAGGTGTGGCAGGGGGCGAAAGACATTCCGGAGGGCTGAACGGAAAGCCTCTCCAGTTTGTCTGACGAACCGGTTTCAGGCTCTGTCTCAGGCTGATACTGATCTTCGGCCTGACATGGCTGCTTGTCCTGTTCCAGAGGTTGCCCCTCAGTCTGCAAGATCCGGGCAGTCGCAGAGGGTGGGCTTACTGGTAGTTGGGAGCTCCAACGTCAGGCGCGTAATGGGGCCCCTTAGGGAAATGGCAGCAAGAGAGGGGAAGAAAACCAATGTGCACTCCGTGTGCATACCGGGGGGAGTCATTCCAGATGTGGAAAGGGTCCTTCCGGATGCCATGAAGGGTACAGGGTGCACCCATCTGCAGGTGGTCGCTCATGTCGGCACCAATGATGTGTGTCGCTATGGATCGGAGGAAATCCTCTCTGGCTTCCGGCGGCTATCTGATTTGGTGAAGACTGCCAGTCTCGCTAGCGGGATGAAAGCAGAGCTCACCATCTGCAGCATCGTCGACAGGACTGACTGCGGACCTTTGGTACAGAGCCGAGTGGAGGGTCTGAATCAGAGGCTGAGACGGTTCTGCGACCGTGTGGGCTGCAGATTCCTCGACTTGCGCCATAGGGTGGTGGGGTTTCGGGTTCCGCTGGATAGGTCAGGAGTCCACTACACGCAACAAGCGGCTACACGGGTAGCAGGGGTTGTGTGGCGTGGGCTGGGCGGTTTTTTAGGTTAGATGGCCTTGGGCAAGTACAGAAAGGGCAACAGCCTCAACGGGTGCGGGGCAAAGTCAGGACATGCGGGGACCAAGCAGCAATCGGTATTGTAATTGTCAACTGTCGAAGCTGCGTTGGTAAAGTACCGGAACTTCAAGCGCTGATAGAAAGCACCGAAGCTGAAATCGTTATAGGTACAGAAAGCTGGCTTAAGCCAGAGATAAATTCTGCCGAAATTTTTACAAAGGTACACACGGTGTTTAGAAAGGATAGATTGCATGCAACCGGTGGTGGAGTGTTCATCGCTGTTAGTAGTAGTTTATCCTGTAGTGAAGTAGAAGTGGATAGTTCCTGTGAATTATTATGGGTGGAGGTTACACTAAACAACCGAACTAGGTTAATAATTGGCTCCTTTTACCGACCTCCCGACTCAGCAGCATTAGTGGCAGAACAACTGAGAGAAAATTTGGAATACATTTCACATAAATTTTCTCAGCATGTTATAGTCTTAGGTGGAGATTTCAATTTACCAGATATAGACTGGGACACTCAGATGTTTAGGACGGGTGGTAGGGACAGAGCATCGAGTGACATTATACTGAGTGCACTATCCGAAAATTACCTCGAGCAATTAAACAGAGAACCGACTCGTGGAGATAACATCTTGGACCTACTGATAACAAACAGACCCGAACTTTTCGAATCTGTATGTACAGAACAGGGAATCAGTGATCATAAGGCCGTTGCAGCATCCCTGAATATGGAAGTTAATAGGAATATAAAAAAAGGGAGGAAGGTTTATCTGTTTAGCAAGAGTAATAGAAGGCAGATTTCAGACCACCTAACAGATCAAAACGAAAATTTCTGTTCCGACACTGACAATGTTGAGTGTTTATGGAAAAAGTTCAAGGCAATCGTAAAATGCGTTTTAGACAGGTACGTGCCGAGTAAAACTGTGAGGGACGGGAAAAACCCACCGTGGTACAACAACAAAGTTAGGAAACTACTGCGAAAGCAAAGAGAGCTCCACTCCAAGTTTAAACGCAGCCAAAACCTCTCAGACAAACTGAAGCTAAACGATGCCAAAGTTAGCGTAAGGAGGGCTATGCGTGAAGCGTTCATTGAATTCGAAAGTAAAATTCTATGTACCGACTTGACAGAAAATCCTAGGAAGTTCTGGTCTTACGTTAAATCAGTAAGTGGCTCGAAACAGCATATCCAGACACTACGGGATGATGATGGCATTGAAACAGAGGATGACACGCGTAAAGCTGAAATACTAAACACCTTTTTCCAAAGCTGTTTCACAGAGGAAGACCGCACTGCAGTTCCTTCTCTAAATCCTCGCACAAACGAAAAAATGGCTGACATAGAAATAAGTGTCCAAGGAATAGAAAAGCAACTGGAATCACTCAATAGAGGAAAGTCCACTGGACCTGACGGGATACCAATTCGATTCTACACAGAGTACGCGAAAGAACTTGCCCCCCTTCTAACAGCCGTGTACCGCAAGTCTCTAGAGGAACGGAGGGTTCCAAATGATTGGAAAAGAGCACAGATAGTCCCAGTCTTCAAGAAGGGTCGTCGAGCAGATGCACAAAACTATAGACCTATATCTCTTACGTCGATCTCTTGTAGAATTTTAGAACATGTTTTTTGCTCGCGTATCATGTCATTTCTGGAAACCCAGAATCTACTATGTAGGAATCAACATGGATTCCGGAAACAGCGATCGTGTGAGACCCAACTCGCCTTATTTGTTCATGAGACCCAGAAAATATTAGATACAGGCTCCCAGGTAGATGCTATTTTTCTTGACTTCCGGAAGGCGTTCGATACAGTTCCGCACTGTCGCCTGATAAACAAAGTAAGAGCCTACGGAATATCAGACCAGCTGTGTGGCTGGATTGAAGAGTTTTTAGCAAACAGAACACAGCATGTTGTTATCAATGGAGAGACGTCTACAGACGTTAAAGTAACCTCTGGCGTGCCACAGGGGAGTGTTATGGGACCATTGCTTTTCACAATATATATAAATGACTTAGTAGATAGTGTCGGAAGTTCCATGCGGCTTTTCGCGGATGATGCTGTAGTATACAGAGAAGTTGCTGCATTAGAAAATTGTAGCGAAATACAGGAAGATCTGCAGCGGATAGGCACTTGGTGCAGGGAGTGGCAACTGACCCTTAACATAGACAAATGTAATGTATTGCGAATACATAGAAAGAAGGATCCTTTATTGTATGATTATATGATAGCGGAACAAACACTGGTAGCAGTTACTTCTGTAAAATATCTGGGAGTATGCGTACGGAACGATTTGAAGTGGAATGATCATATAAAACTAATTGTTGGTAAGGCGGGTACCAGGTTGAGATTCATTGGGAGAGTGCTTAGAAAATGTAGTCCATCAACAAAGGAGGTGGCTTACAAAACACTCGTTCGACCTATACTTGAGTATTGCTCATCAGTGTGGGATCCGTACCAGGTCGGGTTGACGGAGGAGATAGAGAAGATCCAAAGAAGAGCGGCGCGTTTCGTCACAGGGTTATTTGGTAACCGTGATAGCGTTACGGAGATGTTTAATAAACTCAAGTGGCAGACTCTGCAAGAGAGGCGCTCTGCATCGCGGTGTAGCTTGCTCGCCAGGTTTCGAGAGGGTGCGTTTCTGGATGAGGTATCGAATATATTGCTTCCCCCTACTTATACTTCCCGAGGAGATCACGAATGTAAAATTAGAGAGATTAGAGCGCGCACGGAGTCTTTCAGACAGTCGTTCTTCCCGCGAACCATACGCGACTGGAACAGGAAAGGGAGGTAATGACAGTGGCACGTAAAGTGCCCTCCGCCACACACCGTTGGGTGGCTTGCGGAGTATCAATGTAGATGTAGATGTAGATGAATCATCAGATACGATGGAACATGTTTTGTCAGCTCAGTTTTGATCTGCCAGGCGCCATTTAACACTAGGTAGATCGTAAATGTTTGTACTTCTCCATGAGGTCACTCAAGACGTTTCCATATGGCTGGAAAGTGACAATGACCACTTCTTGGGGCACCTCAGACGGGAGCTCAAACACCCGCAAAGTTTGGAGACTGAATCCAACATGGCCAACTGTCACTGTACCTGTGTGTCCTTCAGAGTGTTTCAATTTTAATCCAGAGGCATGTCGTCGCTCAACTTCAATGTACAGCCCCTCCATCGTCATCTTGATCTATACAACACTACCTGTGCTTGAAAAATGTTTTCCATTTCACATCCAGGGGGTTCAAATGGAGATCCTCTCGCATGAACTGTTCAGCTTCAAAGGCTCTTGGTTGTGGATGTTTGGCCTGAAACGTTAATTTGATCGTCGCATGGTGGTAAGAGTGCTCCATGAGGTATGGTAGTAGTGGACTCTAAAACACGAGTACCGCGACGTGGAAGTATACAATGCCGAGAGAGGAGTGCTGGTCGGCGCGCGAGGCAGTTCCACATGCTACCACAGCTTAGGGCCAACTGTTATGCACGGATACAGCAGTTACATAATAGACGCTTAAATCTTCTCTTGCGATTTTCTCGGAATTGCCAGAGTAGTTCACCTTACTACTTACACATTATGTTTTTTTTAAATGGCCAATTAAGGTGAACAAAGTTTGAAGTAAATCTGTGATCCCAATATCGTTGCCCTCCTTGTTAGAAGTATATATCCTTGGAGTAGTGACGTAACTTTAATCACTTAATAAAAGCAAGTCTTCTGGTCCAGACTGTATACCAACTAGGTTCCCTTCAGAGTATGCTGATGCAATAATTCCTTACTTAACAAACATATACACCTGCCCACTCGACAAAAGATCCGTACCCAAATATTGCAAAGTTGCACAGGTTACATCAGTTTTCAAGAAAGGCAATAGGAGTAATTCACTAAATTACTCCATATTATTAACGTCGATATGCAGCAGTATTTTGGAACATATCTTGTGTTTGAACATTAAGAATTACCTCGAAGTGAATGGTCTATTGACACATAGTCAACACGGATTCAGAAAACATTGTTCTTATGAAACATAACTACCTCTTTACTCACACAGTGTTGAATGCTATCGATAAGGGATTTCAAATTGATTCCGTATTTCTAGATTTCCAGAAGGCTTCTGACACCATATCTCACAAGCGGTTTGCAATCAAATGACGTGCTTATGGAATATCGTCTCAGTTATGCGAATGGATACATGATTTCCTGTCAGAGAGGTCACAGTTCGTAGTAACTAATGGAAAGTCATCGAAACAAAACTTATTTCTGGTGTTCGCCAAGGTAGTGTTACATGCTCTCCGCTGTTCCTTATCTATATAAACGATTTAGGAGACAATCTGAGCAGCAGTCTAAGGTTGTTTGCAGATGATGCTGTCATTTACCGCTTAGGAAAGTCGTCAGAAGTACAAAACAAATTGAAAAACGATTAAAAAATGATATCTGTATGGTGCGAAAATTGACAGTTGAACCTAAATAATGAAAACTGTGAGATCATCCACATGAGTGCTAAAAGGAATCTGTTAAATTTCGATTGCACGATATATCAGTCAAATCTAAAGGCAAGAAATTCAACTAAATATCTAGGAATTACAATTAAGAACAACTTATATTGGAAATAACAAGTAGAAAATGTGGGGAAGGCAAACCAAAGACTGCGTTTTACTGGCAGATCACTTAGAAGAAGCAACAGTTCTACTAAAGAGACTGCCTACGCTATGCTTGTCCGTCCTCTTTCGGAGTATTGCCATGCGGTGTGGGATCCTTAACAGTCAGGATTAACGGAATACATCGAGGAAGTTCAAAGAAGGACAGTACGTTTTGTGTTACAGCGATATAGGGGAGAGGGTGTCACGGACGTGATGCATGACTGGGGGAGGACAACATTAAAACAAAGGCGTTTCTCGTTGCAGCGGGAACTTATCACGAAATATCAATCACTAACTTTCTTCTCCAAACGCGAAACCCTTTTGTTGACGCTGACCTACATAGGGAGAAACGATCATCATAATAAAATAAGGGAAATCAGAGTTTGCACAGAAAGATATAGGTGTTCATCTTTCTCCACGCATTGTTCGAGAATGAAATAATAGAGAATTATTGCGAAGGAGGTTCAGTGAACCCTCTGCCAGGCACTTAAGTGAGATTTTCAGAGTATCCATGTAGATGTAGATGGTGTGTATTTTACATTTTTCTGAGCACAATGTCTTCTGTACAGTACCCATGCACTGACATGACATTTTGACTGGATAAAATATTCTGTGAGATATTTGTTCTATAGAGTTGAACGAGCTTGCCATGCAGATCACCACCCTCCCTCCTATAAAATTTTTGTACTTTTTTATTACGGCAGGCTGAGAGAAATTCACATATTGCTTAGCAGTTACTGACCATCATCCTGCATCTTCAATGGTCTCTTGACCTTTATATGAAGAAATAAGTTGCACTCCCTTATTGTCAAACCATTTTAGCAGCCTGATGTTTTCGTTTCCCTCCACTCTGCAATCACAAATCCTCGACCAGTTTGTTTCGAAGAATCATCTGTCGGCAAAGAGCATCCTTGTAGTTTATTCTTTCGTAGGGTTTCCATCTTGTACATTACTAATTTTTTTAGTTCCACAGCCAGAACACAGAAAACAAACCAGTTGTCAACAAATAATTTCTGATTCTGATGTTTAATGCAAACTATCTACAAGCCTCATGACAACATTACCACTCATACCCAAACAGCCATCTTTTACTTTTGTCCTGTTACCCACACAAATTTCGAAATCATACATAATCCCACTTACTCTACCCATTACAAATAATTTCACTTCTTGTCAGTGTGTAGAAGGATCGATGGACTTCTCTGTATTCTTTTTGTGTAGCATATAGATTTGTTTGATCTGCTTCATTCTGAATGATGCTCCTATAAATAAATTTTGCAGAGTAATTCAATGGTCTTAAGAAGTCATTTGGAACTTAAGGAAATGTGGACTTATAGGTCCAATCTATTGATTCCATTTTTATGTGTCGCCAGTGTCTGCTCCTTACCAGATGTACAGGAAGTTTATTTGGATTTTGTGTTTCAAGTTTTATAAAGAGGGGTGTCTCATCTAATTCTTCTTCTTCATCGTCATTCAATGCGTGGATTTCGACAGGCATATCTGAGTAGTCTATATTCAAAGTTTCACCTAGAAGATCTTCTTCTCCAAAACCTCATTCTTGAACAGCTGCTTCAGATGTAATTTCCTTCTCATCATCTTCAACGTCAGCCTATTCAAAATCATAGTGTCACTTTCTAAAGTTGCGACAATTTCTGCGTTTGTCAGTGAGTACAACATATCTATAAATAAATGATATCAAATTAATAACTATATCGTGAATGATGTTAAAAATCATAATTTAATGACATAAGAATCACTATTAGCAATATCTTCTTCAAATGATATATAATTAATATCATATTTGTGATTGTTAAAGACATTTAAAAATGATAAATGTGGTTAGTAGACAGTAGTGCAGGCTTGGCTTAGGTGACTGATAGCATAAGAGAGTAATGTATGAATTGTACGAAAAAGTATAAGGTACTGATAGTGGGTGGAACAGGGAACAGTCTTGATAGGGACAGGAAATATGATGTAAATGGTCTCCTGGTAAAGATAGCTATTCAAACTGATGCCACTAAAGTGCATTTCGTGCAACTGTTTCAGCATCATAATCAGCCTCATCTTGATGCAGCTGTTAGGCGCATTAACATGGGGCTGGGGAGGCCGCTGATGGCAGAGGGCCTGGGTCACATTTCAGTTTCAATGGTACCAGTTGGGTCTATCAATAGATTGGTATTCCCTAGGTATCGCCGGCACCTCAATAAGTATGGGAAGGGGGGCAGACAAAGCTTATAGGTGACAGTGTATTGGGTGGTGGTGGGATCACTCATGGAAAAATTCCTGTAGTATTTGTTGTTAGAGCTGCACCTTTTTTAGACTGAAGTCAGTTGATAGGTATACCTGCTTAAAGGAAGACCCTCTAACTAAGGGCTCACCTTCAGAGGATGTTCTGTTTCCAAGCAGAAAAGGAATTAGCATATTTCATCAAAATATAAGAGGTATTAGAGATAAAGTTGGTGAACTGCTTATAGATGTTGACTCCGAAATTATTGGTATCGCGGAGCACCACTTAAACAACTTGAAAATTCAGAGGCTTCCTTTACCAGGATACAGATTAGCTGGCTGTTTCCAAGGATTTCCTTGCAGGGTGGAGGAGTGGCTATGTACATAAAAACAGTATTCAGTTTTAGTCCATAGATGTATCACAGCACTGCACTGAACAGATATTTGAATGTTGTGCAGGGGTAGTTGAATTTAGTGAAACTAAACTTCTAATTTTTGTTGTTTACAGGCGCCCTAATTCTGACTTCAGAACATTTCTGTCCAAGCTAGAGAGGGTTTTTGATTCACTTTGTAGGAAGTACCAGAAATTAGTTATATGTGGTGACTTCAATATAAATTTTGTATATGATGGTGAAAGAGAAAGGATGTTTATAAATCTCCTACATTCATATGATCTGATGCAAACTGTCTTTTTTCCAACTAGGGTGTAGGGGAACAATAGCACAGGCATAGACAGTATTTTTATTCATTCTTCATTACTAGATGGGCATTCCATTAGTAAACGGGTGAATGGCCTTGCAGATTGTGATGCACAAATTTTAAAACTAAAAGGCTTTAGCACTCAAACAAATGTCACATTTAATTACTAACTGTGTAGGAATGTTAATCCAACAGCAGTAGAGAGTTTCTTAAACCTCTTCAAAGAACAAGAGTGGCAGGATGTTTACAGTGCCAACTGCACATATGACAAATATAATGCTTTCCTTGACACATTTCCCATGTTCTTTGGGAGTTACTTTCCATTTGAACATCCTAAATGGGGTATGAGCAGTAATATGCTGCCTGGGTGGCTGGCTTGTGGGATAAGAATGTCATCTACATCTACATGATTACTCTGCAATTCACATTTAAGTGCTTGGCAGGGGGTTCATCGAACCACAATCATACTACTGTATCTCTCTACCATTCCACTCCCGAACAGCGGGCGGGAAAAACGAACACCTAGACCTTTCTGTTCCAGCTCTGATTTCTCTTATTTTATTTTGATGATCATTCCTACCAATGTAGGTTGGGCTCAACAAAATATTCTCGCATTCGGAAGAGAAAGTTGGTGACTGAAATTTCGTAAATAGATCTCGCCGCGACGAAAAACATATTTGCTTTAATGACTTCCATCCCAACTCGCGTATCATATCTGCCACACTGTCTCCCCTATTACGTGATAATACAAAACGAGATGCCCTTTTTTGGCACCCCTTTTGATGTCCTCCGTCAATCCCACATGGTAAGGATTCCACACCGCGCAGCAATATTCTAATAGAGGACGAACGAGTGTAGTGTAAGCTGTCTCTTGAGTGGACTTGTTGCATCTTCTAAGTGTCCTGCCAAAGAAACGCAACCTTTGGCTCGCCTTCCCCACAATATTATCTATGTGGTCTTTCCAACTGAAGTTGTTCGTAATATTAACAGCCAGGTACTTAGTTGAATTGACAGCCTTGAGAATTGTATTATTTATCGAGTAATCGAATTCCAACGGATATCTTTTGGAACTCATGTGGATCACCTCACACTTTTCGTTATTTAGCGTTAACTGCCACCTGCCACACCATACAGCAATCGTTTCTAAATTGCGTTGCAACTGATACTGGTCTTCGGATGACCTTACTAGACGGTAAATTACAGCATCATCCGCGAACAACCTAAGAGAACTGCTCAGATTGTCACCCAGGTCATTTATATAGATCAGGAACAGCAGAGGTCCCAGGACGCCACCCTGGGGAACACTTGATATCACTTCAATTTTACTCGATGATTTTCCGTCTATTACTATGAACTGCGACCTTCCTGACAGGAAATCACGAATCCAGTCGCACAACTGAGACGATACCCCATAGGCCCACAGCTTGATTAGAAGTCGCTTGTGAGGAACAGTGTCAAAAGCTTTCCGGAAATCTAGAAATACGGAATCAACTTGAGATCCCCTGTCGATAGAAGCCATTACTTCGTGCGAATAAAGAGCTAGCTGCGTTGCACAAGAACGATGTTTTCTGAAATCATGCTGATTACGTATCAATAGATCGTTCCCTTCGAGGCGATTCATAATGTTTGACACAATATATGCTCCAAAACCCTACTGCAAACCGACGTCAATGATATAGGTCTGTAGTTCGATAGGTTACTCGTACTGGCCTTCTTAAACATTGGTGCGACCTGCGCAATTTTCCAATTTGTAGGTATAGATCTATCGTTGAGAGAGCAGTTGTATATGATTGCTAAGTAGGGAGCTATTGTATCAGCGTAGTCTGAAAGGAACTTAATCGGTATACAATCTGGACCTGAAGACTTGCCCGTATCAAGCGATTTGAGTTGCTTCGCAACCCCTAAGGTATCTACTTCTAAGAAACTCATGCTAGCAGCTGTACGTGTTTCGAATTCTGGAATATTCCATTCGTCTTCCCTGGTGAAGGAATTTCGGAAAACTGCGTTCAATAACTCCGCTTTAGCGGCACAGTCGTCGTTAACAGTACCATCGGCACTGCGCAGTGGAGATATTGACTGCGTCTTGCCGCTTGTTCTAAATGTGGTATGAGCAGTAATATGCAGCCCGGCTGGCTGGCTTGTGGGATAAGGATATCATGGAGAACAAAGTGGGAATTATATCAAAATGTCAGAAGTATTCACAATCAAGCTACAGTAGCCCATTACAAACAATACTGTAACATGCTTAGAAATGTTATTAGGAAGTCAAAGAGTATGAGGTATGAAACAGAATAGGTAATTCACAGGATAAAATTAAAACCATATGGTCAGTTGTGAAGGAAGTGTGTGGTCAGCAGCACAAAGCCGACAATATAAAGTAATTTCATAGCAAAAACATCTGATAAATCAGATATATGTACAGTACTTAACAGTCATTTATTGAGCATTGCTGGTGAATTAAATAAAAATTTAATTTCTACAGGGAACTATATAACTTTCTTTACAAATACCTTTCCGGGATTGATATCTGCAATACTCCTCTATTATACAGACAAGGGGGAGATTAAGTGAATAATTAAATCACTGAAGACACTTTGACAATTTTAGACCTATTTCTATGCCTTTAGTCTTTGTTAAAGTTATTGAAAAGGCTGTGAATGTAAGGATAATTGATGATTTTACATCACACGATTTGCTATCAAATGTACAGTTCATCTTTAGAAGTCGTTTAACAAGTGAAAATGCTATATTCTATTTTTTCTGTGAGGTACTGGATGGGTTAAACAAAATACTTCGTATGCTAGACATATTTTTTGACTTAACTAAGGTGTTTGATTGTGTTGATCACAAAATATTGCTCCAGAAGTTGGACCATTACGGAATACTGGGAGTAGCACACAATTTGTTCACCTCTTACTATCGCAACAGACAATAAAAGGTCATTGATCACAATGTTTAGAATGGCTGTGATGTGGGGTTTCAGTGGGGTACGGTCAAGTGGTGGGTGCCACAGGGCTCAATGTAGGGGCCACTCACGTTCCTTATTTATACAAATGATATGCTCTCTGGTATTAAGAGTAACTCTAAAATATTTCTGTTCGCTGATGACATTAGCTTGGTAGCAAAGGATGTTGTGTGCAAAATTGGCTCAGTTTCAAATTCTGCAGTTCATGACATAAGGTCATGGCTTGTAGAAAATAAACTAATTCTAAGACTCAGTTTTTACAGTTTCTAACATACAATTCAACAAAACCTGATGTTTTAATTTCACTGAATGTGCATATGATTAGCGAAACTGAACAATACAGACTTCTAGGTGTTCAGATAGATAGTAAACTGTCTTGGAAAGCCTACGTTCAGGATCTTGCTCAAAGACTTAATGCTGCCATTTTTACTACACTACTGACCATTAAAATTGCTACACCACGAAGATGACGTGCTACAGACGCGAAATTTAACCTATAGGAAGAAGATGCTGTGATATGCAAATGATTAGCTTTTCAGAGCATTCATACAAGGTTGGCGCCGGTGGCGACACCTTCAACGCTCTGACATGAGGAATGTTTCCAACCGATTTCTCATACACAAACAGCAGTTGACCGGCGTTGCCTGGTGAAACATTGTTGTGATGCCTCGTGCAAGGAGGAGAAATTCGTACCATCACGTGTCCGACTTTGATAAAGGTCGGATTGTAGCTTATCGCGGATGCGGTTTATCGTATCGCGACACTGCTGTTCGCGTTGGTCGAGATCCAATGACTGTTAGCAGAATAGGGAATCATTGGATTCAGGAGGGTAATACGGAACGCCGTGCAGGATCCCAACGGCCTCGTATCACTATCAGCCGAGATGACAAGCATCTCATCTGCATGGCTGTAACGGATCGTGCAGCCACGTCTCGATCCCTGATTCAACAGTTGGGGACGTTTGCAAGACAACAACCATCAGCACGAACAGTTCGACGACGTTTGCAGCAGCATGGACTATCAGCTCGGAGACCATGGCTTCGGTTACTCTTGACGCTGCATCACAGACAGGAGCGCCTGCAATGGTGTACTCAGTGTCGAAACTGGGTTCACGAATGTCAAAACGTCATTTTTTCGGATGAATCCAGGTTCTGTATAAAACATCATGATGGCCGCATCCGTGTTTGGCGACATCGCGGTGAATGCACATTGGAAGTGTGTATTCATCATCGCCATACTGGCGTATCACCTGACGTGATGGTATGGGATGCCATTGGTTACACGTCTCGGTCACCTCTTGTTCGCATTGACGGCACTTTGAACAGTGGACGTTACATTTCAGATGTGTTACGACCCGTGGCTTTACCCTTCATTCGATCCCTGCGAAACCCTAAATTTCAGCAGGATAATGCACGACCACATGTTGCAGCTCCTGCACGGACCTTTCTGGATACAGAAAATGTTCGACTGCTGCCCTGGCCAGCACATTCTCCAGATCTCTCACCAATTGAAAACGTCTAGTCAATGGTGGCTGAGCAAATGGTTTGTCACAATACGCCAGTCACTACGCTTGATGAACTGTGGTATCGTGTTGACGCTGTACACGCCATCCAAGCTCTGTTTGACTCAATGCCCAGGCGTATGAAGGCTGTTATTACGGCCAGATGTGGTTGTTCTGGGTACTGATTTCTCAGGATCTATGCACCCAAATTGCGTGAAAATGTAATCACATGTCAGTTCTAGTATAATATATTTGTCCAATGAATATGTTTGTCATCTGCATTTCTTCTTGGTGTAGCAATTTTAATGGCCATTAGTGTATTTGAATGGTATCTGAAGTGAGTGATCGTTCACCACAAAAATTAGTTTACTTCACTTATTTTCATTCACTTATTTCGTATGGTATTATATTTTAAGATGACTCTTCCCAATCTAAAAGTGTATTTTTGGCTCAGAAACGGGCAGTTCGGACGATAACTGGTGTAGGTTCACGAACTTCTTGTCGAACCCTGTTCACGAGTCTGGATATTTTGACATTGGCCTCTCAATATATATATTCCTTACTGTCACTTCTTGTTTACTATATTAGCTTATTCCCAAGAATAGGCAGCTTTCACTCAGTTAATACTCGGCAGAAATCAAACCTGCGTTTGGATCGGACTTCGTTAACACTTGTGCAGAAAGGTGAGCAGTAGACTTGGCCACTGTTTCTATGTTTCGATACAGTGTATCGATACGTGGAACTGTTTCAGTGTTTCGGAACGGCTGTGGTTCACTGTTTCGGAAAAGTGGTGTTTCATTCCGCCTCTGTCATGGATATCCGGACCAGATTCGATCTCGAGCCAGACACAGAAACTCTATCGTTGTTTCAAAATAAAGCTGTTTCAGTCTACCTGTGCTTGGAACGGACTGATTGTATCGAAACAGTGATGTTTCATTCCGCTCTGTGTCGGACGAGATTCGGGCTCGGCACAGGTACTGAAACACAACATACCACTTCGTGAAATACTTTCAAGAGTGTCGAAATCGTTTTGACAAGCAGTAGCATGGAGCTTAAGATATCCGAAAATAAAGCTTCGTTTCTAGATGACTGTCCTATTCCGAAATGGCGTAATATTTGCTTTATAAACATTAACCAAACAATAAAACAACGCATACTATTCACATTCAAAGTAATAAATATGTGAAAAATCATTCAGTTAAATTACACTTTTTTTTATAACATACATTTCTCTGTTCAAGTACAGTAATCATATTAAGAAACGCAAGTAAGTCTAGAACATTTTGAATTAAAAAAAGGCGTAGAGTGACAGTTATTATACATATACATAAATTTAATGTAGGTATAATTGCAAGCAATCTGTTTGACATATCACTGATAGTGTAATGGTGAACGGGAAGGGCTGGGAAGCATGGTGAATTTATAGTTACGGTTCGAAACACCTTGAAAGACAAAAAATTTTCTGTTATATTTTGTTATTTATTCGAATTATTTGGCATTATTTGTGAGTCTATAGTCACTGTGCCTCTTATCCACAATGATTCCCTTTGTGTGCATGGGAATTAGCAGTATGGGTATATTCCCATACTAGCGGAATGTGGGAATCCCAGTACCATATCCGTTGTTTCTGCAGTTCGCTCCCACCTCCAGTTCCGTTCGTGGTGGTTCTTCTGTCTTCAGCTGTGGCTGTTCTCAGCCAATTGAAAAGTATGAAAGTCACACGACACGAAAGCAGCGCATTTGCTGCATGAAATACGAAACTGCCAAGACGCCTAAGTGATAGTGTCATACTTTCTGCGATATGATTAGTGCTCTCGCACCTCATTTGTGTTTATATGGACATACCTATACAGTAGACATTCAAGATGATAAAATGTCTAGGTTTATTAGATTACAAAACACAAACTGTTTCACTGTTTCGAAACAGCGTATCGAAACATTACATTGTACTGTTTCATTTGTTTCGAAACAGTTACGTGTTTCAGTTTGCCCATCTCTAGTGAGCAGTATACTGCTGCATCCATTTTCAATAAGCTGCGACTCAAATTCAAACATCTTAGCAGTAATCCACGCGCTTTCAAATTGAAACTGAAGAGAGTCCTCGTGGGTCATTCCTTCTATTCTGTCGAGGAGTTCCTTGAAAAATTAAACTGATTCGTGTTGTATTGTTGATTGCATTTACTTAAACTTATGGATGGACTTTTTTTGCATTCATAAACATTTTATTTTTATCTGTTATTATTTTTATGTTATAATTTCATGTACTGACACATTCCATAACCTTGGAGATTTGTTCCTCAATTTGGTCTTACGGAACTTGACGTGTAAATAAATAACGTGCTAAATATTCGCGGAAGCAGTAGCAAACAATATCATACATTTAAGTATGCACAAGATAGACCTACTGATTCGAAATAGAATCACTGATTTCTCACGACGAAAAATCTCATTTCGGGAATACATTACAAAAATGTGATATATATTATTCTCTAATTATGTAACAATAAAAACAGAGATACATAATACATGCCTGATATTATTTTATGAAGTTCTTAAGTGGAGACGGAAGCAGGCTGCGAGCATGGAAGCATTGATATTATTTTATAATGTTCTTAAGTGGAGACGGAAGCAGGCCGAGAGCAAGGAAACAAACAACAAAAGATATCGACCAACGAGGCGCTGTAGTCTGTCGGCGGAAAACAACTACAGATACCATGTAGGAACATTCGTAATAAGGTTTCTACAAGCTAGATTAGCCAGTGATTCCAAATGGAATCACAAGGTCAGAGCCGCTCGGGGTAGCCGAGCGCTCTGAGGCGTCTTGTCACGGTCCGCGCGGCTTCCCCAGTTGGAGGATCGAGTCCTCCCTCGGGCTTGGGTGTGTGTGTCATCCTTAGCGTAAGTTAGTTTAAGTCTTGTTTAATCTTAGGGACCGATGACCTCAGCAGTTTGGTCCCGTAAGACCTTACCACAAGGTCAGAAAGTGTTAAGAATTAAATTAACTTCTTCAAAAGCAAAAACTTTCACTTAATTCCTAACTACTGTTCTTCACATGCATGGAACGTATTCAGGAATATTTGCAATAAACGGGATAGTTTCAAAATATTTCCACACATACCGAAATACGCTATTGTCCCATTCCTTTACAGGAATAGTAGTAAGACATATTAATAATTACAGACTAGCCTCATTACTTACGTCCTTCCTAAAGGTACTGCAAAGATTATTAGGAAAGAAACATAAAAACCTCTCCCAACATAAGATACTTAGTCCACCATAGTTGCATTTCAGAAGGATCTCTCCACAGAACATGTCATTTTTCAAATCATGGATCACATTAGGGGGCCTGTACAAAATTTAAATGACAACTTATTGTCAACTGGTATTTTTTGTCACTTGTCAAAAGCGTTTGATGGTGCAGTTTCTATACTCTAGTACACAAATTCTACTATTATTGTATCAGGTATCTTGCAAGTAACTGGTTTTCATCCTGTACAAGAATAAGGATGAAGATTGTTACATTAAGAAACACACTGTGCGTGCATAACAAAACAGTACTTTCAGAATATGGAATATGAACTACTGGTTTACCATAGGGACTGATATTGGATCCAGTCTAATTCTTTTATGTGAATGATTTGTCATTATATATCTAAGAAGCAGAAACAGATCTCTTTGTGGACAATGCAAAAATTTTAATTAACCCTAATGGGGAAAATTAAACACTTGAAAATATTGCCGTGAGCTCTGGTTTGTGCAGTGTTATGTTGCAGTTGTGTTGGCTGGCTTGCTGCGGGTCACCACTTGAAACTGGGCCACCAGAAATTATTAGTTATTTCATATTTATCATTTTGTATGGTTCTTGAAATACTTTGTTTGTATATATGGAATATTCGATGATGGTACAAATACTAGTATTCTGGAATATTCAATGTCTGTATAAACAATTGCACTCTCCATACAAGAGATCAGTTTTGTTCTGATTGTATGCTGGTGTCAGTAATAAATGAGCTTTCATTTCTTAGTGTTGTACTTCATTGACGTCCCTGCCTTCAGTTTTGAACATGATTGTGGTTTTGACATGATGTTGTTTGGTGGAGATGCCAGTTATTGGTGCTTCAGGACATTTGTGTCACAGTGGCTCCAATTAGGCACTGTGCAGGGTAGCTGCGTCGTCAGTGGCACCTTGCCACGGTTCACGCGTCTACCCCCATCAGCGGTTCGAGCCCTCCCTTTGGCATGGGTGTGTGTATTGTCCTTAGCGTAAGTTAGATTAAGTAGTGCGTAAGCCTATGCACCAATGATGCCAGCAGTTTGGTCCCATAGGAACTAACCAAAAATTTCCAAATTGCCGAATTAGGCGACATGAAGAGGAACCAGAATACAAACAATACATTGTTTGCACTGTCTGTATATTCAGGATACCAATGGGCTAGAAAAAAGCAGTAAGTCAGCTACACATCAGTCATTCAGCAATATTTTCCAAAGATGCAGGTCAGACCTGACAAAATGGCTGAAAGGATTTAACTGAGTCACCAAATACAAGAAGTAGGATGACAAGACGTGTTTGGCAGACGTGTACTTCTACTTAGACAGCACATCCTAGCAGTAATTCAAGAACAATGGATAGAGGCTCAATGTTGTTTGTTGTGGTCTTCAGTCCTGAGACTGATTTGATGCAGCTCTCCATGCTACTCTATCCTGTGCAAGCTTCTTCATCTCCCAGTACCTACTGCAACCTACATCCTTCTTAATCTGCTTAGTGTATTCATCTCTTGGTCTCCCTCTACGATTTTTTTCATCCACGCTGCCCTCCAGTACTAAATTGGTGATCCCTTGATGCCTCAGTACCTGTCCTACCAACCAATCCCTTCTTCTAGTCAAGTTGTGCCATAAATTTCTCTTCTCCCGAGTCTATTCAGTACCTCCTCATTAGTTATGTGATCTACCCATCTGATCTTCAGCGTTCTTCTGTGGCACCACATTTCGAAAGCTTCTATTCTCATCTTGTCTAAACTATTTATCGTCCCCATTTCACTTCGATACATGACTACACTCCATACAAATACTTTCAGAAACGACTTCCTGACACTTAAATCTATACTCGATGTTAACAAATCTCTCTTCTTCAGAAACGCTTTCCCTGTCATTGCCAGTCTACATTTTATATCCTCTCTACTTCGACCATCATCAGTTATTTTGCTCCCCAAATAGCAAAACTCATTTACTTCTTTAAGTGTCTCGTAATCTAATTCCCGCAGCATCACCCTGTTTAATTCGATTACATTCAATTATCCTAGTTTTGCTTTCGTTGATGTTCATCTTATATTCTCCTTTCAAGACACTGTCCATTCCATTCAACTGCTCTTCCAAGTCCTTTGCTGTCTCTGATATAATTACAATGTCATCGGAAAACCTCAAAGTTTTTATTTCTTCTCTGTGGAATTTAATTCTTACTCCGAATTTTTCTTTTGTTTCCTCTACTGCTTGCTCAATATACAGATTGAATAACATTGAGGATAGGCTACAACCCTGTCTCTCTCCCTTCCCAAACACTGCTTCCCTTTCATGCCCCTTGACTCTTATAAATGACATCTGGTTTCTGTACAAATTGTAAATAGCATTTCGCTCCCTGCATTTTACCCATCCCACCTTCAGAATTTGAAAGAGAGTATTCCAGTCAACGTTGTAAAAGGCTTTCTCTAAGTCTACAAATGCTAGAAACGTAGGTTTGCCTTTCCTTAATCTATCTTCTAAGATAAGTCGTAGGGTCAGTATTGCCTCACATTTCTACAGAATCCAAACTGATCTTCCCCGAAGTCGACTTCTACCGGTTTTTCCATTTGTCTGAAAGAATTCGTGTTAGTATTTTGCAGCCGTGACTTATTAAACTGATAGTTCGGTAATTTTCACAACTGTCACAACCTGCTTTCTTTGGGATTGGAATTATTATATTCTTCTGGAAGTCTGAGGGTATTTCTCCTGTCGCATACACCTTGCTCACCAGATGGTAGAGTTTTGGCTCTCCCAAGGCTGTCAGCAGTTCTAATGGAATGTTGTCTGTCTATTTCCGGGGCCTTGCTTCGACTTAGTCTTTCAGTGCTCTGTCAAACTCTTCACGCAGTATCATACCTCCCATTTCATCTTCATCTACAACATCTTCAATTTCCATAATATTGTCCTCAAGTACATCGCCCTTGTATGGACCCTTGATATCCTCCTTCCACCTTTCTGCTTTCCCTTCTTTGCGTAGAACGGGTTCTTCATCTGAGATCTTGATGTTCATACAAGTGGTTCTCTTTCCTCCAGAGGTCTCTTTAATTTTCCTGTAGACAGTATCTTACCGGTAGTGATATATGCCTCCACATCCTTACATTTGTCCTCTACCCACCCCTGCTTAGCCGTTTTGCACTTCCTGTCGATCTCATTTTGAGTTTTTTGTATTCATGCTTCATTTACTGCATTTTTATATTTTCTTCTTTCATCAATTAAATCCAATATATATTCTGTTACCCAAGGATTTCTTCTAGCCCTCGTCTTTTTTCCTAATCGATCCTCTGCTGCCTACACTATTTAATCTCTAAAAGCTACCCATTCTTCTTCTACTGTATTTCTTTCCCCCATTCCTGTCAATCGTTCCCTAATCCTCTCCCTGAATCTCTCTACAACCTTTGGTTCTGTCAGTTTGTCCAGGTCCCATCCCCTTAAATTCCCACCTTTTTGCAGTTTCATCAGTTTTAATCTACAGTTCATAACCAATAGAGTGTGGTCAGAGTCCACATCTGCCCCTGGAAATGTCTTACAATTTAAAATCCGGTTCCTAAATCTCTGTCTTACCATTATATAATCTATCGGAAGCCTTCCAGTATCTCCAGGCATCTGCCATGTATACAACCTTCTTTCATGATTCTTGAACCAAGTGTTAGCTATGATTAAGTTATGCTTCCTCTTTCATTCCTGACCCCATTCCATATTCACCTACTACGTTTCCTTCTCTTCCTACTATCGAATTCCAGTCACCCATGACTATTAAATTTTCGTCTCCTTTCATTCCCTAAATAATTTCTTTTATCTCATCATACATTTGATCAAACTCTCCATCTGCGGAGCTAGTTGGCATATAAACTTGTACTACTGTGGTAGGCATGTGCTTCATATCTATCTTGGCCACAATAATGCATTCACTATGCTGTCTGTAGTAGCTTACCCACATTCCCATTTTTTTTATTCATTATTAAACCTACTCCTGCATTACTCCTATTTGATCTTGTATTTATAACCCTGTATTCACCTGACCAAAAGTCTTGTCCCTCCTGCCACCGAACTTCACTAATTCTCACTATATCTAACTTTAACCTATCCATTTCCCTTTTTAAATTTTCTAACTTACCTGCCGGATTAAGGGATCTGACATTCCACGGTCCAATCTGTAGAACGCCAGTTTTCTTTCTCCTGATAACGATGTCCTCCTGAGTAGTCCCCGCCTGGAGATCCGAATGGGGGACTATTTTACCTCCGGAATATTTTATCCAAGAGGACGCCATCATCATTTAACCATACAGTAAAGCTGCATGCCCTTGGGAAAAATTATGGCTGTAGTTTCGCCTTGCTTTCAGCCATTCGCAGTACCAGCACAGCAAGGTCGTTTCGGTTAGTGTTACAAGGCCAGATCAGACAATCATCCAGATTGTTGCCCCTGCAACTACTGAAAAGGCTGCTGCCCCTCTTCAGGAACCACAGGTTTGTTTGGCCTCTCAACAGATACCCCTCTATTTTGGTTGCACCTACGGTACGGCTATCCGTATCACTGAGGCACGCAAGCCTCCCCACCGATGGCAAGCTCAATAGCTGGGCCAAATTCCAGACCGAACTGAAGAAAACAAGAATGATTGAAGAGTGGGACTCAACTTTATGAGGAAATGACAGAATCGTACGTATAGAGTGTTTGGCCCTGTGCCACTCTATATGACAAAAGCTGGAAAAATTTCACACTTGATGAAAAGAGTCGCAGAAAACATGTAGGATCATTTGCCAGATAACATAAAATGTCTGACAGGTAGCAAAGTAAGCTTCAAATCTAACCTAAAATCATTTCTCTTGGGCAACTCCTTGTATTTCTATTTCAAAACTGAAAACTGATAGCCTGACAAAAATACCTTGTTTCAGGAGTAGGATAAGAAAATAATATACTGTATTCATTCCTGTTAATACTAATCATATACTGTCATACATATCCTGCAAACTGACTTATTTCACATAATTTCGATAAAAGAATTGTTCAAATGAACCACCATGGATGAAGCACTTTCAGACTATATCGTGACCAGTCCACTCTCAAACAGCATGTGGGCAAAACGAACATATTAATCTTGCCATATGAGTTCTGATTTCTCTTACTTTATTACAACGGTCATTTCCCCGTATGTAGGAGGGAATCAACAAAATATTTTGCCATTTGGAGGAGAAAGTTGTGATAGAAATTTAATGAAAAGATTTCACCACAATGAAATGTTTTCCTTTACTGATTACCAGCCAGCTCACTCATCACATCCATTAGAATGTCTCCCCTATTAACCCATCCAGTATCTCACAGAGAAAAGATAATATAGCTTTTTTCCACTTGTTAAACGACTTCTAAAGAGGAACTGTACTTTTGATAGAAAATCGTGTGATATACAATGATCAATTGTCCTTACATACACAGCCTTTTCAGTAACTTTAGCGAAGACAGATGGCATAGAAATAGGTCAAAAATTGTCAACATTATCCCTTTATCCCTTTTTATAAAGCAGCTTTACTACTGAGTACTTTAATCGTTCAGGGAACCGACCATTCCTGAAGGAAAAATTACAAGTATGACTAAATACAGGGCTAACATGTGCAGCACAGTACTTTAATATTATGCTAGGCACTCCATCATAGCCATGAGAGTCCTTAGTCTTCAGTGATTTAATTATTCACTCAATCTACCCCTTGTCTGTATCACAGAGGAGTATTTCAGACATCAATCTTGGAAAAGCATTTGCAAACAAAGTTATATGATTCCCTGTAGAAATTAAATTTTTATTTAATTCACCAACAATGCTCTGAAAGTGACTGTTAAGTACTATACATATATCTGATTTATCAGATATTTTTGCTATGAACTGACTCTATATTGTCGACTTTGTGCTGCTGACCGCACACTTCCTTCACAACTGACCAAATGGTTTTAATTTTATCCTGTGAATTAGCTATTCTCTTTGCATACCACATACTCTTTGACTTCCTAACAACATTTCTAAGCACGTTACAGTACTGTTTGTAATGGGCTATTGTAGCTTGATTGTGAGTACTTCTAACATTTTGATATAATTCCCGCTTTGTTCTACAGCATACGAAGTTCAGAAGAACGCGAAATCCCGAAGATTGGCAAAAATTTACAGACGCGCGAAATTTGGCACGGACTTCAATGCGAGGTGCCTTTAATAGGTTCCACAACGAAACATTGTCTCGAAATTAGTAAGAAAATCCGAAGAAATTCTGGTCGTATGTAAAGTACACAAGCGGCAAGACGCAGTCAATACTTTCGCTGCGCAGTGCCGATGGTACTATTACCGACGACTGTGCTGCTAAAGCGGAGTTATTGAACGCAGTTTTCCGAAATTCCTTCACCAGGGAAGACGAATGAATATTCCAGAATTTGAAACACGAACAGCTGCTAACATGAGTTTCTTAGAAGTAGATACCTTAGGGGTTGCGAAGCAACTCAAATCGCTTGATACGGGCAAGTCTTCAGGTCCACATTGTATACCGATTAGGTTCCTTTCAGATAACCCTGATACAATAGCTCCCCTCTTAGCAATCATATATAACCGCTCGCTCACCGATAGATCTGTACCTACAGATTGGAAAATTGCGCAGCTCGCACCAGTGTTTAAGAAGGATAGTAGGAGTAATCCATCGAACTACAGACCTATATCATTGACGTCGGTTTGCAGTAGGGTTTTGGAGCATATATTATATTCAAACATTATGAATCGCCTCGAAGGGAACGATCTATTGATACGTAATCAGCATGGTTTCAGAAAACATCGTTCTTGTGCAACGCAGCTAGCTCTTTATTCACACGAAGTAAGACCGCTATCGACAGGGGATCTCAAGTTGATTCCGCATTTCTCGATTTCCGGAAAGCTTTTGACACCGTTCCTCACAAGCGACTTCTAATCAAGCTGCGGGCCTATGGGGTATCGTCTCAGTTGTGCGACTGGATTAGTGATTTCCTGTCAGGAAGGTCGCAGTTCGTAGTAATAGACGGCAAATCATCGAGTAAAATTGAAGTGATATCAGGTGTTCCCCAGGGAAGCGTCCTGGGACCCCTGCTGTTCCTGATCTATATAAATGACGTGGGTGACAATCTGAGCAGTTATCTTAGATTGTTCGCAGATGATGCTGTTATTTACCGTCTAGTAAGGTCATCCGAAGACCAGTATCAGTTGCAAAGCGATTTAGAAAGGATTGCTGTATGGTGTGGCAGGTGGCAGTTGACGCTAAATAATGAAAAGTGTGAGGTGATCCATATGAATTCCAAAAGAAATCCGTTGGAATTCGATTACTCGATAAATAGTACAATTCTCAAGGCTGTCAATTCAACTAAGTACCTAGGTGTTAAAATTATGAACAACTTCAGTTGGAAAGACCACATAGATAATATTGTGGGGAAGGCGAGCCAAAGGTTGCGTTTCATTGGCAGGACACTTAGAAGATGCAACAAGTCCACTCAAGAGACAGCTTACACTACACTCGTTCGTCCTCTATTAGAATATTGCTGCACGGTGTGGGATCCTTACCATGTGGGATTGACGGAGGACATCGAAAGGGTGCAAGAAAGGGCAGCTCGTTTCGTATTATCACTTAATAGGGGAGACAGTGTGGCAGATATGATACGCGAGTTGGGATGGAAGTCATTAAAGCAAATATGTTTTTCGTCGCGGCGAGATCGATTTACGTAATTTCTGTCACCAACTTTCTCTTCCGAATGCGAAAATATTTTGTTGAGCCCAACCTACATAGGCATGTAGATGTAGATGACATTCTAATCCCACAAGCCAGCCACCCAGGCTGCATATTACTGCTCATACCCCATTTAGAATGTTCACATGGAAAGTAACTCCCAAAGAACATGGGAAATGTGCTAAGGAAAGCATTATATTTGTCATATGTGTTATTGGCACTATAAACATCCTGCCACTCTTGTTCTTTGACGAGGTTTAAGAAACTCTCTATTGCTGTTGGATTAACATTCCTACATAGTTAGTAATTAAATGTGACATTTGTTTGAGTGCTAAAGCCTTTTAGTTTTAAAATTTGTGCATCACAGTCTGGAAGACCATTCACCCGTTTACTAATGGAATGCCCATCTAGTAATGAAGAATGAATAAAAATACAGTCTATGCCTGTGCTATTGTTCCCCTACACCCTAGTTGGAAAAAAGACAGTTTGCATCAGATCATATGAATGTAGGAGATTTACAAACATCCTTTCTCTTTCACCATCATATACAAAATTTGTATTGAAGTCACCACATATAACTAATTTCTGGTACTTCCTACAAAGTGAATCAAAACCCTCTCTAGCTTGGACAGAAATGCCCTGAAGTCAGAGTTAGGGGACCTATAAACAACAACAATTAGAAGTTTAATTTCACTAAATTCATCTACCCCTGCACAACATTCAAATATCTGTTCAGTGCAGTGCTGTGATATGTCTATGGACTAAAACTGAATACTGTTTTTTATGTACATAGCCACTCCTCCACCCCACAAGGAACTCCTCGAAAAACAGCCAGCTAATCTGTATCCTGCTAAAGGAAGCCTCTGAATTGTCAAATTGTGTAAGTAGTGCTCCTAGGTGCTAATAATTTCAGCGTCAACATCTATAAGCAGTTCATCAACTTTATCTCTAATACCCCTTATATTTTGATGAAATATGCTAATGCCTTTTCTACTTGGAAACAAGACATCCTGTGAAGGTAAGCCCATAGTCTGAGGGACTTCCTTTAAGCAGGTATACCTATCAGCTGACTTCAATCTAAAAAAGGTACTGTTCTAACAACAAATACTACAGGAATTTTTGCATGAGTGATCCCACCACCACCCACTATACTGCCACCTATAAGCTTTGTTTGCCCCCCTTCCCATACCTATTGAGGTGTAGGCCATGCCTAGTGAAACCCAATCTATTGATAGACCCAACTGGTATCACTGAAATGTGACCCATACCCTCTGCCATCAGAATTTTCCCCAGCCCCACGTTAATGCGCCTAACAGCTGCATCAAGATGAGGCTGATGATGATGCTGAAACAGTTGCACAAAGCGCACATTAGTGCAATCAGTTTGAATAGCTATATTTACCATGTGACCACTTACATCATATTTCCCGTCCCTATCAAGACTGTTCCCTGCTCCACCCACTATCAGTACCTTATCCTTCTTCGTAAAATTCCTACATAACTTCCCTATGCTGTCAGTCACGTGAGTCAATCCCACACTGGGCTTCACAATGCTGGTGACCTGGTACTCACTCCCCAACACATCCTGCAACTGCTGGCCCACACTTCTCCTGTGCAAACTGCCTAGCAGCAGAACCTTCTTCTTTCTGTTAGACTTTGCAACTGACCTAGGCCTAGTAACTGTCGAGGACTGCTGCATTTTCCCTTGATCTACAGCTATAAGAGACTCCTCACCACTCAACTCTGAGAGCTAGTCAAATCTGTTGCATATACGCAAAGGATAACCGTCTGAATACCTCCTCCTCATAGCTGCCTTCTTGCCAACTACCAGTCTTGTCTAACTCATTTTGCAATTTGTTTTGATATTTCAATGAGTTTGGTTAATGGTCAATGATAGAATCATCTGCATACAATCTAAGAGTGCTGCTCAAATTCTCTCTTAAATTGTTTGCGTATATTAAGAACAACAGAAAGCGTATAACACTTCCTGAAGGAGCCACAGACTCCACCCTAGATGACCTCTCATCAATTACCATATCTTGTGACGCTCCTGATAGCATATCACTAATCCAGTCGCACAACTGAGATTATGAATCATAGGGGAGCAATTTGATTAGAAGACACTTATGACAAATGGTGTCAAAAGACTTCTGGAAATCTAGAAATATGGAACTAGCTTGAAGTCCCTTGTCGAAAGTGCTTACTATTTTGTATGAATAAAGAACTAGTTCTGTTACACATGAACAATATTTTTTGAATCCATGCTAGCATACGTGTGAAACGTACAATTTCCACTGCCATACTTCAGCAAAAGATCTTACCGAGAACCCACCAAGCAAGGTAGCACAGTGGTTAGTAGACGTTGATGTTCTCGGCATCGGTCCTCGTACCATTGAGAACCGATGCCGAGAACATCAACAGCACACTAGACAGCAACAGCCCAGTAAGTCGGCAATCGCTGAGCATTGGCTGTCAGAACTCCACAGCATGGATTATGACCAAACCAAAGTCCTGACACAGACTTCCAAATACTGGGACTGTGTCATCAAAGAAGCCCTAGAGATTAGAGTAAGGGAGTCACAACGTAATCGTGACAGCAGTTACATCCTTAGCAAGGCGTGGGAACCTGCGATCACCCAGATTAAGAAGAAAAAGGATATTTCCCAGAGTGTACCGGCTTCAGGGGAGGAGGGAAGAATAACGAGAGCAGTGCCGGCAGACCCTCCTGAACATGAAGACCTAGTATGCAGCACCCAGGCGGCAGGAGAATGGACGCTGCACCTGGACCGCGTGCAGGGCGCAGACTGCACTGACTCATAGGAAGCACCTGAGGGAGGAGGGAGATTGTCCTATATATACCTGGCGCCGGCCCACCGCTGGTCAGTACATCAGCATACCTGATGATGGCAACGTGGTCGATTGCCAAAATATTGTGTCCTATGCACACTCATACCAGGCTGTTTGCCCAAGATTTATTTCCCTACCATTATTTATAAACTGCAATTATCTTAAACATTTTCAGTAAACCAGGAACAGTGCCTGCATTGAGTGAACAGTCACATAATCATATAAGTGGTTTGATTCTGTTTAGAGCACTCTTCTTTTAGATGCAGGGAAACAATCAATGCCTGTAGATGTGGAGTATTTTAATCCTTTTCTTGCATTTGCTACTTCATCTTCAGTGGCAATACTGATGTATGTTGACCTACTACATGTGCTTATTTGGTATGCATTATATTGCGATTAATAAATTATAAAACAGAATTTCTGACAAGAACTTACCTTCAGGAGACAAAACGTGTAGTACTGCCAATAGACACATATACAGACATGTTCAAATTATTAGACTAAAGACATTTTTTCCAAAACTTTACATTTATTACACATTTACATCCACATACAGATTGTGTTTGTACATTCAATACTTTGTATCCATGCCTTTGTTCTTAAGCAATATTTTTAGCTTTTATTAACTTTTCACATGAAATTTTAATATCATTGTCATGGTACCAGATTCCCTCTAGTTTCTCCATCAGACCTTGTTTGGTGGTTATTGTAAATTTCCTTATCCTCTGTTCCACAATAGCCCATAAATTTTCAATTGGGTTCATATCAGGGCTATTCCATGGTGCCCCATTATGCATAAAAGTGGTATCCTTACGAGGAAACCACTCATTTATTTGGGGGAAAAGTTTCTTTTCAAGGATGTCTTTATATTGTTCTTGCCTTCAACAATGTGTAATCTGCCAGGACCTTTCAAGGACATCACACTCCAAACCATAACAGAAACTGGATGCTTCACACAGCTTTGAACTGTTCTCCAGGTCTGCGATGAACGTACTGGCTGCTTTCTTCCATCACAGTGCATACAGATTCTTCACTGAAGCATATCTGAAGTATATGTACCAAATTTCTGGTTAGAAAAGTTAGGAATAGTAGCACAGGAGACCTCAACAGTCGCAAAGTTCAAATGTGCATTTCTTCTGTATCAATAAAACATCACAATTTCAAGCCAAAACTCCTAACTTTAGCGATCAGACCCACTTAATTTACCATATCATTCCACATACGTTAGCCCAACCATCACTTGTCCACTCCTGAAGTTGTTTAGCCCACTGAAATCTTTTGGTTTTCATGGCAGGTGTGATTTTCTGTTTTTTCCTTGGTTGACAGGCTTTTAAACCACATTCAAACAGCCTCCTCCTCAATGTCACAGGTGAAACTTCAACACCCAAACCATTCAGCTGATGACTCATGTCTGTAGAAGTAAGTTTACAGTTCATTTTTGCCATGTTTGTAAGTCTTTTCATTGTTCTAGGACGGATTTTTCTTTTATGTCCACATTTTCCTTTCTTTTGGTTTGTATTCACCTCCTTTTTGCACTGAAAGTTTGATTCTGCTGACATTTTTCTGTGATATTCTCATTCTGTCAGCAATTTCTTGCTGTGTATAATGATTTCCAACAAGAAGTGCTACCACAGCCATAACTTTCTGGGGTGAAACCTCTTTTGTCTTCCCCATAATTTCACTTTCTTTGGAAACTCCATGATTTATTCCTATAGCTAAAAACATGCAAGTTCACAAGCCATGTAATGTCTTGTCAATGTAGCAAGAAGTTGATAGAATAACAAGCTTAAATACATCCACAGAAACATAAAACATTACTGTAAACACAGTTTCAAAGCATGTACACAGACAACTAACACAATTTGGAGGGAAAATGACAAATGTTACAAACTGTGAAAAATTCAATGATCTATGAGTTGCTTGCAAAGGAAATTTCGTGGTATTAATCTAACCATTAAAACAAATCAATTATGACACTTGTCTCTCCTATTTTTACATAAGAAAACTTAAGAGTATCAAAAATAATCATTTAGTCTAATAATTCGAACACATCTGTGAAACGAAAAGTGACACACTGTCCAAGCTTTTGGAATGAGTAATTCCATCCTTCATACCCTTTCCAAATCTCTCCCTCTCTTCTCCATGAGGAAGAGCTAGGTTAGTGTGTCATTTTTACTTTTACTTATGTATATTGGCTGTACTACACATATCACCTTATTGAGATAAGTAGCGGCTAGCATTTCTGACTCATAATTTATTAGTTTACTTGACTGAATTTTCCTTTGATATAATTAGATTGGTTACCCCTTTTTATGTTTGATTTTGTCGTATCACCTGAAACACCTGTAGTAAAACTATTAAATATGTTAACTACTTCTGAGGATTTGTTGCTTTTTTCCTTTCATTTTTAATAATACTCCACTTTGTGTCCACTTTAATTGTCATTTTATATATGTATTTATCATTATCCATTCGTTGTGCTTCTGTTACTACTTTCTCTATATTTTGTACTATATGTGCAGTAGTTTGTTGCAACATTGAGACAAATCTTGACTGTATCCCAGTTGGTATCTCAGTATGGCTGTATCCATCTTTGCATCTCAGTGAGTCATAGTTTTATATTTTGAAAGTTTCCTAGAATTCAATTTCTATTTTTCTTCAGGTGCCCTTGTGGTAATTTTTCTTTTGCTTCTTATAAAATTTCCATTGTAGCTTAACCACTGATAATTAAATATTTGCCATTGCTATATTTTGTTTCTATATTATTTTAATGCAATGAAATTAGTATGTTGTAGAAATGTAATATCCTGTTTGTCATTTTTTTAAGGTCATAATTTTCATGTTATATGAGAATATGACTCCATACATATGTGAGCCATTGCACACAGGTCAGTACTGAATTTTTAATGCCAGAGAAAAAACTTGGACATCTTTTTGTTGATTATTCCGATTTTATTCTTCATACAGGCAGTGGAAAGTGGCAACAAAGAGACAGTCCATATTTTACTGGAAAATGGAGTTGACTTAAATCCAGTTGATTATAGTGGCAACTCGACCTTGCACATAACTGCCAGAAAAGGATTTTACGACATCTCTTCAATGTTGCTGGAGAAAGGAGTCAACACTGAAGTTTCAAATAATGTAAGTACTACAGTATGTCACAAAGCCTTGCAAAATTTTTGTTGTTTTGGCAATAGCTTAACATTATTTAACAAATTATGGATTTTGAAATGTAGTCAAGGGGCCATCTTTAATCAGAAGCACTGGGATATATTGTGTTAAATTTAAAGAAAACTAATAAGTAGAAGGCTTATCCTTGAAAATTGTATAATTTATGGATGGATTTGAAAGAATATGAAGTGTGTCAATTTTAGTAACTTGAGACATTAACTGGCTAGGTAATACCTGAATTTACAAAGACTGAAATTAGTTAACAGTTCAACACCATTGATTTATCTCCATATTATTATTAAATTTCAACTGAACTAATGGAATGAGTGTGTCACTGTAGAGTGTAAAGCATCATATTATTTTGGTGGAGAAACATAACTACTCATAGAATTATTTTATGTCTATGTGAATTCATAATCCTACAGTATTTTAGAGAAGACATGTTCTGCCAGTATCAATATTGGGTTGATTTATGTCACAGCCATGATTTCAGTTTGTGTACCAGTTTCAAGTGATAACTCAACATGAAGTACATCAGTACATATTCTGTAGCATTAAGAGGGCATGATCTTTATGTCCACCCATATTCATATATATCTTATACAGACAAAGTGAAGTATGTGAGAAAGATAATGTTAGACTTTTGTGAAAAATACACTGAAGCACCAAAGAAACTGGTATATGCATGAGTACTCAAATACAGAGATATGTAAACAGGCAGAATACAGTGCTGCAGTTGGTAACACCTGTATAAGACAATAAGTGTCTGGCACAGATGTTAGAGTGGTTACTGCTGCTACAATGGCTTGTTATCAAGATTTAAGTGAGTCTGAATGTCGTGTTATAGTCAGCACACGAACAATGGGACGTAGAATCTCTGAGGTAGTGATGAAGTGGGGATTTTCCCAGATGACAATTTCATGAATGAACCATGAATATCAGGAAACCAGTAAAACATCAAGCCTCTGACATTGCTGTAGCTGGTAAAAGATTGTGAAAGAATGGGACCAACAACAACTGAAGAGAATTGTTCAGCATGACAGAAGTGCAATCCTTCTGCAAATTTCTGCAGATTTCAAGGCTGGGACATCAACAAGTGTCAGCATGCAAACCATTCAATGAAATATCATCCATATGGGCTTTTGGAGCCAAAGGCCCACTCGTGTACCCTTGATGACTGCATGACATAAAGCTTTATGCCTCGCCTTTGCCCCTCAACATCAACATTGGACAATTGATGACGGGAAACATGTTGCCTGGCCGGACGAGTCTTGTTTCAAATTATATCGAGCATGTCATCAGGGGACTGTTCATGCTGGTGGAGGCTCTGTAATGGTGTGGGGCATGTGTAGTTGGAGTGATATGGAACTGCTGACACATCTAGATACGACTCTGACAGGTGACACATATGTAAGCATCCTGTCTGATCAGCTGCATCCATTCATGTCTATTGTTCATTGCAATGGGCTTGGTCAATTCCAACAGGACAATGTGATGCTGAACATGTCCAGAATTGCTACAGAGCGGCTCCAGGAATGCTTTTCTGAATTTAAACACTTCCGCTGGCACCAAACTACCCAAACGTGATCATTATTGAGCATATCTTGGATGCCTTGTAATGTGCTGTTCAGAAGAGGGATTCACCCCCCTCATACTCTTACGGATTTATGGACAGCCCTGCAGGATTCATGGTGTCAGTTCCCTCTGGCACTACTTCAGACATTAGTTGAGCCCATGCCATGTCGTTTTGCGACACTTCTGTGTGCTCACGAGGCCTACACAATTTTAGGCAGATGCACCAGTTTCTTTGGCTCTTCAGTGTAATTTGCCATGATTGCAGTGTGGTTGTTTTTGCACTGTCATTTCAGTGATAAATTAAGCTCATGGACTCACATCACTTTGTATACTGAAGCGATAAAAGTCATGGGATACTCCCAATATCATGTCAGACCTCATTTTACCTGGCGTAGTGCAGCAGCACAATGTGGCATGGACTCAAGAAGTTGTTAGAAGCCCCCTGCAGAAATACTGAGCCATGCTGCCTCTATAGCTGCCCATAATTGTGGAAGTGATGCCAGTGCAGGATTTTGTGCATGACCTGACCTCTTGATTATGTCCCATAAATGTTTGATGAGAGTCATGTTGAGTGACCTGGGTGGCCAAATCAATCACACAAACTGTCCAGAATGTTCTTTAAACTAATTGCAAACAACTGTGGCCTGGTGACATGGCACATTGTCATCCATAACAATTCCATGATTGTTTGGGAATATGAGGTCCATGAATGGCTGAAAATGGTCTCCAAGTAGCGAAACATAACAAGGGCCATGTCCATTCCACGTAAACACAGCCTGTCAGCTTGCACAGTGCCCTGCTGATAACTTGGGTCCATGGCTTCATGGGGTCTGCACTGCACTTGAACTCAACCATCAGATTGGAAAACCATAAACTCGTCTGCTGAGGCTGTGGTTTTCCAATCATCTAGGGTTTAACCGATATCGTCATGAGTCCAGAAAAGGCACTGCAGGCAATGTAATGCTATTAGCAAAGACACTTGCATCAGTCATCTGCTGCAATAGCCCATTAACACCAAGTTTTGCCATACTGTCCTAATGGATACATTTGTTGTAAATTTCACATTGATTTCTACAGTTATTTTATGCAGTGTTGCTTGTCTGTTAGCACTGATAACTCTATGCAAATGCCACTACCTTGTCTGTGGTGAGAGGTAATGCCTGAAATTTGACACTCACGGCACACTCTTGACACTGTGAATTTTGGAATATTGAATCCTCTAATGGTTTCTGTAACGTCATCTCCCATGCATCTAACTCCAACTACCATTCCACATTCAGATTCTGTCAGTTCCCATCGTATGCCCATAATCATGTTGGAAAACTTTTCACAAGAATCACCTGAGTACAAATGACAGCTCTCAGCCTCAGAATCCCTGGGATTTATTACATTGCTACTGAGTTTGGAAGCAATTACAATGGTTAATCCACTTTTTCTGACTGCTATGCAGAACATCAATGGCATATTACAAATTGAGACCTGGAGAAATCTTCAGTTTCTGAGCACAGACTCACAAGGAAACAAAAATTTTGTTCTAATCTCCTACATTCTGGGATTCTGTAATTAAAGAGGATGTTGAAATAAGAATGTGTGAGAAGAACTTAAACAGTGATAGCAGATATGATCTTAGTGGTCCATGGAAGCGCACTCTCGATGCAGAGAAGAAGCAGAGATATTCGTCGCAATGTTTATACTACCACGCGAGTCGTGGCAACACTAGCACTGATGCTGATGCCATCTGTGGCAGCGTTGTGTACTTACTGACCAACCAGAAGTCATTTATGGTCTACGTAAGGCTGCCACAGCAGCGGTTTAGACAGTCAATCGCTCCTGCCGAAGATGATGGAGGTAACTGTCGAAAGCTTGATGCTTCACCCTGAAATGATGTGGCTAAAAGTCCAACAGTGTTTTATACATTTATGATCATGTTTTACATGGAGCTGGGTAAGGAAACGAGGTCAGGTTTTTTCAGCTGCAAATATTCAGCCATCATGAGACGTTCAACACTGGCTTTGACAAGCTGTACAATGAAGTACTGAGATCACTAATCAGGTGAGCAGAGAACAGATGGAAACCTTGGTGTGTCTCAGTTCTAATGAACATCACAAACTGCACCAGAACTAGTACATTTTACTAAGCTCCTACTTTGCAGTGTGTCCATGTGTGAGGACAAATGTTGTATTTCACACACATTGCTCTTGGGAAAAATAATGATCCCCATTTGTAGATCCAGGTTATTGTGCTGAAGTAGCACATAATGTCCCTGCTAGGAGAATGACATCAACATGTGCTTAACAAACTTTTGCAGAGTGGGGCTGTTTTCTCCTCTTTCAACAAATCCCAAAGATGATGCAAGCTGTACTTGATGTCACCCCAATATGCACACTATGCAACCTACATGTTGTGGCTCATTCCTAGATGCTGTGTTGATGAACACCACTATTTCTATAATGTATGAATCTTCACTTATTAATAAACTAAATGACCATACAGACTTGGTCAACAAATGTGGCAATATTACCTGGGCAGTAACTCACAACCAGTGCATCAACAAGTATAGCAATCCATAAGTAGATCCACCAGCAGTTTGCAGACCTACCCCTCTTCACATATCTTTAGTACAATAGTGCATTTGTCATATTAAAATATCTGACAGGGTTCTAGAATTTATTAATGACTTATTCTGAAACAGTGGCTTTGGAGGTCGCCGTGACATTACTCATTTTAGTGCAAACGATGTTAGAATGTGTTGTTTTATTCTCAACATCCAAGATTTTGGATGTTTGGATTACTGTTATGAAATTATTCTATTAAATATGTAAATACAGAATTTGGAGATTCATTACACTGACATGACAAAAGTCATGACGTACCTCCTAATATTCTGTTGAACCTCCTTTAGCCCATTGTAGTGTAGCAACTCAATGTGACATAGACTCAACAAGTTGTTGGAAGTCCTCTGAAGAAATATTGAGCCATGCTGCCTGTAGCCATCCATAATTGTTAAAGTGCTGCCGGTGCAGGATTTTGTGCATGAACTGACCTCTTGATTGTGTCCCATAAATGTTCAATGAGATTCAAGTCACTTGATCTGGTTTGCCATATCATTCACTCAAATTGTCCCAAATGTTCTTCAAACCAATTGAGAACAATTATGTCTTGGTGACATGGTGCATTGCCATCCATAAAATTTCCATTGTTTTCTTTGTCCAGTTTATTTGACTTTAGTAGTCAAGCCATAGTCACAGTAACTTACAGAAAGTTTACATGATTAGTTTTGGTGAAGCTCAGTTACTATTGTCAAATGTAACTAGTACAAAATAAGTCTCATCCAAGCAAACAGTTGTGTCTTGGAGTCAGTGCTATTGAGTGCTGTGTTCAAGATTACAAGCTATGTATTTTCAACTTTAAGGCTTTGAGATGTGGAGATTTTTGTCTCAGAGTTGACCAATTGGTTTGGAGACAATTTATACATGTAATAATATGTGGTATTCACGCATGGGTGTTGTTATTTCATTAACTTCATGAAGGTGCATTCTGATACTTCAGTTAACAGTTTCACCTGATACTTGAGTGATGTATGTTTCGGAATAAAAGCAGAAATGCTGAGATTAATAAGAGAAGATTATCACTTGTCAGGTTCTTTATGCAAGTAGCTGGACAATGCTGATCCTAATCCAGCATATACAGCATTAAGATCTTAATGTTCCATATAGATAAAGACTTCACAGTGACTAATTGCACTGATGTTGGTTCTTTGCATTACTGCATAACAAGGTGTAATTTAACACAAAAAAATCCACACTATTGTTTCCTATGACAAAGGTGTTGTGGTTGGATGTTATTTTATTTCAGGTTCTCATAATTAATAGCAGACTTATTTTGTATTTGTTACATTTGATAATGGTGACTGAGCTTCACTGAAACTAGTCATGTACACTTTCTGTAAGTTACTGTGACTACGACTTGATGACTGTACTGAAATCAAATAAATTTGAAAAACTTACATTTAGTCATGCTTCATAAGACAGTCATGGCTAATCACACCACACTGCAGCCCACATTATATCAAGCCACCCCTAGCTTGCACAGTGCCTTGATGGCAATCTGGGTCCGTGGCTTCATGGGATCTGTGTCACACTCGAACAGCTCTTACCAACTGAAATCAGAGCTCACCTGTCCAGACCACAGTTTTCCAGTCATCTAGGATCCAACTGATATGGTCACGGCAGGAGAGGTGCCACAGGTGATACGCTATTACCAAAAGGCACTCATTTTCGTAGTCTGTTGCCATAGCCCATGAATACCAGATTTCACCACTTTTTCATAACAGATACATTCGTCGTGCATCCTACATTGATTTCTGTGGCTATTTCACTCACTGTTGGTTGTCTGTTAGCACTGACAACTCTACACAAACACTGCTGCTCTCAGTCATTAAGTGAAGGCTGTCTGCCACTGTGTTGTCTGTGGTGAGAGGTAATGCCTGAATTTGGTATTTTTGGCATGCTCTTGACACTGTGGATCTTTGAATAGTGAATTCCATGAGGGTTTCTGAAATGGAATGTCCCCTGCATCTAGCTCCAACTATCATTCAATGTTCAAAGTACAGGGTGATTCAAAAAGAATACCACAACTTTAAAAATGTGTATTTAATGAAAGAAACATAATATAACCTTCTGTTATACATCATTACAAAGAGTATTTAAAAAGGTTTTTTTTTCACTCAAAAACAAGTTCAGAGATGTTCAATATGGCCCCCTCCAGACACTCGAGCAATATCAACCCGATACTCCAACTCGTTCCACACTCTCTGTAGCATATCAGGCGTAACAGTTTGGATAGCTGCTGTTATTTCTCGTTTCAAATCATCAATGGTGGCTGGGAGAGGTGGCCGAAACACCATATCCTTAACATACCCCCATAAGAAAAAATCGCAGGGGGTAAGATCAGGGCTTCTTGGAGGCCAGTGATGAAGTGCTCTGTCACGGGCTGCCTGGCAGCCGATCCATCGCCTCGGGATAAGGTTTCATAACTAACCTTTTTCGTAGGACTCTCCATACAGTTGACTGTGGAATTTGCAGCTCTCTGCTAGCTCTGTGAGTCGATTTTCCTGGGCTGCGAACAAATGCTTGCTGGATGCGTGCTACATTTTCATCACTCGTTCTCGGCTGTCCAGAACTTTTCCCTTTGCACAAACATCCATTCTCTGTAAACTGTTTATACCAACGTTTAATACACCACCTATCAGGAGGTTTAACACCATACTTCGTTCGAAATGCACGCTGAACAACTGTCGTCGATTCACGTCTGCCATACTCAATAACACAAAAAGCTTTCTGTTGAGCGGTCGCCATCTTAGCATCAACTGACGCTGACGCCTAGTCAGCAGCGCGTCAAGCGAACAAATGTACAACTAAATGAAACTTTATGGCTCCCTTAATTCGCCGACAGATGGTGCTTAGCTCTGCCTTTTGTCGTTGCAGAGTTTTAAATTCCTAAAGTTGTGGTATTCTTTTTGAATCACCCTGTATATTAATTCCCGTTGTGCGGCCATAATCATGTCAGGAATCTTTTCACATGAATCATCTGGGCACAAATGACACATCCGCCAATGCACTTCACTTTTCTACCTGGTGTATGTGATACAACTGCCATCTTCATATGGGCATATCACTTTCCCATGACTTTTGTCACCTCAGTTTGTATGGTCTATTTCTGAGTATAACATCTAAGAGGTTTCTGGAATTGATAATTAGCAAAAGAATTCAACTGTATGCTAATCCCTTGGACTCCAATGCACACTGGAGGCTTTTTTAGATAAACATTTGAAAAGATGGTGCAGCAGAATGACAGCTGAGCCAACAAAACTGATATTATATATTACAAAACAGAATTCCATAGCCTTTAAGTTCACCATAATAAATAAAAAGAAAATCGTAAGGCCTTACAAATAAAAGTTAGTAATTCTTAACAGTAGTAAAAGGGTTCTGGAGGCTGCACAGGGCACTTATAGGTTCACAGCACTTGTTAGAGTTTCATTTGTAATTAATAGGTACTGAACTGTTTACACTTTAAAAAATAAAAACTGTGCTGTGGTACTATAGAATTACTAAAGGAAATAATGTGTGTTACTCTACATACAAGTCATATAACACCTTGCCTCAGATAGTGTAATGAATACTTCATTAGTCAGAATTTGAATGCCATGCTATATTGGTGGTCATATGGTCCTTACTCTGCCAGTGTGCTTTTAGATTAGGGTGATTCAAAAAGAATACCACAACTTTAGGAATTTAAAACTCTGCAACGACAAAAGACAGAGCTAAGCACTATCTGTCGGCGAATTAAGGGAGCTATAAAGTTTCATTTAGTTGTACATTTGTTCGCTTGAGGCGCTGTTGACTAGGCGTCAGCGTCAGTTGATGCTAAGATGGCGACCGCTCAACAGAAAGCTTTTTGTGTTATTGAGTATGGCAGAAGTGAATCGACGACAGTTGTTCAGCGTGCATTTCGAACGAAGTATGGTGTTAAACCTCCTGATAGGTGGTGTATTAAACGTTGGTATAAACAGTTTACAGAGAATGGGTGTTTGTGCAAAGGGAAAAGTTCTGGACGGCCGAGAACGAGTGATGAAAATGTAGCATGCATCCAGCAAGCATTTGTTCGCAGCCCAGGAAAATCGACTCGCAGAGCTAGCGGAGAGCTGCAAATTCCACAATCAACTGTATGGAGAGTCCTACGAAAAAGGTTAGTTATGAAACCTGAACTACCCGAGGCGATGGATCGGCCGCCAGGCAGCCCGTGACAGAGCACTTCATCACTGGCCTCCAAGAAGCCCTGATCTTACCCCCTGCGATTTTTTCTTATGGGGGTATGTTAAGGATATGGTGTTTCGGCCACCTCTCCTAGCCACCATTGATGATTTGAAACGAGAAATAACAGCAGCTATCCAAACTGTTACGCCTGATATGCTACAGAGAGTGTGGAACGAGTTGGAGTATCGGGTTGATATTGCTCGAGTGTCTGGAGGGGGCCATATTGAACATCTCTGAACTTGTTTTTGAGTGAAAAAAAACCTTTTTAAATACTCTTTGTAATGATGTATAACAGAAGGTTATATTATGTTTCTTTCATTAAATACACATTTTTAAAGTTGTGGTATTCTTTTTGAATCACCCTGTAGAATTGAGAATATCATGTCTGATTAACTTGAACAGGAGAATGATGTCTACAAATACTGTGTTTTAAGTACAGAGTATGCATCTCATTACTGTATCTACCTGTGATATAATGATACTACACAAATCATCAGATCTGTGCTGTGCTGTGGTATGTGTGTGTGCGGTTGTGTGTTTTGCATAGTACTTTTCTGTACTGCTTTACTTTAGTTACATAGTTAGTTAGTTAATTGTTTATTCACTCACAGGTCAGTTAACAACAATATCAGGTATGTCAGATAAGTACAATTAAATGTTATCAAAAGTTATAAGTCATACATGCTTGCATATAATTTTTGACAGATCTAGACTCATATGGTTTTATACATTGTGTAAAATGATCTTTTATGTATACAGTGTATACCTGCAAGCAGTTCAGGTAATAATGACCTGTATATATTACATTCGCACATGCTATCACCAGGCACCAAGACAATGATGACACCAGAGCCTTCTGTCACATTGTTTTTCTTTCCTTTTTTGTTTTCTTGTCTGTCCATCTGAAAAACTGTATCAGTATCCCTCCACAATGAATGCAGTTTGAGCACATGAAAATGGAAGATCTTGGGCATATTATATTCCAGTAACATCCATTATACAGTTAAAATACACTATCTGACCAAAAGTAGCCAGACACCTATCAGTGAACATTAATATGGGGTATGTCCACCCTTCACTTTTATGATGGATTGAAATCTGCTGGAGACACTTTCAATGAGGTGTTCTGAATGTCTGTGGAGGAATTGCAGCCAGTTCTTCCTCAAGAGTCAAAACTAGAGAAGTTAATGATGTTGGATGCTGGGATCTTGAGCGACGTTGATGTCCTGACTCACACAAAGGTGTTCTATTGGATTTAGGTCAGGGCTCTGGGCAGGCCAGCCCATTTCAATAATGTTATTGTCCACAAATAATTGCCTCCCAGATGTTGCTTTATAACAGTGTGCATTGTCATGGTGATAAAATCATCATCTCTGAACTGTTTCTCTACTGCACTCATTATGCAATACTGTAAAACATGTTTACATCCTTCCACATTTAGTATTTTCTTATGTGCAAAAAAGGGAACCACACTATATCTACAAAAAGCTCTTGCTTACCATAAAACCACTTCCTCTGTACTTCACTGATGACACTACATATCTTCTTTTTCTTGTGCCTTTGTCCTGCATTGGCACTGGCTCATGATCTTACAAATGGATTTTGCATGGTTGGTTATGAGGTGGATGGGTGGCCTTCTGTCACCACCCTATTACCCCCCAGGCAGAATATTTGTACTCCAGATGTCTGCGTGTAGTATCATTCATGTGGAAGTACGTGGAAGTTCTCTAAATGTTTGTGAATCATGTAACTGAGGTGAGACTTGAGTACCAGCTTAGTATTCATCTAGTGGGCTGTGGGAAACTGCCAAAAACCACATCCATGTTGGCCAACACACTGACCTTCATCATTAATCTGCCAGGAAGATCCAGTCCAGGGCCAGCCCACCTCCCCATCTCAGAAGCAGTTTTTAATGTACACGACCATCCAGCTTGGTCACTGGTAGATAATATTCAAGAAACCCAAATTATTTCATTGAATGGTCATAGGGTATAGCATGATTTATTACACCAAGTCACTCATTTTGAGTCATTCACTGCACATTGGCATCACTCTTTGCACCATCTCAAGTCTCACATATAACTGACTGCAGAAATATTTGGCTGATGAAAAATTGGTTGACTATAGTGCCCCATTCTCTTTAACTTCCTATGCACAGTCATTGTGCTAGCTGGACTGCTGGCAGTACGTTGGAATTCATGAATGGTTTCTTCCACTGGTTTCAGGCAACTTTTTACAACCACCCTCACTAGTGCTTGACAGTCCCTCTATCAGTATATGAGGTCTGCCTGGTCTTTGCTCTATCACATTTCCACTTCACAACAACATCAACAACAATCAACTTGGCCAGGTTTTGAAGGGTTGAAACATACCTGGTGGATTTGCTTATCAGGTGATATCCGGTGATTAGTCCCCATTCAAAGTTACTGAGCTCTCCTGACCAACCTATTCAGCTGTCACTGCTTGTCTGCTGACAACACACTACTCTCTGCCTTCTTTATGTACTGGCAGGTCTGCCTCTTGTGGTATCTAGTAGTCAATTCCACATTGCATTCAATATGGTTTTGCAGATGCTTTTGATCCAACAGGGTGTATTGAGACATTGATAGCTTTGTAAACAAGACTGAGAATGATGCTGAGCTTTCAGGCAAATCAGTTCTTGACACCTTATTTTTATTAACTATTTTTCTGATAAAGTTCAAGATCCTAGGTATTTCATATTCCAAACCTTTTTCTGGATGTAAGGTAAATCAAATAGGAAACATTTGTGTGTGGAATGTCCATTACTTCAAACAGTTCCCTGTAAGCTAAAAAAAATTTCAGCATTACTTTTACATGACTTTTTTGTGTTTTGACCAACACATTATCCCCTAAAGCTGGACTAGCCATGGCTGCAGTGCAGCATTTCTCTGTCAGTATGACTCCCTTCAGTTCAGCAGAATCATGGTGACAGCACTGTTTACTTTTCACTATTTGTTCATAGTATGAAGGATGTTCGCAGGTTCAGTGGTTGTTTGCACAAAAAGAGGGAGTCTAGCAATGTAACATCACAAACCTTTCAAAATGAATGGGAATAACAGAAGGGACAAATCAAAATTCTGAATATCTTTTATGCAGTTGCATACTTGATGGATACCACAAATTTGCTATGAAACAAAATTACAATAGCACACAGAAAGAATTTAAAGATTTAATTGGCACTGAAAGAGAAAAAAATTACAATGATCAACAGATGGAATTCATTATTATGTACATCAATAAGCACTTTGTCCTTAATTTACAGGTATTGAGCATATGAAGGAATTGGTCATATGAATAGTGAAATTTCTGAAGTCACACACATTATTCCATTGCCAATTGCAACAGTTTTTGATAAAATTGAACAGAGAGTATGGAGAATTTATGTATTGTATTACTGCAATGTTTGTTGGTTAAGAAAATAGGCATGCCTGGAATGATTTTTTGATTTAAAGCCACTGTTGTTAGTTTATGAAGGAAAGAGGAGTGCAGGAACAAAAATTAGAAGGAAAGAGGGGTGCTGGAACAAAAACTGGAACATCCAGAAGGGCTTGCAGACCTTCAATTTTAAGTAGAGTTGGCTGCACACTGCCCACAGTAAGACACTGCAAGGTGAGAAACAACTTATTTCTGATTTGATGGGGATGTATTTAAAAAGAGATTCACATTGTAGAAGAGACAAATTTTGACAATAAACGCATTACAGTTACCTAAGCTCACAGGCATTAAAGAAAATCTGAGATTTGAAGATTTCATTGTGACCTTGAAAGAATTACAAGGATAGTTTTCTAAACATTTTGAAAACAGATGTAAGATTGGCAGTGAAAGGTGTTCTATTGGATTTAGGTCAGGGCTCTGGGCGGGCCAGCCCATTTCAATAATGTTATTGTCCACAAATAATTGCCTCCCAGATGCTGCTTTATAACAGTGTGCATTGTTATGGTGATAAAATCATCATCTCTGAACTGTTTCTCTACTGTACTCATACAAAGAGCTCTTGCTTACCATAAAACCACTTCCTCTGTACTTCACTGATGACACTACATATCTTCTTTTTCTTGTGCCTTTGTCCTGCATTGGCACTGGCTCATGATCTTACAAATGGATTTTGCATGGTTGGTTATGAGGTGGATGGGTGGCCTTCTGTCACCACCCCATTACCCCCCACCCCAGGCAGAATATTTGTACTCCAGATGTCTGCGTGTAGTATCATTCATGTGGAAGTACGTGGAAGTTCTCTAAATGTTTGTGAATCATGTAACTGAGGTGAGACTTGAGTACCAGCTTAGTATTCATCTAGTGGGCTGTGGGAAACTGCCAAAAACCACATCCATGTTGGCCAACACACTGACCTTCATCATTAATCTGCCAGGAAGATCCAGTCCAGGGCCAGCCCACCTCCCCATCTGTTTTCAAGGCTGTTTGCCATTTCATTTGAAAGCACGCCTGTGCACGTGCAGGTGGGACTGATTGATCTGCAATGTAATTCCCATTTTAAAGATAAATTCTTTCACTTTAAAACTGTCCAGGATGTCTACAATGTTTTGCTCAGGTAGTGTTTCCATATCTTAATAATAAAGTTGCAAGAGTGCTATAATATTTTAATCAACTTGTGTGTGCATGAAACATCCTTTTTTGATTATGAAACTAAATAAATAACAGTTACGTGGCAATCTGCATGCAAAAATCTGTGAAATTGTCTGTGTCTCTCCATAAGCTAACAGTTTGTACCAGATGAAAATTGTATTATGTTTTCAGTATGCCAAAAATAATTAAATAAATAGCAAACGTTTATTTAGTTTGTGACCTATGTTGTTGAGGAATACAAAATATGAAACTATCCAATATGCAGTGTGACTACATTCCCGTCTAAATACAGTGCAATCACAGTTTCACTCTCTTCCCCCTCATCTTGCTCAGACAATGTGGCATGGCAATGGGGGAAGTGTGGAGGCATGCTGAGCTCTACACCATGTGAGCCAAGAGGTGACTTGCTAGGTGACTTCTTGGCCACTCTTGTCCTAAACGAATGGAAGTAAACTTTTCTTTTGCGTCATGCTCTTCATCCCTGTTTGGCAACTCTTTTCCATTTTCTCATTCACAATTTTCCTTTTCTTTTCCAATGTCAGCTGTTTTATGGAGGACAGGATATATTATTTTATACTCATTTGTCATGTTCTCTCATCAAATTTTGCTGAATAACTTCATATTCACAGTCTGCCATAGCATCCCACCTTGCCTTCCTCGGTTATCTTCACCTAACTTTCCTGTTGAATAGATTTTCTTATCCTCCTCCTCCCTCTTTCTACTAGCATCATTTCTCATTAGGACCTCCCAGTCTACTGTGGCAATATCTAATTTCATTACATACAATCCTGTCCCTTTACAACCCCCCCCCCCCCCCCTTATGACTGAAAAACGATTCTGATTGTTGATCAGCATTATTCTTGAAACTTCCTGGCAGATTAAAACTGTGTTCCAAATGAGGACTAGTATCTGGGACCTTTCACACGCAAGTGCTCCAGCAAGTGAGCTATCTATCCATCACTCATGATCTGCCCTCAGAGTTTTACTTCTGCCAGTACCTCATCTTACCTTCCACACTTCACAGAAGTGCTCCTGCATGCCTTGCGGACTAGTGCTTTGGAAGAAAGGACATCACAGAGACATGGTTTAGCCACAGCCAGAAGGACTGTTTCCAGACTGAATTTTCATTCTGCCTTGAAGTATGCTCTGATTTTATACTTCCTGGCAGATTAAAACTGTTTGTTAGATCAGGATTTGAACCTGGGACCTCTGCCTTTCATGAGCAAGAGCTCTACCAACTGAGCCCAACAGATACAAGAACAAGATGAAAAACAAAAGTTCTCAATATTTGTACTACTGAGAGATTAATAAAGAAGAATAGTAATTTACCCTCTGTGTTCCAAGAAAAGTTATGACAGTGACAGAGTTTATTAGGCAATGGGAAATGAAGCATTTAAGTCTAGTGCTTGAAATTATGCTGATCACAGTTCTATATGGTTTGAAAGTCCACTTACTTGTGATGTCATCATAGCACTAATTTTAGTGAGATTATACCACATAGCTCTCTGCCTGCTCAGATAATGTTTCCTCTCCAAATTCTCCAGGAGAAAATTTACAATGGTGGCAGAGTCATAATTTACACTTACTTATGGAGATAACAACATGCAGGTTCAAATATCTTTTGTCAATTATGTATTCTTAGTAAACAGTGCAGCTTACATAAATAAAATTACAAACCATCACTACAATGTGAAGATAAGTTCATAAAATCATCCATCCAGCAAGTCCTTGAATCTAGATCAGTCATTTTACAACATGGTAGTGGTCTCTTCCTTTATGTGGCACAACAAATGGCCTCCATCTGTACCAGACTATTACTCATGTAATACTTGCAGCACAGCTGTTACTTGCTGAGTTACCGCATAATTCAGGGTGGAGTCTCCACACCCACAGTTGGATCCACTATCAGGAATGGTAGGGTCTGCTGGGGCTAGGTGCTACATCCCTCTTTCACTAAATCGTGCCAGTGACATCCCATGTCCTGCTACAGTGGTCCTGTATGTAGCCCACACACAGTGGCAATCATCTGACAGCTTCTTTTACAGAGGACCCTCTCACATGTCTCCTCCACCACTTTGTTGCTCCCAAGAAGGAACATTCTCATTGGTGGTCCTTCACTCTGCTTTGTTGCGTTAATATTTTAAATCAGTATGTATATTTGTAGCGTTCTACAGTACTGTGTAATGTCTAATAACTTTTGAAAAAAGAAAGGTCAAAACACAGCAGAACAGTTACAATTTGAATCATTTATTGACATATCTCTGTCTTTTATCTGTAAGTTATTATTATTATTATTATTATTATTATTATTATTTTGTCTGTCTGTCACTATTTCCTGTTTTGCAACTTTTCAGGATGACTTTTTTGCAATTAGCAGTACCTACTTGTAAATATTTTTGTTACCTTTTTGCTGTAATTAATAAGAAGAATCCCTTCTGCATCCCAGAAACCACAGGCCATAACTTTTCCTTTCTGGCAGATAAAATTGACTTAGTCTTTTTTTGTGTAGTGACACTAGCTTCCACCCATTGCTTTGACTACTGTTTCATTTGAAGTATGAACTGTTAGGTACACATATAATCCACAATAGCCAAATGGCACACAAAATCGATTTATTTCTCTTTAAATTGTCCAGCTATTGCTGATATATTCATTTTTACATTTGCTTTTGCCCAGTGTTTAATCAACATGGCACAAATTGTTTACAAAGGTTGCTAATAGTTAAAGATTAATGTATAATGTACCATATTTTCCTCCGAATGTGCATATGTAATTTGCTATTTCACATGCCTTTAAATGCTGCTCGTCCAATATAATATAGTGCACTTTTGTTTTATTTTCTTTTGTGGTATTCTCTTTCACTTGTATGTGTTTCCCATTTTAAGCTGTGCTGGATCCACAAGCCCAAATATCCAATTTATACCAATGGAGAGATTACAGAGCCATCAGTTGTCATACCAGACTCAGTTCTTCTTGCCCTTTGATCAAAGTTCAGGAAAACAGTCCTGCAATGCATCAACTTGGGATTAATTAGTCACCTTATTAAATTTCTAATATTTCATTAGGGTACCAGCCAGTTTCTGTTTTTCAGTGCATCAGCAGTAACAAAACAACTTTCCAACAATGTACCAACCTAATTTTATTTTATTTGTCCTTTTTTAAGTATATGTTAGCAGTAAAAAGTATAAGTTTCATGTGTTAATAAATATTATGAGACCCAGAGAAAGTACCACACAGGTATTTCAACATGTCTGGTGATTTTTTTTCACCAGAAAATGCAGTTCACTTTAAGTCAGTTTTTTCCACTCTATTAGTCAGTTTTCATTTTCTGGAGATTTAAAGAGCACTTTAACAGACTGCATGCAATGCCATTTCAAATAATGGATATCTCAAAACTGTCAGCAACCTGCAAATCACTCTAAAACCATAATATCAAGTACTTCAGTGTGACTCTGGATATACATGTGCAGTTTGTCACCTGGTAATTATGCTTGTTATTGTGGTTTGTGGCATGCAGTCCTTCTTGGAATATACCTCTATGTTTGTTATTGTGACACAATGAGCAATCTATGAATGCTAAACATATCAGCAAAAGTAAATAAACACTTGAAAATGCCCAAACTATCAACATTTGTGAGTAGTATGGAACAAAGGATTTTGTTGCAAATCAATTGACAGTCTTATTGGAAAAAAGCTTTCTTTTAACTACTATGTGGTAGCCTTGAACCCAGGTCTTAGGTAAATCAATTTGTAAACACCAACTTTATTTATTAAACTAACAAATGTAACAGGTTCAAAATTCATCAATATGATTAATACTTGTCTACTAATACATTGCCAATAAAATCAGAAAATTAAACCAAGTCACTGTACCATGTAGCATATCACTTTAGTCCACTATGACTCTTTTTGGCCCTAATGCCTATCTTGATTTTAACTAACAAGAGAACAATACACCTGTCACAAACTGCTGTGAACATGCACTAACTTACTATTTGACATAGTTTGTGGAATACCTTTAACTTGTACTTATAGTTTCCTGTTGTCTGTGAAAAGTTAAAGTCACTAAATGGGCAGCTTCCAGTCAGCCAAAAACAGTTTGAATTTGAGGAAATCACTTCTTGAGCATAGCTTTCACTTTCCATACATAAATACTAGTCAGAAACTGCTGCTTGAACAAAACTAAAGGCACTCTAAAATGGTGGTAGTGTTGATTGTTGGGGTGAGATGAAACTGGATGTGAGCCGTGACTCCTTATGCTGTACACTGCTCAGAATTAAAAGTACCACACAATAAAGATGGCATGCAACAAACAACAAATTGACATGATGTGCACTAAATGCTTGAGCATGCAAATGGTTTAATATTTCAATACAACCACACAAAGTAAGTAGAAGTAACCACATTTACATTCTGCATACAAGGAAAAAATTATGCAGTGGCTTTCTGATTCATAAATCACGCTTGAATGTTTTTTGTTTGTGAAAAGACCATGTTTTGCCTCATATAAAAGGAGAAATATATATCAGCATATGGTAGAATTCAACAGTGGCACGATTGTGCCCTATGATGACAGAGGTTTATAATTCCATGATATTGCTCCTTGCATAGGTTAGAATCTCATGAATATCATTCTAATGCATAAGTGATGAGATCATTAGAGTTGTGCTTGGTCTCAGTGGCCCCACGTAACCAGTACTGGAGAGGACTGACATATCCTTTGTGCAGCAGTGCAGGAGAGTCAGGAGATGGTTTAGATTACAGCAAGACACATGCAATGATTTCTGGAGCACCACAGACTGTCAACACGGTGACCATTGTTGCGGCTTCCCTTGATATGTTAGCTGAAAGAGGCACACTAACAGTGGTGTGTCTGATGACAGCGCTGGAGATGGGAGTAGCATCACATCATCTTTTCAGATCACTCCTGGTTCTGTGTATAGCATCAGCATGGACATCTGTGTGCCTGGATACTCCTGGGAGAATGAACTTGTGGCAGCCACAGTGAGAAATGTGCGAGGCGTAGTTACGGCCAGCACAAGCTACTGGTGCTCAGCATCCACAGCACACCCACAGATTTACCATAAGGTCAAATTTTGGCAATGGTGTGACAGGGCTGTCTGTTCATCCACTTCACTACATCACAACCATGAAGTACATGGCACTCTGCAGGTTGGAAGATAGTTGTCAATTTTGTCCACTTACATGTCCATTGCTTTTCCTGTTGTTATGTGATTGGACCATGTGCTTGATCACTGAGCAGTGTACACCCTCTGGGAACAGTGTTGAAGCACATCTATTGCACAATGCCCATTACTGCAACCAAGCAATCACAAAAGCACAGACTTTTGTTATTAGAAAAGATTGTTAACTGATCATGTATTCCTTTGCCACAAATAAATGTACCATTGCGCAGACATGTTTTCAGTCAATTATCATCACCACATCCTAAATCCTGAACATAGTGTGTGGGTGCGGCAATAATACTGGCCTACTGCACCACTAACTTGAAAGTAGCAATCCCACATGTTCCTGCTTCACTGGTGACCCTGATGTGAATTGTAGGCTAAACATATGGTGACAGACTCTCATTGCCTCATGTGACACGGACCTACAAGTGGAGTCTTTCTGACATCCCTGTGTGTGAACAGTACCTTGTTAGTGAATGAAAAATTCTGTGCTCACCTCTCGTCATGTGTGAAAAGCATTTGAACCTTGAATATTGTTTTTAGTGTCTTTTTGTGTCAAGTTATGTTTATTGAGTGCTTACCCCTTGTTCAAGAACTTGACGCTAAGCCAAGATCGCAACTTTAGAGGAACTGCAAAGTACTATAGAAGATCTGATAGCACACCACCAGAGGCTATAGGGCAAGTTACAGGCACACCCTCCATACATAGATATTGCGCAGACGGAGACAGCTCAGGCAAATTTTGGCACACAGAGCACCCACGTGTCAATGCCTCCTACTGTTGCTGGAGCAGTGACAAGTGGTAGATGGATGTTAATCAGGTTGCCTCCTTTTTGGCCCCATGAACCATATGTGTGTTTCAGCCAAGTGAAGATGGTCTTCATGAGGAGCAATGTAATCTGCAACATCACCAAATTCGGGCATGTTGTGAACCACTTTGATCAGAACTACACCACCGAAGTTTGAGACATAATTACTGCTCCTGCCAATGCAGTTCTCACATAATCAGTTAAAGGAGGAGTTAATCTGTTGGATTTTGACATTGCGAGAGCAATGAGTGCATCAGTTGCTGCACCAGCAGGAATGTGGTGACAGGAGGCCTCTCAGTTTCTGTGCCATTTGCGGAGCCTACCACAGTCCAACATGGTTCTGGACTCACTATTGCATGCTATCTGGGTGGGTAGCCTCCCAGCACAAGTGCAACCATTGATAGCCACACAGACTGACATGCAGCTGGACGCCAACTTGGCCGATTAGGTGCTGACATGCTGACAATGGTACACTGTACCACAACTGCACCAGCCTATGACACTGTTCCTCCACATCTGTGGTAGCATGGTCCTCCTGCACCCACCACCTCAGATGCTAACCTGCACCAGTTAGTTCAGAACATGGCTGCACAGATGACAGCTCCCAGCACGCAGGTTAACCAGTTGGCGCACTCACAGAGGGCAGCTAGCACCATAGCAGCAACTGATCCATCCACTGCTGCACCAGCAACACAGCATCAGCTGCTCTAGCCACACACTGCCGTCATAAGATCAGCTGCCAAATGGCTTCTGCTGGTACTAGACTCACTTTGGAAATGACGCTAAAAAGTACCATTCGCCCTGCTCTCACCTAAATTCCAGCTGCAACTTGGCTTAAATGCACCCAGCTACAGTGTGATATCAAAGCATTTTTTTAAATGGTTGAATGGGCTGGTGGTGTCAGATACCTTGTAGAGATGGGTTCTGGCCTCTCAGTATTCCCAAAAGCCATGCTAAAGTGCCACATGACTGCTGAGGCACTCTCTTTCATGACCCTGAACAATTCACCAATCAAAATGTACAGCACACGCCAACAAAATTTAGATCTAAGACTTTGCTGCACATTCACATGGACCTTCACTGTTTCTAATGTTAATGAACCAACCCTGGGTGTGGTTTTCCTCAGACATTAGAAGCTGCATGCCAATATTGCAAATGCCCAGCTGATAGGTGCAATTACAAGTTTGAAGATAGAGGGACAGTGATAGCAGGCGGCTTTCTTCAACGTAAAACCAGTTAAGTGTCCCAGACCATTCACCAACGTCCTTGACAAATTTCTGGAGCTCATTTGCCCACCTAGTACTCCAAGGGATGTGAAACATTCAACGGTCCACCACACCATAACAACACCCGGTTCTCCCATTCATGCCACCCATGTCAACATTTGCCTGTCAGGCTCGCTGCAGTGAAGGCTGTCTTCAAGGCCATGCAGTGACAAGGCATCATCTGACCTTCAAGCAGCCCATGGTCTTCTGCCTTGGACTTATCCTCAAAAAAGACAATTCATGGCACCTATGTGGGGACAGTCATGCCTTGAATTCACAAATGGTGCAGTACCAATATCTGGTACCACACATTCCAGATTTTAGTCATGCCTCAACGGGCTCAAAAATTTTCAGTGAAACTGATTGTACAAAGGTGTTAATGCAAATTCCAGTGGTACTGGAAGACATTCAAAAAATGGCTGTCTTCACGCCATTTGGGTTCTTCAACTGCATGTTACTGGATGGCATCTTGTGAGTTTTACCATGCTGTTTCCGATATCTTGATGATATTTTGGTCTTCTCAAAGTTGCCAGGGCTCCACTGCCACCACCTAACTACCATCTTTCAGCGTCTGAGTGGGGCCAGCAAAGAGGGAGGAAGGGCAGATATGAACAGAGAGAGGAGGAGAAGGAGATCAGGACGCATATCCAATTCCCAAACATATTTAGCAATTGCAAAACATTGCCATGTTAACTAATATTGACAGAAGAAAATATGTTCAGGGACCAAGATTAACCTTCAAGTATGTCAATAAAATGATGCAGGTCTTTTAAGTAAGAGTCAGTTTTCCCAATATATGGCTGTAAATAGTTGCCAGATATCTTGCTGTTTGATATCTGCGGGATTTGATAATACTAATAATGGGTCTCGGAGGAAGATCCATTTTTATGCATTCCGGATAGGCCTAACATCTGGGCCACAGGGCTTCAGTCTTCAATAGTGCTATTTTTAATATTCATTTTGAATTGAAGTAGATGACTTTATCACAATATTTGTCTTTCTCAATATGCCTGCTGTATGATCTTTCTTAAGTCCTCACCTTACAATATTCAAACTTTTGTTTCTATAATCCTCTTTACTCATAACAAAAAGAGTTCCCTTTGTCAGGAGGAAGAACAACTATCTCATCATCAGCTTTAACTCTTTGAGCCTTTCTCTCACCTGTCATTAAATAGTGTTCAAGTTTTTACTGCAGCACAATACTTTGGTGGTTTTGGATAAAATGCATTTGCTGTTTCTTTTGGGAGAGTTTGTGTACCTGCATCCACATTCACAATAATTTCCTCACTGCTACTTTCATAGGTGTTATAGGGGAGTTTCCTCCTTTTGCAAGGACAGAAATCTCATCTTGAGACAATACTCTTTCTAACTTAGTAGCATTAGTATCAGACATCATCATATTGTTTTTAGTTTCTACACTTGTTTTGTAATTTTTTTGAACTTCTTATGTGTACTAGTAATCATTTCCATTACAGCTTCCAAATATTTAAACATAAGTAAAACTATTTTATTCCATAGGTCTATCTGTACTTTACCAGCAATGAATACCTGCTGTTGCTGGAAATTATAGTCTACAGAAACCATCTCTTTTCTTGTTTAATGTACCCTTTCCCACAAGGGAATGGTCCAATAAGTCATGTCAAACCTACCCTGAAATTTTTTACACAGGAAGAAGACAATGAATGAAAATTGCCAAATTCGTAGCACGCCAGAGGGCGGTAGAAATGTACACCCCTACTGGCACTATAGCAACTGCGCATGCGCAGCTAGGCAAACACACAGCTGAGGTCAGTGGTACATTTCATCTACAAATGCATCTACATGGATACTCTGCAAGTTACATTTAAGTGCCTGGCTGAGGGTTCATCAAACCACCTTCACAGTTCTCTATTACTCCAATCTAGTATAGTGCGCAGAAAGAATTAACACCTATATCTTTCCGTACAAGCTCTGATTTCCCTTATTTTATTGTGGTGATCATTCCTCCCAATGTAGGTCGGTGTCAACAAAATATTTTTGCATTTGGAGGAGAAAGTTGGTGATAGAAATTTCGTGAGACGATTCCGTCGCAACGAAAAATGCTTTTCTTTTAATGATGTCCAGCCCAAATCCTGTATCATTTCTGTGACACTCTCTCCCATACTTTGCGATAATACAAAATGTGCTAGCTTTCTTTGAAGTTTTTCAATTTACTCCATCAGTCCTATATCGTAAGTATCCCACACAGCACAGCAGTATTCTAAAAGAGGACGGGCAAGTGTAGTGTAGGCAATCTCCTTAGTAGATCTCTTACAGTTTATAAGTGTCCTGCCAATAAAACACAGTCTTTGGGGAGCCTTCCACAGAACATTTTCTATGTGTTCCTTCCAGTTTAAGTTGTTCGTAATTGTAATATCTAGATATTTAGTTGAATTTATAGCCTTTAAATTTGACAGTTTATCATGTAACCGAAGTTTAATGAGTTCCTTTTGGCACTCATGTGGATGACCTCACACTTTTCGTTATTTAGGGTCAACTGCCACTTTTCGCACCATTCAGATATCTTTTCTAAATCGTTTTGCAGTTTGTTTTGATCTTCTGATGACTTTATTGATTGATAAATGATATTTTCACCTGCAAACAACTGAAGACTGCTGCTCTGATTGTCTCCCAAATCGTTTATGTGGATAAGGAACAGCAAATGGCCTGTAACACTACCTTGGGGAATGCCAGAAATCTCTTCTGTTTTACTTAATGATTAGGACCAAAAATAAAAAAAAGGACTCTTTAGTTGCAAAAATCTTGTAATCTATGTATCAAAATCTGGACAAATGGGAAAGATGGGAAAGAATAATTTTCAACATTTCATTTGAAATGTATTCCTACCAGCTGCAAAAACTAATTCATTGCTTTTGTTGGATTCATGGTCTGGACTATTAATGATGCTTCTGTTTTTGTGGAGGATGATGAAAAATCTGTAAATGTAATGTGAATTCCACCTGGAACTACTAGTGCAATTGAACTTTGTGATAAAGAATTTTTTCGAGAGTAGGAAAACCTTTTTCAGGAAATTATCCCCCTGCGGATCAATGTATCAAAATCTGGACAAATGGGAAAGATGGGAAAGAATAATTTTCAACATTTCATTTGAAATGTATTCCTACCAGCTGCAAAAACTAATTCATTGCTTTTGTTGGATTCATGGTCTGGACTATTAATGATGCTTCTGTTTTTGTGGAGGATGATGAAAAATCTGTAAATGTAATGTGAATTCCACCTGGAACTACTAGTGCAATTGAACTTTGTGATAAAGAATTTTTTCGAGAGTAGGAAAACCTTTTTCAGGAAATTATCCCCCTGCGGATCAATGTATCAAAATCTGGACAAATGGGAAAGATGGGAAAGAATAATTTTCAACATTTCATTTGAAATGTATTCCTACCAGCTGCAAAAACTAATTCATTGCTTTTGTTGGATTCATGGTCTGGACTATTAATGATGCTTCTGTTTTTGTGGAGGATGATGAAAAATCTGTAAATGTAATGTGAATTCCACCTGGAACTACTAGTGCAATTGAACTTTGTGATAAAGAATTTTTTCGAGAGTGGAAAACCTTTTTCAGGAAATTATCCCCCTGCGGATCAATGTATCAAAATCTGGACAAATGGGAAAGATGGGAAAGAATAATTTTCAACATTTCATTTGAAATGTATTCCTACCAGCTGCAAAAACTAATTCATTGCTTTTGTTGGATTCATGGTCTGGACTATTAATGATGCTTCTGTTTTTGTGGAGGATGATGAAAAATCTGTAGATGTAATGTGAATTCCACCTGGAACTACTAGTGCAATTGAACTTTGTGATAAAGAATTTTTTCGAGAGTGGAAAACCTTTTTCAGGAAATTATCCCCCTGCGGATCCGGGGCTAAGAATAGGCCCAAGGTATTCCTGCGACTCAAGGAGTTTCACATGTTTCAGCCTTTATGTGATGGTCTCCTGTAGGGTTCAACCTCTATTCTTCACAATTTTCCCAAAGAGCAAGTCAATTGAGGAAGGGCACCTTACATGGTGCATTGTGTCCATCGTGCATTGAGATCTTTAGCCCACTTTCTCGTTGTCGCATTTCAGTCCCGCTCATTCCCCATCTCTTGGGCGAGGACACCTTCCAGGGTGCATTTTCCATCATGCACTATGCAGTGTTGCTTTCTGTGGTGACGATGACCGTGGACTTCTTTGCACCTGATATCCAGCACGATAGCCAGTCCGTTATGGTGGGGCCGCCATCTACCCTGTTGGTTGTAGCCCCCTGACCACACAGGTATCACTCTGTTGATGACTGCACCGTTAACTCCCCCGTATGCCAAGGGGTAGATGCCCATCCCCCTGGGGCATTGGGACTCCCGGCAATGGCCATCCTGCCTGGTGGCCTGTGCTGCAGCTGGGTGGCGCCCGAGGGGAGGGCCCCTGGTCCGAGTGGGTGGCATCAGGGCAGATGACACGCGATGAAGCGTAGTCCATCATCTCTTGCTGGTGGTGAAACACCAGCAGTCTCTAAGTGATCATGAGCTCAATTCAACGCACAGAAGTATGACTCCAAATCATTCCCCTCACTGGCCGCAGCATGGGTGGAATGCCAGGCTAAGGATGGCAGCGGATCTTATTCACCCCAGTACCTTGTACGTTCAAGAGCTGATGGGGAATCTTTCATAATGATGAAGCCTCAGTTTTTTGTTGAGCGTTTAGAGGACAAGTTTGGGGAGGTGGAGGGCTTGTCCAAAATAGGATCTGGGTCAGTCTTGATCAAAACAGCATCCTCTGCCCAGGTCATGGGCGTTACTTGCTTGTGACAAGCTGGGGGATGTTTCTGTAACCATCACACCCCATAAGAGCTTCAGCTTTGGGAGACAGAATGGCAAAATCTCAGTATGCACAACAAACTATGAGCCATTAAGGGGACCACGAATGTGTGGAATATGTCGATGAGGGCCTCTGAATGGTGAAGAACAAGGTTGCACACCATATCTCTGTGAAGAACTGGGTGTCACAAGAGAAATGAAGGTCCCGGTGCTCGAATATCAGTGTATCACTGTCAAGACTGTAGTGGAAAAACTGAACATCAGTTGTGGATCAGTTTTCAACATCTAATTTACATTTTGAGTGTGACAATGGTCTTCACTTGCTGGGTTCAGAGAGCGCTCACACCCATTTGAAAAGCTTGCCGAACTGAGACATCAGTAGAAATGTTGCAGCTGAGTCAGGCTGCTCCAGATGACTTCTTTAGCTGCCCAATTACCTGAATGAGTGTTGGGTGTATTGCTATAGACTCAAGACAAAGAAGCAAATCAGTCAGCAGAAATATGTGCATTCAGCATTTCTGAAAAAAGGAGGAGACCCAATCATCAAGCCAGATGATGCCATGCACTTTTTATGATAACCATTGTGTGAGGCTTACATATTCCACTCATAAGGAGCAAACGATCACAGGAATATACTTTTGAGATCTGACATGGTTGTGGAAGGCTGTCAAGACTAGGTGCTGCAGGAAGAACTCCAAGGGGTGTTATAGCTCTGCAACAGTGCATAGCACATTCTGTACAAGACACAGCCACATATCAGCTTCTTTAGAATATCAAAACACCCCGTGACTTCGTCCTCTCTCCTCATGAGAAAAAACCATTTGATGGCAGCATTTCCAAAATGATGAAGAGATGATTGCTGAGGCAGAACGATTCCTGGACATCCAAAACGTAGACTTCTACAACCAAGATCTCCACCAAGTATTCCATAATTGAAAAACAGATGTGTCATACTGAAGGGAGAATATGCACAGGATTAACACCACAATAAGTTTTGTGGTCACAGGTTGATTTTGCAAGGTGATAATTAAAACTTTATGACTATCCATCATAATGACTGTGCCATTTTCCCATGGTACGATGTATACACTCAGTATTCAAAGTGCTAGACTCTTTCACACAACACAATAGACTTTTTTAAAAGCACATTTCCAAAGTATTCTCATAATATTTCTGGAAATGGCACTATCCTTTGCAAATTATGCAACTCTGGTTTCTCTTTCATTGGTGCTGGTTCCCTCTGCAGGTGCTGTCAACTTATGTTGTAGGGCTCAGTTGATGAATTGTTCTGAGTACCCATTCATTTTGAAAGCCTCACTCGGGTGTCAGTATTTTGGCTAGGTTTTCTTTGTCTGATAATGTATATGATATGTGGACCAACATTGTTAGCATTGAACTCCTCTGTGATTTGTGCTGATTGCTTTATTTTTTTTTTTTTTTTACATTACAGCTAACCAGTGAAAACTACATGAAATGCAGTTTTGAATATTTTTAATGTATTATTGTCTGTTTCTGGCGAAATATTTGATGTCATTGCAATTTTAAAATATTGGAAGGAACAATTTTATAAAATTTGGGTTCACACTTACAACAAGCAGTGTGTGTAGGCACTAGTAGGGTCAATGCTTAGTGCTCCAGACTTTAAATACCCACCGGGAGTTGAGGTGAGAAACAACCAGTTGTGATTGTTGAAACAATTGTTTGGCCTTGACACACTGCATATCAGTCACTCCAGAGGGCAATGTTGCCCTGATACATCTTTGGATGGTGTACTGTCCATTTACTTCCAGCTTCATACTTCGGCAGTTGGTGATTGCAAATGTATGTGGCATATGAAATAAGGTACAGCTGATTGACAAGAGGGCTGCAGTAAACTTAGGTGGAGACCTGCTTTGTGTTTCAGTTGAGATTTGATGAACAAGATAAATCTTTTAACTTGTTGTTGATTGACTAGCATTTCCCTTTTAAGTAATTAATCAACTAGACTTGTATCTCTGGCATATTATTTTATTTCTGTTTCTGCCAGATTTCTAATTTTTGTCATAAGCTTTAATAATGATTGATGTGTGTGTGTGTGTGTGTGTGTGTGTGTGTGTGTGTGTGTGTGTTTGTGTGTGTGTGCAGATAGCTATGATCATTTCACTGATATTTGTACAACTGATCTAATAATATATTCTTCAATCATACATTTTGCAGCCTTATGATCAAAGAAAACTTTGGCTGGTTTCATAAACTGGGCACTGTTTTTAGAAATAAAAGAAGAAGCTTGTGTTTCCATTTGGAGATGAATCAGTTAGTGATACAGAACTGATTTAAGATCCAGTAGAGTAAACACTGGTGTTGGTGTAGCTTTACTAAGAATCTTGATGGAAACTGTTATTGAGATGTTAACATAGTGAGACAGCATTTCAGTGTGCATCTTAGATGCACATTAAGTATCTCCATATGTTTCAGTCCAGGTGAACTCAATCATTATGCTGAAGCAAACTGTTGACCATCCAGGATGCATTCACATCGAGATTCCAGTTAATTGATTGCAGTGAACATATTAAGCTGTCATCATGGAGGATTACATACTTGGAAACAGATGATATCAGATATTTGAAATGGTCATCCCTTTCATCTGTTTTAAGCTCAGCTGGCTTTACATAACAAACTCTTGGCTAATATATGAGAGAATTTTGTTATTTTCCTAAAAATAATTAAGTTCTCTCAGTTGTTGGCAGAGAACTGATTCTGTACTGAAAACCCCAATGGAAAAACTTGTGAGTAGTTCATAAGCACATAGCATTCCACATAATGCTGTAAAAGCTGTTACACAGCAAACTAACAGCTTCCGAGTCAAAATTTGTAATGTTGCAAGGGTTGTTTGTTACTGAGTAGTTTTTGCTCACTGTAGCTGTCACTTGTGGACACAGTTATGTTTATCATTGTGGTAAATTATACAATGCTGTAGACTGTAGTTACTTTCACATAAATAGTACGTTGGTGACATATGTATAGAAAAGTGGCTTTAAAAGTTGGTATTCTTCATTTCCAAACATAAGCTGTACCACACAATGCAACACATTGGGCAAGTGTTTGTCAGTGCTACATAATTTCCTTTCATAAAATTTGTCATTATAATGTACTATATTGCTGAAACATTTTGACTAAAGAGACCATTATAGTTATATCCTCTGTGTTACTTGAAAATATTATTTGGGTATGCTTCCATACGTATTATCTTCCTGTCACTACATAGAACCCACAATAGCTTTTTGCACAGAGCTTTCGTTGTACAAAAGTTGCTTTCACTCACATATGCACATTTTTTAAGTAAATGAAACATGTAATTAATAAATAATGTGAAAATTTGTTTATTTACTGATATGGTTACTAATGGAAGTATTGTGCTTCACCATGTCATCAATTCAAGACATGTAATGTCAGCTTTTGGATTTGTTCACATAACATAATTGGAAGCTGCAAATTGCTGTAACTTGGTGTGTAAGATCCTAATCTGTTTGTTTTGTTTCCAGTTGTGTTTACATTATGTTCTCCTGAGTAATTCTTGTAAAATGTTTTGAAAGTAACAATACTGACTCTCTATCCGGAATTGGATTCCACATTTTAGATGATATAGTCAAGAAGGAAATGCAAATGTGGAATTCCAGAATAAAAATCTTCTTGGTTCCAAAATTATTTAATATCAATGAAGCATTTCAACATTTTGGGGCATTGTCAGATTGTGTAGAAGAAGTTGTATATGTAACCCACCCATCATAAAGTCATTCATGACAGATGGGTTACATATTCAGCTACTCTTACACAATCTGATGATGCTCCAAAAGGGTGAAACAAATCATTGATATTAACTAATTTCACAGCCAAGACTGTTTTTATTCTGGAATAATTTGAAACTGGTTGCTGTAGCACCCTGCCACAATGAATGGAATAACTTTTACATAATGTGGAATTTACTTTACAATGTGATGTAAGTGAAAGGAGATATAAGAGCAGAAATTGCAGTAACCTTGATGTTTATATGTGCCTTTGACAATTTTCCTAGTGTAGAACTAAGTTTTTTATATCCACAATGTAGAATTTGTATTTAGCAACAATAACCAGCTGGTGAAAGTTTTTTTCCTTTATCATCATGACATTGCTATCAAGAAATTAATGCTTTGAGTTGCAAAAAGTGGCAAGAATCACTGGCCGATCAGAGCTATAAGGAGTGTGAGGAAAGTGATCCCAGCCAAAAGTTTTGGTGGTTGAGAGAGATATTGTCATAATTGGTTACATAGTTCAAGAATTCATCAGTATCAGTATTTTACTAAACCAGTAAGTCCTGTGCAGCAGTTGCCACGTTATGATTTTTTGGTACAATCATTCACATCCTCTGATCACCCTTTCTAGTGATTTAATTTGGGAGCCATAATTTCAGCAAACCTGATGTGAAATTTCTGGAAAGATTTTTCTTTTTTTTCGCTCTAATTGCCACACTATTCTTTCTGCCTTTAGTCATGTACATCAATCACTATTTTTGTTCTTGATTGTGAAGTTTCTCAGATTCTGAACTGAATATTTACATTGACCTACAACAGTTGTTGTTCCAATTGTCTTCACACTGATGAATAGAAGTCACCTTCAAGACATGACTCAGAAGTAAAAACAAATTCCATAAAGTCCTCTGCAGATCAACTATCTTCAAAACCACACATAAATGAGATGTGTGATTTATATAACAACATTTTAGTAACTGGAACTAGTCAAGTGACACATTATGAAGTGTCTTCTTGGTATGTTGAATACTACTGCACTAAACATGTCTTGAGTCATTTATTTTATAAGTTTTGGATATCCTGAAGTCTTTCTGCAAACTGTATTAACAATAGACTGTCTTTCATAACAAAATGCTTTACTTTATTTTCACTCAGAAATCTTGTGTATGAGCTCTTCATGAAATTGTCAGGAATTACCAAACAACTTTACAATCATTACCAATTGCACTCACACATGACCAACTGTCAGAGTTGAGTGGAGAGGAGGCTCTTGTATCTGTAGATGTAGAGAACATGCAGCAGTCCTCAGCAGTTAAGGAGGCCTTGGTCAGTTGCAAAGTCTAACAGAAAGAAGAAGGTTCTGCTGCTAGGTAGTCCGCACAGTAGAGGTGTAGGCCAGCAGTTGGAGGAAATGTTTGGGAGAGAGTACCGGGTCACCAGAATTGTGAAGCCTAGTGCAGGTGACTGACAGCATAGGGGAGTTGTGTAGGAATTTTACGAAGGAGGATCAGGTACTGATAGTTGGTGGAGCAGTGAACAGTCTTGATATGGATGGGGAATGTTATGTAGGTGGTGACCTTGTAAAGATAGCTACTCAAACTGGTACCACCAATGTGCATTTCTTGTGACTGTTTCAGTGTCATGATCAGCCTCACATTAATGTGGCTGTTATGAGCATTAACATGGGGCTGGAGAGGGCACTGATGGCAGAGGGCATGGGTCACATTTTAGTGGTGTCAGTTGGGTCTATCAGTAGGTCAGCTTTCTCTAGGCATGGCCTGCACCTCAATAGGTATGGGAGGGGGAGGCTGGCAAAGCTTATAGGTGACAGTGTAGTGGGTGGTGGTGGGATCACTCATGAAAAAATTCCTGTAATAGTTGGTATTAGAGCTGTACCTGTTTTAGATTGAAGTCAGCTGATAGGTATACCTGCTTAAAGGAAGTCCCTCTAACTAAGGGCTTATCTTCAGAGGATGTCATGTTTCCAAGTAGAGAAGGAGTTACCACATTTCATCAGAATATAAGAGGTGTTAGAGGTAAAGTTAGTGAACTGCTTATAGATGTTGACTCTGAAATTGTTAGTATATTGGAGCACCACTTAAATAATTTGACAATTCAGAGGCTTCCTTTACCAGGATACAGTTTAATTGGCTGTTTTTTAAGGAGTTCCTTGCAGGGTGTGGGTGTGGCTATGTACATAAAAAACAGTATTCCATTTGAGTCCATAGATGTGTCACAACACTGCACTAAACAGGTATTTGAATGTTGTGCAGGGACAGTTGAATTTAATGAAACTAAACTTCTAATTGTTGTTGTTTATAGGTCCCCTAACTCTGACTTCAGAGCATATATGCTCAAGCTAGAGAGGGTTCTTGATTCACTTTGTAGGAAGTGACAGAAATTAGTTATATGTGGTGATTTCAATATAAATTTTGTATATGATGGTGAAAGAAAAAGGATGTTGGTAGATCTCCTAAATTCATGTGATCTGATGCTGACTGTGTTTCATCCAGCTAGGGTACAGGGGAACAGTAGCACAGCCATAGACAATGTTTTTATTCATTCCTCATTACTAGATGTATGTTATGTCAGTAAAAGGGTAAATGGCCTTTCAGACTATGATGCACAAATTATAACACTAAAAGGCTTTTGTACTCAAACAAATGTCACATATAATTACAAACTATGTAGGAAAGTTAATCTAACAGCAATAGAGAGTTTTTAAAGCTTGTCAGGGAACAGGAGTAACATGATATTTATAGTGCCAATAACATAGATGATAAACATAATGCTTTTCTTAAAACATTGAGAGTTGTTTTCCATTAGAAAGTTCTAAATGTGGTACTAGCAGTAACAGGCAGCCTGGGCAGCTGACTAGGGGGATCAGGATATCATGTGGAACAAAGTGAGAATTATATCAAAATGTTAGAAGTAGTCACAATCAGACTACAGTATCCCATTACAGACAGTCTTGTAAGGTGCTTAATGTTATAACGTCAAGTTTAACACATATATTTCAGAACGACACAACACTTATAAGTCACAGAGTAAGTTGACAAGCAAGACATGTGTACACGTTAGCATTCAAATGAGCACTGAGTCCCAGTCTAGCGGCTGCTGCTCAGCTGGCTGCTTAGGTGGCGCAGCTGCTGCATGGCTGGCAGACAGTGCCGCACTTAGAGGACGCACGCAATTGTGTGGCGGCGCTTTGAATGATCGGCGAGTCACAACACTTTTCTCCCCTTTGAAATTGTTGCACTGGTCTTGATGGAGGTGTCCTGGAGATGGCTAACGTCCATAGGCATTGTTTGACTCGCCGTAAAGTCTCGAGGAGGAGGCTTCCTGTTAATAGCTTTGGCTTCGCAACAAAGTTCACTTCATGCATCACTTTGCTCACAAACCAAGTGCTACATGTCATGCACCAACCATGTTGACAAACTTTAGTATTTTGGCATCAGAGGGCAATAGCAAGGTTGTTGATGTTCATTAATCATGCATCCAACATCCATGGGACTTTGTAAACAACAGCAATAAACACAACAGAATCCACTGATCAATTTACTGCTACATCAGCTACAGAGTCCAGTAGTCACACTGTCACAACTATCCCCATTACGTAGTTTCAAGGAAACTGGCGTGTTATGGGCAATTCATGTGCAATAGTTTCTACTACACTTCATGCAAGTAGTATCACAGATCCCCCTTGTCAAAGTGTTTTACTTCTTTCTTTCAGCAGCAAGTAATATGAACTAGTGCAAAACTGATGCCCATTAGTAGGACCAAGTCACGAGCTTCACCATGAGGAAGTAAGGGAAATCTCTTCTCCTGGGGTTAAGAACTCAAGCTTAAGGGCGATTGAAGCTCACAGAAGAGCAGTGGCAGCCGAATATGGATGGCAAGGAGAAACCCCTGCATTAAAGATCCGTAGGGATATCTCAAGCTCTATAGCCAAAATGCACTGAAATGTTGCAGATCCACTCTAAAATTTCCCATACATGCACAGACATCTACAACAAGAGCAGATAATACCACTTGCGGCCATGCAACTATCTTCACAATTGGTATTTCTTACACTATCATTACAGACAATGTCCCTAGTTCTCCTCATCTAACAAAGGGATCCCCTATACTGTAAAACATTGATTTTGATGCACTTCAAATATGTTGTAGAGGCACTTACCCTGAGTACCTGGCTATCCAGTTTTTAGCGACAGGTCTTGGTTTCTGAAAAAATCGTTTTTGAAGTTCATTATGTGATTTGTATATCCGTAACATTACTTATGCTTCGAGGAAGTCAGCATAGCACAGTGGTAAAGGTTCCTGTCTACCACCCTGGAGGTGATTTTTTTCAAAATCAATCGAATTTTTAAATTTTATTTGAAAGAATATCAAAAACAGTGTAAGGTGTGTGAAATTCTAAAGATGTATTCAGTTATTAACTTTTTCAAATATTCATTCCGTTCGTGGTTCACAGTTGGAGTTCCAGATGTTTGTACAACGGTCGCTTCTTGTATTACCTGAACTCGATCTCAGTCCATTATCTCCCCCTCTCCTGTGAATACCGTTAGCCGTAATTGGAATCCCAGCTCCCAGTTGTGGCCAATGAGGATGCAAGTTGCAATCCTTTATGTTTGCATCGAACTACAGCGTCAGTTGCTCGCAAAGCGTTTCTAGTGCCGTGTGTTAGAAAAATTCTGTGAAATGGAAGAATCAAGTGTTTCTGCAGTAGTGCAGACAGAAGAAGATCCACAAATAGAGGAGTTGAACGAAGAATCAAAAGGTGAAATCACAAATCCCATTAAATACGCCAAAAGTCTACTATGCGATTTGAATTTCGTAATGAATACACTGCCTAGCATGATCTCTGCCAATTCCGTTGCAATTTGCAATGAGATATGTATCACAATACAGGATCTCTTGGTCGAAAGACAGATCATTATTGACGATGAATTGATAGATTTCAACAAAGAAGATGAATTGGGAGTATATGATGTGAACCACAATGGAATGAATATTTAACAAAATTAATAACTCAATACACCTTTATTATTTCGCATACCTTACACTGTTTGTTGATATTCTTTGAAATAAAATTGAAAAACTCCGTCGATTTAAAAAAAAATGTACATGAACAGGATTCAAACACGGTACCTCCTGCATGGTAGCCGTGAACCTTTACCACTACACTACACTGACTTGCTCAAAATATATGAAATGTTACGGATTAAAAAAGGGTGCTATGAACTTCAAAATCGATTTTGTCAAAAACCAAGGCCTGTCGCTAAAAAACCAGATAGCCAGGTACTCAGAGTAAGTGCCTCTACAACATATTTGAAGTGCATCAAAATCTGTGATTTACAGTATGGAGGGTCCCCTTGTAAGTTTGAGATGTTCTGCCAGTGAACATCTGATCACCTCCTCTTTTCACTCAGGATTTATTTCAGAGGCAGAGAGTTTGGTCAGAAGCTTCAAGACATGTATGAGGTAAACAGTAATGATATCATCATCCAGGAGAGCCCTTACCAAATTCCTTACCGTGTACAAACTCAATCTCAGTGTGGCCAAAATTCTGCAACGGCACAGACCTTGCATGCTGTTTAACCTTTTTCACCCATCCACACAAACCCACAGCTAATCTTTCTACCCTTATTATTCTGTTGGCTCCCCTGTTTCCATTCACACCTTCAACTGGACACTGGGGTGAACATGATGCACTGTCATAGGTCACTAACATTACCAGGTTTTCGTCATCATGATCAGACAAGGTTGAATAGTCTGCCATAGAACCAGTTTTGGCAGTGACAACAGATGCAACCTGCTCTTCTGCTCAGACCTCACAAGGATTTAAGCAAACATGATTGTAACCCATCCACAGGTCCAAACATGAGGTGTAGACCCCACACACAGGTGAGCACCATCCACAGCCATGCCCTAGTCACACCAGTATTGCAACTTCGAGGAGCTTCTGGAATTGTTCACATAGGCGTTGGTGCCCATGGAGGTCAAACATTTACCACCTTGGAGGCCACCACTCGCTATACCAGAACCAAGCCTGCAGTTCATTCTGTACCTGACAGAACAGCCAGAACCAATTGTGACACTATCAGTATAACACAGGACCCATTAACAGGATGTCCAGTACCCACTTCTCCCCATTCCCCATTATTCATGGAATTATTGGTCCTATATTCTGGATAACGGGAACCGGCATCTGATATCACAACTTATCAACCTCAACAGTTGGTGAGAGACAAACCTGGCATTGAACAGATCCTTGATGAAGCAAACCTATGAGGCTGATAGTCAAGTGCCATAGGATTAACATTATACCAATGCTACTTGACCGTGAACTTTTATGGAGGAGTTATTCAGGTTTGTTTGTTTCCCCCTCCTGACAATTTTTGCTATTTAAACAGTTTTGGCTGTGCAATGGAGTTCACTTCACAAATACCATCGCTTACAAACCAAGTTCTGTGTGTCATTACAGCTGAGCTGCATTGACCACGTTAGCTGACTTAAGTATTTTGGTATCAGAGAATGATACCAAACTTACCACTTAAAAATATCCTATGGGTGAATGTTATTTCTTAGAATGTACTTCCCCGTTGAATGTATGTGAATGAAACTGAAAGAGTTGAATATGTATTGTTTGAAAATTGTGACTGATTTTCTATGGGCAAGTGAGGTGTGAATCTTTAAAGACCGAAATCAATGACAGAATTTGAGGGCAATTCATCAAGTAACTTTCATTTTTGTATAGCATGCATAATAGTACAGATAGGTGCACTGTTTTTGTAGTGGAATGGACCTTGATCCAGTCGATGTGGGCAGTGGAGACTCTAAGTCATGTCTTTGTTCCTCTCCAAGCCACATACTTTCAAAATGTTTGCTGCAATCTCATGTCCCACCAAGTGTGGGGTATGTTCTGTAATAAGGTTTGTTGTGGCGAAAAGCTGTAAAGGTAGTGAAATTCATCATGCACTTTGTGAAGTTAATGCGCCAAACATAGAAAAACGTTTTGTGGCATCACGGCCTGGGTGAAGTCTTTGATTGGATGCCACTTCAGTGGCTTAAAACCAACAGCACTGATTTCCCTGGGGCGGTCACCCATCCAAGTACTGCAGAGCCCAAAATTGCTTATCTTCAGTGATTGGATGGGAACCAGTGTTACTGATGTTGCAAGGCCATTGGTTGATCAAACATAATGAGTGAAGCTGGTGTAAGATAATGGTGCTGTTATGTTCAGAAATGGGTGAACTAATGCTCATAATGAAAAACAAAGTGGTCAGCTGAGTATTGTGATGCAGATCAGATTTGTTTGATAAAAAAAAAAATTAGAGGAAACCCTAGATTCTCCATGTCATGGCTTTATATTCATTTCTACGATCAGTTGTATTCTCCTGTATAAAGTGATTACTGAAGATTTGGATTACCAGAAATTTAGTGCCAGATGCGTGCCTAAATTCCTTTCTGAAGAACAATTCAGCCTATGTTAGCAACACTGTCCCCTCCTGTTCACTATGAAAGAGAAGGTTAATCTTTTCGTCACCAGATTGTGAGAGAAGGTGAGACATGGTTACGGTATGTGAATGCAGAAATAAAACTTTAATCAATGCTGTGCGGCAATACTGGGTCACTGGAAAACCTCACAAAATGTCTTCAAACACTTTCCAGCAGGCAACTCAAGAATTTTGCTATTGGGGCTCTTGGAGAGAAATGCCACAATTAATGCTGAAAGTTACTGTACATCGCTAACAAACTGGAGAATGGTCATCTGACACAAATGTCATTGCATGTTGAGCTTTGGCATGATTTTCTTGCATGGAAGTGTCTACCTGCATATAGTGTGATGTACTGCAACCAAACTGCGAGAGTCCAGATGCCAAGTATTGGATCACCAATCCTACAGAACTGATTTGGTGCCAAACGGTTATCATTCTTTGTTACCTGAAGAAGTGACTCGGTTTGAATCACTTTGGTAATGAAAAGTTGAAAAACCGTAATTGTGGGTAGGCTTCAGTTACAGGCAGCAGATTTCTATAATTTCAGAATTTCCGAGCTCATGAGACACTATGAGAAATGTCTCAATACGACTGGATATCATGTGGAAAAATAAATTAGAGTGTGTACTTTCACATTACTGCTAAACAAATTCTGTAACTTCATTCACATTTAAAAAAAAAAAAAAAAAAAAAAAACAGAAATTACTTTATGAATAGCCCTCACTTAAACTCAGTTGGTAAAATGGCACTCCTTGGATCAGTGGTGGAATACTAGCAAACTGCTTGTCATCAGTGAAAGACAATATTTACTTGACCATTCTTAGCGTATTGCTTTGAGTGTCTACAATCTGTATCAGTTTGTCTTGACAGGACAATACTGTACACTGACATACGACATAATATTTGGTTGTGGATTCTTTTATTCACAGTAGTTTTTTACAAATTTGATCAATACCATTTTCTAAAAAGGGCATCAATAATAGGATCATAATATATACACATAATTTAATGAGCCATATTTTAATAAAAAAAAAACCTCAGAAATTCTTTCTCTTACATACTATTGATACAGATATCACAAGGAAATAGCTTAGCTGGAGCACATACTGAGGCAAAGAAAATCGTAAATATGTTGAGAATAACAGGTACTTTTCATGTAGTTCTCAGTGATTTTTATCTGTGGCTACAGGTGTAAGTGCATCTTTGAAATTTGATATAATGTTTTTAGGATTATTATGAGTTGATGATTCCATTTCTCACTTGATTTTACAACTTCAATATTTAACCCTCTTCATGTGTTCTGAGCAGTGGTCTGTGTCTTTGCTACCTGAGCTCCAGCTGGAGTGTTATGTATTATTAGTGTTGACACCTGTTCAAGTTTGCTAGTTTGTTACATGCTCCATAGATCATTTGAATGACACTTTTATCAAAATAGAAATTCATCCATAGAATGGAAGGAGTTGTCCAGGACAAATTATTTTAGATAAGATTTGCAACTTGCTTTGCTATCTGTTCAAATGGCTCTGAGCACAATGGGACTTAACTTCTGAGGTCATCAGTCCCCTAGAACTTAGAAGTACTTAAACCTAACTAACTTAATGACATCACACACATCCATGCCCGAGGCACGATTTGAACCTGCGACCGTAGCGGTCGCGCGGTTACAGACTGTGGCGCCTAGAACCGCTCAGCCATCCTGACCGGCTCGCTATCTGTCAGATGTTTTATGTTATTGAGCAAGTGATCAAAAATTTTTGTTTCTGCATATTGAACTCCTTTCTGAATCACTGACAACTTTAATAGTGGGTAATAAAGAACTTTTTCCCTCTAGTGTTGTCAGTGTGGACATCACTATTATTTTCAGACTGTGATGGATCATGTCTGACAAATTTCATCAGCGAATATTTGTATTGTGATGGTGCAGTTAAGCTCCTTGAAGAGGTACATACACAACAACTGTGGGTGAACACCACATATTACTCTTACAGCTTGTTTTGATGCAATAAGTACTTTATTTTTAAGTGATATTTACCAGAAAAAATCCATAAGGTTTTATTGAGTGGAAATATGCCAAATATGTCAGGAAGTTGATTCATTTGTTTCCAAGACTAACAATTATATGAAAAGCAAAAGTCATGAATGTTGTTAAATGTGTCTCAAAGGCTATAACAGGCATTAAAAATCATACGTAGCTATGGATAGCAGAGTGACACCAACTGTACCTCACGATGTGGTTGGATTCAAGCAGCCAAGGACACAGACCACCGCACAGAGAACCTGATATTGATAGCTAGATCAGTTAAGAAAATGTTGTGTGCTAGTGGAATTGTTAACTCATCTAGAAAGCCAGACACATTACACTAATGTATCCTACTGAGAAGATCTTGAAAATCACAAGAAAATTCAAAATGCCACAGTAATGCTGCTAAAACATGCTGCTGTTTCTTTTTTAAGTTTCCTACTACTGATCAACAAAAAATTTGCATATAGTGAATCTAGATGAGTAAGTGAAGAATACTGACAATATCTCTTCTGTTGTAGGTGGGTGAATTTCCTCTCCATCTTGCAACACAAGCTGAACATAATGAACTTGTTGAGCTACTTCTTAGATATGGAGCATCTGTCAATGTTGTTGACTCTAATAATAGAAGTCCCCTGATGCTTGCAGCAAGGAATGGAAACATGACCTTAGTTAGGCTTTTTCTGGATTATGGAGCTCAGAGATGTCTGACAGATGGAAATAGTAAGCTTTTTGGTTTCTAGCAACATAATTAGTGATATCTGTGCCATTTTAATTTCCTAAATTTAAAATTGATGCATTATTTATTATAGTTGCATTGTACTTTCATCTGCAGACATGACAGCAGAGGATTATGCTGTTTTGGAAGGGTATCATGAATTGGCAACTGAACTGAAGAAATCAGCAACTCATAATACACTCTCACCGTATGGTAATACAGGAGAAAACAAAAGAAATATACAGAGAATCACAGAGAGGTCAGCTTCTTTGGAGCCTCTATCGAAAGTATCTGCAATAGCAGTGGAAAGGGTATGTTTGTATTTTATATTTTTTGTACATGAACAAATTTTTGAAACTTAAATCACCCACAGAGCTTGTGCTGAAATGCAATAGTGCTTGTTGTCTTTCATTGTGTTAAAATGTGTTATTCCCTTTTAAGTGCTGTAGAAAAAGCCAGCCTTCACTACAAAATTTGTTGAAATATTGACCAACTTGTAAATCTCCCAATAAGTATATTGTAACATTACACAAACACTGTATTAGAATTCCTACTAGTCAACTTTCAATTCACTTTCACATAAAGGAAAATACAGAGACAATGGATGATTTAGTAACAAATACAAACACACAAAATCAGGGGTTACATTAATGCACAGTCTAACAGTGAAGAGTTCCAGAGTCATGAAAGCATTAGAGTGGCCAATGGCCTGCTGCACTGGCTTATACACACCCATGCTGTTTGTGTCAATGTGAGATGGCTGCTTTAGGCTGGCTGTGGAGGCACATGCAGTTTAATTATGCACACTCACTGTATGGTGTTACAACACTCATTCCATCTTGGGGAAAAATGTTCAATATGGAGATATCAGTGTCTTCATCTGAAGGGAATGACTGTAGGAGCAGGCATCATGCTGTCACGGGAGAATATGGTCTGAAATGGCATGGGTATGGACAGGCATGGTGCCCACTGCCCAACGTGAGACCGTAAGGGAGCATCACTGATAGAGGCACCATATTCATGTCAACCTTCAGGTAGGCACTTGGCGATGGAAGTAGCAGTGAAGAAAGAAGTGGCAGCAGCAATGATTACAGCGCCATGGAGGTGTAGGCAGCCCCGTGCTAACTACTCTGCCCAGTGGTGGTGGCACCGAGAACAAACACAGTGCAGGAGCCAAAGGGGGTGTGGACCAAGCCACAGGGTCTGGCATGGATGGTGGAGGCAGCCATGGGGGTGGTGGGGTCTCCAGCACATTGTTTGTTCATGTGAGGGTGGAGCTTGTCATGTTGTTGGGACACCAAGTCATTGGAGTTGTGCACGATGCAGCAGTGGCAACCTTAGCAGGGATAAACAACTGCTGGCACCCACTTAGGGTGCTGGCCAAACCCATGGGCCCAGATGGCAGAGCCCGGACAGATCTGTTGCAAGGCAGGCATTGGCAGGTGGCCAGGCATCAGCCAGAGCAGATGAAGCAGCTTACAGGGCTGTCAGCTGTGAAGCAACTCCACCAGGCTATGGTCACCAACTGGAGTGAACCTATAGGAGCTCAAGAACGTACCAAGGGCTTCCTTGAGAAGGTTGCGTAACGTAATTTTTCATATGAGGTGTGGAAGTACAGACCAGTTGATCCAGCTCACCATTTCACTGACGGTGAAATGGAGAGACCATAACATTCCAAATGCCACTCTTTGCACAAAAATCTTCAAAATCCTGAGAAACAAATTGCAGGCCATGGTCCATCACAAGCATTTACCATAATCCTTCCAAGCACAAAATCTATGCTAGGGCCATGACCATAGCCACCTGTGATGTGGATGGACAACAAATCACGTAAAGCAATTCTGAGAAGACATCAACCACAACAAGGTAAAAGTAGTTAAGGGACAGACCCAAAAAATCAGCATGAATATGCTCCCAGGGGCACTGATGCAGAGGCCCATGGTGCTGCCTGTTTGGTGGCAAACTGTGGGCAGCCTTACACAACATTCGTGATTTCATTGTCAATATCCAGCCAAAACACATGGTGGCAGGCCAGCAATTTTGTACGAGAAACACCCCAATGGCCCAGGTGGAGAACGCACACAACATCCTGCCACAATTTGGATGGGCTCACAACCCTGGACTGACTCCTCAGTAGCAAACAGTAACACACCATCAAGAACTGAGAGGTTCTGGTGGAGAGCATAATAACTGAACAAAGGATACAATGCTCAGCCCACCGGTTTATCTGGCCAGTCATGGTGAACAACCTGATGTAAGACAGGAATCGGCCATGACAGCTTCTGAAATTCGAGAACTGGTAATGGGAAACCATTAACAGTGTTTTGGATGTTGGTGTCTAAATGGCAACACAGTTCATGCTGGTTAAATGCAGGACTGGGGCCAATTGGTAACTGAGAAAGACCAGTTGCATTAGTGTGTTGTGCTGTGGGGTAGAAGTGAATCTCATGGTCATAACATGATAAAATCAGAGCCCAGCATTTTACGTGATGGGTTGCTTTGTCAGGAAGAGAAGCTGGAGGATGGAAAAGAGAAACCAGAGGTTTATGATCAGTAATCAAATGAAATTTAGAACCATGGAGGAAAACATGAAATTTTTTGAGTGCATGCACAATAACAAGGGCTTCTTTTACTATTTGGAAGAAGTGCTGTTGCGCCTGTTTCAAGGTTTTGGAAGCCTACACCATAGAGTGTTCAAAACCATCTGTGTATTTGTGCATAAGAGCAGCCTCAAGCCCATACTGGGAGGAATCTGTGGCCAAAAAAAGATGATGGCCTGGTTGAAAGGTAACCAACCAAGTTGCAGAGTGTAATTTTGACTTCAACAGGGTAAAAACATGCTCATAAATTGGTGACCAGAGAAAAATAACACCTTTACATAAGAGAGCATGAAGGGGCTGAGCCACCATGGCTGCATTGGGAAGAAATGTATGGTAGTATGCAATCTTTCTGAGAAAGGCCTGCAACTCTTTGACATTGGTAGGACATGGCAAAGCTAGAATGGCATCAACATGCTAGAGTAAAGGTCTGATGCTGACATGTGGGGCTTCAGAATCAAGAAAGATGATAGATGGCTGAAAAAATTGTGATTTTCCCAAGTTACAATTCAACCAAGCAGCCAGCAGCACCTTGAACAAGACACAAAGTTTCTGCAAGTGTTCATCTGTAGAGGATCCAGAGATAAAAAAGTCATCCAGGTAGTTAATGCACACCTGCATGGAGGCTGTCAGTTGCTCCAAAATTCACTGGAAAATAGCAGAGGTGCTAGCTCTGCTGAATGGCAGGCACTGGTATTGGTATAACCCTAAGGGGGCACTCACTACAAGGATACATTTGAAATCATCATCCAGCGTCAGTTGCAAGCTGACTTTAGACAAATCTATTTTGGAGAAATATTCACCCCCGGAAAGCCAAGCTAAGAATTCATCCTGACAAGGTAAGGGATAGGTATTAATAGTAGATTATGAATTTACAGACTTTTAAAATCACCAGAGAGCCGAAGGTTGATGTCATGTTTTGCAAAGGTTACCAATGAGGAGACAAGAATGACAACACCCAAGGATGTAAGTTGATGGAGTTCTGTTTTAACTTGCTGCTGTAAAGCAATGGGGATTAGTCAGGTGTGGGAAAAAAAAGAAAAAAAAATGGGAGCGTGCCATCAGTTGCATTGTGATGTGAGCTTTGAAACTGGTAGCTCATCCTTTACCATCTGAAGACAATGAGGAAAATTCTGAGTGGAGCTCATCCAGTCCTTGCTACATAACATGACCCAGTATCAGATGCACTTTGTCAGAAATAGAGAAACTAAAAATTCTGAGGGCATTTAGCCCAAATAATTTTGAGTCTGTATTAATAAATTTGATGTTATTTTTACACCTCTTAATCTGACTTTTGCACTATGATGTGGTATTTACTTTGCCAGGGTATGACCTTTCTACTATAGCCCTTTACACATTTTATGTGGATTTTAAGTATGTATTCCGTTTCCACATATTGTATGTCAGTTTATGTTTTGTTGTCAGACACTCAATTTTACCAGTGTGCCTAGGTGCATATTGATGTTGATACTTATACCAGAATATTTTTATGGTATTATGACATATGCATGGCTGTTAGCATGTTATTATTTTTTATCTTTTATTTATTACATATTCCTTGATACTGGCACATAATCTACTTTTCTCAATTAACACCAAGAGAAACACTGAGCTTAATGACCCCTGATGGAGAGATCACCATCAGTTATGGATAGAAAAATTATGTTACAACATACCATAATTTTTCTATTTGTAACTGATCAGAAGATTGTAGTAACCTAAACTGTTAATTACAAACTGTATAACTTATGTGATCAAGACAGTCCTTTACAAAAGAAACTGTTCTGGCCTTCTGTGCATCCATTCAATATATCCATTATTAGTCAAATTTGGTGTGGGACCCTCAATACACATCCACAACTGAGGTTGCTGTAGATGTTGATGTTGATGTAGATGTTGATGGAAATGCTAATACATACCTGTGCAGTGACCCCTGACTTGGAGGTAGCTAATTTGAATCCTGGTGATGGAAGAAACTTTCACCACCAGTATTGTGTGGCAAGGGGAAAAGATCTGGTGACCAAAGTTCTTGACACGCACACTTCAGCCAATATTCTGGATTAAATTTCAGTTGCTTCATATTGTATTATGAAATGAAGACATGTGACACTGTTATGGTGATTTATCCATCAGGGATCATCAAGTTCAGTGGTTCCCTTGCTGTTAATTGAGAGAAGTGGGCTATGTGCTAGCACTAAGTTTCATTCTCTCCCTTTTATCACACAACACAACACAACACAAAAATAACACCACACACTATAACGCTCATCACAATCACCTACGCTTAACAGATACATCTAAGACACAACTAAGCTTCATCATGTGGAAGTGTGTCATTGTGCACATGGGAGGAAAAGTGTTCATTCTTGTTGGATCATATATTAAGTAATCTTCTTGTTCCATCTCAGATGGATCTTAGGTAGAATAACTTCTAGCAGTTGTCTATGTGAGCTGTTATTTGCCTGATTTTATCTGTGTCATCTATATGGGACAAAGGTATACTGAGATGAATAACATTGATAGTTTCTGCCCTGAAACATGGTCCTTGAAGTTTTCTAAGCTGATAGGATCTTTCTTTAATTATCTTCCAGTTTTGATTTTTCAACCTATCATTTACTTTTTTCATCAGGCAGACAAGCATGTGACCATTTTCCCTGTCTTTCTTAGTATACACTTTATGTCCCCCATCAGTCTGCCCTGACAGAAGTTCCATTAGCATGACAAATTTCAAGTATGGGCTATACAAGTGTTGTGAACACAATCTCTTCTGTAGACTGACTGCAATTGTCCAGTTTTTTTAGTCATTGAATCATAATGTGTCATTTGTTTTACCTGCAGTTGCACCTATGTGGTTACTCTACTTCATATTTGTACACATTTTTGCTCCTAAATTTTTCAGTCTCATGGCTAAAATTAGATGTGACTCAGTAATCTGATGGTCAAATGATACTACACTAATATATCCCATAATTTCACAACTTTTCATTCCTTTATGCTAAAAATCAGTTGCCAGTATTTGCATAAGGCTAATATTTTGTTTAGATCTAACTGGATATTACTAAAGTTTTATCAGACAGGTTTTTGTCATACATAACTGCATAGGATGCTTAAGAAAAGCAGTGATACTGAATCAAAAGCTGTTTGAAGCTCTGAAAACATCAAATCAACCTTATTTCCTCTCCCTGGCATTGAGGATAGTGTGTAAAGAATGCAAGATGAATTTTGTAATTTCAGTGGTTTTGTAATAAGTGCTAATTTCCATGGAGGTATGTCATAATGTTTGAAATTAGAATATATTCTAGAAGTCATCAATAATTCGCAATTCTTTGGATCATTGTGGCTTTCTTTTTGAAGATGTGTGTGACCTGTGGTCTTTTTGAATAATGGAAAACATTGCTCTGGTCAAGGTATCTATTGTAAATTATGGGCAAGAGTGAAGCTAATTCACTATCATACTCTGTACATAATTTAATATGAAATCCATTGGGTACTAAGGCCTCACAGAGTTTTTGCATTTTAAGCTCCTTTTCAGTGCTGTTAGTACAATTTTATATGACTCATCCTAGCAACAGTATGGTTATTGATTCTTGGAGTTTTTAGGTTGAAAATATTGATTAATCTCAGACTGGTTATCTGATCCACTTGCATTTTGTGATCAACCAGCAACATATTTCTGGAGTAGTAGTTTGTAGTAGTTTAGTTGTCCCTTTAGCGAGCCTCTGTTGTCCCACCATGAATTTTAAAAATTGATTGAGTACACTTTTTTTTTTAATTTCGCTCTCACACTCTCTTTCTATCTCTCTCTCTCTCTCTCTCTCTCGCTCTCTCTCTCTCTCTCGCTCTCTCTCTCTCTCTCTCTCTCTGTCTCTCTCGCTCCCCCTCTCCACAATATTGTCCACATCATTAAAAAATTTCAGGCAGTAGATGAGATAATTAGCTATCTGATGACTGATTGTAAATATTTACAATTAGTCATCATTAGTGTACATGTACCTATAGAAGAAAAAACTGATGGTGTCAGAGGAGAATTTTATGTAAAGTTCAATGGCTCTGTGACTTATTTTCCAAGAACAGTATTAAGATGCCTATTTTAGATTTCAGTGCAAAATTAGGGCAGGAGTTCCCCTAAATGGCAAAATTTTGAAACACAATGCACTTACACATACAAATAACAATGATCTCAAAGTAATAGATGTTATTTCATCAAGAAATATGATAGTTAAGAGTACTTGTTTTCCCCATAAAAATATTGATAAACTCACATGAATCTCCCCGAAAGGATTTGCACAAAATCAAACTGACCATGAACTAGTTCAGAGAAATCATCTAACACGCATAATAGATATAAAGAACTGTTTTGGAGCAGACTGTGACTCAGAGCACTTTTTAGTTTAAATTTATTTCTGTGTTCAATAATGCAAACGGTAATAGAAAAAAATGCATACACTTCCAAATATGATACAATTAAACTCACAGATCTCATAATATATGGAGAATTCATACAGGATTTAGGAAATAAAAGTAGTCAAGTTGCTCTCTATCTGGCCAGCCAGACACTGAAATGAAGGATACTGGGAATTTTTAAGGGAGACAATAAAGATATCTCAAAGAAAATTTTAGGATTCTAGTAACAGAGCAAGAACATATGGTTTAAGAAGGACTGAACTAAAACTGTTAGTGATAGAAAGATAGCAAGAATAAAATTCTAGCAAAATCCAAATGACCAGAGCAAATCCATCTTTACCCAAGAACAAAAAGCTTGTTGTACTTTAATAAGAAAGGAAAAGAGGGATTCAGTCAAGGAAGTTTTGAATAAAATAGAAATGATAGGACAGACATCAGAGGTGTTTTCTGAGTATATACAAACAGGATAAAAGAAATAACAGTAACTATTCCTGCAGTTACATGAAATATGTAATTGGGAAACTGATAACAGAACTGACACAATTAAATACAGATGGAAATGCTATGTTGAAGCACTACTAAATAATAATAGTCGTATTAAACAACAAAACATCACAAATATAAACTGCCTAAATACTGATTGACGAACCCTGTCTCCAAGAACTGAAACAAAGTTTGCAGAGATTAAAAACATGTAAAGCAGCTAGCAGTGACTCAATACACACCTGAACCTCGAAAATAAGTAATATGCCTAGACTAGGAAAATTACATAATTTGAATGTCAAGATTTGGAAAGAAGATCAAATTCCATAAGACTGGAAAGATTTTTTAATTCACACAATATATAAAAAAACCAAGACCCATCTATCAGCAACAACTACAGTGGAATGTCATTACTCAACTCTGCATATAAAACACTTACAAAAATTTTATCAAGGCAGCAACCATATCTGTAAGAAGTTACTGATGATGTACAAGGTGGTTTTAGAAGAGATAGTTCAACAGTGCATAATGCTTTCATTTTACAAAACAAAATTTGCATATTCTCAGGAAGTGCGCATGTTTTCTTTTTTTTTTTTTTTAAGCAAAAATACTGGTAAAAATGTGCATTTAAACTTTGGAGTTAAAGTACAAGACAGTCTCTTAGAATTGTTCTATGTTACTTCTGTAGTCAAACAGGGAGATGCTTTATCACCATCACTTTTCAACCTCATTATAGAGGAGATCATCAGGAAAATAAAATAATCGCAACTTATGACAATGCCAGAGCACAACTGTAACATACTGGGATATGCAGATGTCATTGTAATCTGAGGAGAAAATTAACAAGAAATTAATCCACTCACCACAATATTGTGCAACAGGTTACAAAGAACAGGACTAGAAATTACTAACAGTAAAATCAAATTTTTCATTGTCTCATGGCAAATTAAATTAAATCATACCTTTAAAATTGGTGCAGAGAAAATTGAAACAGTAATTAAGTTTACTTATCTCGAAACCTCACTAACTATAGACAACAGTGTTAGAGAAAAAATAAATAATAGACTGTGATTGGAAATATTAAAAAGCAAACTTATTACAGGAAATTCAAAGATTCATGTACGTAAAACTATTACCATACTTATGGTGACATATCTTTGTCAGACATTGACATTAGCAAACTCATAAGAAGTAAAATTAAGAGTTTTTGGAAGAAAAATTTTGAGAAACATATGTGGCGGGATTCAAGGTAAGAAGACAGCAGAATGGAGATATTAACAAACAAAGAAATGCGTGACCTGTGTGGAGAACCAGAAATTGTAACCAAAATTAAAGCTAGATGACTTCATTGGATTGGACATGAGCTTAGAGCTTCAGAAGAACAGAAATCTGTCATTTATGTACAGAACATACTCAATGAAGAAGACCTCTTGGAAGACCAAGACTACATTACTTTGACAACATCAGAAAAGATATGAAAATCTTACATGTGATGCATTGGAAAATTAAATGCCAAAATAGAAATACCTGGCAAAAAATTGCGATATGAGCGAGTAAAGCTTGCTACTACTACTACTACTACTAATAATAATAATAATAATAAAAGACCATGATGCTGCGTGCCTATAATCCTACCATTATCATCAACCCAAGTGACAAATAATTAGAATGCAAATGTGCCGAATTTCTTATGAACCTGAAAGGTACCGTATATGAAGATTTTAGCTTATTTACTTACACATTTCAAACGTTCTTTTCTTTTTTCATTGTTGTTTTAATGCTTTCCCATTTAAAGTCACTTGACCATAAATATTTACTATTTAACTGATAACTGAACTGTAAGTTTGAACTGTGACTTATTTATTTCAGTGCACCACATTCAAAGATGATGGAACAGAGACTCATGAAGCTCATAACATCTTGAATGAAAACAAACTGCAAGAATTGTGTGATAAGTCACAAGTTAGTGTAGTTCTTTACATGATGCTCCAGATAATGTATATAATGAATAACAATACCTTTTCAGAAATGTCCAAAGAGCATAAAGAATTTACTTCTGCAGTACTTATTATTATGTTTCTTTCCAGAGCCCATCTTTGGAACTTCAGGAATTTGTACAGCCATCTGATGATGAAATAAGTGAAGAGAGTGGCAAAGATTTAAGAGCAACTGAGAGACGTGAGGAGGATTCTCCCAGGTCCTGCATTATTCCACCACCCTGTAAGCCACCTCGTAGCTGGGATTTCATACAGTCTGGTGTCATGGATGACCACAATGTACTTGTCATTTTAAAAATTAACATATTCTGTATTTTCTGTTATACAATTTAGTTCTTGGGATCTAGACTTATTTAAAATGTGGAGTTATTCATTCTCAACTTTATCTTGCCTACCATTGTGGGATAACAAAATATTGTTTATGAGTTATGATATTAGTGTAGAATTCTTTCCAAGAAACAAAAGTTGCTGTTACAAGGAAATTGCCTAATATTTTATCTGTAACTGTTTTTCAGTATTTGCAAGTAAGGGCAATTTTGTCTATGTATGTATCATGGGAATCATACGTAAAGGAGATGAATGTGATAATCAACAACTTATACTGAAAGAGAAACAATGGTATGAGTAAAGACAACCACTCACCTTAATGATGAAGTATTTCATAGTGCATAAGCCATAAGCACACAAACAATACATTAATGACCATGTGTTAGCTTCCAAACTTGCATTATACCTCAGATAACTACTTGTCTCAGTCTATATGAGTGAAGTGAAAGTGAACAATCAAGTGTAAACATAAGGCAGCAGGAAGAATAGGATGAAACAGTAGATGAGGAAGGTAGCAAATATATAAAGGATGACAGTTTCCATAGCTGCAAGTAAAGTCAGTAGCAAGCTATGTATTATACAGCATAGTTGATGGTCTAGGGTGGGCACTCCCAGGAAGATACTGAGATTGAAAATATATGAGGACAAGGGGAAATGTTCTCTACCTGTCTGTTTATCTAGGTAAAAGGCTAATTTTTTTCATGTCTCAGATTTTGGTTTATTGCAGAGAGTCTGTAGAATACCCATAATGTTTCCAGTCATTAAGTTCTCTACATGTGTGAATAGCTGAAAGTCAGAGGGTAAGAAATCTGGTAGAGAGGGTGGATTTCCCCACAGCTAACACTTTTTATCTGTCAGTTTTACCATGCTTTTGGCACATTTTTGTGCAGGTACATTGTCCGGATGAGATTTGTTGTTTGTTATCTTTTGAAATTTGAGACATTTTTCATACTCTTTGATACACATGCTACCTCAAGCAGCACTATACGATCTCCATCCACACCCTGCTGTTCCTCTCCCTCTGCATCCCAGCCTCTTCCTTACCTCCACCACCTGGTTGCTGCTCTCATCATGCACTACTGCTCAAAGTCTGACCTCAGCAGCCAGAGACTGTGATCATGTGCATGTCAATTGTGTGTGTGTGTGTGTGTGTGTGTGTGTGTGTGTGTGTGTGTGTGTGTTTGTGTGTGCATGTGTGTGTGTGTGTGTGTGTGTGTTGTCTATTTCTGAAGAAGGCCTTGTTGGCCAAAAGCTTATTTTCTGACGTCTTTTTGTTGTGCCTATCTGCAACTCAGCATCTCCACTATATGCTGAGTAACAACTATCGTTTTCTTCATATTGTCATGTTCCATCCTGGATTTTCAATAGTTTCAACATATGTATTTAAGCAACTGTTTATTCAATAAATTATCAATCAGTTGTGTATAACTATTTTACCTGTGCTTGCCCTAGTTTTAAAATTACCCAGACTCCAATTTCACAACATTTTTGCTAAAGCTAGAGGAGGTTCTTGGTTCACTTTATAGGAAATACAAAAAGTTAGTTATATGTGGTGACTTCAATATTAATTGTATAAGTGATTGTGCAAGGAAGAGGATGCTGGTAGACCTCTTTAATTCATATAATCTTATGCAAACCGTATTCTTTCCAACGAGAGTGCAAGGGAACAGTAGAACAACCATAGACAACATTTTTGTTCATTCCTCATTACTAGAAGGGCATTCTGTTAGCAAAAAGGTGAATGGCCTTTCAGATCATGATGCACAAATTTTAACTTTAAAAGATTTTTGTGCTGCAACACATGTTAAATATAGTCATCAGCTGTTCAGGAAAGCTGATCCAGTTGCTGTAGAGACCTTTGTAAACCTTATAAAGGAACAAGAGTGGCAAGATGTTTATAGCGCTGATACAGTAGACGATAAATATAATGCTTTTCTCAAGACTTTTCTCATGCTCTTTGAAAGTTGCTTTCCATTAGAACGTTTAAAACAGGGTACTAGCACAAACAGGCAGCCTGGGTGGCTGACTAGAGGGATAAGAATATCTTGTAGAACAAAGTGGCAATTATATCAAAACGTTAGAAACAGTCAAAATCTAAATGCAGCAGCCCATTACAAACAGTATTGTAAGGTGCTTAAAAATGTTATTAGGAAGGCAAAAAGTATGTGGTATGCAGATAGAATAGCTAAGTCTCAGGATAAAATTAAAACCATATGGTCAGTCGTAAAGGAAGTTGCTGGTCTGCAGAGACAGGTCGAGGATATAGAATCAGTGCATAGTGGGAATGTCCGTGTTACTGATAAGTCACATATATGTACAGTATTTAATAATCACTTTCTGAATATAGCAGATGAACTAAATAGAAACCTAGTCCCAACAGGGAATCATATAGTGCTCTTAGAAAAAAGTGTTCCGAGACTGTTACCTGAAATGCTCCTCCATGATACTGACAAGAGGGAGATTGAGTTAATAATTAAATCACTAAAGACCAAGAACTCTCATGGATATGACGGGGTATCTAGCAGAATACTGAAGTATTGTTCTATGTACGTTAGCCCAGTTCTCAGCCATATCTGTAACTTTTCCTTTAGGAGTGGTCGGTTTCCTGACCGATTAAAGTACTCGGTAGTGAAGCCACTTTATAAAAAGGGAGACATTGATAATGTTGACAATTTTAGACCTATTTCTATGCCATCGGTGTTTGCTAAAGTTATCGAGAAGGTTGTATATACAAGGTTACTGGAGCATTTAAATTCACATAATTTGCTGTCAAATGTTCAGTTTGGTTTTAGAAATGGTTTAACAACTGAAAATGCTATATTCTCTTTTCTCTGTGAGGTTTTGGATGGATTAAATAAAAGGTTGCGAACGCTAGGTGTTTTCTTTGACTTAACCAAGGCTTTTGACTGTGTTGACCACAAAATATTACTGCAGAAGTTGGACCATTATGGAGTAAGGGGAGTAGCTTACAATTGGTTCGCCTCTTACTTTAAGAACAGAAAGCAGAGGGTAATTCTCCGCAATATTGAGAGTGGTAGTGATGTTCAGTCCCAATGGGGCACTGTTAAGTGGGGCGTTCCCCAAGGGTCGGTGCTGGGGCCACTGCTGTTTCTTATTTATATAAATGATATGCCTTCTAGTATTACAGGTGATTCAAAAATATTTCTGTTTGCTGATGACACCAGCTTGATAGTGAGGGATCTTGTGTGTAATATTGAAACAGTAACAAATAATGTAGTTCATGAAATAAGTTCGTGGCTTGTGGAAAATAATTGGATGCTAAATCACAGTAAGACTCAGTTTTTACAGTTTCTAACTCACAATTCAACAAGAACTGATATTTTGATCGGACAGAATAGGCATATTATAAGCGAGACGGAACAGTTCAAGTTCCTAGGCATTTGGATAGATAGTAAGCTGTTGTGGAAAGCCCATGTCCAGGATCTCATTCAGAAGCTAAATGCTGCTTTGTTTACCATTAGAACAGTATCTGAAATAAGTGACACTTCAACACGAAAAGTAGTCTACTTCGCATATTTTCATACGCTTATGCCGTATGGTATTATTTTTTGGGGTAATTCTTCTGATTCAAAAAGGGTATTTTTGGCTCAAAAATGGGCTGTTCGAGCTATGTGTGGTGTAAGTTTGAGAACCTCTTGTCGACCCCTATTCAAAAATCTGGGAATTCTGACATTGCCCTCACAGTATATATTTTCTTTAATGTCGTTTGTTGTTAGCAATATTAGCCTATTCCCAAGAGTTAGCAGCTGTCACTCAGTTAATACTAGGCAGAAATCAAATCTGCATGTAGAATGCACTTCCTTGACTCTTGTGCAGAAAGGAGTGCAGTATTCTGCTGCATCCATTTTCAATAAGCTACCACAAGAACTCAAAAATCTTAGCAGTAGCCCAAACACTTTTAAGTCTAAACTGAAGGGTTTCCTCATGGCTCACTCCTTCTATTCTGTCGAGGAGCCCCTGGAAGAGCTAAAAAATTAAGCAAATTCCAGTGTTACATTGTTGATTTTCTTCATTTAAACTTACGACTTGTCACCTGAATATGTTTTTTTATATTTCATTTTATCTGTTTCTAATATCGTGTTATAATTTCATGTATTGACTCGTTCCATGACCATGGAGACTTCTCCTTAATTTGGTCCCACGGAACAATAAATAAATAAATAAAACCTGTAGCAGTTGTGTAGATCTGACTGTGAATTGTCCTCTAAACAAATAAAAAATGTGAGCAAATGATGGCTCTGTGTGGTCTGCAGCAAATGGTTGTCCTAAAAGATCTAGTAGGGAAGCCTATTTACGGATCTGCTGGACAATTGCTAACTTCAACCAGGAGTGGAAATGGTATTTTTGGTTTCTGAATTTTCTCATCTCTGTTACTTTTCATGCAGATAAATACTACCGGAGCTGAACATTATAAGGCTCTTAATCTTTATGTGAGTGGTTTAAGAAACCAAATGCTAAGCTGAGAACAAGTGGATCTGGACCTGTTGCACTCAGCTCTGTCTGCTGTTGCTGATTCGATTCCAGCCATTGCTGTGGCAATGTCAGTTGTTTGTGGAGCTGTTCTCGATGTTATATTATCTGCCATTGATGCGACAACAGTTGCTGCTATTAGAAAAAAAAGTTGCAAATACTATAGCCTCATTAATTTTCAGTATATTTTAAATAAACTATTTAGTGCAATGGAGACTGAATGGAATTTGCATTTTTCCTGCAATTGAAAATTATGTAATTGAACATAATGCCCTTGTTATTCCCCGAATATCAGCTTTGTAGTCTCATGTTGCCAATACTAATACCACAAAATACTTCACTGGTACTGATTCGCATAGACTGACAATTCCTTATTGCTAAAAAACGTAATTATAGGTGACAGAATGAGCCATCTGAATCAGTTCATGCATTGTGTTGTATAATTGGAACCAGTCTATGACCAAAATAAGAAGTGATTTCAAGAGAGTGTGTAGAGTTATTACTATGAGTTGTCAACAGTTGCAACATGTTGACTTGTGGTGTAGATATTGCACCCTCTAATGAAACTGACTATCTGGCAACATGGCACGAGGTGATCAGAACAAAGTATGGTCTCTGTGTTTTGCTGTGACTCGCTGTCTGCCAGTCACCATATACTGATGAAATCTCATCCTGAAATTATTTATTTGCAGCTATCTAAGCTGTCATTAAAATTGTACAAATGTAGGATTGTTCCTAGATTGATTTTAAGTGACACATGCCACATCAGTCTTCAATACGACAGTGAATTCAGTAATTACAAAGGAAAACAATAAAATGCTACTGGTGAATATGAATTGTGATCACAGCAATTAATAACTAAAAGTCTGAATGTGTGAAAATTCATCAGCAATGTTCTCAAACAAGCTTTATTACTCGCAAGAGTTAAGTTAATGTGTAACCCAATAAAGTTTTAAACTAAGTTCATCATTGCTAATATCACAAAGAATTTAAGGTCTGTACACCATAACGCACACTGCATCAAACTTAAAAGTCCACATGCCAAATTCTATCAGTCCTGAACCTTCACTCATAAATGTTAGAGAAGTCACACTTCATGAAAATATCAGTCCTTTAAAAAAACAACCATCAGGATTCATGATAAGTTGGCTAACACCTATAGATTTACTGCCACTTTGAATGGTTGATTCTGAGCTGAAATGTTGTGATCAATGTTGTGCCATGAGCATAGCATATTGCAGAAGGAGTTATGTAGTGACACAAATTATTGGTTGTCATAATGCAAAACCAGGCTCTGGGGACAGACCTGTATGGAATACCACTGCCAGTTTCAACTAGTTTTTTATTTAGAGAGTGGGCATTCTATTGTTTAGATAAGAAGTATTTGCAATGAATGTGTTTTCAGGTACTCCATAAAACTCAAGTTTTTCTACTAAAATGTTGACGCGAGTCCTAGCAAATGCTTTGTCTTGATCTCGTAACACAAGTGATATCATGTTTCTATTTTTGAAAGATCTGCATTAGTATTTTTTTTATCATGTGAAAATTAAACTGGCTGTTACAAAGGAAGTCACAGATTCCTTTTACACACTGCCCCTCCACTATATACCCATGCACCAGAGTTCTAGGAGAAGGAGGCTTTGCCTTTCTGGGCAGTAGTAAAGATGCAAGTGTTACTGAGACTTAGCCTGAATTCCGGTGGTGAATTGTAAGTGTGGCTTCAGTACTTAGTAAATTTTAGATTCTGATTCCTCTTTGAATTGGTTTACAGCCAATAAACTCCTATGTAATCCATGCAAAACACAACACCTCCCATAGAGGTAATCCAGGGATACAGAAACAAAACTTGTGAATTGTGTAGATATCTGTACTCACTCAAACCCCCATTGGAAGGAAACATAACCATTTCTGAAAAATGATACACTGGTTATTATAGCTCAGGTGAAATTAAATGTCGTGGTGACTGATGACTATCTCCAGGTGCCACATTTTGGTCTATTCTGTTCGCAACATAACAAGCTTGTATTGGGTCATTCACATATTTAACATTTTAAAAGTACTCAAAATTTTTTATAAATTGTGAGTCTTTTCATAAGGAGCATTGTCATCTCCTTCTAACCATGTTAAGAATATTTATTAATATTATACTTCTGGGTGTTCTGCTGAGTTAGTTTCTCCATTTTATGCACAATATTTTGACAACTGACCATGCTTTCCTATTGAGAGGTGCTGTGAGTTTTGTTGTTATGCGGTTTCACTTTTCAGAACACCTTTAAGCGCATTATTAATCTATTGTGACAAGGAAACCTGAGAAATCAAGACTATTAAAAGTGTGGGAAAATAGATTGCTTCTTACTTTAAAGATGACACGTTAAGTTTCAGACAGGCACAGTTAAAAGACACCTACACACAAGATTTTGACCAAAACCTTCATAAGAAAAAGGGAAACACACACAACTCAAGCTGCTGGAGTTGGTGGTATTGTATGCATGAGGTGTGCTTGAGTGTGTGAATGAATGGTGTATGTTCCTCTTTTTTCTGAAGAAGTCTGTGTCTGAAATCGTTTGTGTGAGTGCCTTTTGATTGTGCCTGTCTGCAACTTGACATGTCATCTTTATGGTAAGCAGCAACCTATATTGCCTTCATTGTTGATATTTCTACATGAAGTTTCCATTGTTACATCAAGAATATTTACAGTTATGAATTTGTACACCTATGTTTGATGCAACATTGACAATAATAACTCAGAAATAGTTGTTAGACAGGAAGCTCACCAACATAGAAACAGAACTAAGATTGAGTAAGATATACCAAAGTCCATTTTATTGGGAATGAGAAATTAGAGAGTCCCAGTTAGAGTCTGTCATGAGTTATCATGCTCTCCTTAGTTCATATGACTAAAAGCTTTTAAAATTGTATAACTTGTCATCAGGCAACCCATTATACAAAATTAGATTAGTTTTTATTAATCCACAGATTCTTTACATTGGTATAATACAGTTTTAAAACATTTATTGCTTTACTAAATACCTCTTTTTTGTCATTAAAAAAGTGCAGGCAGGCATCAGTACTAATAAGCAACCAGTCTGGATAATCAATGGCATTAGAATGTTATGTAGGAAGAATTGGGAGCTTTATCTTAATACAAGCTGTCAGGACAAAGTTACAACAGTGTGGGCAATTGTGAAAGAGAGACCAGGGCAAAATTTGGGTGCCCAATGCATGGCAGTCTGTTATGTTAGAGTGAAACTCTTAGAGGCCAACCAGAGTTGTGTAAAATATTTAATAATAACTTATTGTCAATAATGCTCATTAAGGGGACATTGTATGTCGTATGACACCAATGTTAAATTATCGAATTTTGTGACCCATTATCTTGGAAACTTTTTAGGACACTAACATACAATTTTCGATAATTATTGAATGCACCTTTCTAGATACACTGAACTAGAATTATTACTAAAATTGTATTGTGGGGCATGTTATTGTTTTTTTCCAAACACTCAATTTTTGACAGGATTTTGTAAATAAATGAACATAAAAACAAAACAACTCAGGATATTTTAATTACTGAAGTTCCATATGTGTTGAATCTCACACTTGGCATGCTGTGAAAATTTAATGTCTCTACCATCAGTACTTTCTTTGAAAATGGGTTATTTATTGCAAAAAATGTAGTTCAGAGATTTTGAGGTTTAAAACTTTTTTTTTACAAACTCTTATACAGATTTACATTTCTACATCTTTTATGCACTAGAATTGCCCTGGCCCATAGTTTGTGTCTTCTTCAGTGTCACAACAGCCCAGTGCTTGCTGCCTCCTTTTTTTTCTTGCTTCTTTTGTCATTTGCTGAACAGCTAACCTTGCTTGACGTACACAAAGCTCATCCAGTTCCCACTGTCCTTTAGCTGTGTTCTATCCAAGTCTTACCCCTAACTTCTCCAGAACCTTGAGTCTTTCATAGTTCCCACCATTAAAAGTTATTACAGCATCAGACACTGCTAACTTTAGAGTCATAAGGCCAACAAATACATATTTAGGCACATGGCACCACACAAGATTATTGAAGGACTGATTCACATTCTGGGTCTTTCCATGTAAACTTTTCTTTAATATCTCAGGATTTGCCAAATTTTTGTAAATAGGTTTGATTGCCTCCATTACTGCCAAAGGAAGAGAATGTTTATGTGTAAATTCATGCAGGGTGCCAGAAAATTCGGCTTCGCTATATTCACACCAAGTGTTTGGTGGAGGTAGACACAAAGCATGACATGGCTTTTCATCAGGTGATATTTAATGAAAGAAAGTGCTCCACACAGCTCGTTTCATCTTCTCTAAATTGTCACAGTTATCTCTAATGGCCCTCCCATAATATTCCTGTAATTCATCAATTAATTTGTCCGTTAGTCTACCAGCACATGTTATTGTCTTGCCATCAGACAGTTTTGTGTTACCCAGCTTGGTTTTTAGGTTATGCAGATATGTTCCCATCCTTTTCTTGATTTGTCCTAGACAAAAACAAAGCAATTCACAGCCTTCTAGACTGTGTAGTTCCCAAGATATGACTGCTCAACTGTGGCAGTATATGCGTAGCCGCGAAATTTGACAGTCACATGTCAACATTCAAAATATTATTTGAAGGTCTCACAATTGTCTGATTTTAATGTATTATATACCAAAATGTTCAGGAAAGTCCAAAGTACATTATGGAGTATAAAACAGAAAATGTCAAATTTCAACGAATTCCACATACAATGTCCCCTTAAATCAAAATTACCAAGTGAGGTGGCACAGCGGTTAGCACACCGGACTCACATTTGGGAAGATGATGGTTCAAACCCACATCTGGCCATCCTGATTTAGGTTTTCTGTGATTTCTTTAAATCACTTCAGGCAAATGCCAGGATGGTTTCTTTGAAAGGGCTTCACCTACTTCCTTCCTCATCCTTCCCTAATCCGATGGGACTGAAAACCTTGCTGTGTGGTCCCCTCCCCCACTTCAGCCAACCAACTAACTAAAGCAAAATTTAATTTGTACAAGCAAATATGTAGAACTCTTAAAAACTCGTGTCCCAAGAGAACTACATCACAAGAAGGTATAGGAAACAAGAAAAGTTGGAACTGAATCTGTAATTACATCATTAAAGATTAAAGACTCCATTGGATATGATGAAATTTCAAGTTGGATTATGAAGATTAGTACATCGTACATTCGTTCTGTGCTCAGTCACCTGTGCAATCTGTCTTTCTGGTTTGGTCAATTTCCTGACAGACTAAAATATTTTCAGTGAGTCAACTTTATAAATCGAATGTAAAAGATAATGTAGAGAATTACTGGGCAGTTCCTTTGCTACCAGCATTTTCAAAAGTTTTTGAGAAAGTGATGTGTAAAAAAGTATTAGCACATCTCAGTACATGTAATTTGCTGTCAGACTCTCAGTTTGGATTCAGAAAGGGAGTATCCACAGAAAGTACTACTTATTCTTTTGTGTGTGAGACACTAGAAGGGTTAGACAATAGGTTAAGTATGATAAGATAAGCACCACCATTCTGGCCACAGACAGGCCAGTTAGGCCTGGCTGATCACCATGTCATCCCATTAGCCAATGGCATCTTGTGGATGGATTATGGAGGGCTTGGGGATTAGCCCATCACACTCCCAGTTGTTGTTGGGTTAGTAAACCTGTTTCTACTATTACTTGGTCAAGTAGTTCCTTCACTGGTATCACCTGTTTTAGTCCTCAGGCCAAGAAAAAATCCCAGGTGGTACTGGGAATCAAAGCCAGGTCTCCCATATGGCAATGAGCCATGCTGACCACTCAGCTGTGGAGATGGACAAATTGAGGGTAGTATATATCTTCTTTGATTTAACAAAACCATTAGATTGTGTAGATGTACAATACTTTTGCATTAAATGGATTATTGTGATATTAGAGAAAAAACTCAATAATGGTTTACTTCAAATCTTGAATGAGGAAGCAGAGCAGAACATTGTCCTCCAGTGTCAACAAACACTTAAGAGATTTGAATCTAATGAGAATCATGTAAAGTGATGGGTGCCGCAGGGTGTTCTGGGTTTATAAAAATGACACAAGTGTAATTGCAAAAGGTGTGAAACATAATATAAGTCATATAGCTAATAGGATAGTCAGTAACATCAGCATGTCGCTTTCAGGTAACAAATTAATGCTTAGCTGTAATAAGACACAATGTAAACAGTTTCTGAGATGGAACTCTTGTAAAACTGAATTTTACTATTGAAAGGCAGTCAAGCAGCCTGTGAATTCACCCATTTTAAATTATGAGGACCAAAGGTAGGTGCAAGGCTATTTTGGAAGTATCATCTTCAAGATCATGTGCAGAAACTGAATAGTCCTGTCTTTACTCTGAGGATGATCTCCATTGTCTGTGACACTGATACACAAAGGCTATTTAGTTTGTTCATTTTCACTCTATTATTTCTTGAGTAGTTTTAATTTGTAACAACTATATACATTCACTGAGAATATTCGTAGCCCAGAAACAGGCAGTCAGACTGATCTGCAATGTTAGTTCACAAACTTCATGTAGATCATTGTGCAGGTGTCTTAGAATCCTAAGTCTGCTGTCCCTGTACATATATTATGGGTTTTGTTGCTGACAATATTGACTCAAACAGAAGGAACTGCAAGAATGATTCAGTGAACCCTAGGTGTAAAAATGATATACATTTGGATAACATTCCCTTACGCATTTACAGAAGGTTATGCACCATGCGTCAGAATTTATATTCTATTACCTTGCAGCAGAACTGAAAAATTGCATGGTTTTGAATCCAAGTTGAAAGGTTTTCATGTAGCACACTCCTGCACAGGAGTTCCTCACAGTATTTGATAACTTTTCTCTGTAATGCATTATTTGTAAACTCTCTGTTTTTGTGTTTTATTAATTCTTTCTTTATAAATTTTCTAATCAGCATTCTGTAAACTATGCAATGACTTGTTCCATGACCAAATAACTTTGCTTGTAAATAAATAATCACATATCAACTTGATACAACAGTAAAACATAATTCAGATCTAATAAACATGTGGACATAGAATTACAGATCCAACTAATTCTAAAACCAATATTACATTGTTTATTTACATCATATCAAGAGTCACTGGATACTTAAGTGTTCTCCACTATATGAAATGTTGCAATCACATTAATGTTCAGCATCAACATGTAATAACCACTCACAGATGGCAGGCAGCAGCACTAGCAGTTGAGGGTTTATAAAACGTGTAGGGGGTACACGGAAAACAGTGCAGTTGCTTTCATAATGCAGAAACAGTGTGATTTATCTGACTTTCAGAAGCGTATGATCATTGTCTTTCAGGCCAAGCATGGAAGCATTTCTGTAATGACTAAGTTTTTAAACTGTTCGTGTGCCACCATGGTTAAAGTATACCTTGCATGGCAAAATGGCGCTATCCAAAATCAGTGCCGAGGTGACAGTGGTGCACCATGGGCCATACGTGATGGGTGAACAACAGCTGTGGAGATATCTATGGTCAAATACACATGCAACTGTTTAGCAAGTGACCACCAAGATGAAGTCATCCCATTCCAACAGCATCTTCTCAATGACTGTTCAGCAAATGTTGCTGCACATGGATCTTCACAGCAGGCACCTGTTTCTTGCACCCGTATTGACTGCTGTTCATCAGTGATGATGGCTGGAATTTGCACATCAGTACCACAACTGGACATCCACTGAGCACTGAGTGGCAACAAGTGTCCTTTTCAGATGAATCATGTTTTATGCTCCATCAGACAGATGGCCATTAACATGCGAACTTTCTGAAAGCAAACACCATCCAAAAATCATCATAATGTTATGATTTGGAGAATGTTTCTGTGGTATTGCCTGGTTAATCTCATCATTTTGGGCAGTACAGTGGATCAACACACGTATCATTGCAGACTATGCCCACCTCTATATGCAGTTTGCATTTCCTCAGCACAATGGCACCTGCAAGCAGGACAATGCAACATGTCACACAGCTAGCAGCATACATGCATGGTTCAAAGAGCAGCAGCCTGAGTTTACTGTTCTCCCATGGTCATCAAACTCCCTCAATTTAAACCCAGTTGAGAATCTGTGGGACCACCTCAATTTGGCTGTTCAAGCCGTAGATCCTCAGCCGAGAAACCTAGCATGCCTAGCCATGGCACTGGAGTCAATAAGGTTCCACACTCCTGTCAGTACCTTCCGAAACTTCACTGACTCTCTTTCTGCATGTCTTGCAGTGGTCTGTGCTGTAAAAGGTGGTTATTCAGGCTTTCGACAAGTGGTCACACTAATATGACTAGATAGTGTATTATCTGTCAATGAAATTTTATCCAGTTAGATGATCAATGGCTAATAAAAATTCTTGACTCTTAATCTGATATTATAAAACTGCCAAATACATTTTAAAGTGCTGAATATTGGTCGTATGAAAGTTCAAAACTTATTAGCAGTTTTAGAAAATGTAATATTTGAACCCAATATTGATAATACTGCCCTGGAATACTTGTCATTCTTACTACATTTATTCTTGTGTTAGAAATTTTATAGCATGAGAGATGTGTTGCTTATGGCCAGTATCATATCAATAATTCATTTGACATTTTTCATTATTCACTGTTTGCCAGTTGCTATGGAACAAAGACATTGTTGAACAGGAACAATCACAGGCAATGATGGATGACATAAAACACAGTAAATATGTAATAGAAGTGGAGTGGTATATTTATAATGAAAATGATGCAGATTTCACTATATGAGAAAGCAGGATAAGAGACATAAACAATGTTCATATCTGACACAGGTCAAAATCCCAACAGAAATATTGATATTGGACTCTCAGTAAGGAATATTCCCTCCTCAGGCACTAATGCACATTTTGCACCTGTTATTCATGCTGGCTACACAACTGTTAAGGTTTAGCAAAGAAGATCACCAAACAGCAGTATGTTTTCAGAAGTTTTTATTTTATTTATGCTACCAGTTTCAACATCTCAATAATGCCATCTTCAGGCCCTGCATGTTGGAAACAATGAGTACACATGTAATGTATGTCAAGATATACCACTAGCTGACATTACAGAGAATGAAGCATTATAGCACAACTCCATAAAACTTAGGAAATGCATTAAGAGGAGTACCTGTGCACACAAAACACAACAGATCAGGATCTGTGCAGATACTAGTTAGCATCAAAACTATTTTTAAATCAGAGTTATAACAGAACATGTCAAAAAAAAGATGATACACAAAATCAGAAACAAATAACGCTTGTCTGATTTTTTATTATGTATAAAAATATCCATAACTCTTGTAAATGTGACTGGCACTAGTTCTTAGAAAAAATACCTTCATTCAGATTAAAAGTCACGATATGACGTTTGGAACACACAGTAGTGTGCATATCTATTGCCCAAGTATATCATCACTAGTCATATATCAGAATTAGTTGTCACAGTATCAAAAAAATCCAACCAGAGGCAAAATCCCAGTGGCCGTCAAATTACTAAGGGAATAACAGTAAGCAAAGAATGTGCTAAGTATACTCATAAAATACCCAGAGGGCATGAAGTTATATACCAAATAAAAAACTGAAAAGAGACTAGTTGTCACTTAAACATTGATTAAACAGTGGGCAATTACTAGGGTGGAACAAACTAGGAGCCCCAAGTACCATATTAAGTGGGAGGTGTCCCCAGACAATCTCATTTGGCCATGTAATTACTATTCCCTTGGGAATATAAGATATCATACTATTGACCTATATATAGCATAACAAAACCCATCCAAATAGGAACTAACACATAGCGAGCTGTTTCGCAAGAAATGGTATGGGGACAGAACAGGTTAAAAGTAGGGCCAGTGTGTAAAAACCAACAAGACCACAGAGTATAGGCACACTAGTTAAGGAACATACTGGTGTAAAAGGAGCAAAATATGTGATCAGAAAAGAAGTTTTTAAATGACCTCATACTACAAAACCAATCATGGAATGTAACAATATTAAATCAAAGCCTGCTGAATAATAAGGAAAAATAGGTGACTAAAACACCCAATGTAGTATCATGACACTACATATGCCAGGAGTCTTGTACTGCACAGTAAAACTTGTGAGCCACAACAGTAGCACATAACATACTAAAACTCACAGATATCATCAGGTCAACCATATACTATAATTTTATGAGTTTTAGGATTTTTTACTGATGTCAGTCTGATGATAGCTGTAAGTTTTGAGTATATTATGGGCTACAGTTGTGGTTCACAAGTTTTACTGTGTGGTTTGAGACTCATCACATATATAGTTTTGTGGTACTACATTGGTTGTTTTATTCACCTTGTTTTCCTTATTTTAGAAGGCTTGGATTTAGTATTGTTCCATTCCATGATTGGTTTAAAGTATATGGTCATTTAACAGCTCCTTTTCTTATCAAGAATGTTGCTCCTTTTTGTGCCAGTATGTTCCTTGCTTAGTGTACTTGTATTTTGTAGTCTTGTTGGTTTTTGCACAGTCACCCTACTGCTATAACTCTGTGATAAAAAATAATTTTCAAACTAACCAGTATGTGTTCATATCCCGATATGTTGTGCTTTGTGTGCATAGGCACTCTTCTTAATGTATTTGGTAAGTTTTATTGACTTTTATTATTATACTTCATTTTCTGTAATATCAAATAGTGGTCTACCTTGACATGCACTACATGTATACTCATTTCTAGCCTGAAGAGGTCTGAAGATGACATTAATGGGACACCAAAACAGGTAGTGTAAATAAAATAGCGTCTTTTGAAACATATGGCTATTTAGTGATTTCTTTTTCCTTTTTGTTTTCCTTCCATTGGCACTACATCCTAGGGTGGGACTTGGCCCCCTCAATAATTTTCTGCCATTCCCCTCTGGACTTTGCTGTGGACCTCCAGTTATGGCAATCGACTTGGACAGTCTCCTATCCAATTTCGTCACACCATCTCAACCTAGGTTGTCCTCTTGCTCTTCTTCCTCCAGGTTCACTGCAACAGGCTTTCCTTGCGGAATCTGTCTCATTGGGTTGCATTACATGTCCAGCCCATCTCAGTCTACACAGCTTTATGAACTTGACCAAATCATCGTCCTTATAGCAGTCATAAAGTTCACCATTCCTTTGCCTTGTCCAGGTACCATTTTCACATTCATGTCCAAAAATCCTCCTCAATATACTTCTTTCATTTTTTCTCAGTTTTTTCACCCTCCTTTGTAATCTTCCATGTTTCTGAGCCATAGATAAGTACTGGGCGTATAAACGTTTTGTAAAGTTGGTACTTTGTCACTCATAATAGAAGCTTGGATTTAAAATGTCACAACATTACAAAGTAGCATTGGTTAGAAGCACTTATGCAAGCCATAGTTTCAGTAAAAGTGGTGCCATTTGCTTCTATCTTTGAGCCCAGATAAGTGAAACATTCCACTTGCTCAAATGTCATTCCAACTAGGGTTATTGTGGGCTGTAAGGGTTGGTTAATGCCATTATACATATACTTCATCTTTCCTTCATTAATTCTCAGGCCCATCTTCTCTGCACTCAGTTTTAGAGCTGAAAATGCATTCTGTAGATCTCTAAGTGTTCTGCTCATTAAATCCAAGTCACCTGCATATTCCAGCAATTGTACAGACTTATAGTAGATAGTACCTCTTGTCTGAATACCCTATTCACGTACCATTTTTTCAAGTGCCAGGTTGAAAGGTAGTCAGGAAAGCCCATCTCCTTGCCTTAGCCCAGTTCAAGTGGGAAACTGAGGCTATAGCCTGGACTGCGTTCGCACGGTACACTGGGGATACTTTAGGGTGACCTCTATCAAACACACCAGTTTTCCAGGAACTTGAAATTCTTGCATTGCCTCATAAAGTTTGGACTGGTTTATTGTGTCATATGCAGATTTAAAGTCAATGAGAAGATGGTTCACACCAACAATGAATTCATTGGTGTTTTCTGCTATTTGTCGGAGAGCAAATATCTAGTTTACAGTTGACTTTCCTGGTCTGAACCCACATTGATAGTTTCCAATAATGTCTCCTGCTATAGGTGAAAGTCTAGTAAACAGGATATATGATAGTCCTTTATATATAATATCTAAGAGTGTTATGCATCTGCAGTTGCTGCACTCAAATAGATCTCCTTTTTTATGCACCAGACACTCATCCCTACATTCCATTCTTCTGACAACACTTCCTTTTCCCAGATGAGGCACACAATCTTGTAGACCCTACGATTTAGCTCAACTCCTCCAGCTTTCAATAGTTCAGATGTTATATTGTCAGCCCCTGGTATTTTATTGTACTTCAATTGGGCAATCACTTTGTTCACTTCTCCTTGGGAAGGGGGAGGTACTATGACATCATCTTCTGGAGGGACTGGGATATCTTCGATAGGGCACTCTGGAGCATCCAACAGATCACTGAAGTATGCTACCTAATGCTCCAATACCTCTTGATCATTGGTTAGTATTGTCCCATTTTTACTTTTACACAGGTTGGTGCATGGCTGAAATACTCTTCTTTCACTATTAATTTTTTTGTAAAATTTTCTAACATCATTTGTTTTTCCAATTGTCTCCAGTTCTTCAATCTGCTTTCTTTCACATTCCCTTTTCTTTTGCTGATGCAGTTTCTTCTATTCTTCCCTTTCATCTTGATAATTTCTTACCACTAGATGAGTATATGATTTCTCAAGCATTTTCCTGGATGCAAGATTTGTTTCCTGACTTATTCTCTTACATTTTTCATCAAACCAGGAATTCCTTGGCTGTTTTCCTTCTTTCCCTAGCATTTCTTCTGCTACCTTAATGACTGTATCCCTGCAAGTGTTCCATTCCTGATCCAGATTGTCACTTACGCTAAGGGTGTGTAATGCAAGACTCTCAGCAACCTTCTCAGTGTATGTTTCAGAGATGTCTTCATTTTTTACCTTCAATACCATATACTTACTTTGAGGTGTTCCTTTGACTTTTCTTGGATTGGATATTCAAGCTCTTAATTTTGCAATTACAATGTTGCTTTCAAAATGATTGGAAAAACGCACAGGTAGTTCCAGTTTTCAAGAAGGGTTGTCGAGCAGATGCGCAAAACTATAGAGCTATATCTCTGACATTGATCTGTTGTAGAATTTTAGAACATGTTTTTTGCTCACGAATCATGTCATTTCTGGAAACCCAGAATCTACTCTGTAGGAATCAACATGGATTCCGGAAACAGCGATCGTGTGAGACCCAACTCACTTTATTTCTTCATGAGACCCAGAAAATATTAGATACAGGCTCCCAGGTAGATACCATTTTCCTTGACTTCTGGAAGGCGTTCGATAAAGTTCTGCACTGTTGCCTGTTAAACAAAGTAAGAGCCTACGGAATATCAGACCAGCGGTGTGGCTGGATTGAAGAGTTTTTAGCAAACAGAACACAGCATGTAGTTCTCAATGGAGAGACGTCTACAGACATTAAAGTAACCTCTGGCGTGCCACAGGGGAGTGTTGTGGGACCATTGCTTTTCACAATATATATAAATGACCCAGTATATAGTGTTGGAAGTTCCATACGGCTTTTCACGGATGATGCTGTAGTATACAGAGAAGTTGCAGCATTAGAAAATTGCAGCAAGATGCAGGAAGATCTGCAGCAGATAGGCACTTGGTGCAGGGAGTGACAACTGACCCTTAACATAGAAAAATGTAATGTATTGCGAATACATAGAAAGAAGGATCCTTTATTGTATGATTATATGACAGTGGAACAAACACTGGTAGCAGTTAATTCTGTAAAATATCTGGGAGTATGCGTACGGAATGATTTGAAGTGGAATGATCATATAAAATTAATTGTTGGTAAGGTGGGTGCCAGGTTGAGATTCATTGGGAGAGTCCTTAGAAAATGTAGTCCATCAACAAAGGTGGTGGCTTACAAAACACTCGTTCGACCTATACTTGAGTATTGCTCATCAGTGTGGGATCCATACCAGGTCGGGTTGACAGAGGAGATAGAGAAGATCCAAAGAAGAGTGGTGCATTTCCTCACAGGGGTATTTGGTAAGCAAGATGGTGTTACGGAGATGTTTAGCAAACTCAAGCGGCAGACTCTCCAAGAGAGGTGCTCTACATCACAGTGTAGCTTGCTGTCCAGGTTTCGAGAGGGTGCGTTTCTGGATGAGGTATCAAATATATTGCTTACCCCTACTTATACCTCCCCAGGAGATCACGAATGTAAAATTAGAGAGATTTGAGCACGCACGGAGGGTTTCCGCAACTGGAGCAGGAAAGGGAGTTAATGACAGTGGCACGTAAAGTGCCCTCCGCCACACACTGTTGGGTGGCTTACGGAGTATAGATGTAGATGTAGAAGGTAGTGGTCTGAATCTACATTAACTCCTCTGTACGTATGTACATCAAGTAAGTTTGAGGAATGCCTGCCAGCCGGCCGCGGTGGCCAAGCGGTTCTAGGCGGTTCAGTCCGGAACCGCGCGACTGCTACGGTCACAGGTTCGAATCCTGCATCAGGCATGGATGTGTGTGATGTCCTTAGGTTAGTTAGGTTTAAGTAGTTCTAAGTTCTAGGGGACTGATGACCTCCGATGTTAAGTCCTATAGTGCTCAGAGCCATTTGAACAAATGCCTGCCATCAATAATTACATGATCAGTTTGGTTGAAGGTATGCTGATCAGGGATTCACCATGTTGCTTTATGAATCCTTTTGTGTGGGAACATACTGCTGCCTACAGCCATGTTATGTGACAGTGCAAGCTGAATGACTCTGTGCCCATTGTCATTTGTGTTTTCATGGAAGCTATGCTTTCCTGTTGCTGGGAGGCAACATATTCTTTACCAATCTGTGCATTGAGGCTTCCAATAATTATTTTAGTGTCATACACAGGGTATCTGTCATAGGTTCTCTCAAGGTTCTAAAAGAAGATGTCTTTATCCCGATCATCTGATACTTCTGTGGGTGCATGTACATTGATCAATGAGTAGTTTGAGAATAGGGTCTTCACTGTCATATGTGAAATTCTAGATGTTATTCCAGCCAATCTACTCACTAGGTGCTTAAATTTTTTTCTTACCATGAACTCTGTACCAAATTCATGGTTGCTCTCTGGACCATGGTAGAAAATTATCCAGCTTCTCATGTCAAGCACTCCATGTCCAGTCCATCACATTTTCTGTAGGGCAATTATGCCTGCCGCAGTTTTATGGAGCTGATCTAGCAGTGACCCCATGGCCCCCACCTTGTAGAGCGATTGTACGTTCCAGGTTCCAATAAACACATCATTGTTTCATTTTGTTTTGCATTTAACAGTGCCATGTTGTTGTCCATAAATTCATCCAGCTTCTTTACTTTGAGGTTTCTGAACAAGAGTTTATTTACATGAAGGGATTGTTAGATGCTTGCCCAACCCACAACTTGGAGGGCCAGGGTTTGTATGAGGTTTACTCCTGTAGGGAAGCTGGCTTCACTGTGCCTATAGAGCCCTCCCTGTCCTATGTTGTGGGACACACTTTGTCTGGCTCCTTTGTGAAGACCATTCCGGCTTGGGTGACCCTGCCAGTAGCTACGCTACCATCAACACAGCTCTTCACTTCATCGGAGCATGCAAACCCTCCCGCCCAGCACTGTAGGTTCCTTTGATAAGGTGGTGTCCCCTTTGGTAAATATCTGATTGACTGCTGTCCAGTATCAACAATGGATCAACATAGAAAACTGTTGAGGAGTCCTTGGGGAATGAGGTCCCACTCCTCTCTCGAGGTGGTTTTCAGTTCTTTCATGGTATGGGAATGAAATGTTCATTGAGAAACACATCTGCCAAGAGTATCTCAGGAATGCTCTATGGGGTTTAGGCCCAGAGAGGACACAGACCATTCGATACATTTAGTATCTTCACTTTCAAGTGTGTCCAGCACCTCAGCCATCCTATATGGGTGGGAATCATCATCCATAAATAGAAAGTGCCCCACCCCTAAACACACGGACATGATCCAGAATGATCTCCCTGCAATAACACTGTGCTGTCATGGTATCTTCCATGAAGATATGCAGTGGTGTATGGCAATTGCGCATAATATCTGCCCATATCATATTGCCTAGGCCATACTGATGATGTTCATGAACATTCTGTGATGTCGAGTCTGGAACCGTGTGACCGCTACGGTCGCAGGTTTGAATCCTGCCTCGGGCATGGATGTGTGTGATGTCCTTAGGTTAGTTAGGTTTAAGCAGTTCTAAGTTCTAGGGGACTGATGACCTTAGAAGTTAAGTCCCATAGTGCTCAGAACCATTTTTTTTGTGATGTAGAACATGTTCTCCTCTCTCTCCACACTAACTGTTGGTGAGAATTACCTGCCACAGTGAAGTGGGATTCTTTGGAGAATATCATTCTGGACCACTTTTACTGATGCCAACCAACATGCTCCCTACACCAATGAGCTCTGTCTTGATAATGATGTGGCTGAAGTGGGATGCATTTCACAGGCTTCTGAGAAAACAAAGAAATCCAATTTTATCACTGCAAAATGATTCTGGCAGAGACACGAATATTGGTAGCTGTAGCAAGGCCTTCAGGCATCTGCCAAGAAGTGAGATGTCTGTTCCTTTTTGCCACTATGCTATATCAATCCTCTTGTTTGTGATGGTCCATTTACAACCACTGGTGTGTCTTCGCATAGGATTTCCACCTTCTGTGGCCTTTTTTAAATTATGAGATAACACTTTTGGACACACCCATTACTGTGGCAACAATAGCGGTATTTTCACTAGCTCTGAGCCCTCCAGTTGCTTATTGACAGTTGTAAACACTCAAATGATATCTTGCAGGTGTGATGCCATACCACATGGAATGTCGTACAAACTTCTCCAAACACCATACTGCATGAACTTTTGAATACATACTGAGCATTTGTGCACAGGCTTTGCTGCAGTTAACACATCCCACCCTCTATATTTCCTTTTACTATCATTTTTTGGGTGTTCCATAGCACTTTTCGGTTGCTCCATAGCAAATGGCAGTAGTTCCTTATTAAGTGTCAACAGTTCCCTAGAAATTGTGAAGCAGTGTATAGTTACCTCATGTGAAACCTAAAGAAACAGTTCTTGCTTTATTACTCTAAAGTATAGTTCTATAATTAGTTATTTATAACAAGTTCATTATGATACTAACATGCATCACATTTATACAATTACAGAGACAAGAGCCAAGACGCCGTAGTTTATTAACATTAGGTAGTCTGAGATCAAAAAAAGAAAGTTTCAATGATTCTTCAGATGGTGGCCAATGGAAGGAATTAACTAGTGATCAATGGACTTCTTCTCAGAAGCCCAACAAACATGAGGACACAGAATCTGATGACCATCACCAGATGACTCAAAAAGCTAACGATGTATTTTCAAGTAAACAAGATGTAGATGAAGGGAAAAAATCTGCAATGAAAAACTCTTTAGAATTAGGAAGTAACTTTTGCAACAATGTGCAGCACTATACAGATGATGCCAAAAAATCTGATTCTGAAAGTGACTGGGACAGTGATGACAGCTTGCCTATAGGCAGCTGCACTGCTACAACAAATAAGGAGTCTTTAAACATTACAGCAGTTAAGGTAACAGGAAGCCAGGAAAATAATCCTGATGAAAGAGCACTGAATTTACGGAGGAAAGGTGGTATTTTGGTGAGATCTGAATCAATAGATTTACCTGATGATGCTGATCTTGCAAGAGAGAGACCTGTTGAAAACACTTCATCCAATGAAACTCAACAATTGATTAATTTAAAACAGGAAATATTCAAGGATGAAAAAGTGGTAAGTTGTAATCTGTTTTTTATGGATAAATAATGTAAATGCTAAGGTGATAATTTTTTGTATAAGGTAAGATATTCACAAATTCACCTTGTTTTGTTATGATTGAGGGAAAATGAACTTTTAACTTCCATCTGTACTCTAAGTCTTTGAGTTTTCCTGAATCCTGATTTATTCGTTTGTAAAACTGACTGAATCCCCTAGGAATATCACACATAGTATAGACTACCTAAATCTCGCATCTACTCAAATTTTTCTCTCGTTTCTTGGTAATCTTTGAAATAAGAAATTTGTATTTGAATCTAATGTCTACTGTAATTTTCAAATGACACTGATATATCTTACAACTCATGTAAATGTTTCATATTTCCAATATTCTGTACATTTTGAAGTTGCTAAATACTGTTGAAGATGTCAGATTGGGATGGTAACAAACCCTCTGTAATAGGGCCTTGCCTTTTTAGTCATGACCTAACATTATGGTGTGAACTGGCTGATTATCCATGTACATAACATTAATTTTATTTGTAAATTGCTGCAGTGACAAATATCACACGATTGAAAAAGCTTTTTGACATGCATGCATTCCTCTGGGTTTGAACATGAATGCCCTCTTGTGTGTTATCACACTAATCTAAGACATTATTGTTTTATATAGGAACTGACACTTTTGGAAGCATGCTTCTAAATTTTGTATAATGCATGACATAGTTTGATTCTCTCTGTAACTGCATGTTCTATATAGATCATTCACTTGAATTACTTAATTAACCTGCATGTACTTTTCTTTCTCAGGCTTTCCAGAACATGAAGCCTTGTGTGAATGAGGAAGGGACTTTGGGCAGAGAAGGTACATTGATGGGATATGAAGAGATATGGGCATCAAACCCCCATTTGCCATTGTCAACCTCAGAATCGTCTGTGCTAAACTCTTGTTTTAATGTACAAAAAACAACATTAACAAAAAAAGATAGTTCAGACCGAACAGAAGTGTCTGAAAATATTTGTATAGGAACCTTGCTGCAAGATATATCTGAAACTAAAACCCTCTCATGGGATACTCATATGCTGATGTCAGCATCAAATGTACAACCTGAAACAAAGGAAGATACACTTTTATTTCGATCACCTTGCTTGGACCAAAGGGGGAAAACTCTTAACTCAAGTGAAGCTGGATTATGTCACTTGAAAATGACAGAAGTGCCCGATATTCAAAGTGCAATATTTCCAAAAGTTAAGGTATATCACAGTAAAAGTGAATCTTGTTCAATGGATGCTCTTAATGGTAAACTACCTTCTCATGGAGCCATGAAAGAAGTTAAAATGGCACATTGGAAGCGGCATTCTCATCATCAATCAATATCTGTACCCCTATGGAACAAAAGTGAGGAGTCACAGAAGCTATCTGAGCCAAATACAGACCCAATAGTTATAGATAATGGCCATATAAAAGCGCAGCTGAAATGCTATGATGAAGCTTTACAAGAGTTAGCACAAGTCCCATTCATAAAAAAACAGACATCCCTACCACTACCTCATAAAAATGAGGCATGGGATCCAATTTTTTCACAGTTTTCAGGTACAAGAGGACACCATTATTTGTCTCTTCCTAGAACAAATGAATTAATTGATGAAGCATTCAAAGAAATAGGAAAGTCTTCAGTGAAATTAAAACAAGGCTCATTATCACTTCCAAGAACAGCTACATCAAAAGATATGATTTCAGATACATATCCAACACTAATGCACCCAAGCAAAAAATTGTTGCAGAAAAGAAGGAGGGCAGAAAGTGAAGGAGAAATGTTTTCTGCCCCAGCAAAAGAGTCAGAAAGAATACAGGCTACTGCAGGCACTAAATATGAGAAGCTGAAGGGATCTTCTGACTCTTCACTTCCCACATGTTTTAATATCATAGGGAATGTGACTAAAGATGATCAATGTAGTTATGAAACTCATCACAGTGATAATGTTGTATCTTCTAGCAGAGAATCATTGCCAGACAAACCTATACGAAAGAAAAGAGGTATTCTCTTGGCAATGAGATGCTTAATGGGGCGTAGATATGATTCAATGAATGGCAGCATTGCTAGAAACACGACTGTTGAAGAAACAGTTGGTGAAACTGTGTCAGCAACTAACACTAACACCCATGATTGGTTGCAAAATGAAGGAACTACAAGAGAGACATTGAATGTGGATGATAGTACCATAAGGTGCAGTAATCTAGAAGACAATGAAATAGGGGAGCTGGTGAAAACAGTGGATGGAGTTCAGTCACCATCTTTAAACAGAGCATCTTATGTGAATGTTGAGAATAATTCAATTCTATCCAATATTAGTAGAAAAGAAACTGAATTAAAAGATTCTACTGCAGGGGAAAGTCTTCTAAAACATCAGGCTGTTGAGAGGTAAATCTATAATTTAAGACTGATTGATTTAAAAATTTTTCTTCATATGATGTTTAAGAGACACAAGTTTAAGGCTCAATAGATGTATATTCATAAAAATATTTCTCTCCCCCCCTCTGATGTGTGTGTGTGTGTGTGTGTGTGTGTGTGTGTGTGTGTGTGTGTGTGTGTGGAGAGGAAAGAGAGAGAGAGAGAGAGAGAGAGACCTGAACTGGACCTAGAGTTAGAGCTACTGTACTTTTACAGTTGATATGTTATTATCATCCATGAGTACATGATTTGGTTTAACAGATACCTGCTCCACTGCTTGAAAACTGGAATCACAAACACTACTTTATGGTCACAGAAGTTACTGCATGTGCTTCATAATTAGTTAGTGGCATCCAAGAATGCTCCTAATTTTCATCCATATAACAAAAGAGTTTAATTGTGTTGTTATGAAGACTGTGTAAGCAAATCCATCCACTACATGCCTATCACAATTTTTCCTAGAATATAAAGACATTCTATGTGTGAGACAATGAAATTTGTGACATGATCATTATAGTCTCATTAATACATTTATAGATTGGTATTATCTTTCCATTGACATTAAACTCTAATATTCCTTCCTTCTTTCTTCCATTGACATCAGCGTATCCCTGACAAAATTAAATGTTCTTCTACCAGTTTACTATGCATTCCAGTTTTCCCTTAAAAGTACTTTGAATTAGTGAAAATGTGTAATTATGTGTCAGTATATACCATGTATTTCCAATCCCATATTTTCCTAGTATGCTGAAAATTTTGCACACACTTGTTTGGTTTCCATTTTCCATTGTGCATAGCTTTTATTAATACAGAATTAAACAACCACAGACCAAGTTACAGTTCACAAAAAATTGCTGATCTGGCCTGATATGAGCAAGCAGACTTGATTGTGGAAGAATGATCTCAGAAAGTCCATAACTCCTCACAAAGTCATTAATGGTACAGCAATAAATAATCTGTGTAGCAGACTCTAATCCAATCCAGTAGCAGGCATCCATGTTCAAATTGTGTGCCATGAAGATGATGTGTACAGTGTTCACTTGGTGAATGATATGATTATTAAGCTGTCAGCTGCTGCTTATAAATGCATTCTGGCCTCTAGGAAGTGGGACCAGCTGATTCACTGAGAGAGTCATCTCTTCTCAGTTGCTGGGTCCTACAGCTTCTTAGATTCAATAACATCAATATTTTCTGTGACAGAATCTATTTAGTTATCCAGGTAAGGCATCAGAAGAGATATCTAAACTTTAATGACTATTTTCTTATTATTTGACTTTGAAGTCTACCTTTATTCTTTTTCTTCTTCATTGCATCATATTCTGCACAGTTTTTACCCATACCTACGTTACTCCTCAGTGTAAAGCTATGCTGGGAGTGGGGCTGATTTCTGGCACCACACCATAGGGTGTGCAGTGGAGTGACAAGCTGGTGGGATCCAGTAACAGACTGGTGGTTGAAGTAAATATTTTGTTTGTCATCAGTTACACATCTTGTCACTGATAATGACAGGCAGTCATATCTGACTCTGGCACAGCAGACTGGTGATGCCCAGAATGTGTCTGGCATCCACTTCAGTGAAGAGGTACACGCATTAACATCCTGCATTGGTGACGTCAGGCTGAACAGTAGCAGCAGTCCACCCATGGGCCAAGGCTCTGACATAAATGCTGCATTTCTTCTTCTTCCTGTGTTCGGCTGTTGAATGCCCATACCAAGGCAACTCAGACCCAGTTCAAATGCACTGCATAGACAAGGGAAGACAGCTGTGCCTGGGACATGACCAGCTGCGCACTGGCAGGAGTCTCATGGTGGCAGGTGCTGTGGTACTGAGACCCACAGGAAGACACAGTGCAGGAGGCAGCCAGCCTGACCAGATCTCCAACCCATGGCGGCAGCTTGTGGTGCACAGTCCTGTCATTGTTTAGCATGGCTCTGCCATTGTGCTGCTCAACTCAGAATGAATCTACCTCAAAATCCACAGCTATTCATATGGCCATGGGGTGAATTTGTTGCACTATTACTCCAGTCTCAGTTCTTGCACTGGTGCGGTGACACTGCCTTACCTGCTTTGGCCATTACCAGTGTGCAGTGCAGATTTTGCTGGGCGTGGTTAGCCCATTTTCGATCATTTTTTGTACATGTTGCTATAACCTATATGTCACTGTATTATGCTTTCTGGCCAGTGAAAGCTAACGCAATGCTTCGTAGCAGCTTTCTCACAAAATCCCTACAAGTTTCACTTAAAACTAGGTAGTGACACTGCATTGCCTCACTGCACGAGGAAAACCCAGCCCCTCAGCTCTTCCTCAGAACCATTTACCCACAGTGACAATTTCCACCATTGATCTATACCATGAGTGACACGCGCAAGATTATATCAGACTGGCATTCTAAACGCTATACATTTACTACATTAAAGTTTATGGCTCCTTCCTATCTCCTTTAAGCTCTGTAAATTCATTCTCCATTGCTTGCTCAGGGGATCTTATCCACTGGAATTGTGATTATCCACAGATTTGTTTTTTGAACTGCTCACTGTTTCAGGTAAATGAAAGCTATGCAAATCAAAATCAGAGTCACTGTGGCATTAGGAATTGCTACACTCAACATCACATTTACCACATCAGTACTGTTCAACATGCTGCATTAGTTGCTCTATAGTGATCTGCCATTCCTGTAAAGATGTTATCTGACTCAGTAAATGAACTAGACCTGATCCCAAGTATCATTCAAGAAGGTAGGGTTTTGCTTAGGCAACATCTCTAAGGGTTTATCCAGACAATATAGCTGTGGTTGTGCTATATTTGAAAGAGTGACTTCCATCATTTTAGCTGGTAAATGAAGTGTGGGTCCTGTAATATCACACATAGTTCCATTAATCAACAACCCACTGTCCCTTAATTTTAAGTGTCTTGCTCCCATGAGCTTCTATTGTTCATAGCAACTTGCTACATTATTGTATTGTTGTACACCAGTAATACCCAATGTAGACCCACTCTCTGGAAGTACAACTTCAGTTCTGTAACATCCTTTCCACATAATCAACCTTCTTTTTGTCCCTGAACAACTGCATGGTTTATAATTAACTCCCATCTATATCCATCCCCTTTCTTCCCTCTGTAATTCATGCAATACTACTTCCACTATTTGCTGTATCTGCTCCTTCAACCATATGTCTGTCACGAGCAACTTCTTGTGCTCCCCTGTCACCCCAAGAGTATTCCATTATTACTTGCTAGCCATTGCAAACCCAAAAATACCTCTTCCAGCCTCCCTATTTCATCCTGTAGTTTCCGAACATTAAATACCAAACATAATGTCCACTTGTGAATATATAGTATCACATCATGCTGCCCTGGAAACAAAACTCCTCCCTCCAGGTGATGATGTTGCAGTGCTGCTACTCCAACCTAGGTGAAGAGGTACACCACTGCTGAAAATAGTGTTCTTCCTTCCTCATCCTTGTTGAGTGACAACTTAAGGACAGGGGCCACTATCATCTCCCCTCCCCCCAGAAGCCTACTGTCTCTGAACAGCATCCCTCACACAACAGTTAAAGATAATCTTTACCCTGACATAAACATATTATCTAACACACAATTACTTTAAAAATCCACACAAAACACACACACACACACACACACACACACTCACAACAAAATTAAAAGAATCATAAAAAACATAAAACGTATTGGGCATGTCCTTGACCTTAACAAATATGGTACACAGAGTTTATGACCCTCCTTCCCCTGTTGCTCTCCCCTCCACTCCTTATTTCTTTGCTATTTTCTTTGGGTTTACTAATATTACCCCTGAGATTGACACTGGCACACCCTTGAACAGTCACAAGCATCTGAAATGTTTAATCATTGACCTCATTGGCATCTGTAGCTTCACATTCAAAGATGACTTGGTTTCTGTCACTTGGTACAGGCCCTGGTGTCACACACTTCTTTGTCTTCCAATTTGGAGTTTATGATCTTGACACCATCCCCTGCTGGCCTGCTTTGTATTGAGGTAACGTTTCCATATGCTTTACTGCCTCCTCCTGTCTGACCTGTGTCATGGTGTTCACTTGCTCCACCCTCCTCCATACTTCTCCACAGTTGCTGCAAACTTTCAGACTGCCTTTCTAGTCCTACTCACTTTCTGCTTAATCATATCAAATGTCAGTGGCATCTTTCTACCATACATCACCTCAAATTATGACAATCCTGTACTGAAGACTATTTTTAAGTTATATGCACTCACTAAAAAAGATAAATATGTATCCCAGTCTCTATGTGGAAGTTAACATAATAACTACTAAGCAGCCTTCTGATTGTCCGATGAACCCACTCCATCCTTCCATTTGACTGAGGATGAAGTGGACTAGCTCTTAATTTTTTTTCATTCTCAACAACCAACACAATTTCATCATTAGGCCCAACATGAACTTCATCCGTTGATCTGTTATTGTTATCTTCGGCTCCTCAAACTTCAACACCCATTAATTTGTCAATGCTTGTGTGACTGTGACTGCCTGCTGGTCTGGCATTGGCACCATCTTGATATAATGACAAAAATAATCTGTTATAGTCAGCACAAAATTATTCCCTGCTGGTGTTTGGTTAAATGGTTCTTAACACACCCACTCCAGTAAACCAAAACTGTTCTGTCACTTTCAGCAGCCTCTGCAACAGTACGTCTTTCCAACTTAGATCTTCATGTTGTGCACAGTGCACACAATTTCTCACATACTGAGTGACATCACCTTCATTTCCTCCCCATTCATATTTCTCCACTTCCCTCAGATCGATAACTGTGCACCCACCATGGCCAGACAAAACGTGATCATGCATTTCTCTTGGCATCTCTTTCTTTATCTTCCCTGCTACAACCCCTTTCAGTCCTAATCTCATCTCCTTACATCACAAGCCATCACACATGCTGAACTACTGCTACTTATTGTACTACTTACACTCACTATCAGCACTGTGTGCTGCTTACCACTCAGTAGGTCTTGACCACTACCTTCCACCTAAGTGCATCCTTGTTTCTGTATTTCTTCCCTGATTTGAGGATCTTTTTGTGCTCAGATTCACTGGGTTTTAATGCCCTTCTTATCAGTTTACTTGATGGGTCCTTCAAACCTAGTAACCACTTGAAAGCAGCATGGCCAGTCACTACTTTAAGCTTCCTCCCATACAGGTGACACCAGAAGTATGTTACTCTGTACAACAGGCTAAGAATCTTCCTCTCTGTTGTAGAGTAATTCCTCTCAGCTACATGCAGTTGTACTGATGCAAACACAATGGGATATTCCGCTCCATCGACCTCCTGGCTCAAAACACATCTGAGAGTATGGTTCAAAGCATTACTTAATAATATAAACTCCTTCTGAAAATCTGGGAACACCAACAAGAGACTCGACATCAATACCTCCTTGAATTCACCAAATGCTTTCTGACACTCCTCAGACTACACAAATTTGATGCCCTTTTTCACTAACTGTGTAATCGGTCATGCAATACCTGCAAATCCTCTCACGAATATTCTTCAGTTACACATCTTATCTTTGACAATGTGAGGCAGTCACAGCCCACTCCAGTGCAGCAGGCTAGCAATGGTCATCAGGCAGCTGGGTTACACTACGGTGAAGAGGTACAGATATTAGTGCTCTGTGTTGATGATGTCAGACTGAACAGCAGCTGGCAATCTGTCAGTGGGCCAAGGCCATGACATCAGCAGTGGATTTCTTCTTCACGCTGCAAGTGTGTACTGCTGTTGAGTGCCCACACCCAGGCAACTCGGGTCCAGCTCACATCCACTGCAGAGATGAGGGAAGACTGCCAGGCATGGGACATGATCCGCAGCCCCTGGCAGGATTCCGGCAGTGGTAGGCATAGACAGCAGGATGGCAGTGCTGGGTTACATAGTGCAGGAGGTGACTGGCCTGACCTAGTCTTGAACCCATGGCTACAGCTAGTTTTGGCAGTCATCTTGTCATTTAGCATGGTCCTGGCATTGTTGTGGTGCTGCTGGACCTCAAATGAATCTACCTCAAATTTCATAGCTATTTATATGGCACCAGGATGCATTTGTTGCACTGTTACCCACCCCCTCCTCATATGGTTCATAATAGGGTTCTTGCCCTGGTGTTATGAGACCGCCCTGCCTGCTCTGGCCATTACTGCTGCACAATTGAGGTTTTGCCAACCACACCTAGCCCGTCTTGCAGTCCTTTTTTGTGTATGTTGCTATAACTCATATGTCACCGTATTGTGCTTTCTGGCCATTGGTAGCTAACTCAAGGGTCTACGGTGGCTTTCTTACAGATTCCTACAAGTTTCACTTAATTCTAGGTAGTAACACTACAGCTATTTACCAAACTAAGTATCCTATTATCACATAGCAGAACTAAACTGTGTTAAATGGCTATTAACACTTTGCCATCCGCACATCTCATACAAATTCATTCACTTCGCGCTGGTAGCACTAAGTCGGATTACTTGGCTTGTCGCCAGCCACTTGTCACCTTTCCGTTGATGTCAAGCTTCAAACACAATGACTTTTGCATGCTTTAATTTTCTGGAAATCCTCTATTTTGCTGTATCATTCCACAAACTCAAATTTTCTTTTCAAGTAACTTCTCTGCAAGTTCTACACTGTTATAATAATTATCCATGCAGAGGTGATACCACTTTCCATCAGAAAGTGTCAATAGTTTCGTCACTGTTTTTGCTAATGGCTGGAATATATCTTGAATGAGGAAACATATCCCATAATTGAATCACATGTCATCCAAATGAGTATGCCATATTTCACATTTTTCGACGGATCGTTAAGTTTAAAATTTAACTGTCCATTCCGTGGTATCATTCCTTCATCAATTGAGCTGCTTTGACTTAGATTAAACGTTTGTTTAAACTTTTTGGATAAATAATTAATTATGAATTGCACTTTGACAAGCTGGTCATCACTATCCAGTTTATTGTTGCTGTTGGAAAAAATGTACAAATGTTAATATTTGTCTGAATTGATTGCGGGATATCGTTTTGCGAAATGTCGGTGTGTCTGTCAATGGATTTGTTGACCAATAATCAAATGGTTCAAATGGCTCTGAGCACTATGGGACTTAACTTCTGAGGTCATCAGTCCCCTAGAACTTAGAACTTCTTAAACCTAACTAACCTAAGGACATCACACACACCCATGCCCGAGGCAGGATTCGAACCTGTGACCGTAGCGGTCACGCGGTTCCAGACTGTAGTGCCTAGAACCGCTCGGCCACTCCGGCCGGCAACCAATAATCATTGATCCTTGCTTTTCTTACAATTCCCATAATGATAGCAAGCCCAAACCATTTTCTAACTTCGGGTCCTGTAACATGGACAAATTTGGCATTTTTTAATCCAGTTTCATTTTACTGTGATTTTGACAGTAGAATTTTTGGTTTCATTGCTAATATATTCAAATAGATCATTCCCAGTATATAATTGTGTGATATCTTCGATGCTCTGTGTATCTTTGGGAAATATGTTTGGATCCAGGGTTCCTTCAAATTTATTATTGATCCTTGATAAATCAAAGTCTGACCACTGTGCACTGTCTTCTTCGTCTGATTCAGCCGAATCAGTTGGTAATCGTAGCATTTGCTGAATTCTTCTTGGATGTATTTCACTATCTTCCTATGATTCTGCTTCACTTTCATTTTTTTGATATCCAATGTCTTCTTCATAATCCGCCAAGTCATCCGGAATGTCGGACAAGACGTCCGCGCATTCATCGTAAATAATCCTTTTGTCTCTTTCATCCGCCATGATGAAAGGGCACAAGTACTTATAAAAACAAAACACTTGTTGATGTGTGTAACTTATTGTTACCCAAACAAAACACCAACAGAACGCAAAAGATACTAACGTGCTTTCATCAGCCACTGTGTGATACTATGCAGACGACACCACTCTGGTGTCGCCGGCCACTGAGCAATACTCTGCAGATGAGACACCACTGCGGTGTTGCCGGCCGTTGACCACTGCACAAAAATTGTGGTTACATGAATTATTTCACATATTTGACCCTTTTTAGACTACATTGACTTTGCTTATAAAATCACCAGTTTAGTTGTGCACTTACATTTTGTAAAACTGGCATCTGTGTAAATTTTACCTATCAGTTTTGTGCATTTTTACAATTAATAATTTAATTGTTTTGTTTGTGTGGCCGCCTAACTATGAAACTACTGTGCTTTTAAATGTTAAGTTTGAATCAAAGTGTCAATGTACATAGCTTTTGTTTAACTTTTACAAAAGTATTTTTTTTTCTTTCATTGCCCTCACAGAAACATTTAAATTAATAATCCTAACAAAATAGCTAACTAAGCTGGCGGCATAATAGCACAGTCAATGAAAACCAAGAAAAGTCTCACACTTGGTAGGATGATGGTTCAAATCCATGTCCAGCCATCCATACTTGGGTTTACTCCAAGTAACTGCCAACATGGTTCCTTCGAAATGGCACAGCCAGTTTCATGCCTCATATGTCAAACATTCTGTGCTTTTGCTCCATCTCTAGTGACATCAATCTCAATGGGACAGTAAAACCTAATCTTCCTTCCCCCTTCAAAAACGGTTGAACATGATAAATAATTCATGTAGTTGCAAATTTTTGTGCCATAAAGAACATATTCCAAATCATGACTGGTGGGTGCTGAGTGTGGGGATGGGGGGTGCATTTAAAGGTCACTTTTGTATGTTTTTCTTGAATAACTCAAAAACAGCAGCCTCTGGCAAAAACATGTTCCAGTACAAAATTATACTACAATAAATTTATTACAGAAAGGTGATATTCATTGTTTCCTGCAGGACTAATAGTTTCTGCATAGTGAGCAAGAGAATATCAAAATCTCACTTGACACACATGTGCTGTAGCTTAGATAGTTTCTGAAGGCTGATTTGAGGTACTTTTCCAATTCAATAGATCAAGAATGTCCCACATAAAATTGTTAACCATGGCTTCCTCCACACCACTGTGGTAAATTGTAAAGAATTATCACTTCCACTCTGTATATAAATGGTCTGATAGATAATGCTAGAAGCTCCATTAGGCTTTCCACCAATGATCCGATTGTATACAGGAAATTCCCAGTACCAGAAAATTATTGTAAACTCCAGGAAGACTTGCAGAGAACTGATAGTAAAGGGACTTTCAGTTGTACCACAAAAAAAAATATCAGTGACACACTTCTATTCACTAAATGACCCCCATGATGAAATTCACAGCTTTTGTTTGACTTTGCTCTATCTAATATCTTAACTGTAGTTGGTGATGGTCCACGACATGTCCAACATCCTTGAAAAGTTACTTATCAAAAGAAGCTACTATTTTGACTATTACATTGCACTGTTCTCTCTTTGCATGATGTCATTTACAAATACATGTTTTATCTGTAAACAAGCTGTTTACCATTTGCTCCATTGATTTCACTTATTTTCATTGTCACATGGTTTTATTTTCTGTTTTATATACACACAAGGTGGTTCTAAACTTAAATACTTCACCTCTTTTGAAAACTGCCTGTAACGGCTTTTCGTTTTGTCAATTATGTAAGATATGAATGCTATGAATAATTTCATATGCAAAGAGTATATGTAAGTGAGGTACATGGCAGTGGAAACTTGCATTGGGATATTGTCTGAGGCAATTACACTAAGGTTGGTACTTACGTGTACATCTCAATCCACACCTGTAGTTTTCAAATCATTCTGTAGCACATGGCTAAGGAACTTCCCATGTTACCACATATTAACCTACTTTCCTGTTCCATTCACATATGGAGCATGGAAAGAAATTTCTTAAATGTCTTTGGACTTGCTAATTAGTCTAATCTTGTCTTCACAGCCCCTATAGGAAAGATACACAGGTGTTTGTAATATACTCCTAGATTCCTCACTTAATATTGGTTCTTGAGACTTTGTGAGTAGGCCCCCATGGGATAGTTGGCATCTGTCTTGAAGGGTCTCTCTGTTTAGCTTTTCCAGCATCTCAGTGTAACTCTCCCATGGGTCAAACAATCCTGTGATGAATTGTGTTACGTTTCTTTATTTGTGTTCTATATCCCTGTTAATCCTGTTTGGTGTGTCACACACCCTTAAATAATGTTCTAGACTAAGATTGCATGATTGTTTTGTAAGCATTCTCCTTAGACTGGTTGCATTTTCCAGATATTGTATTAATGAACCAAAATCGACCACCTGCTTTATATTAATTGAACTTATGTAGTCATTCCATTTCATGAACATACAAATTATTACACTCAGTTATTTATATGAGTTGAATATTCCAATTGGCACTCATTTATATTGTATCATGGGATACACCTTTTACATTTTGTGCAGTACAAAATTTATGAAATCAATTTGCTGAATGCAAAGTCCTTGGCATCAGCTGTATTAGTAACTGAGCTACTAGCCAATAGTGACGTATGAAAATTTGTGCCAGACTGTGATTCAAACCTGGATTTCCTGCTTATTTTGAGTGATTGTCTTAACCGCTTCAACTATCAATGCTCACTCCCTGGACTGATCCAAACTTCCATGTCACACTTTCTACATCCTTACATCATAGTCCTCCAATTTCACCATGTTTTGCTCACAACATTACTTGGTTAAAAGGACTGCTCACGATAAGTGGGAAATCCAGGTTCAGTTCCGGGTGTGGCTAGCAGATCTATACCTAATACAGCTGATGTCAATGAATTTGCATCCAGCAAATTCATGTTGAATCGTTTGAAAGAGCTGTGGACTGTCAGCAGTGTTTGTTCTTTCAAGACAAAATTTTACATTTCAGAACACTTAATGCAAATTGTCAGATTCTGAAACCCTTTGAAATCTTGTCAAGATCTGATGGGATACTTCTGCACTTTCTTTCAGAGAATACTTCATTATAGACAGGCAATGTCATTTTCTTACAATGTTCAGTTTGTCAGTGTACAGGTTTGCCTGTGAACTCTTCCACACTGCCTGTGCTAGACAAATTATTTGATGAACAGATTAATATGGCAGCTGTGCATTACAAATTTTGTTTCCAGAGACAAACTAATCAGACACATATGAAGAGGGCAGCAGACTTGCAAGGGCTTTTACACCATTGCAAGTTTAGGTGTGAGTGTGGATGTTATTATGATGTTGCCATGATCAGGAATGCCATTACTCAAAATGTGTCAGATGCTTGCATACACAGATTCTTAAGTATCCTGATCCTAAGAAACATCCTGTGAGAATAACACTGTGTGCTGGACCAAGACCAAACTCTTTGGCTTTCCTGGACAAGAGCTCTACCAACTGAGCTATCCAAGCATGGATAGCTCGGTTGGTAGAGCACTTGCCCATGAAAAGGAAAGGTCTTTAGTTTGAGTCTTGGCTCAGCACACACTCCCAATCCGCCAGAAAGTTTCATATAAGCACCACTCCACTGCAGAGTGAGAATTTCATTATAGATCCTGCAACAGGTTTTGGAATTAGTTGGATGTCAGGATTTATATTACAGTGCTGGAGTGGATTTTGATTCAGCTTCTATTTGTACCATACAGATTAGTGGTAAACAGGTTGTACCAGTAGTTTGTGTGTCACATCATACAAAGTCTCAGCCTGGGCACCAACATAAACACCAACAGAATGCTAGGCAGCAGACTAGCAGTAAAAATCTTGTCCTCGGTTTTCTAAGCGCACAAGCAAAAGGCATGCCCCTGTTGTGATGCTCAATGGTATCATTGTGGCAAGCATGGTGATGTTCAAACCATCTGTTTGCAAACCCACAACTCCAACATACACTTTGCACATTCTCCCAAGTCACAGTCAATGAATTTTGATGCACTTTTTTCAAAGCCAAGTCATAACTCTAGTGTTACACAGTGCAAGTCAAGTGCAACAGCGAAGAAGTTGCCCACTTCTTCTATTGTGCAGCAGGGTAATAAGATGTTTATCTCTCTGCAGACTGCCAATAGCACACAATGCGTGCAGTTAGACAATGGTAGGCCAGTGACTTTGTTGAGCAGAAGCACTTGCAAATTGTTAGATAAGCTACTCCCTTGATCCATAGTTTTAAGGATGTTATGTGAGGAAAGCGTGAGTTGGATTTCACATGACTGATGTTTTCAGAGGAGGTTATTTTGTTTGAGATGCCTCATTATGTTTAAACTTAGAATATTTTACAACAGATGGATATCAAGGATATAGTAGTTTTGTGGATCACTTTTGTTACCCTTTTTGTAGGCCGATATGGCCTATTCTTTCTTCCAGCTATTGGGCAAACTTTTTTGTTTAAGTGTTTTATTTAAGTGATTTATGCTATATTGTGGTAAAATGAGGAGGTAATTCAGATTAAAATTCTGTATAGAATCTGATGGGGTTTTTATTGGGCTCTGAATAAGTTTTAGCAGCTTCCGCTGTTTTCCAATGTAACTGACTGTAGTATATGTATAACTCATCTTTTAAGACATGGGAATTAAAATATGGCAGCACTTCTGGGTTTTCTTTTGTAAAGGAACATTTGAAATTGGAGTTCAGCATTTCTGTTTTTGCTTTGCTGCCATGAATTTCATTTAGTGTGTCATCCATGAGTGTCTGGGCACTGAGTTTGGTTCTACTAATATAACTTATATATGGCCAGAGTTTCTATCAGTTTTTGAGGGATTTTTAGATACAATTCTGCTACAGTAGTCACTGAAGACCTAATTCACTCCTTTCCACAGCTAAGCTCTGTTCTATTATGTAGCTATCTGTACTGTGCTTGGTCAATTACTGTTCTAAACTTGAGCCACTGTTGTTCTACATACTCATGCCCAGAGTTGAATGTTTCAAATTCTTCTTTGAGATATGACACTATTACCTGTTTATCTAGTTTTAATACCCACTATAATCCTCCCCCCTCCCCTTCCTCCTAACCAAGGCTCTGCATACCACTGTGCTAGAATCAGAGGATATTTTTATTTTGAGTAGGAGTCAAGATACACAATTAATGACAGGTACTTTGTTTTTCTGTGTTGTAGACGTTTTTGTCTCCTCTTACCCCTTTGCAGAAACTGTATAGTGGAAAGTCTGTATCATTTACTATTTATGTAGCAACTGCCCAGTCTGCTTATAACTCTCACAAAGAGCAGTCCCTGGAATGATCTGGTAATGGGGTGCATTTTGCTTGCAAAAAAACGAGATGGAAGATTTTATTTTTTATCTTGTGTATATAGTTTATAATTTGTTGAATCCAAGTTTTTGACCTCCGAAATCCTCAGGACAACTTTTCTGGGATGATCTCACAAGATAAGCCACAACATTATTTACATGTTGAAGAGCAGTTCAGTCCAGATTTGCAACATCCACATACTGCCAGAATGAGATTTTCACTCTGCAGCGGAGTGTGCGCTGATATGAAACTTCCTGGCAGATTAAAACTGTGTGCCCGACCGAGACTCGAACTCGGGACCTTTGCCTTTCGCGGACAAGTGCTCCACCAACTGAGCTACCGAAGCATGACTCACGCCCGGCACTCACAGCTTTACTTCTGCCAGTACCTCGTCTCCTACCTTCCAAACTTTACAGAAGCTCTCCTGTGAACCTTGCAGAACTAGCACTCCTGAAAGAAAGGATATTGCGGATCATCCTTAAAAAATTATTACGGACCCTATGCATAATACAGTTCTGTGGTGATCAAGCTCTTTTAGTAGAACTAATTTGTCCTGTCAGGACATCACATCTTGTAAATATGTGCTATCAGTGTAGTAATGATATTAATATTCACATAAGGAAACTGAGGCATATCTGTGAAACACTATGTCACAATTTAGTCATCATAATCAAGGATACCAATTCCAGTTCAACTTTTTTAAAAAAAAAAAAAAAAAAAAAACCAGAGTTCTGGTTCCTCATGGTCTGGAGTTACAAGACATGATAATGGAGCTTCAGCTTCATATGCCAAATTTTCCAGGTAATTAATCTTAAGTGGTATATAATCTTATCTGAAGAGCTCATATTTTCTGAAGATAATAATATCTTTGTGACATTCATTCTATCTCTGTATTAGGTTGACAACTTTTAGACCATCATATTATGCCTCATGCTAACCTTGGTTGATTGAATTATTGTGAATGGATAAATTAAAAATTTAGTACATGAAATAAAAATGAAATTATCAGTGTATTAATTTCACTACAAAAGTATAACTTCACAGGATAAGATAAATAATCTCATAATACATATTTTGGCAGTGGTAGTTGAAACAGACTGCTTAAATCTTAATAGAGATGATGTAGTAATAATGAGTGAAAGTATAGTTCCAGTGATCAGAATGCATATCACTCATTTGAGACAGATTAATATGATAAAATTCCATACTCTGCAGCTTAAACAGGTAAACAAAATCATGTATCCATAAAGCACATATGAGATACATGTATGAATTACTTTCATAAAGTATATGCATATGGAGAAATGACCAGTTCCAGACCATTTCATAGGTGACTACCAACATCAGGATAGTTAATTTGGCTTTATGTGAACTGTTATCATTTGAAGCTATTTAAATAGAAGAAGGTTTGGAAAAATTTTGTGATTTCTTCATAAAGTCATTTTAAAATATGGGATGAAGACTGGGAAGGTATGATCCTTTCTCCAAAGTTAGAGCATCATTCCTAATAGTGTGTCCTATGAACATTTTCACCTTGTTATTAATATTAAAATGTGCACAGGTATTGGTGGTAGACTGATTTTGGCTACTGTCCTGTTTCTTACATCATATCTGTAAATTAATACTATCACTGTGTACAGACAGAACAATATGGAATAAAATCTTTGCTGTCACATGACATGATACATACACATATTTGACTGAAATCCTGGTGACTCATCGATGAATACAGTTGAATCACTTCATAGATACATATAAAAACAATATATACATATGTTAAAATAAATCATTAACATCCATGTTACAACATAAAAAACAAAATAGGTGTTACATTTCTTCCTCTTAATTTTTTTCATACTGTTATTACATTTTCCGTTCGAGCGTTTTCAGTGTTATCTTCTGTAGTTTATAAATATGAGTGTTTCAGTACATAAAAAGAATGCATACCTCCATTAAAAGTGTACACACACATACCCAGAGATCATAACGTAAAAAATATATATATATATGTGTGCTATTTGTCTTGCATACATTTGCTTTCTAAGTATTTTTTAATGTTTGCTTCCATGGTGTCTGACTTCTAATCCTTGAACTTGGACCGTATTTTATTGCCAAGCTTCAAAGACATGTAATACAGGATGTTTTCTAAGCAGCTAGGTCTTTAACAAGGTAACATTTATTCTGATCTATGTTTTGTTTCATAAACAAGTGTGGACATTTTCCAAAAAGAAGTATTTCATATATAAACATACAAGTTATTGATGAAGTTTTCTTGGGTTATCAGCTGAGTCAATGCATCATTCTGCAACAACATTTTGACAAGTTTTCTACTCATCATATTCAGGCAAAGTGTCAGGTTCAGGTCCATTGCCTGTCTTTATAACCACTGGACCACAGGCTCCTCTGCCTCCTCTCCAATAGCTATACCAATCACACACATCTGAAAGGGGTGTTGTGGATGGTGGTGGGACAACCACCCAGGCATCATATCCTGGCACTGCCTGTCTATTCCATCTGCTGCCTACATCGCCCTCACATCAGAGTGCTCAGGGCATATCCTTGCAACTGCCACATTCCATGTAGAGGTGAGCTGGAAACTGCTATCCCAGCTGACAATGTCATCACAGGTCCATTTCTCCACTGCCTCTTTGATGGCCAAGTCCCAGAACCCATCTACCAGGCACAGAAACTTGGTCTGTTCAAAGTTGAGCATATTACCTTTGTTGAGGCTGTGCTTTACAAGTGCAGATTTGTCCATTTGGCTGAGGTAAATGCTTCTCATATGTTCTGAGTGGCATTGCGAAATACAGCACTATGTCTAGCTGATGTATTGTTTGCAACATTCATAACTGATGCTATAGATTCCAGGTGTCAATAGTTCTACTTTAGCTTTCATTGAGCCAAGCATGTTTTTTATTTTAGCAGATGAATAGAAAATGGTTCTTATGTTATTTTCCTCAAAAATCATGGCAGCCTTGGCCATGGCTGGTCCAGCATATGGAAGGAACATCAGATGCTTTGTGTTTTCTTCCTGGTTGACTTCTTTCTCTTGTTGTTTTGCTAGGCAGTGTGTCTTATCTGTGTCTCTGAGTAGGCATTCCTGCAAAAGATTTCCTAAAGATGCTGCACCTTGGTGGGTTAACTCTCCTTGTTGCATATGTCTCATGCTCTGCACACCAAGCTGGTGAGCACAGTTTTTCATTGTGCTGGATGGTGGCAGTATTTAGGTACAGGTCTGTGAGCATCTTTTTTCTGTAGACAGAGTGTCCTAGCATGCCATCAGTTTTCTTCTTTATCAGGATATCAAGGGGAGGTAGACATCTTTTTTTCTTCTGCCTGCATAGTGAACTTTATATTGTCATGTATGCCATAAAGGTGGTCAAAAAATTTTTGTAGGTTTTCTTTGCCATGCAGTCACACTACAAATGTCTCATCCACATATTGGTAGTTGCATTTGGTTTCAGGCACACTGTTTCAAGGGCCATTTCCTCGAAGTGCTCCATATATAGGTTTGCAATGCTTGGTGCTAGGAGGAATCCCATGGCAACTCCATCTAATTTCATGATCACCTTAACAGCATACATGACAATATAAAGTTCACCTTTCCTTGATATCCTGATAAAAAGAAAACTGATGGCATACTGCACTCTCTGTCTATAGAAAAAAGATGCATAAGGACCAGTACGTACCATATTTTACAGACTATAAGATGCTATGGAGTATAAGACACATCTTAATTTTCAAGCACTTTTTAAAAAAATAATGTTTTTAGCATTTTTATTATTAGATTGTAAATCCAGACTAAAAAATTCTTAGTTTATAAAACTGAACTGATCTTTAAAATCCCTGAAGATCATCATCATCTAGTTTTGGCCGTTTTTCATACACTCGCGATTTGCACATTTAGTCTTTCTCATTTTTTTCAGTTCTTCTGTACTAGCCCACCAACCATGAATGGTTTTCTCTGTTGGTGGAGGGCTGAAATGCAATTCATTTGCTTTGTTTCCATGTTCTTCTGCAGATGCTATTACTTTCAATATATAGCCTGCATCATATGAATACCTTTTATTTTTTCTATTACAAAATTTTATAATAACAAAAATAGTGTACTGGTACTGATAACACAAATCACTTTCAATTCAAGTTCACTGGCACCATAGACTGCAGTGATGCATCAAAGGCTTGACAGTGTTCTGAGTTTGTGATGGCAGGGCGGGAAGAGACAGTGTTAGCATGCTTGTGAATCCCTCAACTCATGTTCATTACATTGGTGCACTTATGCTACCAGTTGAATCCAATGTTACCAGACAGAGACAGATTTCCTCTGGCATCAAATATATGGCCATTTTTGACACTGGCAGGAATTTCGTATAAAAATTGGACAGTTTTATATTAATTTTGAGTATAAAAGGCACCTGAATTTTGGAGGCAATTTTTCAAAGCAAACATTGCATTGTATAGTGCATAAAATACGTTAAACACCAGTAGCTTCCATCTTCCAGTGCAATGGAAATCCTTGCTCACCACCTTTGTGTGCAGAGCATGAGATGTATATGACAAGAAGAGTTTATTCACCAAGTTGTAGCATCTTTGGGGAAACCTCTGCAGGAACAGCTACTCAGGGACAGCGATAAGATGTGCTCTCCAGCCCAACAGGAAGATGAAAGGATATGACTTGGAAGTATAAACAAATCATCTGGCATTCCTTCCATATGCAGGAGCACCTATGGCCAAGACTGCCAGGATTTTGGAGAAAAATAACATCAGAACCATTTTCCGTTCATCAGCTAAAATCAGAAATGTGCTTGCCTCAATGAAAGGCAAATTAGGATTATGGACACCTTGAGTCTATAACATCAGTTTCAAATGTGGAAAACAATACATCAGCGAGACACAGCATTGTATTTTGCAATGCCACTTGGAACATGTGAGAAGTGTTGGCCTCAGTCAAACAGACAAATCTGCAGTTACAAACCACAGCCTCAATGAAGATCATGCGTTTAACTTAGAACAGACCAAGGTGCTGTGCTGGGTGAAAGGGTTCTGCAACTCAATCATCAAGAAAGCAGTGGCGATAAGGGATCATGATGATCTTGGCATCCCAGAATGCAGTTTCCAACTGAGCTCCACATGTGGTATTGCAGTTGCAAGAATGTGCCAAGAGCACTCTGATGTGAAGATGTGAAGGTAGCAGATGGAACAGACAGGCAGCACCAGTACATGACACCCAGATCCTCCAGCACAGTGCAACTTCCCTCTACCATAATCTGCGGCTCTCCCCACCACAGTCAGTAACACTCCTTCCAGAGGCACGTGCTTGGCACAGCCATTGTAGATGACGCCAATGGTTCAGAGGCTTGAAAGACACCCAATGCACATGAATCCAACACTTTCCCTGAAGATGACAAGTAGGAAACTTGTCAAAACGTTGCCATAGAATGACAACTTGACTCACCTGACATCCCAAGAAAACTTTATCATCAAGTTCTGCTGAGAAAGCCTGCAGTCCCATATACAAGGAACTGTCCATAAGTCAAGGCCTTTCAGTAAAAGTTTTCATGACTGCCATCATAGCTCTGGTGATTTATCTCTGTAGCTTGAACACTCTGAGGAGGTCTGCTTTTTCAACACCCAACGAATTAATCTGTATCTTATGACTGATATAAAATATGAATGATAAAACAATTTTCTTAACAGCTAACTCAGTTCCTTTATTTAGAACTCTCACTGCACGAACAAAAGTGTTTAATGACTTCACTAAGCAATCCACATGATCAGTCCATGACAAGTTTTTGTTTATAGTAACTACAAGAAATTTAGCAGAGTCTGCAGTGACCAGTTGTTTGCCATCATAATTTGACTGTGATATGTACTCAGCAGTTTCTTTGGTCCTGAAATGTACAATTAGTGTTTGTGTAAGGTTCAGCTTATAGCATTATTGTTTATCCAAGATTCAAGCCCTTCAAGAGTTTGTTTTGTGTTTGGCTCTAATTTTTTGTTGTTTTTACTGAAAACTACTGCATACGGAATTGTTTCTGAAGTTATCCTACATGACGTATTTATGTAACACACAAACAGTAACGGGCCCATCATGGACCCATGGTGTATGCCCTCTTGTGTTTCCTTCCTATTAGAACTGGCTCTTTCACCCTTCTGTTGTATATCTATCCTCTGTTTTCTGTTTCTGAGGTAGGATGAGAACCAACTTAAAGATTTTCCATGGAAACCATAAGCAGTCTTTTGTGAAGTGACAGCATATGTTTTTCTATATGAAATGCTTTTGTGAAGTCACAAAAGATACCAGATACACACAACTTGTTATTAAGGTGTTTCCTTACTTTGCTGAATAGTCCGTTAATAGCGTGCAGGTCTCGCAGTTAAGGCGCTCAGTCCGGAACCGTGCGACTGCTACGGTCGCAGGTTCGAATCCTGCCTCGGGCATGGATGTGTGTGATGTCCTTAGGTTAGTTAGGTTTAAGTAGTTCTAAGTTCTAGGGGACTGATGACCACAGAAGTTAAGTCCCATAGTGCTCAGAGCCATTTGAACCATTAATAGTGTGCACAATACTTTGCCCCTGCTTAAATCTGTATTGATTATTCACAGTAAAGTTATATTTTGGTATACTTTTCTAATTGATTTCACACTGTTCACCCAGTTGTTGTAGAGAAATATTGATAATATTGATACTAGGTAGAAATTACCCATTTCATCTTGTCTGCCCTTTTTGTGGATGCCTTTAACTTCTGCATATTTCAGCTTGTCAGTAAAGCAGCCCTCATCAAATGATTACTGTATTATGTGGCAGAGTTGGAGTGCAATATTATGAAATTATACTTTTACTATTTTTTGTTGGAATTTCATCCAGTGGACAAATTTAAGACTTTTAAGGATTTCACAATGCTAGCCATTTCATGACAAGGTACATACTAAATTTAAATTGTTGAGATCCATATTGTGTTATATTGGGTTTATCTGATGAGTAAAGAAATCATCACTTGTGTTTGTTGCTATAAAGTACTTGTTGAATTCCTCACAGAGAAATCTAGGGTAAGTTAGTTAGTTAGTTATGTGTTCCATTATGATGATGTGGAATGAGTCAAGTGCATAAGAAATGCTCACATGAATCAACATCTCTCTTTTTTTTTTAAGCTTAAAATTTTTATTACCAACCCCATTCCCTTAAGTGGTGCAAAATGCATATATTATACCTACCAATTTATTAATTCCTATTCAAGAATTCATTTATGGTATAGGTAGAGTTGCGAAGGACAACAGTTTCTACACCAGTTTCTAATTTAGGGTTAAAATGATTAGTTTTCTTAGCACCTACTTCAGTCTCAACAATCTGCCATACATCTTTTGATTTATTTTCTGGCAGTTTAGATGAATTTGCTGTTTTCCATTTGTTTTGCTTGTTTAACTGTCAGTACTCTTTCAAATATTCTTTTTTTTTATGTATACAGGGTGTTACAAAAAGGTACGGCCAAACTTTCAGGAAACATTCCTCACACACTAAGAAAGAAAATATGTTATTTGGGCATGTGTCTGGAAATGCTTACTTTCCATGTTAGAGCTCATTTTATTACTTCTCTTCAAATCACATTGATCATGGAATGGAAACACACAGCAACAGAATGTACCAGCGTGACTTCAAACACTTTGTTACAGGAAATGTTCAAAATGTCCTCCGTTAGTGAGGATACATGCATCCACCCTCCGTCTCATGGAATCCCTGATGCGCTGATGCAGCCCTGGAGAATGGTGTATTGTATCACAGCCATCCACAATATGAGCACGAAGAGTCTCTACATTTGGTACTGGGGTTGCGTAGACAAGAGCTTTCAAATGCCCCCATAAATGAAAGTCAAGAGGGTTGAGGTCAGGAGAGCGTGGAGGCCGTGGAATTGGTCCGCCTCTACCAATCCATCGGTCACCGAATCTGTTGTTGAGAAGCATACGAACACTTCGCCTGAAATGTGCAGGAGCTCCATCGTGCATGAACCACATGTTGTGTCGTACTTGTAAAGGCACATGTTCTAGCAGCACAGGTAGAGTATCCCATATGAAATCATGATAACGTCCTCCATTGAGCGTAGGTGGAAGAACATGGGGCCCAATCAAGACATCACCAACAATGCCTGCCCAAATGTTCACAGAAAATCTGTGTTGATGACGTGATTGCACAATTGCGTGCGGATTCTCATCAGCCCACACATGTTGATTGTGAAAATATACAATTTGATCACGTTGGAATGAAGCCTCATCCGTAAAGAGAACATTTGCACTGAAATGAGGATTGACACATTGTTGGATGAACCATTCACAGAAGTCTACCCGTGGAGGCCAATCAGCTGCTGATAGTGCCTGCACACGCTGTACATGGTACGGAAACAACTGGTTCTCCCGTAGCACTCTCCATACAGTGACGTGATCAACGTTACCTTGTACAGCAGCAACTTCTCTGACGCTGACATTAGGGTTATCGTCAACTGCACGAAGAATTGCCTTGTCCATTGCAGGTGTCCTCTAGGCCTTCCCCAGATGCGAGTCATAGGCTGGAATGTTCCGTGCTCCCTAAGACGCCGATCAATTGCTTTGAACGTCTTCCTGTCGGGACACCTTCGTTCTGGAAATCTGTCTCGATACAAACGTACCGCGCCATGTCTATTGCCCCATGCTAATCCATACATCAAATGTGCATCTGCCAACTCTGCATTTGTAAACATTGTACTGACTGCAAAACCACGTTCGTGATGAACACTAACCTGTTGATGCTACGTACTGATGTGCTTGATGCTAGTACTGTAGAGCAATGAGTCGCATGTCAACACAAGCACCGAAGTCAACATTACCTTCCTTCAATTGGGCCAACTGGCGGTGAATTGAGGAAGTACTGTACATACTGACGAAACTAAAATGAGCTCTAACACGGAAATTAAGCGTTTCCGGACACATGTCCACATAACATCTTTTCTTTATTTGTGTGTGAGGAATGTTTCCTGAAAGTTTGGCCATACCTTTTTGTAACACCCTGTATAAGAAACTCTGCATCATGGCTGTTCTTTGCTTCCAGGTGCAGTTTACTCTGTCTAATACAAGAGATGCTGATGCCTTCAGTTGTCCATAAGCTTGTTTTAATGTACACTATGTGATCAAAAGTATCCAGACATCTGGCTGAAAATGACTCACAAGTTCGTGGTGACCTCCATCGGTAATGCTGGAATTCAGTATGGTGTTGGCCCACCCTTAGCCTTGGTGACAGCTTCCACTCTCACAGGCATATATTCAGTCAGGTGCTGGAAGGTTTCTTGGCGAATGGCAGCCCATTCTTCATGGAGTGCTGCACTGAGGAGAGGTATCAATGTCAGTCAGTGAGGCCTGGCACAAAGTCAGCGTTCCAAAACATCCCAAAGGTGTTCTATGGTTATTCAGATCAGGACTCTGTGTAGGCAAGCCCATTACAGGGCTGTTATTTTCATGTAATCATTATGCCACAGGCTGTGTGTTATGAACAGGTGCTCGATTGTGTTGAAAGATGCAATCGCCATCCCTGAATTGCTCTTCAACAGTGGGAAGCAAGAAGGTGCTTAAAACATCAATGTAGGCCTGTGCTGTGATAGTGCCATGCAAAACAACAAGGGGTGCAAGCCCCCTTCATGAAAAACACAACCACATACCCATGCCCCGCCATCAGATCGCCACATTGTGTACCATGATTCATCACTCAACTCAACATTTGTCTATTGTTCAGTCATCCAATGTTTACACTCCTTACACCATGCAAGGCATCGTTTGGCATTTACCGGCGTGATGTGTGGCTTATGAGCAGCCATTCAACCATGAAACCCAAGTTTCCTCATCTCCCGCCTAACTGTCATAGTACTTGCAACGGATCCTGATGCAGTTTGGAATTCCTATGTGATGGTCTGGATAGATGTCTGCCTATTACACATTATGACCCTCTTCAACTGTCGCCAGTCTCTGTCAGTCAACAGACAAGGTTGGCCTGTATGCTTTTGTGCTGTACATCTCCCTTCACATTTCCATCACATCGGAAACAGTGGACCTAGAGATGTTTAGGAGTGTGGAGATCTTGTGTACAGATATATGACACAAGTGACACTCAATCACCTGACCATGTTCAAAGTCTGTGAGTTCCGCAGTGCACCCCATTCAGCTCTTTCATAATGTCTAATGACTACTGAGGTCACTGATATGGAGTACCTGGTAGTAGGTGGCAGCATAATGCACCTAATATGAAAAATGTATGTTTTCTGGGAGTGTCTGGATACTTCCAATCACATAGTGTATCTGTCACATGCTCTTGTGAAGGGGAAATGTTCATTGAAAATAAATTCTGATGCGAAAGCATTGTAGTTAGGGTTCACTGCACACTGGTTGCTAAATAACCAAGAAGTGTCATTCAGTTTCGAGATAAAGATTTTTACATTTTCAACTGACTCATCTGCGGCTTCTTGGTGAAAGATTGTAAATTAACTAAACAAAAAGTGTTTTTTGCCTTGTTTCAAATATTTTGATATGTTTACTGCACAACCTAGGTTTGGGTTGGAAGCCCATTTTCAAGTACATTACTGATTCCAAAGATGATAACTGAGAGATAAACATGATAATGAGGCAAACATAGTTATCTCAACTTGTTACTGTATCAATCCTTGGCTTAATTTAAAATTTCTTCAATGACAAATTTGTGACAAATTACATATGGAATTATACAATTCAGTAATTAAAGTAACATGACTAAACATACCTAGGAATAAAGTAATGCATCAGCCAAGAAATTGGGCCTCAGTCGATCAATAGATAAAAAGTTCTTGGCTGATGCATAACTTTATCCCTAGGTATGCTTAGTCATGTTAGTGTGATTGCTGAATTGCATAATCCCACACATAATTTGCCAAAAATGGTTTTTGAAGAAATTTTACATTAAGCCATTTAGAAGTTGAGGTGACTATCTTTGCCTTATCATTTTCTTTGTCTTTGAATTATTATCTTTGGAATCAGTAATGTACTCAAAAATAGGCTTATAACCCAAAACCTAGATTTCATTGGCTAAAGTTATATTCACATCTTGTTGGCTTAAGTTCCTGACTCTTTTCAGTGTGTATGTTATATCTAAATTTGGCAATGAAATAAAAAGAGCTGAATGTTCAGATATCCCCAACTATAAAATGAACTTTTTTGTAGCACCATAATTGATGCAGCACACAGAATTATCTATAAAGTAGATTTTGTTACTCTAGGGTACTCACTAAAATTTAGTTTAGCCAGGTATATGATATTTGCTAATAAGTAATATTCCATATTCCAAAAGTTCAATGCAGCAGCTGTCAGATAACAGTTCCTTATTCAAGTAAGTAAACATTTATCTGACTTCAAAGTGTAGTGACAGCTCTTCTAGAATGTGTGAAGCTTCAAACCCAGGTTTTCTACAAAAACTCACAGCTAAACTGTTACCTGAAAGTGAATTTATCAAGCTGATACCATCACTTGTAAGCCAGTGTTCATATAAGCATATAACTTTTACAGAATTAATGTTCTCCAGAAATACCTCACTTCATATTCCTTCCAGTTCATCATTCTTACTCATAGACCTCCTGTGTTAAGGTGCATTAAGAAGTTATTATTTTGAGTTAAATCAAGCATTGAGTCATTAAACTAGTCAGCATATCTTATACCTGTGTGGGTCTGTATTTCTACAGTGAATTCCCAAATTATTTTGTTACTTTGTTACTTTTGGACCAAATTCCATGGGAATTGCTGCACTCCATTAGTTTTTCTGTGGAGGAGCTCAGCAGCATAGTAAAAGGACAAATACTACACTATGAAGGGTACATGAATTGCAAACAACATAATATGATTAAATCGACAGTGATGAACTGCTAACAAGGATTACTCTACAGTGAAATACATTTAAATTTTTCATGCCTATAGCACATTGTGGGTCTGACAGCTTAATTTTGGCTTTAAGTTTAGCATAACCGTCAACAAGAACACGGTGCTATTTAGATATTGAAATATTCTTGTTTGTCTGATTATTCAGTTTACCACTGACTTGGTGTTCAAATGATAAACTTTTTATTGTTGCAAACAAAAGTGGCTGCTGAAAGGAGCAGTGCTCGACAATGGATGGGGTTTGCACAATATAATAAGAAATAACACAAAATTAGGCATTTTAAAAGGTGTGAGATAAGCGTGTATCATGAAAATACCAATAAGATTGTTTAAAATTAGGCACAAAGTTCAATTGTGATGGGCCTCGTCCAAATCAAATATGGAAAGAAATTTTGATACTTTTACTATGAAAGCAATTTTTTTAAAATAACTAAGGAAGGAAATCAAAAAAGGCCTGATACCTTTTGTTCATCTGTGTAGAGCTCAATTAAATCTGCATCTTCTTTTTTTTTCTTATCCTGTGTCTTCACAGGGTCAGAATTTGGATTTGACAGTGTTAGTGGTAGACTGGTAGAGGGTGGCTGGATGCCCTTCCTGTCATCACCCTCCACCATGGGATGGAAACTGTCTACCCCATCTGGTTGTGCCTTGTGTTATCCATGTGAAAATGGGAGAACATTTTTGAAATGTTAGCAAATCATGTAATTTAGGTGGAATGTCGGTACCCCACTATTCACTTGGTCAGATGTAGGAAACTGTCTAAAAATGATATCCGAGTTGGCTGGCACACTGGCTGTCATCATTAATCCACCAGAGATGGTTAATTAAAGACTGGTGTGCCTCTTCAAATTACAGAAATGGTGGGCTACTGCTTACAGTTTCCTGGTGGATCCAATTAAATCCGCATATTGTATCAAACATTATATTGCAGTAACTTAAGATACTTTGGTGCTGTCAGATAGTCAGTACACCAGAAGAGGCTTGTACAAATACATTTCTGTTGCTAAAATTAAGAACCGTTACTATCATTAATTATTTTCATTATCTGTATTGACTTCTTTGACTCTCAGTTTAAGATAATGGCATAGAAAATTTCACAAATTTAAAACATCATGTTTTAAATAATGTTTTCATATACAGGGTGATTCAGCTGCCCCTACTCCTGTCATTTTATGCAGCCTGCAATATTGTAGCTGGCATTCATAAACCACGCATGAGGTTTTCATATTCTCGTGCTCACTATGCATAAACTATTAGTCCTACAGAAAAAATTAACAGGACCTCTTTGTAGGAAATTTATTGTAGTTAAATTTTGTACTGGAATTTATTTTTGCTAGAGGCTGCAGTTCTTGAGATATTAAATAAATAAATAAAAATACACCCCTGTTCTCACAGGATTTCTTGTGTGTTGTTCATGGCACTCCCTCCAACCACTGTAATAAATATTTGCGAAAGCATGAATTATTTCCCTCATTCGACCTTTTTGGTCTTCATTGAGTAGTCTTATTATGCCAGCAACTTAATAAAACCCTCAAAAATTGTGTAATTGATGTTTGTGTAACATTTACCTACCAATTTTGTTAATTTTAACAGCATAAAATAAACAATTACATCATTGCATTTGTCCGCCTTCTGACTACAAAACTACTGTGGTTGTAAGGGTATAAGTTTGGATCAAATTTTCAACATAATTAGTTTTAGTGTAACATTTACAAAAGGCATTTTTCATTCATTACCCTCATGGGCATATTTAAATTAGTAATGTTAATGAGGAAGTTGACTCTGCTGGTAATGTAATAGCCTAATCAATGGAGACCAAACAAGGTTGAATATCAGGAACAGTTCGTGCTGTCAGAAATTTTTGTATAGTTATAGGAGGGAGTGCCACAAAAAACATTCTATCTGATCAGGGATGAGTGTGGCGTGGAGGTGCATTCCAAGTCATTTTTGTGTGTTTTGCTTGAATAACTTGAAAACTGTGGCCTCCAGTGAAAATGTATCCCACTACAAAATTTTTCTCTAGTACTAATAATTTGCACACAGTGAGTGAGAGAATATGAAAATCTCATGCATAGTTTATAAAGGGCAGCTGTAACATTGTGTGTTGCATAAAATGACAGTGGTAGGGGCAATGTATTCATCCTGTACGTCTGAACATGAAGTTATTATATGCTTTGTTTGAACATGGTTGCATCATTTGTTATGATCTCATCTCGAAAATTTATTTTTCTTGGTGCCCTATAGAATTTTAATGGCTATAGAGTTAATAGAAATTATTCAGTCTTCTCTATGTTTCAGCCAGAGCATAACTGAAACTGATCAACAACCATGTAAATCGTCAGTGGCAACTGGTCATTCTGAAGGTTCGTATAACAGTTTAAGACATTAAAAAAGAACATGAAATGTATGTGTAAAACAAAACAAGAATAATGATGTGAAGTCAGGAAATGATAATGCATTTGTGATTTTCAGTACACTAATGTACATGATAGAACACATAATATTTAACAATAAAAACCAGTAAGTCATAAACAAATATTTTACCGGTGACCAGATTGAAGATTACTACTCTAAGTAAAGGCATGTGCATTTTGTAACAGACTTAAATATTTTTGAACTATAATGAGATTTAACTACTGTATTACAGCATAATTGCTTATTTTGCACTTTTGCTTACAAACTAATGTTCCCATTTATAACTGTAATTTTTAGTTCATTTCTGTTACATTTTGTACAACTATGTACTTGTAACATAGGACAGGGCATTATGCTTAAAATCTAGAGAATATGCATAGGTATAGATGTAGATATATACACATAATAGTCTTCACAATGTACACATAATTATTTATAACAATAAAGGATCAAAAGACAAAACAATGTATAGTGCAATGATTCACAACACATCTGCTGAGCCAAAATATTACAACTACTGCCCACCATGAGATCTGTGAGCACACAGTGTGGTAAAGAAAATATATAAGTGAATCAGAGCTGACTGGAGAATCAGTCTAGTGATGGTAGGGGCCACAAATGGAGAAATCTACTGACATAACAACTTTGAAAAAAGGCAAATTGCTATGAGCCAGTGTCTAAGAATGAGCAAAGCTGGTCAGCTCTTCACAACTGCTGAATTGAGTACCTATGGATAGTGGCTGAAATACAGTAAAACCAAGAGTAGGGTCAAGGTGTTCGACGCTCATGCCTCTTCACTGAACATGGAGGTCAGAGGATTGCCCACTCTGTGAGGAGAGATAGGCAGCAATCTGTATCACATCTGACAACAGATTATAGTGCTGATGCAGGATCAAGTATTTTGGAGCACAATTGTCAGCACAAATATTTTAACATGTGGCTCCATGGCAGACATTTCTTTATGTTCCCTACATGTATGACATCTTCCCCATTGGCAATGATCTCTTCCAGCTGCATAACTCTCCATGTCACAAGCACAGAATGGTGCTACAATAGTTTGAAGAGTATGATAGTAAACTCACATTGTTGCATCCCAAGCATGGGTTTTTCCAGTGATTGAGTGAAGGGAGTTCATGTTTGATGGAATTCAGTTGGTTGAATGAAGTGGAGTAAACTTAATTTTCTGGAATAAATTTCCTGAGGTGGAAGTAGGTGCCTGGAGGATGATGAGGAGAGTAAGCATTCAAAAGGTGCAAATCATCTTGAGGCTTATTCTGAATCTCAAGTTACAGATTTTCCTAAATGAGATGCCTCCATTCTAAAATGTAGTTCTTACACAGAGACAATGACTTTGTATCATTGTTCCATCGGCTAACTGTATTCCTCTTTTGGCTCTAAAATCAACAGAACATTGTGGATATCTAATTGCTTCCCAGCAACTTCATCCTGACTGCCTCTGTCCATGGCTGCATCTTGTACCCAACTCGAACTGTTCTCTTGACCACAACTCTGACTACATTTTTGTAGCAATCTGTCCCCGGCCCTGGTCCTCTCATTTTGTTTGCCTACTCCTCTGACCCTAGAGGCACCTGGCATGATGCAGCATCAAAGGCGCCACGTCACCTTATGGCTAATGTGGTTCATTAATCTTCAGAAATCTCTCAGAGGCTGTGTGGAAGGGATAGGCAGTATTCCTCCAAATCACCACCAAATACATCCTAAGCCATTCATTGGTTCCTCTTGATTTTGTGTAGTCCCCTATCACAAACCTGTCTTTCTTTCTGTCTTCCTTCATTAATTCTGTTATCTTGTTCATTCCTTTACTGTCTGAGAACTCATCCACCCAGGGCTCCCTCACTGTCCTCTGACATGGCATATGTTCTCTGTGGCTAACTTTGCTGCTGCTGCACCCCACCTCTAAACATTTTGCTCCTGTGTCTTCTGCCACACCAAAGTTCCATCTTTAATCTAATTAACTTTCAATATTGTTTACAGGACTTGCCTTTTGCTGAAGGATATGACACCTTACCCTTGTGAAAACTGGAATTACTCTTCAGAGTAGCATCAGTTTCTTGGGTTCTTGTTTTGGATTTTTGTTTTCCTTTTCTTGTGTTGTAGATTTTTAATTTGGTACAGTACCACAACAGTTACATTCAGATATTTTCTTGTCTTGTACATAGGTACAACAGATCAACAGTTTCATTCAAATTTACTGTTCTGAAAAGTATACATGATTTTATCTTATCCCACTATGATTATAATATTTTTTTGAAAAGGCAATACATTGGCATTATAATATTCAAAGAATATATAATGTTTTTGAAACATAATACATTACCTCACAGTGTTCACACATTACTTTATTTTTCTGAAGGAGGGTGCATTGGCTTTACAGTATTCATAAATTGCCATATTCTTCTAAAAGAGAGTGTCCTGGCTTTATAGTATTCACCCATTAAAATATTTTATTTTCAACTTAACTTCTGTTTCTAAGAGCTACTGCCTCATCGTGTTCTGTAGGACTAATTTCATACATCACTACCTCCTCTGGTATTAAGAGATTGTTGAGGTGGTGCATCCTCTGACCACTGGTTTACTTTGGTAGTTCTAACATAAATGTCCCCACAACAATCATTACTATAAAAATACATCCACACAACTCTAAAGCAGTCCTTCAACATTTACATTGTCTGCAACAGCATGTTAATATAACCAATATAAGTATAATGCTTACATATACCACAACAGAAAATTGTGTTAGATATTTGGAATATCTCATCTCCTCCTGCCATTATTTCCAGATCATCTAACCTTTTTCCCATAATTTTCAAGTCATCTAATTGTGTAACCACATGACGTAAACATAATTCCGAATGTAACAAGGAATGTTTGTTTTCTCATTATTTACTCTAGGAATGTTCTGGCAGAATGTAAACACTTTTGGATTAACAGAGACTATGCACTGAAAACAGAAGCATTCAGTCAATAGCCACACTCAAAAAGAAAGAAAATTTCATAGCTTTTGGAGTGATCCTTTTTAAAGGTAAAGTAAAATACACCCCCCCCCCCCCCATACACACACACATGTAATGTCATTTGGGGTGGGTAGAGGGAGACATGGGAGAGCTTGATAAAGACTACTCTGAATGCTAGCAAGTTTTCTTTCTGTTTTTGTGTGCCTACTGATGACTCAATGCTTCTGTTTTTTGGTGAGTGCTATTCTCATTATTTAATATAGAACACTTAAATTCTAAAATGACTTGTGATATTATATCCTTTTTAGTCATATGTGTGTGTCTCAGCAATACATCCTTTGGAGCCTGCTTTCCACATAGTCCTGTCAGACCTTCCTATTTAGGAACTGCATATAACCACTCATTATTATTTATGTGTATCCAAATACTTTGATTTAAAGACAGTATTCTTTTTACACAACCATTTGGAATTTTGCATACTGGCTGAAGCAATTTTGTCTCACACTCTTCCTGATCAAAAGTTGAGGTTAGTGCAAACATTTTTCTGTACAGTCATCTAGTCTTATTTCATTCTTTAGAGTTGTATTGTTCAGCTGACAATTTTGCAAACTGTCTCTTACACAAAATTCACCCAGAGCCCCAGGTCATCAGTGACTTACTGGAGGGGATGAGAAGGAATATCTGATGTTTTATCCAAGGAATTCTATGGGCCTTGCCTCTTTGCCTATTTGATCCTTTGTCACATTTGCTATTTCATCTCTCAAAGCCACCCATTCATCTTTTATTGCATTCCTTTCCCCTGTTTCAGTCAATAGATGTTTAATGCTTTGTTTGAAATGCTCAGCAATGTCTGGTTCTTCCAATTTATCCAGGTCCCATCTTCCATAATTTTGTAGCTTTATTCTGCAGTCCATAACAGATAAAGCTGTCATAAGCCAGACACAGAGTTCCAATAGTACGCAAGAAGAAAAACCAAGAGAATACTTGAGTCAATGTAACTAATCTGATATGGTGCATGACAATTATCTTTGTACAGAGTGTACTGATTGTTAATACACCAGCTTTATATGCTGACAGACAGGTCATAAATGCAGCTGCTTCCTGTGACTCTGTGTAGTATGGACATCAATCCTAGATTGCTGTAGCTCACATACATTATCAGTATTACACTTCCTGGGAAATTAAAACTGTATGCTGGACCAAGACTCAAACTTGGATCCTTTTCCTTCCACAGGCAAGTACTCTACCAACTGAGCTACCCATGCATGACTCACAACATGTCCTCACAGCTTTTCTTCCACCATTATCTCATCTCGTACCTTCCAAACTTTACAGAAGCAATCCTATGGATAGCTCCTGGGAGAAAGGAGTTGCTAAGCTATGTCTGTGCAATGGCATTTCTTCCAGGAGTGGTAGTCTTACAATCTTTTCAGGAGAGCTTCTGTGAAGTTTGGGAGGTAGGAGATAAGATACTGCAGTGAGGACAGGTTGTGAGTCATATTTGGTTAGCTCAGTTGGTAGAGCACTTGCCCGCAAAAGGCAAAGGTCCTGAAATTGAGGCTCATTCAGGCAAAGAGTTTTAATCTGTCAGGAAGTTTCATATCAGTGCACACTCCACTGCAGAGTGAAAATTTCTTTCTGGATTATCGATATCAATTGTATCACATGGTGGTGATGCAAGATCCTTCCCCTTTTAATTGTTCAGTTGAGCCAATAGTTGGCAGGCCCACGCATTGGAATTCTTGGGATGAGGAGAATTGATTGGTGATCCCACAAATGGACTGAGAAGCGTATCAAATTATGGAGAGCCAAGGTGCTGAGATGGCCTCAGTACTGGATCCAGAGCCATATTGACATAAGGAAGGATGGAGTGCTTGGTCTGCTCTGCTGTGAGTAGGAATGAGACTGGTCTTATCTCAAGAGAAGCTAGGAATGGACCAGAGGGTGGCAGTAGTTTCATCTGCTCCTTACTGGTTACAGCATCAAACAGTTCCTAACAACAGTACCTTGGGTCAACTCTGGGATTCTATCAAAGGTGTGCAACATACTGAAGTATGTCCCTGCTCTGCATCCATGCAAGATTTGTGCCAGGTTACTACTACTGACCAGCGTGCTCTGATATGTACATCAGACCATTGTCTCCATTTGACATATCTCCCAGTGTGCCTGATATGGCATTTGGAGGATCCAATGCTGGAATGAAGGGGTGATGATGATCCAGCAGTCAGTATCATCGATGAATGGCAAACAAACACTGCCTGAAGCATTGAAGTGATCCTTGGGTAAGTGCTCTGGTCACACACAGTGAACCATTGACAAAACCTTGTAAGGTATCAGATACTGAGATATGCCTCATGCTATGTTGTGGATGGTAGGAAGTAATCAGTGCAGTGCCTGGGGCATATTGTCATCTATTGTGAAGCATATGGCTTCATGTCTATCAAAGTCCTAATCAGTGCCCATAGGCAGTGGAGACAGAGCATTGGCATTTGTGTGCTGCACTGTGGTTCTATAATGAACATCACAGTTGTAATTGCTCAAAAATGATACCCACTACTGCAGCTGCTGTGCCATTTTCTCTAGCAGCCTCCGTTAGATGCAGAAGAATAATATCTGTGGTTTATGGTCAGCTTCTGTTGGAACTTCACTCTGTACAGGAAAACATGAAATTTTTTGACTCAATAGATTATTTCCAGGGCTTTTTTCTCACCTGTGGATATTTTATTAGAAGTTATCTTTGCATATTATATGAAAGTAAAATAATACTTTAAAAATATGAGTACATATTGCTGAACTGGAACTCTCCAGTTCACCAGCACCGTGTGCCCCATGCAACTTAGGCTGTAACTTTATCCACCCTCCTGCTTGCTCACAAATTCCATAATTTTCGATTTTGTATAAGTATTTTTGTGCAACAGTGCCTTGGAAAGATCCAAAACCATAATTTTCTATCATTTAATGTCAGAACAGTAACTGCTGATACTGTACCTAAGCTGTCATATAAATTTCATTTCAGTTACATGTATACTTCTTAGTATTATAATTTTCATGTATACCTCCTAGTATTATAATTTTTGTGTATGTTAGTCTGTTTATTGTTAAGTTCTACCTTTGCAGACTCATGATTTTCTGTGTTCTACATTACTAAATTCTTTATTAGTACAATTTTCTCTTAAATTATGAATCAGTAAACATTGATTTGTAGAACAGAACTTAACTTGATTGTTTTATTACTAGTATGCCTTATTATGTTTTTAGCACAAATAATATGTGAGAGCCGTAAAGATGTCCCAAGTGATGTGGACAGTGAACACTCTCAGCTTGATACCACACCGCAACACCTGTGTGTGATTGATATACCAACTGTAAGTCTAATGCATGGGAGATTCATATTACATTTCAAACTGAACAAAAGAAATCAGAAGTACAAGCATGATGCATGAATAAAATTTATTTGAATGTTGCAGCACTACTTTATGGTTAAGATAAGTTGACAGTATTGTTCTTCACACTGTTTGCAGCCTGTCTTAATTTAAATAAAATAGCTACAGTGATACAACAACAACAGTTCACAATATGAGTTCTGCGTCTACATTTATACTCCACAAGCCACCTAACAGTGGTGATTGTTTCCTTCTTCCCGTTTCCATTTGTGAACTATGCACAAGAGGAATGGCTGCAGATAAACCAGCATCTGAGGTCTAGTTTCCCCAATTTTCTCATCATGGTCATTTGACAGGATATGTGTGGGAGGAAATAACACACTGCATGACTCTTCTTTGAACATATGCTGTCATGGGTGGGATGTTTTATTTCATTCAGTAATTGATCATGCAGTCAACTAATGCATATTGCTTACTTTTTTAAACATTATGACACCATGACATCATGTGCTGTGCAGAACTGATGTTATTGCAGGCAAGATACAAGACCCCCCCCCCCAAAAAAAAACATTAAAAAATCAGTATGGCAGAAAATTTCTGGGACAGTGACAGAGCCAATGTGCTGGATAGGCAGTGGCGACCAGAGGAAGCTGCATCTCCTTGTCGTGCTGGTGGGGTGTTCAGGGGTGCCTTGACCATCTCCAACTCCAACCAAAGGTGGAGGGGTGTCTGAGGTGTTAAACACCTGTATGGCAAAAGAAGTGGACAATCTGGGGAACACCACATTATCACATATATCGGCAGTGTCTGTCAGTGGAGGAGGCCGAGCTGTGGCTGGCTCAGTGAACAGCAACCAAGGACGGAGTTGAGTCGCATATCACAGTAAGTGTGTCTCATATGCTTGTATATCATGTGACCTCTGACTGGCTGTGACAATGCCAGTTCCCATCCCAGGACCCAGCCATGTATGAGGGTCCAGATAGAGATGACCATTGGATGTGGAAGGGTGGGGGGCGAGGAGAGGACAGCATCTGGACATTGGATGTACAGTGCTGTCTGCAGGATGTCTATTAGTGTTTACTCATGATGGCCATGCAAGATTCCAGCTGCTGATGGACCTTAGGCTGGGTTGTTCCTGTAAAATGTTAAAAGAGCATGCAGCACATCGTACTTATTGGCTGTAGTGACGGCTTTGGTCATGTGCATATGAAGTGTTCAAATTCATCATTAGGGCTGAGATGAAAAGAGAATGAAAGCATGTGTTCAATGCCTTTGTATCTGCTGAAGTCCGTAAACTGAATGGACCAAGATTGTAGTCTGTTGTCTGAGACCAACATGTGAGAAGCACCCTCTATTGCAAATACCTTTTTTAAGGCTCAAATAGTTACAGCTGATGATGTTTTTAAGAGAACTATTAGGGAAATTTGGAGAGTGTGTTAATGACCACTAGCCACACCTCACTGAGGAAAGGGGCCAGTTTGTTGGCAAGCAGTGTTCCACTGAAATTTGCTGCCTTTCTATCTCAGAGTGTTGAGAGAATTGGGTATTTCTGATGCCTGTGGGGCTACATTTCCATAATAAGTGACTTTTCCCATGAAGGAATATAATCCTTTATTTATCAATAGAGGAAGTCAGCTTTGATGTTTTTATTCACTGGGCATAAGCCATCCATACCAAGGATGTGTCCCAGGTAGTCAACCTCTGATTTAAGACATCCACACTTCCTTAAGTTGCAGTGGAGTCCAGTATGTTGTAAGATTTGAAAAAGAAGGCAAAGTTTACGTAACTTTTCTTCCCTTGTGTCACCAGTAACAAGGATGTTATCCAAGTAGTTAGCGCAGCAAAGATGTCACAGATAACTTTTTCCACATGATGCTGAAAGATAGCAGAGCCACTAGCCATAACAAAAGGGAGACAATTGTTGAGATAGAAGCAGAAGGGAGAATTGACAACCGTAAACTGCTGGGGTGCCCATCCAATGGTAACCGTATATATGCCTGTGCTATATTAATTTAGGAAAAAATAGTTTCCTTCTGCTAGTTTTGGCATAAGATCCTCAGGGCAAGGAATGGGGTAAGTCGTGACAACTGACTGAGCATTGACAACTGTTTTAAAGTCGCCACAGGCATGGATTCTACTGGCAGACTTCTGGAAAAAGCTGAACACAGTATCTCATAGATGTGTAATAATGGGCATTAATATTCCTAAATCTTTCAAATTGTCCACTTCATCTTTGGATGTGTCTCAAAGTGTCAAAGGATGTGGACAGGCATGAAAAAATGAGGAGTAGCCAGTCATTTTTGTTCATTGTGCACTGCATAATTGATGGTGCGGCCAAGCACAGAGTCAAAGGGAGATGGGAACTCTTCACACAGCTTGTCAAAATAATTGAAAGGTACCATGGGGAGAATCATGTTTGCTGAGTCATCAGGCTAGAAAGCCACACACATGACAACTGTTGAGACCATAAATATTTTGAGCACGACCTGAAACAATGGTAGCTCATTAGATACTACTGTGCCTTAAGCAACTGGGAAGACCCAGTCTGAGCATAAGTGTCTTCATTTATGAGAGACATGGAAACTTCTATATCCAGTTGAAACCTAACTGAGTGATCAAAAATGGTGAATGTGATCTATATTTACTGAGGTTGCGATATAAAAGGACCTGACTGAGACAAGATGACATGAACTTCTTTATATCCATGCTGTGGGACAGGAGGATGCACGTGGCTGCCTCAGATGGTGGCAACCTTGAGGGATTCCAGGCAACATGTGTGTTTATGAGAACACTGCTGTTGGAGGTGCATGTGAAAACAATGTGGACTCTCGTGTAAGGGTCAGTCACAAGGACAATCTGAATCTGAGTTAGATGCTTAAGACTGGTTATTTGAATGTGCTTTGTGAGTTGTAGAATGGTGAGCTTGCTTAATTCTGTCTCTACTAGGGGACAGATGTTTCAAATCCTAGTTCTGCATTTTCTTGTGTAAATGGAACGAACTTTCAACAGAAGACACAGTGATATCACTGCTAGAAACTGAACTAACTGAGTCATGGTTCCCCAAATTTCTGTGGGAATAGGGTGAGCTATTGATAGAAGACACATTTTGTTCCTTGAATTAGTGTTGTACCTGGTGTGGAACCTGATGAATTTCAGCAGATTTGAGAACCTCTTTTATATTTGGGTTGTCCAACTGTAGTGACTGTAAATAAACACACTGGTCCAGAGTGAATCAAAAGATTACATCTCATGCAAGAGACTCTGTATACAGTTGATTACAACTTGAGTCAGTACACATTAAATGACATTTGCAAGAAGGACCTTGAAGTTTAACTGCCCATGTTGCGTAAGACTGGTTAGCGCAATTGTGCCACTGAAAAAATTCTAATCTGGCTGCCACTACATGACACTTTTTTTTAATAATATTGTAAAGTGCTGTGTAAATCTCTGAAAATTCAAAGGTTTATGGGTCTACTAAGAGCTTAAGTTTACAAAGCAAATTCAACAGTTTAGGATTAGTAGACAGAAGACATCCATGTTTCAGCATTGTATCAGAACTGTCACATGCCTGGAAATGAAGGAAGAAGTGCCTGTTGGTTGGTTTGGATAATAAAGAGACTAAACTGCAGAGTCATCAGTCCCAAAGAAGTGCCTCTAATAGTTGTCCCTTTCCCACAGTGTTTGGTTGTAAAGGTGGAGATAGTGGCAGCTAGTATATACTGGTTCAGCTGTTCATAGCAGGAGTTGCTGTGTCAGCTTGGCTTGCAACTCCATCCACTGTTGTTAGCAGGGCTGTTGCTGCTGAAGTTGTTACTGATACTGTTGACATTGTTGCTGTTGCAGTGTTAATTGATGCTGCCAAAGTTTAAGAAAATTCAGGGTCCATTTTTTTCTTCACTGAATGCTTGCTAGATTTGAGTCCTGTGCCCTTGAGCTGTGGCCAAAATCCTTGTCGCCACTTTTTTGCATGCTCATTTGGTTCCTGTGTACCAATATGCACAGCTTTTATTGATTCACAGTTAAATAATCACAGAATAAAGCTAAAGTTCACACAACCTGATTGAGCTGGGTTGGTGTGAGCATGCTAATTTGATGGTGGCAGAGTAATACCAGTAGGTCCATAAATTCATGCACTGTCATTATTGACACAGCAATTAATAGTCCATATAGTAATCCACAGTCCAGACCAGTAGAGGGCAGCCTGGCCCCAGTAGCCCATCATGACACTCTTCACTCAGCTAACAGTATGATTGTGGAACTCCCAGCCACTGCTTATAAAGACATTCTGTCCTCTATCTAGGTGGTGAATCAAGTTGAGTTTCTGGGAATGCCACCTATCATGAGTTTCTATGTTCCACAACCTTTTGATTCTATTATGGGTTGGGTTGATTTGGGGGAGGAGATCAGGCAGCAAGGTCATTGTCTTCATCGGAGAAGGGAAGGAAGGGGAAGGAAGTCAGCCGGACCCTTTGAAAGGAACCATTCCAGCATTTTCCTGAAGTGATTTACCTAAAATCACAGAAGACCTAAATCAGAATGGCCATATGCAGGATTGAACCATTGTCCTCCGGAACACGAGTCCAGTGTGCTAACCACTGCACCACCTTGCTCAGTGAGTCTAGTTTGTTGATACCTTCTGTGGTGGAATTAATGTTGTTATCAGGACTGTAAATTCCTCCCTGCTCCTCCACATGGCGCACACACACACACACACACACACACACACACACACACACACACACACACACACACATAGAAAGAGAGAGAGAGGTAACAGAACTAGAAAGAAACAATCAGTGATGACACTCTTCTCACTATTATTCTTTTTTGTTTACTCCATACAGCTATCAGTGTCAATGTTCATTTCCAGAAAATTTGTGAGAATGTCATTTATCTTTGATTAACTAGTGTTAGTATTTATTTTGACTTTTCAGTTCAAGCTTTTTTTTCAACATTAAATTACTTCACATTGATCACATGTGAACCTTCCTTAATGGTTTATCCCATTTCACCACTCAGAATTGTAGCCTTTTATCAGAAACTGGTATGTTTAAGTAATTTGTAAACTGAATACTATTTACATGTTGTACACTGCGTAGGAAGTTGTTGATATATGTTAAAAATAGTGGTAAACATATTATGCTCCACTGAGGCATACTTGCATTAAATCATCTCAAATGTATAATGTTATACAAAAAATTTATCTCAGTTTGAGGTCTGCAATGTTTCATTCTTTTGTACCACATTTTTCTTCTTGGATTGTGACCTACAATTAGCTGTCCATTTTACTCCCCTTGGGTATTGAAAAAATAAGAAGACAGGCCAAGTTATTTGAAAGAGATGGAGAAAATTTTTTCTTATTGCTACTTGTAAAAAATATGCACCAGAATTAGTGGCTCAGTGGCTAAGTGAATAAGTATCAATATACAATCTAAAGGTTTGAGATCTTAGGCAATGACATACACATGTGAAAAATGCCAAGTTACACTTCTGTTGATACCTCCATTTGAGCAGTTCCAGCTGTGTAGTTCATTATATTGTGAGCTTATACATAGAAGTGAGTAACGTATGTAGCTTTGTCTCTGTCCGTTTGTGGTTTAATGTTTAACTTCACATGTTAGTGTATTTAAGAGATGTTGACTCACATTTATTAACTGTCTTGTCCAGATTTATACCATGTTTAGCATGGATAGTGACTGTGAATACTCTGTTTGAATGTGAGCTGATTTGGAGTCCCCGCACACATAGCTCCAGGTCGGTGCTGGCTTTAATCATGCAGTGTGAAGTTGTTGCCAATCAGAAACACTATGGGTGGATGGTTGTAGGGATACAAGGGAAGTCCAGCTCATCCCATGTGACCCAATCAGTCCACTGCCATGTTCAGTCTGGTTACTGCCTGCACTGAGGTTGAACCCCTATACATGACTGAGTGGGAGGTCATGTCAAGTTGTAACAGGCAACAAAAGACTGTCCAGCAGACCAATGGAAAGGCCTCCCTAGTTTGTTGGACAAACAGGTTTCAAGTGCTGTCTGTGCCTGAGAATGATGCTGAGTGAGCTGCAGTCGTTTGCCCTGTTTTAGAGGCAGCTTCTCAGCCTGCAAGATTTGGTCATTCACTGAGGATGGGATTATTGGTGGCTGGGAGGTCCAGTTTTAGACATGTGATTGAGCCCGCTAAGGATGTATAGCTGCCCAAAAAGGGAAGAAATCCAGTGTCCACCCCATGTACATATTTCTCGGAGTTATCCCAGTTGTGGAATGGGTCCTTGCAGATGACATGAACAGCACATGGTGCAGCAACTGCAGATTTTGGCTCATGTCAGTACCAACAAGGTGTGTCACTTTGGTTCAGAAGAGATTCTCTCTAGTTTCCAGATGCTACATGAAGTGATAAAGAGAGCCAGTCCTGTTTGAAAGATGAAAGGAGATCTCACCATCTACAGCATCACTGATCTGATAGAACTGATTGTAGATCTATGTTACAGAGCTGAGTGGACACTCTTAATTAGAGAATCAGCAGTTCTATGGCTGTGTAGGTCATAGACTCTTTGACCTGCATCATAAGGTTGAAAAGTGACAGGATGTGCTCAATATATTAAGGATACACTACACAACAGAGGCAGCTACACATGTAGTGAGGGCTGTGTGGAATCGACTGAATGGTTTTTTATGTTAGAGTGCCTACAGAAAAGTGCTGTGCTCAAATTATTCTTAGAACCAAGAGCTGGGTGAAACCCAAAGTAGAGAGCTGTGAGATGCTCGGCAAATGGTGCAACGTATATCAGAAAGCCTGACTGTATGCTACTAGAGGAGGAGTGTTCATTGCTGTTGACAAAAATATTCTCTCTCTTGAAGTTGAAGTTAAGTGTGACAGTGAAATTATGTGGTTGAGTATAATAGGTGTAGGTGAAACAAAGCTACTTTTTGGTGTTTTTACTGGCCACGCAATTCCACTGTGACAGTTCTAGAGACACTCACAGGAAGGCTATGATCTCTATAGCGTAAATACCCATATCACACTGATTCATTGCTGGGAGGTGGGAGGTTGTGTGTGTATGTGTGTGTGTGTGTGTGTGGGGGGGGGGGGGGGGGGAGTACAAACAGACAGTCTTGCAAAGTACTTTTGTTTTGAATATGATTTCTGAAAACTATCTTGAGCAGCTAGTTTGGAAATATCTTGGACCGTATAGCTACAAATGTGCCAGACCTTGTTGACAGCATCAGTATGGAGATGGGTATTAGCGATCATGATGCCATTATAGCAAGTATGGCTACAAAAGTTAATAAACCAATCAAGATAGCTAGGAGAGTGTTTCTGCTAGAAAGAGCAAATGACCAGTTGTTAGCATCTTATTTAGGCAGTGAGCTGACATCATTTAGTTACACTAAATTGGACATAGAGGAATTATGGGGAAAGTTTAAACAGATTGTAAATCATGGTCTGGAGAAGAATGTGCCTAGTAAATGGATAAATGATGGAAAAGATTCACCATGGTTTAACAGAGAAATTTAGAAAATGCTGAGGAGGCGAAAGCTGTTGCACTCTCAGTTCAAACGAGGAAGCACAAATGATGGCTGCCAAAGGTTAGTAGAGATTCATGCATTTGTGAAAAGAGCTAAGCATGAAGCATGCAACAACTACCAAAGTCATACCTTAGCTAAAGATCTGACCAAGAATCTGAGAAAATTTTTGTCCTGTGCAAAATTGCTAGGCGGGCCTAAGGCTTCAAAAATGGCTTGGCTCTGAGCACTATGCGACTTAACTTCTGAGGTCATCAGTCGCCTAGAACTTAGAACTAATTAAACCTAACTAACCTAAGGACATCACACACATCCATGCCCGAGGCAGGATTCGAACCTGCGACCGTAGCGGTCACGCGGTTCCAGACTGAAGCGCCTTTAACCGCACGGCCACACCGGCCGGCCGGCCTAAGGCTTCCTTCCAGTCATTCATCAACCAGTCTGGTGTGGCACTTGAAGATAGCAAAACAAAAGCTGAAGTTTTAAATTTTGCATGAAATGATTCACACAGGAGAATCATTCAAACATACCATTTGAGCATCAAATGGACTCCTGTGTGGACAACATAGTAATAGCATCCCTGGTGTAGAGAAACAACTGAAAGCATTGAAAACAAATAAGTTGCCATGTCTGGATGGAATCTCAATTCAGTTTTAAAAAGAATGTTCTATGGCACTGGTTCCTTAATAAGCTTTCATTTATCGCTAATCTCTTGCTGAGTATGAAGTCCCAAGTGGCTGAAAGAAAGTGCAGATGATTTCTGTATATAAGAATGGTAAAATGACGGATCTGCAAGATTGCAGAACAATATCCCTAACTTTGGTTTCCTATGGAATCCTTGAACATATTCTCAATTTGAATATAATAAACTTTCTTGAGGCTGTGAAGCTTATGTCCATGAATCAACATGGTTTTAGAAAGCATCGCTCATGCAAAACTCATCTTGCCGTTTTCTCACATGATATGCTGCAAACTATGGATGAAGGGCAAGAGGTAGATTCGATATTTCTAGATTTCTGGAAAGCATTTGCATGGTGCCCTACTGCAGACTGTTAATGAAGATATGAGTATATGGAACAGGTTCCCACATATGTGAGTGGTTCAAAGATTTCTTGCCTAATAAAACCCAGTATGTTGTCCTTGATTGCAAGTGTTCATCAGAGGCAAGGGTATAGTCAAGTGTATTCCAGGGAAGTGTGATAGGACTGCGGTTATGTTCTATATACATATATTATTTGGCAGACAGGGTGGGCAGCAATCTGCAGTTTTTTGCTGATGATGCTGTAGTGTATGGTAAGGTGCTGAAGTTGAGTGGCTGTAGGAGGATGAAAGATAATTTAGACAAAATTTCTAGTTGGTGTGATGAATGGCAGCTGGCTCTAAATGAAGAAAAATGTAATTTAATGTGGATGAGTAGGAAAAACAAACCTGTAATGTTCAGATACAGCATTAGTAGTGTGCTGCTTGACACAATCACATCATTTAAGTATCTGGGTATGATGTTGTGGAATGAGCATGTGATGAGTGTGGTAGGGAAGGTGCATGGTCAACTTTGATTTAGTGGGAGAAATTTGGGAAAGTGTGGTTCATCTGTAAAGAAGACTGTGTATAGGATGCCAGTGTGGCCTATTCTTGAGTACTACTCAAGTATTTGGGATCCGTACTAGGTCAGATTTAAGGAAGACATCAGAGCAATTCAGCTGTGGGTTGCTCAAACAAGTATTATGGCCATGTTTTGGGAACTCAGATGGGAGTCCATGGAGGGAAAGTGACATTCTTTTCAAGGAATGCTATTCAAAAAATTTAAAGAACTGGCATTTGAAGGCTGACTACAAAACTGTTCTTCTGCCGCCAACACAATTTTCGCGTATGGACTGGGAAGATCAGTTACAAGAAAGTAGAAGTCATATGGAGGCATATAGATAATTTTTCTCCTTTGGTCTATTTGCAAGTGGAACAGGAAAGAAAATGACTAGTAGTGATACAGGGTACCCTCCGCCATGCACTGTCTGGTGGCTTGTGGATTTTGTATGTAGATGTAGAACAGTAGTAGCATCTCATAGGGAACAGTTCAAACACAGGACAAGGGTAGACTTACAAAACATCAGTATTATAGTTTTCAATTGTAATAACTGTCTTGAGATAGAACCAGAGCTCCAAGCACTCACAGAAGGCACCTAAACAGAGTTTATTGTAGATGGGCTTGAATTGTCATCAGGAGGACTGGTCAACACACAAATATTGGAAATGTGCCATGTGAATTCAAATGAGAATCCTTGGAGCAATGAAGGCATTCACTGTTGAGAAAGTTTAGAGAACTGGCAGTTGCAACAGATTGCAGAATGATTCTGCTGTCACCAACATGTGTTTTGCATAAGGACTGCAAAGACAAACTTAGAGAAATCAGGGCTTGTACACAAGCATGTACATTATCACTCATTAATTTCAATACACCCTGGTATTTCAGATTTACAACACAAATCAAACGTTATTTCTCACAAAATATAATTATATTAACTTCCACATACATAATAAAATCACAATCATTATACAAGGCTATTACAAATGATTGAAGCGATTTCATAAATTCACTGTAGCTCCATTCATTGACATATGGTCACGACACACTGCAGATACGTAGAAAAACTCATAAAGTTATGTTCAGCTGAAGCCGCACTTCAGGTTTCTGCCGCCAGAGGGCTCGAGAGCGCAGTGAGACAAAATGGCGACAGGAGCCGAGAAAGCGTATGTAGTGCTTGAAATGCACTCACATCAGCCAGTCATAACAGTGCAACGACACTTCAAGACGAAGTTTGACAAAGATCCACCAACTGCTAACTCCATTCGGCGATGGTATGCACAGTTTAAAGCTTCTGGATGCCTCTGTAAGGAAAAATCAACGGGTTGGCCTGCAGTGAGCGAAGAAATGGTTGAACGCGTGCGGGCAAGTTTCACGCGTAGCCCGCGGAAGTCGACGAATAAAGCAAGCAGGGAGCTAAACGTACCACAGGATGGTGCTCCACCGCACTTCCATCATGATGTTCGGCATTTCTTAAACAGGAGATTGGAAAACCGATGGATCGGTCGTGGTGGAGATCATGATCAGCAATTCATGTCATGGCCTCCACGCTCTCCCGACTTAACCCCATGCGATTTCTTTCTGTGGGGTTATGTGAAAGATTCAGTGTTTAAACCTCCTCTACCAAGAAACCTGCCAGAACTGCGAGCTCACATCAACGATGCTTTCGAACTCATTGATGGGGACATGCTGCGCCGAGTGTGGGAAGAACTTGATTATCGGCTTGATGTCTGCCGAATCACTAAAGGGGCACATATCAAACATTTGTGAATGCCTAAAAAACCTTTTTGAGTTTTTGTATGTGTGTGCAAAGCATTGTGAAAATATCTCAAATAATAAAGTTATTGTAGAGCTGTGAAATCGCTTCAATCATTTGTAATAACCCTGTATTTTACTTTCATCAAAGTATCGTCCTTTGGATTTAATGACTGCCTCATGAGCTCAAGCCATACTGTCAATCAGTTTTTTTAGGTATTGTGAATCTATATGATTCCACACATCCTTAACAATATCCCAAAGATGTTCGTTGCTGGATATATTAACTTCCCTGATACGTCTGTCCACTTCATCCCCGACTATTTCAATGTGATTAAAATCAGGGCTTTGGGACGGCTATACCATATCATTCAGTGCTTACTATTTTTCCTTTGATGCAATGTACCTCATACACTATGCCAACTGAGTTTTGGGTCACTATCCTGTTGTAAGGTGAACCCTTTCCCCATTGAGTGCAATCCATTTTGTATTGCATGACACTGAAGTATGTGGTGGTATTGCAGCTGATCCATACATGGTTCTATTTTCACAATTTCGCCAACTCTCTCTCCAGCAAAACATTCTCAAACCATAATAGAACCTCCACCGTGCTTAACTGTGTGTAGAACACACTGCTGGGCTACCCTTTCCCCTACAAATCGGTGAACAAATATTCTCCTTCTGGTTCCAAAAATCTCAAACTTCAATTCATCAGTGAATAACACCTTCATCCACTCTTCTGATGTCCAATTATGATATTTTCCAGTCCATTCAAGTCTCTTTGTTTATTTGTGGGCCTTTCAAGCCAGCTTCAGTCAGCTTCCTTTCTACTGTTGCAACAGATATTGTTGTTGTGTTCATTTCTACCAATTCTGCATGAATTTGGGGTGCTGTTTTGAATAAATTTCTCTTACTGGTAATTCTGATATATTTATTATCACTTTTAGTTGTTTTACAAGTTCGTCCTGGTCGTGTTATGTCCTTATTGGCGGTGAAGGGTTTATTGCACTCCCCCTATAGAGACACTACCCTGTTTTGCAATTTGGTGAATAGATAAACCTGCTTGGCTAAGTGCGGCAATTGCAGCACATTTTTCTATGGATGTTTTTTTCGCTCATGGAGCCATACTAGTGATGTTCACACTTCAATGTCACGAAGAAACTGACATGCAGGAACAACATGTTATGTATCGTAGCAATGCTTGCCATTTGTTGTGGACATCACATCACTACAGGGAACAACACAGGTACAATAAATATGGCATCCATCAGCAAATAGATAAACAAACATATCAGATAGGTACATAATGTTTACGTACACAACATTGTTTGTTGAATACTATTGTAGCTCGATGACCACAAACAAAAATCATGACGTGTACAATTGTTGTACTATTCCTTTGCTTTCTCAACAGTTTCCATGGTATTAGACCTTATATACAGAGAACTAGATGTCAGTTATTGGGTATATTGCAATTAATGAGCAGTAGTGTAGATATTCATTTTTCCTCCCTCCATTTGGGAGTAAAACAGGAAATGGAATGACTAGAGTCATACAAGGTACCCTCTGTGTTACACCGTATGGCGGCTTGCTGTGTATGTATATTGATGTAGATTAGAGTAGATTAAATTAGATTTACTTTCATTCTGATTGATCCGTAGTGAGGAGGTCCTCCAGGATGTAGAACATGTCAGAAAAACAACAATACATGACAAATATTTACAACTCAAACAAATAAGCTAGTGTACCATTCCACAGGTCCCAAGTGGAATGGTCATCATTTTTTAATGAACGCTATATGAAAGAATCATTTTACTCGTTTTAAGAAGGATGGCACGCCAGATTTTACATTCCAGTCACTTTTTTTTAACATTTTAGATGTGCATCACGGTTTCACTGTCGTTTACACTGATGGCTCCAAACAGGAGAATTTCCTTGGCTGTTCTGTGGTGTTCCCTGACCATGTTACCCGGATTCGCCTCCCTGCTGAATATACCGTTTTCGCAGCGGAGCTCCACGCGATCCTGACGGCACTGGAGCAGATGCATCATGTTCGGGGCGATCGATTTCTTCTCTGCTCCGATTCTCTTAGTGCCTTACAATCGCTGCAGAACCTGTACCCGACTGAAGAGATGGTCCAGCTGATACATAGCCAACTGTACTTGCTCCAACAGCGGGGTAAAGAGGTATCCTTCTGCTGGGTGCCTGGTCATGTCGGCATCTGGGGCAATGAACAGGCTGATCGGGCTGCCAAGGAGGCCTGCAGAGAGCAGGATGTGGTCCAGTGTCCTATCCCCTTGCAGTCAGTCATCGCTGCACTCCACAGGAAGTGCATGGAGTTGTGGGAGGACGAATGGCTGGCGGTGACGGCCAATAAACTGCGGTCGGTAAAGTCAACCACTCGGCCGTGGCGTTCCTCCTGTCGGTTGCTCAGGCGGGAAGAGGTGGCCCTCACACGTCTTCGGATCGGGCACTGTCCTCTGACACATAGCTATTTATTACGGTGGGAGGATCCTCCGTTTTGTGATGCTTGTGGCGTGCACATCTCTGTCCGCCACATTTTAACAGACTGTATTTTATACCGTGATGCAAGGGCAGAAGCACAAGTTTATGGGGATCTGCCTTGTGTTTTAGCTAATGATGAGACGTGTGTGTCTAGGGTTTTTAAGTTTTGTGACGTGTCTGGACTCTGGCCTAAACTTTTAGGCTGGAGGATTTAGTGTATTGCAGAGTGGCTGACTCCTCCCTTTTTTTCCTTGCGGTCAGCCAGCCACTTCCATCTGCTACATTGTTTTAGCCCCCTCTCTCGTTTTCTTCCTGTGTTGTCCATGTTTTACTGCTGATGCCCTGCTTCATCCCACGCTTCGGTGTGGGTGAGCACATCTTTTCCGATGATTGTTTCCCGTGTTTTATGTTCCGTTTTATGTAAATATTCTGAGCTTTTTTTTTTCCTTGACACCCGTCTCACTATGATACTGAACGGGCGCTGAAGACCTTGCTGTCGTGCGCCCACAAAACCCCTCTACAACTACAACAATTTTACAAATACTAATGCATTGAATTAAAAATTAAAAAGTTTTTTATTCATTTATAAGTTAATAAGCGTGTAATACAACTACTAAATACTTATTTACAATGAACACATTACTGCGCTGAACTGGTGCAGAAGTTAGATTCACACACACACAAATCAGTTATATATATTGAAAATGTGTGTTCCTGAATAATCCACACCTTTTTGTACAAGACTAAGTGACTTTAAATGCTTGTGAAGATTATTCTTATTTCTAGTATTGATTCCATGAATTGAACTGTTGGTTTGAAAAAGTGATATATCTTTAATGACAATTAAGGAATAAATATATTGGGAACCAGTAGTTAGTATCCCTAGTTCCCTAAACAGGCTTCTGCAAGATGTTCTTGAGTTCACACCACATATAACTCTTACTGCATGTTTTTGTGTCCGGAAAACTTTAGCTTGGCTTGATGAATTGCCCCAAAAAATAATCCCATATGACATTATGGAATGAAAGTAATCATAGTATGCTAGCTATTTCATTTTTATATCCCCTATGTCTGACACAATTCGCATTGCAAATAGAGATTTGTTAAGATGCTTCAGCAGTTCTGTGGTGTGCTCCTCCCAGTTGAATTTATTATCAAGCTGTAATCCCAAGAATTTAACACTGTAGATGTGCTGGAAGCTGGTTGAAGCCAGATGTATGTTTAGCCAAAGTTTTTACCAACCTGTTTTTACTAAACTGTTCACCCTGATGCAAATGCATAATCCATAAACAAGCCAATCATGAGCTGAATGCAAAGGGAAGGCCAGTAATGAAAACAAAAAGAAAGCAATCTATGGCCAAGTCAGTATCCTAATATTATCTAGGCAAGATATGTCAGAGCTCATGTTTCATACTATCTAAGGCTGGTCCATAGCCTAGCAACATGCTGCAATCAGCCTCATCCATTTCTGGTGCTGGTGCATCTGGTAACACTTGACTAATGCTAGAGTCAATGCTTCTGACCCACTTCTACTGTAGGAGATATTAAACTACTGTAATTTAGAAAGAATAGAGTAAATTCCATTGTTGGTGGCATGTTAATTGCTGTTAGAAGTAGTTTATCTTGTTGTGAAATTGAAGTAAATAATTGCTGTGAGTTAGTAGGGGTAGCAGCTATACTAGACAAATGATATAAGTTAAAAATTGGTTCCTTTTATCAAGCACCTCATCAACTCAGATGATATAATTGCTGAAAGGTTCTAGGAAAATTTGAGTCTCATTTTAAATAGGCAGCTGACTCATTCAATTATAATTGGTGGTGACTTCAATCTACCCTCAATATGTTGGCAAAGATACATGTTCAAGGTTGGTGGTGGGCATAAACAATCATTTAAAATTTTACTAAGTGCTTTTACTGAGAATGTTTTTGAGCAGTTAGTACAGAAGCTCACACAAAGAGTAAATGGTTGCAATTACATATTAGATGTCATAGGGACAAACAGTCCTGATCAAACAGGAATTAGTGACTACAAGATCATTGTAGTAAGACTGAATACTGTAACATCCAAATCCATAAAAAATAAATACAAAATATATCAGTTTAAAAATGCACATAAAATTTGCTTGATGCCTTCCTAGGAGACAGTCTTCATTTCTTCCATACTGAACTATGTCAGCATTGATCAAATACTGCTTAAATTCAGAGAAAAAGGCAGTTGATAGTTTTATACCCAGTAAATTGATAAGGGACAGAACATATCCCCCATGGTTCACAAAACAGGTAAGAACATTGTTGCAGAAGCACCAAAAAACATACCAGACTTAAAAGAATACAAGATCTACAACAGTTTGCAGATGCTCAAAACTTAGCATGGACTTCAATATGAGATACTTTTAATAGTTTCCAGAGCAAAACTCTGTCTCAAAAATCAGGTAGTAAATCCAAAGAGATTTAGGTTATGTGTAAAGTACACCAGTGGCAAGACACAATCAGTACCTGTACTGTGAGGTAGCCATTCAATGTTACCAACAACAGTGCCATTGAAGTGTAGTTGCTAAACATTGTTTTCCAAAATTCCTTCACGAAAGAAGATGCGTTAAATATTCCAGAATTCAGATCAAGAATGGCTGCCAACATATTCAATGTTACCAATGGTAGTGGCATTAAAGTGGTCTTACTGAACATGATTTTACACAATTCATTCACCAAAGAAGATGCAGTTAAATGTTCCAGTGTCTGGATTACAAATGACTTCCAGCATGAGTAATTTGGAAATAGACGTCGTCAGGGTACTGCAGCAACATAAGTCACTTAATAAAGGCAAGTCTTACTGTCCAGACTGTATACAAGTTAGGTTCCTTTTGCAATATACTGATCAAATAGTTCCAGTTTTAGCAATCATACGCAACTGCTCGCTCAATGTAAGATCTGTACCTGAAGACTGGAATGTTGCACAGGTCACCCTATTGCACAAGGAAGAAAATATAAGTAATCCACTAAATTATAGACATAATTGACAATGATTTTTAGTAGGACGTTTGAATATATACTGTGTTCCTACATTATAAATTGCCTCAAAGAAAACACTCTATTGACACATAACCAGCATGGATTCAGAAAATATTGTTATTGTGAAACACAAGTCTCTCTTTATTCACATGAAGTAATGAATGCTATCAACAGGGTATCTCAAGCTGATTCCATATTTTTGGATTTCCAGGAGGCTTTTGAAACCATTTCTCTCCAGCAACTCCTAATCGAATTTTGTGCCTATGGAGTATTGTCTCAGCTGTATGACTGGCTTCATGATTTCCTGTAAGAAATGTCACAGTCTGTAATAACTGATGTGAAGGCATCAAGTAAAACTTCAGAAGTGATTTGCAGCATTCCCCAAGAAAGTATTATAAGCCCTCTGCTATTCTTCATATTTATGAATGATTTAGGAGACAAACTCAGCAGCTCTCATAGATTGTTTGCAGGCGATGCTGTCATTTTCAATTGGTAAAGTCATCAGAAGATCAAAACTAATAAAGAAATGGTTTAGATAAAATATCGGCACAAAAAAGTGACACTTGACCTTAAACAATAATAAGTTTGACGTCCTCCCCCTACACTACGCTTGTGTGCCCATTCTGTAGTACTGTTGCATGATAGGACTGATGGAGGGTTCACCAAACTTCAAAGAGAGGTATCTCATTTTGAATTATCACAAACTATGGGACAGAATGTCAGATATGATAAATGAGTTGCGGTGATAACCATGAAAACAATTATGTCTTTTGCTGTGGTAAGTTATTTCATAAAAATTCCTTCACACTTCAAGAACAATCTAATAATTCCAATTCCAAAAGAGGCAAGTGCTAACAGATGAGAATCACCAGACTATCAGTTTAATATGTCATTGCTGCAAAATACTGACATGGAAAACCTGAGGAGGTTATCTTTAGGGAAAATCAATTTGTGTTCTGGAGAAAAATAGGAAAATGTAAGGCAGTGCTAACCCTATGACTTAACTTAGAAGATAGACTGAAGAAAGGCAAACCTGCTTTCATAACATTTGTAGATTTAGAGAAAGCTTTTGACAATGTTTATCATAATATGTTCTTTGAAATTCTGAGGATTCCGGGGATAAAAGACAGGGAGCAAAATGTTATCTAAACTTCTACAGAAACCAGACTGCAGTTGTAAGAAGTGCAATTGTAAGAAGCAGTAGAAGGTGGTGAGACTGGGTCATAGCCTGTCTATGATGTTATTGAGTCTGCACATTGAGCAATCTGTGAAGGAGAAATTTGGACAGGGAATTACAGTTGAGAGAGAAGAAATGTAAACTTTTGAGGTTTGTTGATGCCACTGTAATTCTGTCAGAGACAGCAAAGGATTTGGTAGAGCAATTTGACAGAATGGATAATGTTTTGAAAAGAAGTAATAAGACAAACACAAACAAAAATAAAAGGAGGATAGTGGAATGCAGTTGAATGAAATCAGATGATGCTGAGGGGATTAGATTAGGAAATGAGACACCAAAAGCAGTTGTTGCATTTTACTACCTGGGCAACAATATATATATATATATATATATATATATATATATATATATATCGAACGTAAATTTAAACGATGGACTGTCTTTCCTAAAGGTATCTGTACAGAGTGCAACCTCCTACAGAAGTAAAACGTGCACAATGAAGACTTAACACAAGAAAAGAGGGTCTGAGATAATTATGCTTAAAAATTTCCTCTCTATTTATTACTGCAAGCAATACAAGTTCACAATAAATTGAGAGTGTAAGGCTGTTTACGTTCTGTTAATACCAATTGAGCACTCCCAAACAAGTCTGCAGAATGTTTTACCGACCCTTGCATAATCATAATCAGAGATGCTGGACAGTACTTACCTTCAGATGGCAAAAGTCCTACTACTACTATATACAGAAACAGGTAATGCAGAAAATACTAATCCTACCTTTGAGAACGTATATTTTCCTTCCTCAGAAAGGGGAGGGATAAGGAATGAAGATGACACTACAGCTCAGTGTATTAGACTTATTGGTAAGTTTTGATGTTGTTTCATTATTCACAAGATCCCTCCCATGGATTCATCATCACTCATTGTCAGTAAGTTCAAAACCAATATAACAGCACTATTTGATCATGCCCTTTCCTTCAATTACTTTTTATTCAATGCTGTATATTTTGAGCAAATTGGTGGTGTTGCCATGGGTAGTCATTTCTCCACTCTGATAGTAAACTTCTTTATGGAAGACTTTGAAGAGAGAGCACTCAATTTCGTGAAACTACAACCAAAAGTCATCTGATAATATGCAGATGGTTTTTTTTGTAGAGTAGCCCCACAATGAGGAAAAGCTGTAACAATTTTTACAGCATCTGAATTCAATCCACAAAAATATCCAATTTATGATGGAAGTGGAAAAAGGCAGCTGTCTACCATTTCTAGTAGTCAGAAAGTGAATGGCTCACATTTACAAGCATCTATCTGCCACCACCATTCACAACCAATGGGCATCCTTTGAGTGCTGGTGCACTGGGTACATGTTATATCTGATAGAGACAGCCTTTCAAAGGAGCAGCATCACCTACAACCTGTGACCAAAGATCATGGATGTTCTTCACATCATATCAGCACAGCTTTGAGCTGGAAACATTATCGCCCACAAGATCAAGAGGAGAAGAAGCTGTTCAAGTCCAGGGCATCCCTCCCAAATGTCCACAATATTTTATTGAAATTAAGCATAATCGTAATGGAACATTATGTTACAGTAAACTTCCAGCCACCTACTAAGATCTATGCCCTATTTGGTTCACTGCAGAATGATCTGGGATAGTAGAATGCAGAAGTCTACAGAATACCACACCAGTGTGGCAAAACCTTCATTGGTGGCACCATACGCACAGTATGTGAAAGGTACATTGAGCATTGCCACACTCACATTTTGCAGCCCAGTTAGTCAGCCATAGTTGAGCATCATATCTCAACAGGAAATTCTGTGGATTATTCTGCCAGGGAAATCTTGGGGGTCTATGAAAATATATTTGGTGGAATGTCTTATTAATTGTGATGGCAGTTTTCAATTGAATGAAACATGGGAACTGGAGATTTCTTTAATATTTTAAGAAGGAAAACATTTTGCACTCAATGACACATCTGATATCAGCTAAATTTATTATGTTAACATCTAAATTTTAATTCAGTAGTACCATATTTCATTGGATGGTGTGCATACAGTATCACCATTAGACATGCACCTACATGCCTTGGTTGGTTGGTTGGTTTGAGGGATAAAGGGACCAAACTACAGGGTCATCAGTCCCTTCGTGTCTTGGGTGGAGCAATATTCGAAGAGAGAGCTAAACTTGCCAAAGGGTGCTCATGCTGTGGTACCCTATGCACATGTGCCTCTATGCCAGTTTTTTGTATAAATGTAGTGACATGAATCACCATTCTTCAGTATAAAACACTCACCTGAAGATGACTGAGTGGTTCTTACCTGAAATATCATGACAAGATGTTGATGTCATCTGGCTGCAATCCTGAAACTCCATGTAGTACTTATTACGCAATGCAATCTTTTTTAATCACAAAATGTAACAGATGGCTTTTCCTTATGGGCAAGTTCTCTATAAAAGAAGGAAGAAAGTGATATCAGCATGAATTTTATAGAGCTAGGGTACATGCTCAGCTAGAGCAAGGATGGGAAAGAAAATCAGCTGTGTCCTCAAATAAACCGCTTTGGTATTCACCTTATATGATTTAGGCAAGCCATGGAGAACATAACTTTGGATTTGCAGGCAAGGATTTTACCCCAATTCCTCTCACCTGTATGCCCATTGCTTTAAACACTCTATCTTGTTCCATGTGGTTTCTCGAGCTTCCAAAGTTTGCATGTTATACCTGTAGAGCCTTTAGGAACTGGAACTATACATAACACATTAATTATACTTCTTCTTTATTAAAATTGTTGTCCATTGCTGATTTTTTCAATAAAGACTCAGTATCAAGTAGTTTGGTAAATATTTTAGAGTCTGAATTTTATCATGTGTCCATTTCTGAGGCTGTGCCCCAACATTGTAGATTTTTTCAACTCAGTATTGAAGATACTGATGGAAATAATGTGTGTGAAAAATTTGTTCAGAATATAATTTTTGCATTCTGAGAGCATGTTGAGGGTATTGCAGTTGTACATAAACAGCTTCTGAAGTTGTTTTGATTACATTATTGCAAATAAAAATGTATTTTATACTATCTGCAATTAATGATACAGTGAATTTTACACTTACAGTTACCTAAATTCATATTACAAAGAATGGCTTAGTATTTTGATATTGTTTTTAGCATAGTGAGGACACAAAGTTAATACAAATCATTAGGAATTTTGGCATGAAAAAATTACTTTGTTGATATATTCAATCTGCAGCTGAACTCTATATCTAATATACATTATTACTTTATTGGTGGACACTCCATCCAGTCATGCTCTTGTTATTGTTGTCTTTCATCATATATTAGTATAACTATCTTAAACATGGATAGTTGCTGGTTTATTATTAAATGAAAAAAAAAACATTTTTGCATTAAACATTTTAAAAACTTTGTAATAACTAAATTTCTGTTTCAGAATCATCACACTGTACTGAAAAAGCACCTCCAAACTGCTACATTTGAACGTGGTCAGTTGCAACAAACTGCAGCAGAACTTGAAGAAAAGGCTGAACGTTTACGCTACGAACTGGCTGATGCTCAAGAAGCTGCAAAAAGCCAAGATGAAGTAGTTGTGTTGCTACAGAAACAGCTAAGTTATTTGGAATCTGTGCATTCTTCTTGCCTTGAAGATGCACAACATCATCACCTCAGGATTGCAAATCTTGAACAAGAATTGACGCACTTGCAGGACATATGCCACAAGGTATCCTCTCATTCTTCCATAAAAATTAATAATATTAGAGATACTAAATCATAACAGATGTGGAACATTACTGATCTTTAAGGATTTCCTTGGACTCTAGCTGATTTTATTGGACACTTAGTATATTTTGATAAACATGAAATAGATTGTTTTGTTTTAAACAGCTTACCAAACAGCCTTTGTCAAATGCTAATTACAAGTCTGAGCCTTTTAAGTTGTCAGGTAAATAGTTGTGTAACTCACCAACATATTAGAAATAATATTATTGAGCGATACACATTCATGAGCCAAACCATTATGACCACCTGCTCAATAGTGTGTTGGCCCACCTTAGGAACGCAATACAGTGGTTATACTGTGTGGCAAGGATTTTGTAAGTCCTTGTTAGGTGTCTGAAGGTATTTGGCCCTAGATATGTATAGAGAGATCATACAGTTCCCATAATTACAGGTCACTAGTTTGTAGGTTTGGAGCTGCTGCTCTATAGCTCCATGGAATTCAGATTAGGCAAATTTGGTGACCAGAACATCAGTGTGAGCTCACTACCATGCTTCTCAAACCACTGTAGCATTGTTCTGGCCTTGTGACATGGACCACTACCCTACTGGAAGATGCCATCATTGTTCTGGAACAGATAAAGCATGAAAGAATTGAAGGGTCTGCATTAAAACACAGCTATCATTGTGTCCTTAATTACCTTTAGCCCACCAGCCTGTGTCCATGACACAGTGCATATTTTGAACAGTTATTTAACTGGATGATGGTGTATCTGGGCACAAACATTGACCTGTTGTAACTAGTAATGTTATTCATTTAACCATGTGGCATGTTTCCATTGATCCATCATCAAATCTTGAGGCTCCCACACTCACTCTAATCATAATTCATTATGTCATTGGCTCAACATGGGAACACGTGGAGGCCATGTTCAACAATGAGTTATTTCGGACATGTTCAAAAGAACAGACACCACACATTTATGTAATTGATTTCCCTTGATGAGCAATGAATCCACCACCTCCAGTGTGTATGCACAAATACATTTGACATTCTGTGGGAATTTCAAAGTAGTGAGCATGGAGGACATGTGCAGCAGTGTGGTGTGGCACTGCTGTGACTAAGATCTACTCACCTATGGTCAGTCTCTTCTCACATGTATGCCTCCTTGACATTACCGAAATGCAGTTCTCAGCTGGAAAAAGCTACAGAAAAATGCAGATGTACACCATGTAACCACAAGTTGCACTAAAATTCTTTTGTTAGTGGAAGGTTAGTAACAGTTAAATGAAAGTATTTGTGTGTGTAAAATTTCGCTCTATTATGGTAAGCTTGCATATGTCAGTTACTACCAAGCCTTACTGTAAACTGTACAAAGTCTGAAAAGTTCACACATGCACATTATTCATAACTGTTGTCAGTTTATGGTAATTATTAGTTATCCTTCACTGAAAGCTTACAAATGGATTGTTTCTTATAGAATTGCTAACTCATATGATGCTAAAATTAATCTCAGATCACAAAATGTTCACGTTCATGAGTAGGCAACATGCCACACAGAATTTAGTTATTTAAAGTGTTACCAAAAGTTCTGAATTTCACACTGTATGTTAAGTCAAACTCTCTTCCACACTTTACAGCACTTCTCAAACTTTTTGGTACCAAAATATCACAATATTAATAATTTTGATTGGAACACCTATCAATAGCTCTGATCACAATGAGATCCAATCCCTGACTCTGCTCGTCTCTCTACACAGACAGGGTTTCTAGTTCCCAAAATACATGTGAATATGCTAACTTCTAATTGACAGAAAAACATCACAGCCAATCAGAAACCAGGATCAGACCCACTCAATGCCATGCATATATTCAGAGCCAACCAAAATTTGTCACTGAATCAGAACAGTAAATTAACATAAATAAATTTTGAAAACCCACAAATATAAAATTAACTACCCCTCAACAAAGCTACTGCACTGAATTCATAATCTCATTTCCACAGTACCATAAACTGCTGAAATAGTTTATAACAAATTCCCCAGGAAAAGTGTCTAACACACACTTCGTTCTTGAACATTCCTCACAAGACCAATTACTTCAAAGTATAGTATAAAAACTTTACATAAAACATTATTGTGCATTCACACCTTCATTCAGTCTCATAACTAAGCACAATTATAATAATAATTAATAAACAAAATTAAATAAACAGAATTGCAAATAAGAAATACAATATTTTGATTGCACCTCAAACAGTGTCACCTAGTGACCTGTACCAGATCACATAGAAACTACATATACTCAGGCATCTGATGCCATCTGTCCTCCACATGACTCATACCACCTGTCACCACTTTTATCTCTGATCTCAATTGGCATGATGTAAGGTGGTACACCTTACACCCCCTTAAATTATGAGTAAGTTTTTCTTGCAAATAAAAATGTTTGAATAATATAACTCAAACACTGAACCAATTCCAAAACCAAAATAAAGTAAATTACATTTCCCTTCCTTCACGCTTGGTAGTTCTAAACCTAACATAGCATATGACTCACAAAATTATATTGCTTCCAAATACATCAAAATAGATTTTCACTCAAAATTAGTTTTTCCACACAACAATGAAACTTCTATTTCCTGTCCATTTCACAATATTTATAAAATTTTCTTCTTTCACTCTGGATGGTGTCTTTTTATTTTACACCAATTAAATTCTCTCCAACCTTAATGTTGGCCCTTCATTAATCTCACAGCTTTCTCCCCATAGTTCCTGAAACCAGAATTGTGTTGAAGCCAACTTCTTGAAATGAATCATTATTACATACATTTCTTAAATTCCATTTTACAATTAACTAAATGAACACTCTCTATTCTAACTAGTGCATTAAAGTGGTACCCATTTAAATTTAATTGAAGCTATAAGTAATTAAATTGAAATAATTTCAAAACTTCAGCTAATTATGGTAGCTAATGGCATTTTATTTCTTTACTTAGCTAACTGAAATATTTACATTAAATAGATTCAAATTCTTTCAAATTGATTTCCATCTAGCACAAATAATTCTTTGACAATATTTACAACATAACGTAGTTACCACGTCTTATGTAATTTCCTTCATTACAACTTGTGTACAGTCACTTATCTGGTATAAACACTTTAGTGAAGCCACAATGTCTCTCACAATCTTCACTGTAATGTTTTGACTTAATATAGACACAGATTATATACAATTTCAAAAAAACTTATATACAAATTTTTCTTTTAACCTTCTTTCTTTCCAACTCTCTCATATATGAGTTTGGCTAATGTCAATATTAGTATTCTCCTTTCCAAACTTCGTTAGATTCTTTACATCACCATACTAATAAGTCAATCTCAATAGCTATATTCAGTATTTTTCCATGTTACAAAAATCTGTTAACCGTTTTCTATCAGAACAACATGCCATCTCCTTGCAATAAGTCATTACATCCATCATTATCTATTTTTCATCATGACAACACACCTTATTCCTCATTAGTCTCCATTTACTAATATATTCCTTCACATGTCACCTTTAGTAAACTTTACATAATCAATTCAAAGTCCACTACCCATTTTTCATTAGTACAACACCTCTCACTATCCCGAGTTACCTCAGATCATCATTAATCACTTTATTTTCACAACCTCATCCTGGAATCACTTCAAATTACACTAACCTTTCCTTCCACAATTAAACATTTCTCTCTGTTTATAACCTTCAAAAGAAATTGAAGTAGTATTGTCAATAGCTCAAGTACCTGGTAATTGTCAATTACCTAGCATTGCAAAGAGTGCAATGTCGTCTGTGGTATTTGTCCCAACCCCCCCCCCCCCCATTCTTCCCCCCCCCCCCCCCCCCCTCCTGATATCTTCAGCAATATTAAACTCACAACTTTCAAGGGCCCATTTCTGAATCTATTTTCCCTTGCTATCCAGTTACTAGACTTTCATATGGTTTAACAAAATATATGTGTCTGCTCAACACTTTCATTCATTCTACATGCAACAGAACTTACATCAATAAGCTGCAGTTCATCACTTATAGCTTCAGCTACCACAACATCAACACCTTTTCCCCTCCACATAAAACTCTCTTACTTCCTTAAAGTGAGCACCCTTTAGTGCATCATTATTTCAACCATAACATATGGCACAGGAACCACTGCCTGTTCATTCCAAACTTCGACCTCTTGATTGGAGTAAGCGTCCTTTTTGTGCATTACTACCTACAAAAACACCAGCTTCAGGCCCTACTGTCTGTGCTCTATAACCACTGACTTTCATGGGAGCAGACTCCACTTTTCTTCCTTCAGTATTGTTACTGTTGCCCGTCATTAATCTCGTATCACCACAGCACGCGTTCATTTCATCAAACTCCACAGTTGGCTCTAATTTATCATCCAGAATGGGTACCAGAACCTTATCACTTCCAAATCTAACTTCCATACAGAACATTAAATCGTCAGCATCTAAAATACAACAAAAATTGATCTTTGCCCTACTTTGCAAGACTTATTTATTTATTTGTTTTCAAGAGATGGCAGGTGTTACAAGTATCAAAGATTTCTTTCTCAAATCACCTAATCCACAGAAGGTGTGGTCACATCAGATAGGATAGACCTCAGGTGGAAAAGGGTAAAACAAAAGTTGAAAAGCACAGTCTGAATAGAACTTGGATAGGAAAGAGTTAGGATAGAGTGCACCAAAAAATAAGAATGCACGCACCCAGCTGGGGAATGCACCACTCACCAAGTGATGTGCCTTCCAAAGTCAGCAGACCCACTACTTCATATGCACCCAAAACCTTGTCTAATAACTCACCATGTTACTCCAAGGTTACAGTCGAAATCAAGACAGCGTCAACATCAACAGTTTTTTTTTCCCTCAGTAGTTCGTCACCTATAACTTTTGACATAGCTCTCACAAAAGCACAAACACTTATATTTATTCCAGATAGTATGAACACATATTAACACTTACCTTAAAATAAGAATGCTGCATACTTCCTGGATTCCTTTGCTAGTGACAAATTCCATTAGCCACACATCATGTCTATTGAAGTCAAAAATTTAGCCCCTTTAAATTCTTGCAACAGTTCATTGATGTTTTCACACATCTCACTTTCTGGTTTAACTATTTTATTCAAAGCCCTAGTATCCAACACAAGTCTCATAGAGCCATCTCAGTTAATAACCACAATTAATGGACACACTTACAGCTTGCTCAATAATACCCCACTAAAGCATTTTATGGATTAAGTCCATTACTGCTTCCCTATGATTTTTTGTAATTGCTATAGGTTTTTTTGAAAAACTGTGCATCTTCTTTCACAGTCAAATAACATTCATAGTCACAGTCCTGGCTGATCTGAGAAAATATTTTTATGCTTAAGCATAACCTCTTTTAACTCTTCCTTCTCACTTCCATTTAATTCAGGTATTTCTTCTACTTACCATTCAATCTTGTCCTGTACAGCCAGCAACTCTTCTATATCAATCCCCATTTCCTCAGTGCCATGTTCATTATACCCTTCCATATATTTCCTTTTTCTGCAATACCTGATGGGAAAACTATCACTCTCTTCAGTAGTTACATTCTTTTTCCTAGAAAATGGTATAGTTACATTTCTTCCTTGCATTTCCAGCATCACAGAATCCTCACTGAAATCTAGCTGTCCTTCATATTTTTTGAAGAAGTTTACCCCTATCAATGTGTCCACACTTAATCCTTGAATTATCAGGAAGGTGTGATAAAACTGTATACCATTTATTTTAAGAGGCTGCAACACTTCATATTTATCACATTTCCAACCTTTCCTGTGGCTTTTAACAACGTCCTTTGTTACATACAATTGGATGATAATTAACTGTAATAAATGTTCATGGAGTTAAAGTACTTTTGCTGAGTCAAGTGATAGTTTTAAAGAGAAATCACTCATCTGTTACTTAAATTTATTCTGCCTGGATGCCAGGTTTTCTTTTAAGTCTGGTAACTGTATAGGTTGATGTGTTTCTTGAAATAACATAGATGACACTCTGATCTGTATGTAATTTTCATTTTTAATAGTCCTAGGTGCCTTGCTGCCATCAATTACAATGTTCACTCAGTGAAATGCATTCCATTTTTATGCAACTCCAGAAAAACTTTACATCTCTTATTCCTGCCTTCCTTCCTTCCCACCCGACAAACATATAACCAACTGGCACCCACTTAACATTGATCCAAAGCACATCAGTAAAGATATAGTCATACTAAGATCGAAACATAGAACATTAAATCAAAATTAATTTACATAAAATCAAATTTACTCAACAGCATAAATCACATAGAAACTACATACACTTGGGCATCTGATGCCACCTGTTCTGTGCGTGACTCATACTGCATACCTGTTCACCATTTTTGTGTCTGATCTCAATTGGCACTATGTAAAGCACTATTCCTCACATGGACAGGGGCTGTGGGTAGGTGGCACTAGATGGTAATGTGGGTCAGCCAAGAAGCATTCTGAGATAGTCCACACAATTGCAATGAACACTGTGTCTGGATGGTGGAGTGGTTAAATTAGCTGCCAAATAAGTAGAAGATCCTGGGTTGAAATCCCAGTCCGGTACACATTTTCGCTCATTGCCACTGAGTCCACATGAAATCCTGATGCAGTTGACATCAGTAGTTCCTTACATTTTATTTCCTTCCTCCCTGCACCATCTTCAATTTACATAATATACATCACAGTTACAGGTTCCACATGGTGTCTGTTCTTTCAGTCATATCTGTTGTATCAGATGAGATGCATTTATACAATTGATGCATCTCAGTGGGCAATGAATCCACCACCTTCAGTCCAGATGCACAAATACATTCTACCTCCTGTGGGAATCTCAAAGTAGCAAATGTGGAGGATATGGATGAGGACTGCAGATAAGTGGCACTAGGTGGGAATGTCGGTTGTCTGAGAGGTGTGCTGAGATAGTACATGCAGTTGTGATAAGTACTGTGTCCAGGTGGTGCAGTGGTTAACACAACAACCTAGTAAGCAGGAGATTCTGAGTTCAAATCATCACTGCTGATTCCGCATCAAGTTGTGATGGAGCTAGCATCAGTAGTTCCTTCCAGTTCCTTTCCTTTCTCCCTCCCTCCACCTTCAATGTACGTAAAGTGCACTGAGTGGTGTGCTGTAAAGCACTTGTACCTACACCAACATTATATTCTGTCATCAAATTTTTAAGAGGTTGCCACCTACCCTGCTTTACAGAGTGTTCAAAACTACAACCTCCATGTTCTGTGATGTTGTGTGAATATCCAACACCTCATCACCTGGTTATGGTTTTACTGTCCGTGAACCACTGTCTGCTCACAAAAGTAGCACACAAATAGCTGACTTGCTTTGTTGTTCCAAGATGTTCCTTTACTGGGGCTGCATCATAACAGTGTCTGCTCTTTTTCAGAATCTCTTATGTCAGTGAATTTCTCCATTTGTGGTCTGTATTACCCTTAGAATGATTCTCCATTCATATCTGCTTCAAATACACATTTTCCTTACCATGTCATTTGCCGACAACACTACCAGGTGTCACTCAGTCTTCTAATGGGCAGTGAAATATATCTGAATGGCAGTTTGACACATAATAAAATATATTTCTCCAGCATATTTTATATTATTAGATTACATGGACCATCAAACAGTAGAAAAAAGAATAATCCATCTGCGAATATTGTTTATTTTTTGCACTTTATATATGCTCCTTCTGTTTCCTTCTCTTACATAGTACAAAATACACACACACACACACACACACACACACACACACACACACACACACACACACACACACACACACACCCCAATCATCATCATCATCATCATCATCATTATTTTTATGATAAACAGTCACAAAGGCTATTATTTTCTTGTTTATGCCACTGAATTCTTAAGAAATTCTTTAAGTTTCTTCTGAACCATATAATTATATTCAAATTACTTGAAAGTCTTATAAGTCAACAATTTACCAAGGTCTTTGAGAGCTGTATGATAGCTTATAACTTTGAAATATTTTTCCCATCCTTATGATTAATAGCAGTTTATGAGTTAATAGATTAGCAGCAATGAGTTCTGTCTGGAATAGATTTTTTTTCCTTGTGCATAAAAACTGACAGTCATTGTACAAAAAATTTCTTCTTTCCAATTTCTTATGGTTAATCAAGTCTCCTTGTCTTAAAAATTATGTCTTTCCCTTACTACTTCACTCTTCAACCTTGCAAGGGAACTTGTACTAAATAAAAGAACATGTACTCATATTTGTGGTAACGTCTACTTTACTTTATTACTCAGTGTAACAGGGCAACAACTTAAATCAAGCAGGAAACAAAACACACTTCTGAAACATTAGTCTGAAGCAATTGGCCCCAAAGATAATGCACACAGTGTCCTGCCGACTATCAATATTCACTCCCACATATCCCCCCCCCCCCCCCCCCCCCCCCAACACCACCACCTAAAGTGTGGTGTGCCAGGTATGACGGGGTACTTAAACTTCAGCTTTTGGCCTTCACGAATGCAGACAGTAGGAGGTTAGGTGGTTCTGCTGATGCACCTGGTCCTGGGGTGTGAAAGTCAGGTGGGTCACAGCTGTCTGGCTCTGTTGTGATTGTTGACGCGGTGTGAGGCATGCACAAAGTTGACTGTGGGGTTGTGGCCAGCACTGGCCAAGTCCAAGTGGACTTTACCCGCTGTTTCGAAACTTTGGCTACCTTTCCCTGGAAGAGGATGTCCACTGTGTGTGTGTCTCATTGTAGTACTTAGTACGGGCTAGTGTACATTGGCTGCAGAGGATGTCATACCAGATCCATGTGAAACATTACATGTGAACAACTATCAAGAGCCTTGTGTACAAAAACTGGATGTGTACTGTGGTGTGACATCAGAGTTGCACAGAGTGTCTCTGCATGCTTTCTCATTTGTTGTGTGCCTTGTTCAGGAGTGGCACAGGTGCAAGAAATTCCACTGGAACATGTAATGGTTCCCTGTACACTAACCCCACTGATCAACAGCCCACCTCAGTTTCTCAGGCATTCTGTGAAACCAGCGGCAACATTTAAGTGCAACAGTCTTTGTGGCACATCAGAGTGGGCTTTAAGATGCAGTGCCATCTTTCCAACAAGCCGTTGTTTGCTGGGTGATAGGTGGTTGTCCAGTTTTGCTGAAAACTACAAAGTTTTGACAACTGCTGGAACAGTGTGGACCGAAATTGGCATACCTGGTCAGTGGTAATGAAAAATGGACACCTGAAATGTGCCACCCAAGTTTCCATGAATACTCATGTGATAGTCTCCATGGAAATGTCTCATTGGAATGGCCTTTGCACACCTTGTGCAATGATCCACTGATGTAAGTAAATACCTACAGCCTTCATAAGGGGAGAGGGGTCATGCCCAAAATGTATGGCAGAAGTCGGGAATCGTCCCACTGGAGCATGCACGTGGCATCCTACTTTGCTGCATTGGCACTGAAGGGAAGTGCAGGCCCACTCCCATATATATTTCTTGATTGATGATCATATGAAGTGGTCCATCACCAACCTTACACAGGCGTTAGTTCCTAGGCGCGCCAGTTTTGGGATACCGTCAAATACTTTTCGTCGGAATTTAGGAGGAATGTATGGGTGTGGTCTACCAGTAGAAATGTCACAACATATATTAGATGAGCTGTGGGATACATCCATGAGTTGGAAATGCAGACCAGTGGAAGAGTTTGTCAACAAAGACTGTAGCTGTGTCTTCAAAGTTTGAGCACTTGTAAGTTTGGAACAATTCAGCTTTGGAGTTAACCCATTGATGCTTGAAAAATAGTGTGCTATAATATTGACAGCTCCATGGATATGGTGCATATCTGTAGAAAAGCAGCATACATACTTGATTTGGTGAGCCTGCCAAGGAGAACATGAATCACTGATTTTATGGAAACCTGACACGATAGGTTTATGGTTGGTGAATATTGTGACAATTCTGCCCTAAATGAAGGGGCAGAAATGCTTGACACCCTCATACATCACAAGGAGTTCCCTGTCATATGCAGTCCAATGAGTCTGGGCAGCATTTAACTTTTGAGAGGAAAACATTCAGTGGCTGCCAATGTCTGTTCACCTTCTGATGAAGTGCCACACCTATTGAGAACTGGCTTGTATTGACTATGAAGGCCAGGTGTGCTGCTGATGCAGGGTATGTGACAGTCACTGCATCACACAGACTGTTTTGCTGTTCCAGGAAGGTTGCATTGATAAAAGTAGACCATTCCTAGGAATCGCCTGAGTTCCTGATAATTTTGAGGCCGAGGGAGGTACACAACAATTCCAATCTTTTATGCACTGGAAACATATCCTGGGCTGACAATTTATAATGTAGGAAGGTCACCACTGGTTCCCTGAACATCCACGTGTCCTCATTAAGTGTTATTCCACGATCACTAAACCTATTTCACACATCCTTCACATGCTTGTGTTCCTCAACGTACCAAAATATTGCATAGGTAGGCAAAACAGTAAGGAAACCCTCTTAGTACACTGTCAAGAAACCTCTGCCAAGTTTGGGTAGCGTTTTTGAGCCCAAATGGCATTACTAAAAATTCAGATAGCCCAAATGGGGTTGTCACTGCCATTATAGGTATGTCTGGTTTGCCCGTGGGAATCTGGTTGTAAACCTTATGGGAATCCAACACACTGAATATGATCACACCGGCTAATGAATGAGTAAAGTCTTGTGTGTGTGGCACTGGATATCTGTCCATCACAGTTCAAGCATTTGGTTCCAGATAATCAAATAGCTCTGAGCACTATGGGACTTAACTTCTGAGGTCATCAGTCCCTCCAGATAATCACCAGACAGACGTGATTTCCCTAAATCACTCCAGGCAAATGCCGGGATGGTTCCTCTGAAAGAGCACGGCCGACTTCCTTCCCCATCCTTCCCTAATCCATGAGACCGATGACCACGCTGTCTGGTCTCCTTCCCCAAAAACAACAAACCAACCAGACAGACACCACAAACCATTTTTCTTATGGACGAGGTGTAGCAGGGAGGACCACGAACTCTTAGATAGTTGAGTGATTGCTTCTTGTAACACCCCATCAAAAATGGCCTTCGTTTTCATAGGCAACCAGATGTGAGTCTATGAACATGGCAAGAGACTGGTGGACCTGATATTTTCCGAATGTGGTACATAATCTTGTGCTAACCATGCCCCTTTTTGTTCCATGTCTCTGTGGCTTGTGTGCTGCCACTGTAGGTGAAGCAGTGGGGAGCTGTTGCTGTGCCACCACCTGTTTTATGGTCATTTGAGCCATCTGCAGGTCAGACTCATTCTTCAACATGGTAGCCTTCAGCTTGTCTTTTCTGACTGTAACTTGCTGGACATGCCTCTGTTTGCACCAATCTCCTCCTCCAAATTATGGCTGGTCAATTGCACATTGCAGCAATAATGCTCCCACCAACTTCTGTCATCCGCTGATGTATGTGTGCTGAGGTTGTCTAACCTTGGGTACACATAAGATGTTAGCAACCCCTGTATTCCATGGGTACTGGCACCATCAGCAGAAAGAATGAGACATGCGTTGTGTAATTCCACAGTTGGTGCATGTTTTTCCAGGAAATCGGTGCCCAGTATAGGTTAGCCAATATCAAGCAACACAAAGGTCTAGTTGCATTTCTCTGAGAATCCAGTGTCAACCACCAGTGTTTTTTTCAGTGTTAATAAACTTTACCAACAGCCATACACTTTAAGATATTTCATTTTATTCCGATATCTACCAGTTTCAGCAATTCATTTTGCCATCTTCAGGCCCCATACACTTAAAAGTATGCACCAGCCAATGTCCCCTGGCCGTGATGGACCAACAGAGACCAGTGTTTTTTGTTCACATGTTTGAATGACCGAGTCATCGACTATTTGAACCTTGTCTGTGTGTCTATCTGTGGGGAAGGAATTAACAAGTGGTGTGCTGACATCTGACCCAGTGTCAACCAGAAACACCTGAACCATAGAGTGATTAAGGATGAACAGCCTTTGTGTAGCTGCATATCTGATAGCTGCTGAAATTGATCCCTATCACATAGACTCACACTGATGCAGGCATGTTTTCCACTGCTGTGAGTTTAGGTGCGGGTGCTGGTCATTATGCTTGGCTGCACTTAAGGCAGGACATGAGATATGTTTTGGTGTGAATACGATATCCTGCACTTGCTAGCTTTGATATGAAATTCTTTGGAACCAACAATAACCTGTTTCATTTTATTTATTTTTATTTATTTATTTACATGTCAAGTTCCGTAGGACCAAATTGAGGAGAAAATCTCCAAGGTCATGGAACGTGTCAGTACATGAACTTACAACATAAAAGTAATAACAGATAAAAATAAATGTTCATGAACCTGAAAGAAAATCAGTCCATAAGTTTAAGCAAACGCTATCAGCATTACAATGAGAGTCAGCTTAATTTTTCAAGGAACTCCTCGACAGAGTAGGAGTGACCCATAAGGAAACTCTTCAGTTTTGATTTGAAAGCGCGTGGATCACTGCTAAGATTTTTGAATTTGAGTGGCAGCTTATTGAAAATGCATGCAGCAGTATACTGCACATCTTTCTGCACAGGAGTTAAGGAAGTCCGATCCAAATGGAGGTTTGATTTCTGCCGAGTATTAACGGAGTGAAAGCTGCTTATTGTTGGAAATAAACTAATATTGGTAACAAGAAACGACAATAAGGAATATACATATTGAGAGGCCAATGTCAAAATACCCAGACTCGTGAACAGAGGTCGACAAGAGGTTCGTGAACTCACACCACTTATTGCCCGAACCGCCTGTTTCTGAGCCAAAAATATCCTTCTAGAATGGGAAGAGTTACCCCAAAACATAATACCATACGACATAAGTGAATGAAAATATGCAAAGTAGACTAATTTACGTGTCGAAGTATCACTCACATTTGATACTGTTCGAATAGTGAAAATGGCAGTATTAGGTCCTGAACGTGGGCTTTCCACGACAGCTTACTATCTATCTGAACACCTAGGAATTTGAACTGTTCAGTTTCACTAATCATATGCCCGTTCTGTGAGATTGAAATGTCGGGTTTTCTTGAATTGTGTGTTAGAAACAGTAAAAACTGAGTCTTACTGTGATTTAATGTTAGTTTATTTTCTACAAGCCATGAACTGAGGTCATGTACTGCACTACTTGAAACCGAGTCAATGTTGCACGCAACATCCTTTACTACCAAGCTAGTGTCATCAGCAAACAGAAATATTTTAGAGTTACCCATAATACTAGAGGGCATATCATTTATATAAATAAGGAACAGGAGCGGCCCCGACACTGATCCCTGGGGCACCCCCCACTTGACAGTACCCCACTCAGATCCCACATCACAGCCGTTATCAACATTGTGAATAATGACCTTTTGCTGCCTGTTGCTAAAGTAAGAGGTGAACCAATTGTGAGCTACTCCCCTTATTCCGTAATGATCCAACTTCTGGAGCAATATTGTGAGATCAACACAGTCAAATGCCTTTGTTAAATCAAAAAATATGCCAAGCATTCGAAACTTTTTGTTTAGCCCATCCAGTACCTCACAGAGAAAAGAGAATATAGCATTTTCAGTTGTCAAATGACTTCTAAAGCCGAACTGTTTATTTGATAGCAAATCGTGTGATATAAAATGATCGATTAACCTCACATACACAGCCTTTTCGATAACTTTTGCAAACACTGATATAGAACTAGGTCTAAAATTATCTACATTATCCCTTTCTCCCTTTTTATAAAGCGGCTTTACTACTGAGTACTTTAATTGCTCGGGAAACTGACCATTCCTAAAAGAAAAATTACAAATATGGCTAAATACAGGGCTAACATGTGCAGCTCAGTACTTTAATATTCTACTAGACACTCCATCATAACCATGAGAGTCCTTAGTCTTCAGTGATTTAATTATTGACTCAATCTCCCTCTTGTCTGTATCACAGAGGAGTATTTCAGACGTCAATCTCATAAAGGCATTTGCTAAGAAATTTATATGATTTCCTGTAGAAACTAAATTTTTATTTAATTCACCAGCAATGCTCAGAAAATGGTTGTTAAATACTGTACCTATATCTGATTTATCAGTAACAGAAATATTATTACTGCAAACTGACTTTATATCGCCAACCTTGTGCTGCTGACCAGACACTTCCTTCACAACTGACCAAATGGCTTTAATTTTATCCTGTGAATTAGCTATTCTATTTGTATACCACATACTTTTTGCCTTGCTAATAACATTTTTAAGCACCTTACAATACTGTTTGTAATGGGCTACTGTAGCTTGATTGTGACTACTTCTAACATTTTGATATAATTCCCGTTTTGTTCTACATGATATCCTTATCCCACTAGTCAGCCAACCGGGCTGTCCATTACTGCTAGTACCCCGTTTAGAAGCAACTCTCAAAGAGCATGAGATATGTGTTATGGAAAGCATTGTATTTATCATCTATATTATCGGCACTATAAACATCTTGCCACTCTTGTTCCTTGACAGGTTTTGAAAAACTCTCTATTGCTGTTGGATTAGCTTTCCTGCGTAGTTTGTAATTAAATATGACGTTGGTTTGAGTACAAAAACCTTTTAATGTTAAAATTTGTGCATCATGGTCTGAAAGGCCATTGACCCTTTTACTAACAGAATGCCTATCTAGTGATGAAGAATGAATAAAAATATTGTCTATGACTGTGCTACTATTCCCCTGCACCCTAGTTGGAAAAAACACAGTTTGCATCAGATCATATGAATTTAGGAGATCTACCAACATCCTTTTCCTTGCACAATCATGTACAAAATTAATATTGAAGTCACCACATATAACTACTTTGTGGTACTTCCTACAAAGTGAATCAAGAGCTAGAGCGTAAGCAAAAATGCTCTGAAGTCAGAGTTAGGGGACCTATAAACAACAGCAATTAAAAGTTTAGTTTCATTAAATTCAACTAATGCTGCACAACTTTCAAATATCTGTTCAGTGCAGTGTCGTGATACGTCTATGTACTCAAATGAAATACTGTTTTTTACATACAGAGCCACTCCCCCACCCCGCAAGGAACTCCTTGAGAAACAGCCAGCCTGGGAAAGGAAGCCTCTGAATTATCAAATTATTTAAGTGGTGCTGTGATATACCAATAATTTCAGAGTTAACATCTATTAGCAGTTCACTAACTTTATCTCTAATACCTCTTATATTTTGATGAAATATGCTAATTCCTTCTCTACTTGGAAACATTACATCCTCTGGTGGTGAGCCCTTAGTTAGAGGCACTTCCTTTAAGCAGGTATACCTATCAGCTGACTTCAGTCTAAAAAAGGTGCAGCTCTAATACCAACCACTACAGGAATTTTTCCATGAGTGTTACCACTAGCACCACCACCACCACCACCCACTACACTGTCACTTATAAGCTTAGCCAGCCTCCCCTTCCCATACCTATTGAGGTGCAGGCCATGCCTAGTGAAACACCATCTACTGATAGACCCAACTGTCACCACTGAGATGTGATCAATGCCCTCCGCCATCAGTGCCCTCCCCTCCCTTCATTGTTTATGTGTCATGGAGGCTGCATTGTGTCGCAAGATAGTGTGTGTAGATCAGCTGTCGTGATGTCACGGTGCTGGAAGTGTCTCAGCTGGGCTGTCAGCTTATCAATGGGGGCACAGAGGGATCGGAGATCTTTGCTCACATCCAGCAGTCACTGGGCAGCTGTGGCAGCATAGGCCGGTTCAGCCGTGTTGACCAGATTCAGCCACACTTAGGGGGTTTTGCTAGCCATGGCAGTTATGGTGGTGGCCACCAGTGCATGTGAGTTGAGCAGGTCATGTGCTCTATCAGCCACTTGCAGCAGCTCAGTTAATGACCATCTTTCATGCATTATCAAGGTTAAGTGCATCTGAAGAGGTAACTGTTGCCAAATGTGTGAAAGTAAGGTGTCTGACAGCACACAAGCATCCACCATATTGCGTAAGTGCCTCCAAAAGTCTGAAAACAACTTATTGCTGCACTTCTTGTGGTACAGGACTTGAATTACTCATTGATCTTTAGATTTTGTGTAGCAACAGATTAGTGCCATCTTCAGCATGACGTAAGTTCTCTATGATGAGGATGTAAAATAATGTTTAAGGCGACTAACAAAGCTTGTTGGTCAAGGTTGCAGATCACCTAGGTGAACTACTCAAAGTCATCTACAATTTTTCCTGTATGAAAATGTTCTCTGTAACCATGAAACACATCTCTGGGTGTTCAGACACAAATAGTGGGCCCCAAATTTGCAATTGAAATGTGGGTGGGCTGCAGAAACTGGCAAGTAAAATGTTTGTAATTCATGGAAGTGGTACCTTCGCAGGTGGTGGGAAAGCAAACATGTTCACATTTGGCTTGATTTCATTGTGTGCTGTAGGCAGGCAGTGTGAGGCAGTATCTTGTGGCAGTGTTACACAAAAAAATGGCATGACCAACTCAGTGGGAAATGTAACACCATGGATGTATTTGGTTTGAGAAGTACAATCCCATGACGCCATGAAATGGGGAGTTAGTTTTATCATGTTGAGTTCCTTCTTGATGTTTTGGATGGCACCTTCCAAGTTGCAGAGCAAGTTTTGGATGGACAATATACTGGTGCTCGATGACATGGAATAAGTGTGAAGACAAATTGTTCACTGTCATACAACTGTAGTTTTGGGGTCACCTCTTATGTATAGGAACTCATGCTACATAAAAGAATATATATATGTAGTTGTGTTAAAGTGCACTTAACTTCGTCACACAGCGTAACAGAACAACAAATTACATCAAGTGGGAAATGAAACACACTTCCGAACCATTAGTCCAAAGCAACTGGCCCTGCAGATAATACAGACAGCATCTTGTTCACTGTTGTTAGTCACTCTCACAACCTCAATCACATCTGTTAATTTTCTGAAAGATTCAGATAAAGAAATAATTTGGAAATTCTGCTTAACACTTACAATCTGAGTTGTGTTGTTAATTTTTACACCAGGGTTGCACAGCAAAACACTAGTTGAAAACATGTTTGTAGGTGAACACTGAATTGATGATATAAATGTTTACCCAGTCACCAAACATTAACAGTTGTTTCTCCAAGAAAAGGATAAAGGATGTTAGTTAGTTATTTGTATATTCTGTGGATCATAATTGTGACTGCTTGCTATGATATGGAACCACTCAGTTTTGTTATTACTGTCCATCTTATCAGCAGAAAATATGCCAATGTGCTTACAGTTTACGTGATTTCTTAAGGATTTCTTACATGCATACAGTTATTTATACTTAAAAGTATTCAATGAATCTCTCCCTCTCCCTCTCTTAACACAAAGTCATACTACTACACATTCAAACGTTCTTCTGTGGAGTACGAGTTGACAAGCAGATATGATTTCAGCGTGTGCTTCAAGTTAATTTCATTATCTATTAAATTCCATATATCCTGGGTAGGAGGCCAGAAAATTTCATGGCTGAATGCCTCACTCCTTTCCGTGCCACACGAAGCCTGAGTGATGGATAGTATAAATCAATTCTCCTTTTAGTATTATAGAAATGAATGTTCCCATTGTTTTCAAACTGTGGCTGGTTGTTAACAATAAACTTCATAAGGGAGTAAATGTATGTGAGGCTATTGTCAGTATTCCCAACTATTTAAAGAGCTCTTTACAAGTCGTCCTAGATTGGATACCACATATTATGCTAGTTTTAATGTTCTGTGCAACAAATATTTTTTCCTCAGTGATGAGTTACTCTCGAACATCGCCCCATAAAACATTAGAGACTGAAAATAGGAAAATTAAAATCTTTTGTTAACTGCAGTAAGTACAAAAAGAAAACATGCTGCTCCACCCACCAACACACAGTTATTGTCACAACCTCTCATGGATGATTCATCAAGCCACCAAGAAGAGATGAGGCAAGCAACAGGTATGATGGCACAACCTGCTCCTTCAGTGTAATTGAGGAATTCATTCAGTTGTATTCAAGAACCACATGAAGAAGCCACACAGCAACAAGAAACAAACAGAAGGTACTGCCAATCATCTTGCAGTATAAACATAACAATGGAATACTTTGTGAATAACTTAAAATTGTAGTGTGCCATTCACTGCCAAATAGCTTGTCCTCATGGCCACAAAGGATTATGTAATCATCACTGACAAGGTTGGAAAGAATGCATACTCTGCCACACATTTCTGGGCATCAACCTTAAAAAGTATCAAGGTAATAACCAGAAGCAGTCTGCAAAAATTTCAAACTAAAGACATCGAAGAAACTCTGGAAAAATTAGCATACTGTGCAACAGTCATAACGTGAACAAGGATGCCAAGCATACAGAGATGAATCTCGATGGTCATTGCTGTTCTGCAAGATACAGAGGAGCACAGGAAGTTCCTTGAATTTACCAGACTGTGTGCATTGTGCGTCACAGTAGTAGAGATGGGTCGAACTCGTTCATTCCCGTGAACTACTTCATTCTTTTCACTCTTTGCCGTGAAGCGTTCAAATGAAGTAGTTCATTCATGAAGTACAGAAGCCTGGCGAAGTTGCCCAGTTCGCCGCTCAGCCGCGGCTGCGCTCGCTTCGCCTCGCTCGTACAATAAAGCTTCGTAATACTTCATAATTTTACCAACAGATGGCCGAACTATGCAGTAAAGTGCACACAACGTTTTACGCTCTTACAGCGTCTGAGTTAACTTAAATAGAGCATGGTCGAGGGGGACAAAGGAAAGATAAACAGAGGAGGCTGTCACATATAAAGAAGATATTACATTTACTCTTGCTTGACATTTTCTCATGAAGTGCCCAAAAAAGTCTTTGTCTGCCAAATTAAACATTATTTGTTGTATTCATGGACTGAAAACTAGGGCTACCAACGAAATGCAGTCCAATTTTATGTTCCTTTTAAAACTTAATCCAAAATAGAATGAGTATTTTTACCACTGTCACAAAGTCTATATACCTACGTTAAGTAATTATTCAGAAGTTTTCCTGTAGATTTTATTTTTGTTGAGAATAATAACCCACCAGATTCAAAACATAAACTGTCACCTGTAGTCATTGGTACGATTTCAGGTAAAATCCCTCTTTCAGTGTTATTAACAAACCTCTTATTTTCATGTTGGCTGTGCATGCTCACACAGCCAGCCTCTTCGTTTGTATCTTTAATATTCATTTGTCTGCAAGCGCTGCCAACGGTAGGCTACCCGTAAACGCGAAGTTTAACTGCACAAATAGTCACGGGTAATGATGTCAGCACTACAGGAAGCAGCTGACGCTGCATTCTCCTCGCCCCTCACCTCCCCAACCCCTCGTAAACCTATCGTTCCCCTCAAACACCGCGCGATTCGTCGATGGGCAGTGGAGGGAGGACTGAAGTGAAGGGAGGATGAGTGACGTAGCGCCGATGTAGTGGGTGAGGGAGAGGGGGGGGGGGGGGGGGGGGGGGAGTGAGTGAACTAGAAAAAAGTGTGGAGTGTGCTATCTGTGAAGAGTCCGAAGTACCAGTTCATTGAAATTGAGTGGTTAGTTCACACTTCACTGGATTGAAGCGTTCATTTGAACGACTCATTCACGAGCTCCCCATCACTACACAGTAGAACCACTCCATTTAAGAAGAGGACTATCAATATGTTACCAGTGTCAGGGACTGCAACACATTGGTAGGCACTGTGCAGTGCCATTGTGAAATGTAAAATGTGGCGGAAGTCATGCAAGCTGAAATGCAAAATGCCAAGAACTTAAGAAACAAAGTTCTGTCACTGCATAGGTCAACACCCTGTCTGTTATAGGAGATGCATCGCCCACAAAAGTACCATCAGATGACAGTGAAGTTTTCTGCCACTTGGAGGAAAGATACAAACAACACATAAGACAATTATCAGCAACAAGGCACTGACAAAAAACTGAGAGTGCAGTGCAAATGCAACCACTAAACGAAAGGTGCACAACACAATCAGACATAGTGCCCCAATGACAGAAATTGTGCATGGCCAGCAGTCCACCACTGGACAAGTAAAAGAGCCCACAACTGCACAGCAGCAGCAGTAACACCAAATTACTGCAAGATCCAAGAAGATACAAATTGTAGAGACCAAATAGCAACAAAAATTCATACAAATGATATTGGATTTCTATGATCTCTGCTGAAAGCCATCACTGAAATTACTAAATTGGTAGCTACCCTACCTACCACCATCGCCATACATACATTAACCCTTGTTTCATAGATCATGAATACGACATTTTGTAATGATGTGGAGTGTGTTACTTTAACATAAGTTTTCTTTATACAAAATAAGTAATTAATTTTTTTTTCAGTTACTACTTCATATCTAAAGATTCATCTATTGAGTAGAAGGAGTTGTCATTCACAAATTCATTTAATTTGCATTTAAATGTTGGCTTTCTGTCAGACTTTTACTGCTATTTGGCAAATGACCAAAGATAATTTACCCCTTTCTGTGCCAAAGTGAGATTTAATCCAGAATAGTGAAGATCATCCTTTCTTCTAGTGTTTAGCTATGCACTTCACTATTATTTTTGAATTGGGATGGATTATTAATGACAAATTTCATAAGTGAATATGTGTATTGCAAAGGTACTGTGAATATTCCAAGTTCCTTAAATAAATCTCTGCAAGGTGATCTTGGGTGGGCTCCAGCTATTATTCTGATTACATGCTTTTGTGCAATGAATACTTTCTCTCTTAATGATGAATTGCCCCAAAATATGATGCCATATGAAAGCAGTGAATGAAAAAAGACATAGTAGGCTAATTTACTGGTATGTTCATCACCAAAATTTGCAAATAACTCTAATAGCATAAGTAGCTGAACATAACTATATCAGCAGATTATCAATGTGTTTCTTCCAGTTCAGTTTCTCATCAATGCATACACCCAGAAATTGGGAATATTCTGCCTTAGCAACAGACTTCTCTTCATAGTCTATATTTGTCAATGGTGTTATGCTGTTTACTGTACAGAATTGTATAAACTGTGTTTTTTCAAAATTTAGTAAGTGTCCATTTGCAGAGAACCACTTAATAATGTTCTGAAAGACATTATTTAAAATTTCCTCAACTGATTCTTGCTTTTTGGTCATGATTACTATACTTGTATCATCAGCAAAAGAACTAGCTTTGCATCTTCATGAATACAGAGTGGCAAGTCATTAATATATATAAAGAACAAAAAGGGGCCCAATACTGAATTCTGTGGGACACCATTCTTGATACCTCCCCAGTTAGAGAACTCTGCTGATTTTTGCAGACTATCTGAACTGTTAATTTCAACCTTCTGCATTCTTCCAGTTAAATATGAATTAAACCATTTGTGCACTGCCCCACTCATACCACAATACTTAAGCTTATCTAGAGGAATTTCATGATTCACACAACCAAAAGCCTTTGGGAGATCACAAAATATCCCAATGGGTAACTTTTGGTTATTTAATGCATTTAATATTTGATCAGTGAAAGCATATATAGCATTTTCTGTTGAAAATCCTTTCTGAAAACCAAATTGACAATTTGTTAATACTTCACTTTTACAAATATGTGCTGCTACTCTTGAATAAATTACTTTTTCAAGAATTTTGGATAATGTTGTCAGAAATGAGATTGGATGGTAGTTATTAGCATGCAATGGTTTAACAATTTCAGTCTGTCTGGAAAAATGCCCTGTTTCAGTGAGCCACTACATATGTGGCTGATAGTTCCACTTATTTGCTGGGAACAATCTTTTAGTACTCTTTTGGAATGCCATCAATTCCAAATGTGCTTTTACTTTTGAGTGAATTTATTATTTTCCTAATTTCAGTACAAGAGGTGGGTTGAACTTCAGTTTTCTCAAATTGCATAGTTATTGCCTCTTCCACATACTGTCTTGCATTTTCTGATGAATAGCTGGATCCTATTTTCTCTACAACCCTTAAAAAATGGTCATTAAAATTTTTTTCTACTTCTGACTTCTTGTTAACAAACTTTTCATTGTGTTTGATAGAAATACAGTTGTAGGGAAGCAGCCTACTCACGCCTTATAAAATTGTGTGCCAGCCAGTCCGCTGTAACTAGCTCTGACGTCATAAATGTTGCGCAATACTTTAAAAATCAAGTAAATAACCTGAAATGTTTCTAGCATGTCAGGAGTAATACTAAATCAATATGTGTTGAATATCAGTTCAATAACTTTAACCATTTTCGAAATTTGAATGTTTTTCTGCAAAAATCATTGCCGCAACAGAAAAGAGCTAGAAACTTAAAAATTTATAGTTAGATTCCTATTGCATAATAATTTAGTAGAAACAGTATTCTGGATCTCACAAATTAAAATTTTAGTTGAAATTCATGATTTTCTGGTTTTTGTCTTAAAAATTAAGGAAGCAAGATAGATTAAGTACGTGAATAAATAAAGCTAGGATGTTTAAATTTAAGTAGAAGGGAGATCCGCTATAATCATGAAGATGTGAGAAGTTTCAGCTGAACAACTATAAAACTATAGCGCTAGTGTATCTCCAAAGGGCAAGTTCAGAGCTCGTCTACTGCCTGTAGTGTAATTAAATTAATTCTCTCGCCTAAAATATTTGACTTAGCCATGTCAGACTTCTATTATGATTACTTACCTGTGTGCTGATTGCACATTTAAATTGAGAGCTTCATCGGCCATCAGCAAAGGAAGCAATGATTTATTCGATAACTTAAAGTGGTGCATTACTAGCCCAGCGGCTAGTCGGGAGAGCTATTTGATCAGGCGTTCCCGTAGCCGTCCGCACTGTGGCTTTATATATAAGAACGCTGCGCAAGAGAGAAAGGCCCCAGTTCTCTCCAGACGCTGGTTAGCACACCATCTGTGCCGGGAGTCGCGTCACGTCGGTATCATTGCTATAAACAGCCTCGGATGCCGTAATAAGTTACTCGGGATACGTGTAACCATGAAATCGTTTTCGAGTGAAGTGTTAATTCTGGGATGACTTTAATGATCTATCTTCAGTTTGCGTATGTCGTATTTTCACGTGCCGCCGCGGGACAGACATTCTACGATTATTTAGAGTGGCGTTTGATGAACATTATCAATAAATTATGGCGAGCATTCACTTAAACATTCAATTTGAACCATTATAGTTGCATCAGCGCATTAGACTCTGAACTGCTCTGGTAGTTGGATTGTGTGGATTCTTTTTGGTCTTTGTCTTTCAGAATATAGTGAACATTTTAGAGAAAATGGTTTTTGATTATGAATCCCAGACAATCTCCTAATTCCTCAGAGCTATAAGCTGTAGCTATAAATGTATTTCTCAGATGAAGTGGGCACTAGGAATTCTAATTACAGGCTTCACGTTTTGCTAATCACTTTCTGGTTGCCAATATTGTAGTTAGAGAGCCAGTGTTGAGAACGGCAAACAACAGCAAAAATAATAGGAACACATTTTATAACAAATATTTCTACCCGCCGCCCCACATATGTTGCTAATCGGCCGGGAAATACAAAATATATATATAATAATAACTAAATCCCACCCGCCGCCCCACACAGTCTTCCTGTGCTCTCAGTAGGCCTGTTTCCCTTTTAATAATATTCCAAATTGTTTTAATTTCATTATAAGATGTGCTAATCTCTGACATGATGCACATACTTCTGGACTTTTTAACAACTTTTCTGGATACATTTCAGTAGTTTTTATATTGTTTCACTGTTTCAGGGTCATTACTCCTCCTGGCTATAAGATACATTTCCCTTTTCTGTTTACAAGATATTTTTATCCATTTAGTAAGTCATGGCTTTTTACATGATTTCTTAGAACTATATATCACTGTTTTCTTAGGGAAACTGTTTTCAAGCATACTCACATAGGTATCATGAAATAGGTTAAATTTTAAATTAGAATCAGGCTCTCTGTACACCTCACCCCAGTCTAACTGTTGCAAGCTTTCCCTAAAATTTTCTATTGTTAAATCAGTAATTGAACACACTATTTTGGAGGACTATTTTGCATTACTGTATGGAGGTATATCATATAATGTAACTAGCTGTGAAACATGATCAGACAATCATTCTTAACAGGAAAAGTTTTTATTTGTTTTAATTTATCTTGGTCTATGAAAACATTATCTTTCAGTGTTCTCCTTTCCTGCACCGCCCAAGTAGGAAAATTAATAACTGACACCAAATTGAAAGAACCAAGTAATACTTCAAGGTCAAGTTTTCTATCGGACTCTTTCAGAAAATTTACATTGAAATCCCCGCAAACAATAATTTGCATTCCTCTGTCTGACAGATAGTTCAACAAAGAATCAGAGTTTTTTGAAAATAGTTGAAAATTTCCCAATGGAGACCTATACATGGCTACAATTATAAAAGTGCCATTATTTAATTCAAGCTCACATGCACATGCTTCTATATGTTGCTCTATGCAAAATTTTTTAGTTTCCAAATTTTTCACACTATGACAGATTTTAATTTCTATGGCAACTCCTCCTCTCTTCATAGTGTCTCTACTTACCTGGACTGAAAGCTTATATCAACCTACATTTACCATTCCCATACCTGTGACTATATGATGTTCAAACAGGCATAGTATATCTATTCCACCCTCAGTTTCTAAATCTTCTAAACAGAAAAGAAGTTCATCTAATTTGTTTTTTAATCCCCTGTTATTCTGATGCAATATAATAACATTATTTTTCACTGTGCTTTTATGACAATCATGTGACATACTAACATTATTTTTCACTGTACTATTATGAGAATCTTGTGATATTTTTACATCTCTAGTACCCGCCTGCCTGAACTTCTCAATAAGCTTAATTTCAAGCAATGTTGGATGTTTGGACACTGATCTTAGCATAAAAAAGAAGTACTCCCATGAGTTTCAGTGCTCCCCCCCCCCCCTCCCACCACCCCCACCCCCTGCCCTTAAAGATTTTACTGTCATCCCACCCAGCTTACCCTTCCATTTCCGATTGAGTTGCAGGCCATGTCTTGTGAAGTCCCATCTACCAATACCATTAATAGGAACCAAACCTATGCCTGACAAAGTAGCCATCTGAAGCAGCTGATCTAGCTGCAGCATTTCTTTGTTATATGAAATGAGTCATACTTCTTTGTTTGTCCTAACCATTTCAAACAGTTTCCTTTTCTTTGAAATGATATTTTGCTTTCTTTTGTTGTTCCATTGGGAAAGCAGTTGTTAAAGGTTGAAACCCATCTCTAAATATATTAAATTAGGAATTGTCATTTATACCAATCCTTCCAGTCAGATGACTTGAAACTTTTGATTACTGTAACTGGTTTCCATGATACACAACATCTCTTCTCTGTAATCAAGTTGTTTAGCATGACGAGCAATGTATAATGCTGAGATAAGCCATTCACTACTTGATAAACATTTATATAACTGATTATGTGTTCATCTACAAAAATGTTGTCTATTAGTGTAGTGCTTTCCTGTGTAATCTTGGTGGGAAAATTAACAACATTCTACATGTTGTAAGTATTAAGTAACATTTCCAAATAATTCATTTTATCTGAATCTTTCAGAAAATTAACATTAAAATCTCCACAGATAGTCATTTGCTTTCTTTTATGTGTTAGGTGGCATAATAACAATACAAAGTTTTGGAATAATATGCGAAAGTTTCCCAGCAGGCAAAAACTTCTGGCATCAGTTGATTTGAATTTGATTTAATTTTTACATATTAATCCTATTTTCTCTATATTTTCCCTACAGAAAGGGATTACTAATTTATAGTCTTCTACACTTAACACATGGATTTGTTTATTTACATGGTGCTCAGATTCATAAAATACTTCAACTGCTGTTTGACATTGTAGATCATGTAAACAGATAAAAAGTTCATTAACTTTGTTCTTTAGACTTTTAATATGCTGATACATGGTGGCAAGGTTATTGAAACAAATTTCTTTTGTGTGTGACACTTCATTTAACTGGATCTCTTTCAAAATAGTACATCTGTATGAGTTATTTAACCTAAAACAGGCTTACCCCTCTACTAAGAATAATTATAAAAGTAATGAATGAGGTAGGACTCATTTCATAATACTAAAAATTAATGTGCCAATTTAAGGAAAATTATGAAAAATGTCATAATAGCCAGTATTCAGTGTCTAAAACTACAACTACAGATAGTAAAATTAAATATGAATGGAGAATGCTTGAAAGAGAAGCTAGAAAGTCAGATGACCAATATGAGGATTAAATTATTATAAAAAAAGAGCCAGATAATAAGATATGTCAGTTAGTTCTACATCTACATCTACATCTACATCTACATCCATACTCCACAAGCCACCTGACGGTGTGTGGCGGAGGGTACCTTGAGTACCTCTATCGGTTCTCCCTTCTATTCCTGTCTAGTATTGTTCGTGGAAAGAAGGATTGTCGGTATACCTCTGTGTGGGCTCTAATCTCTCTGATTTTATACTCATGGTCTCTTCGCAAGATATATGTACGAGGGAGCAATATACTGCTTGACTCCACGGTGAACGTATGTTCTCGAAACTTCAACAAAAGCCCGTACTGAGCTACTGAGTGTCTCTCCTGCAGAGTCTTCCACTGGGGTTTATCTATCATCTCCATAACACTTTCGCAATTACTAAATGATCCTGTAACAAAGCGCGCTGCTCTTCGTTGGATCTTTTCTATCTCCTCTATCAACCCTACCTGGCACAGATCCCACACTGGTGAGCAATATTCAAGCAGTGGGCGAACAAGTGTACTGTAACCTACTTTCTTTGTTTTCGTATTGCATTTCCTTAGGGTTCTTCCAATGAATCTCAGTCTGGCATCTGCTTTACCGATGATCAACTTTATATGATCATTCCATTTTAAATCACTCCTAATGCGTACTCCCAGATAATTTATGGAATTAACTGCTTCCAGTTGCTTACCTCCTATATTGTAGCTAAATGATAAGAGATCTTTCTTTCTATGTATTCACAGCACATTACACTTGTTATTAGGTGTATTGATTAAGCACTTGCTTTATTAGGCTTAGAAGAAAAGTGTGGACAGTTCAAGGAATAATGTAATAGGATACATGCAGGAAGCAGTGCCACACACATATAGCAGGATTACAATTACTCCAGGTTTTACCAGAGAAATTAAGAATTCAGTTAACTATCTCAAAAGCAAATGCCACCATGTAGTTGATAATATATCAAGTAAATTATTAAAAGCCTGTTCTTCACTTGTATGCAGTGTATTAAATGTCATACACTATGCATCTCTGCAACAGGGTATATTTCCAGATAGGCTGAAATATGCTTAATGTCAGACCCATTTACAATGAAGGTAATGAAACTATTCAGTCTTACTGCTTTCTACCTTCACAGAAGTATTGGAAAAGATTATAGGTGCTAGAACAATGACATGCCCATCCTGAAATAAGATACGTAATGAGTCTCAGTCTGGATTGCAACAAGTGCCACTTTATAGAACACACCATTTTCAATTCATGAAACAGATGATATAAAATTTGCATAACAAACTATAGCCAACTGGTATTTTCTGTGACTTGTCCTATTTTTAAGTATTGCCATAGAGACGCTGAATATTATGTTATTAGATATCTTAATGTTAACTTGTTTTCAGCAGAAAGAATTCAGAGTGTCACATTAAAGAATCCAGTACATGTACATAATGAAATAGCATCTTCAGATTGTGGAAAAAAAGATCATTGCAGGCATACCAGTGGGATCAATGTTGGGTACACCACTTTTATACTGACATCAGCTTCACAGTAAATTTATTCTTTTCTGTAATTTCTTGTCAACAATCACTAACTGTTTACAAAAGTAAGATTTGTAAATATAAGAGTAAAAGGAGTAATGACTTCCACAATTCATTATATATCCTTGGTGCATCACAGAAATGAGTAAGATACTCAGCCATAAAAAATATTGGACACTTACCAAATGGTGCAAACACTCTATTAAGTTTGAATCACCATAGGGAAAATTATAGGTAGCTAAAGATTAATATACAAGGCAATCATGTAAGTGAGCAGCATGCTACCATGTTTTACACTGAGGAAGTGTATTACACTTTTATAACTAAGTTCTATATTATAGTAAGATATCACAGTTATAAACTATGTAACATGCAAATAATTAACTGACTATCATTGGTATACAGTAATTTATCAATGCAGTTACCAGCAAAATGGTCTCATTTTGTTTACTGGTGTGTGTGGTAATTCACCATTTAATAAAACATGGCAAATAATGAAGCATTTTATTCTTGGTGATTGTTTCAATAGTAACGGCCTTTTGAATCAGACATGTCCAGCAGGGACAAATTACCTGTTTGGGAGCTTAATTCAGTGACTTAACCACATTTATGTGTTCTCATAAGGAGATAAATATGGACCACATTTTGTGCTAGTTTATGCATAGCTTCCAAGTGTTTTGAACAAGTTTCCTCTTGTCTGCAGTTGACAATCTCCTCTCACCAGCAGTTGATCAATACACACTCCAGTTCCCTATAGCGAAAATATTGTACATTGTCTCTCTGTAATCTATCTTCAAATCATATATACTGTAAAAGAAGAAGAAGAAGAAGAATGAAGAAAGAAAGAAAGATCTGTATCTACTGCCTGGTCATGTCACACTGTAACACTATAAAATTATTTTTGTCATCATTTCTTATTTAAATAAATATAGATCTTTATCTCTGCATCAACACAACAATGTTCTCAACAATTACAGGTGTTTAGATAGTTGTAATTGAGCACCATCTGTTTCAGCAGGAGACACTAGAACATATTTCCTGCTTCAGTTAACCACAACTTTGTCATTAAATGCTCAAAATATTCTACCAAGTGAGCTAATGTTTGATTACCACACTAGAACTGCATCTGTATAGTGCAAGATTCAAAACCCTGTCCCGCAATACAGATTTGGTTTTCTGTTTATTTTGATAAACTGCTTAAATCTGATGCCCTGATTGCTTGTGTTATCTAAACACTAGTGTTCCTGGCAATGCTTCTTAATTGCTCAGTAGGTATGGGAGTTGGATATACATTCTAAACTCCTTCTCCCCCTCTATCTGTCCATCTCCTCCTCTTTTGTTCGCTCTCACTGTCCATCTTATCCTCCTCTGGCCCCTATCTTTCTGCATCACCTACTCCCCCTCTCTCAGTCCATCTCTTCC